>NC_071506.1:85247367-85872367 GCF_027887155.1 Malaclemys terrapin pileata | reverse complement strand
CTATGGTGATTACCAAGAGCCCTGAGGGCCAGTTTAGCAACCATGGTTCAGATGGGTGTAGCAAAGCCCTGACCATGTCCTCTTTTCTTTGGACATGCTTCTTTGACTGGTGGGTCAGGAATGCGGTGGGTAGGAGATGCTGTTGTAGCTTTGCTCCAGTGGATAATCTCTAGGTGGAGAGGATCTTTCAGAGGCCATGTAAGGCTCATTTTGTAGTAGCTTGCACCGCCATTGTTGCTCAAAGCAACTGTAATGTACAAATGAATCAGACCCCAGAAAACCAAAGAGTTAGTGCTTTCAAACCTTGAATAGCAGTACAGTAAGAGCAAAATAAGAGATGTTTAGGTTGTTAGATCTCATTCATTTGCAGAAATAAAGATATCTGTGGAACAGACATTAATTTTTTCCCCCTGTAACTCCAAAATTTACCTAACTTGTTTGCTTCTAAGAAACATCCATTTGTCTATTAAAAAATCCTTATTATTTAAAAAGCTCAAACTGTTTATTGTCCATTAGAATGATTATCTTTTTAAATATGATCAGTTAATTACTTCTGACAACTAAATGCTTTGGAAAAATAGTGCTGTCTCTCTTTCTGCACCTCCAATTTCCAGCAAATAAATAATTGCATCTTAATTTAATCACCAGGACAAATCTGGGTTAGCTATTCCCGGTAAATTGGCACCACTCACACCAGAATGTGGTAGTAAGGCATAATAACTACACACACATACAGTACTTTTTCATTCCACAAGCTTGTACTCTACATTACTGGTTGTGTTTGTAGCCATATCTACATCAGATCATGTTTTATTCCAGTTTAGTAAGATGATAAACCTGCTGGCATAGTGCAATAAACTGGAATTACTCTGAAACAGATTTTCAAAATTCTTGGGCATACAGGTTATAGAAGGTATTTTAGGAATAAAAATGACAAACTTTAGGAACCCAGTCTGATTCTAATGATAATAAAACATTGACTATTATTCATCATGTTAGTTGCTAGCTCTGGTATGCAAGTCAGAAAACGGAATAATTTTCTTCTGAATGGCCTCACTATGAACAGCCTCAGAACCTGACAGTTTTTTATCCCTCTCCTGCAAAAAGAACCATGTCAGTAGACCCCTTTGTTTGTGCACAGTCCCATGTGGGGCTTTGTGCAATTCTCTTGCTGGATGAGGGTCTTGCTTAAATGACCTCTTAGGTCAGCCCATCCTTCACCAATATCTTATTTTGCATGGCTACCACCAGCTATATTGAGCAAGTGTGTCAGCTTCATAGCTCCATATAGGTGTTTGTGTAGCAATATTTTAAATAGTGCTGAAAGTCCTAATACTAGCCCCCTGCAAGAAAACTTTTCCTCCTGCATGTTCACTTTCTTAACTTCATCCCATTGCTCCTAGCTATACTTCTGAGTGGCACCCTAAATAATTCCTTCTCATCCGTAGCTTCTTAAAATCTACAAAGATTTGTAAATTTAGGTCCTCCCAGTCCTGTCCTGCAATGCCCTATCTGGCCAGGCATTCCTGTTTCATGGCCCCTTTGTGCTGGTGAAGTGATACAAAGCAGCTATACTGCAACTGAGAATCAGAGCCAACATAGCTTCAGTACCTCTTCAGTTTATGATCTGAATTATAATCCATTTATAATCTGACAGCCTGTCATGCACATCAGAGCGATGATAAAGTCATGATGACAGGCTAATCAGATAAGGCAGAAGAGTTACTTTTCAGAGTGTTTGATATTTATTAAATTAAAGTTTCTTGCCCCACATAACCGGACACATTTCTTTATAATTGCCTAAAATTCTAATAAAGCTGATTAACTCCAGTTACACAGAAATTTGGACCCACGGGGCCAAATTCACTGCTGGAGTAAGTTTTTCAATTCCACTGAAGTCACTGGAGTTACATCTGCTTACATAAGTGGTAAACACAACCCAATATGTTCTACATTAGGTCTGTTATAAGTTATAGTTAAAGCTCTAGGGTAGAATTTTCAGCAGGGCCTGAGTGATTTAGGAGCCTAAATCTCATTTTAAAAAGTGACTCAAGCACTTAAATGCCTAATGCTCATTGACTTTCAGTAAGACTTAGTTTCTTAAGTGCATACGTCACTTTTGAAAAATGAGACTTAAGAGCCTAAGTCGTTTAAGGTACTTGTGAAACTTTTACTTCATGGTCTTTTGCATCCTGTGCATTTTGCTAAAGCCTTTCAGACATTTTTATATTAAAAAAATATACTTTGGGATACTTCATAGCATACAAGGCCCTAGAGTCACATAGTTAAAATTCTATTTAATATTTTAAACTTTTATCAAGATTTTTTCAAAATGTTAATTCTATTCTAATGATGGGTCAAATGGTCTTTTCCTCTGCATCAGTCTAGAACAGTGGTTCCCAAACTGGGGTTCATGAACCCCTGGAGGTTTGCGAAATGTTACAGAGGGTTCTCAGGAAAAAATTCCCTAATGGCGGACAGAGCGGTCCCTAGAACCCTGGGCAGCATGCGGCCAGCAGCCCAGAGCCCCTGAACTCCCAAGAGCTAAGCAGATCAAAGCAAGCATCTCTATCAAACTTCAAGACTCCTTTATAAGAAATGGAAAGGAAGGTGGATATTTTTTGCTGTTTTTAAAATTAAATAGGCAGCTAGTCTAATGTGCGTTGTTTGCCTGGACTGCTCAAGGCCTGAATGCTTGTGTAGGAGGAACTCTGAGTTGGCTTCTTAAATACCTTCCTGCTGTTTCACATCTGATACTCCTTGATGAAACATAGGAGCCTGGTCTTATAACAGGCTTATTCAAAGAGATACAAGCTACGAACGTGAGATCTCAGAAGAGTATTGCCATTTTCATAATGTAATAAAAATACTGTAATGATAAATAATAATCAATAATAGTGTGTATTTATAAGCATGTCATAAAAACAAATTTTATATTTCCCAGATCACTGCTTTTATAATTTCTACTCGGCTAAAGGAGAAAATCCCTGGAAATATTCATTTTTAGGAGGGGGTTCACGAGACTTGACATTTTAGTAAAAGGGGTTCACAGGTTGTTAAAGTTCGGGAACCACTGGTCTAGAACAATCTCATTAAAGAGGAGAACCTGGCCCTTGGAAAGTATATTAAGGCTGTAATGTGCAATTGGGTTTTTAAATAGGACTCCCAGTTATTTCAATGCGATTTCAAACTGTTTCAAAGTTGATGGCACAACAGGATTTTACATATTATTTTAATGTTCTGTTTGTAATTCTGAGAGAGAAAAATAAAGGACAAATGTAACTATATCTTGAAAGCAGCTATCAACATAAGCATTGCCAGAGAAAATGGAATGAACTTAGAGTTAGTTATTGTTTCTCCTGGAAATTCCTTTTTAAAAAAAATATTCCAGCCACACTTTATAAAAAAAAAAAAAAAAAAAAATCTCTTGTTCTTAAATAAAATGGAAGAATCAATATATAAGAGGTCAGATAGTAGATACCAAGCAGACTGGAGTGAAATATCAGACTATTTAATACTCTCTCAGTGGAGACCATGTGATGTTCTCTGGAGCAATCCCCAGTGCAATGTGACTATCACATCACATTAGGATACCTTAACAGTTTCTGATGTGAACACACTGCATCAGCAACTTGAGAGAAAGCTAGCTCTCAAGGATATGTATACTGTATTTCCAGAGAAATAAATGGTTTTTGTGAGTGCTAGTAAGAAATGTGGCCCAACTTGGAAGATGGAGTAACTCCTTTTATTGATCAAGCTGCCCAAGCAAAACTTTCATTATCAGCTACAGACACACATCAAACTAATTGAAAACTGCCATCACCAAATACACTGAGACAGAAAGACAAACAAGTTGTAAAATATTCTAACAGTTGGCATTTTGCTTGTTCATAATATGTCTATTTTAAAAAAATAATTAGAAAGGTTGGCTGTTAAAAGTAGTCTCATAAAAACTGTTCAGTTTTGGAGATTGATTTTTGGCAAAGACTGACCTGAGAAAGCAGTGTAGCTATTACTCCTAAATATATGGTGTTCAGAAATAATGGCCAAGAGTTTTAAAAGTGACCTGTAATTTTAGATGTTGCTATTCTTGGGTGCCCAACCTGAGACACTTTACAGGGGCCAGATTAACAGAAAGTTCTGCACACTTTAAAAAAAATCAAGTTCATTTAAGGTTGGGCACACAAAAATTGAGGTACATGAAATTGCTAATAATCCTGGCCTAAATCGGTTATTTTATTTAGAAATGTAGCTCCCACTCCAGATAAACAAATTTCAATTAAAATATCTTGAGGATTTTCACCATATGGATTTATGGTATAGAAATGGCAACCATGTAATCTACAGGTATAGGAGTCCCTAAGTGCTCCTAATAGACAATTACACTGTATTAGGTAAATTTAAAAAACATAGCTTTTTAAGAAGTCCCCAATTACATATTTACACAATTAGGTCTATCAAGAAAATAGTATTCAAGAAGTCCTTACATTTGTATTGTCTTGAAAATACAACTAATTTCTAAAGTTCTTAAATATGTATTTGTACTACAGTACATATAATAAATTATTTGATTTTGTATGTATGTGTGGAGCCTTTATATACATTTGTTGCTATGTTCTGTCCAATGCTGTAATGTAGTTTTTTTAAATGCTCAAATGGACATCTTTTGTTTTAGGTAGAAATACATTTTTACTGCTTAGTTATAAACATCTAGAAATAGTGCTTCCTAATTAAAATGCTGAATAAATATCTTAAGATACCTATTTATTAGTCATGGCCTGAACCAAATCCCTAGATCTGACCACCCTTGATCTTCTGGCCCTGCATTTAAGTAAAAAAAGCAGAAAACCCTCAAAAAACAAAACAACACACACACACACACACACACCCCATTTTTGTGCTTCTGTAGGCCTCAATCTCAAGAATTGTGATCTCCAACACCATCTGGAAGCTGCCATCTTGGTGGTGTTTAGCATGAAAAAACAAGGGCCTGTGGCTGATTTTACAGTGTCTAAAATTTCATTTTGTATTACAAAGAACATCATTTGTGGACATAATAAATATTCAGATACACTGTCCTAAAAAAAGGAATATAAATATCAGGTGTATGCATTTGCTTCTGGATTAAACTGATCCAGCATTTCAACTGGGTTTTTCAGCTCCTAGGGGAGTTTGGAAATTTTTACCTTCAATCCTTTTGGGCTGCAATAGATTAATAGATTCCAAGGCTAGAAGGGACCATTGTGATCATTTGTGACCTCCTGTATAGAACAGACCATAGAATTTCCCGAAAATAATTCCTGGAGCAGATCTTTTAGAAAAACATCCAATATTGATTTAAAAATTGTCAGTGATGGAGAATCCACTTGGTAAATTGTTCCAGTGGTTAATTACTCTCACCATTAAAAATGTACTTTTTTTTTTTTTTTTTTTTTTTTTTTTAAAAGGGATGGCTTTACATTTAAAAAGGACTTCTCAGATAATTCATAGAGAATTGTAGCGATTGCAAATTTTGGTACTGTTTCCATTAATGGTGGAATTTTTAGAAGCACTCAGCATTGGCCTACCTACTTCTCCTGAAGTCAATGGAACTTTTTCCATAGACTTCAATGGGAGCAGAGTTAGGCATTTGAAAATCCAGTCCCCAAATTTGTATTCATAAGTCAGTTTTCTATTATTCAATCAGCTCTAACCTAACCATAGAAGCATATCCAAATAATTATCCTCCCCCAAGATGGGACTGTTTAGCAACACAAAACTTCTCTAAAGTCAGTATAGCCAGCCAGTGGAGTACTTTCCAGGAGTAGGGGTAGCCCTAGATGGCATATACCTACTTAACATTATGGCACTCCCATCTTGATTCCTAACCCCAGCAGAAGAGGCATGTCCCTATACTCTGATGTGAGACTACTGACAACTGGGGCAAATTAGAGCAGCCTTTGGTTGTTCTAATTTGTGATCTGGGACTGAACAGGCACCAGGATGGCAACAGGTGACTGAATAGCACCTTTGCACATACACCCACTTGTGAGATAAGGTGAGAAAAGCTCAGGATCTGAGCGATTTGTGAAACAGTGTGTTGATATAGAAGGGGCACCATTGCCTCCCAAACACTCCCTTGCGGTGGAACATGGCTCTGCTGTAGCCTGCCTCAGTTTCCTCTCCTAAATGAGGTAGCAATGAGGTCACTTAAACAGCCAAGTTAGGAAGAAGCCAGACACTACTTTATAGCAGTATATCTCCCTTTAGTAAAGCCTCCTGAAAGGAGCACTTCTACAAGTGTTTAGAGGCTCCTGTCTCAGAGCCCAGATGAAATTTAGAAGTCCCATAAACAAAAGTCAGTAGATTGCACCAGCGGCTCCTTCTGCTGTAAAGTCTCAGGTTTCTCTGCTGTCTGGAGTGTTCTACCATCTGTTCCCTGGTTACTCAGGTTCTCTGCCTGAAGATCTTTTGCCTAGTTCAGACTCCCTTGGCACACCTCTCTTCTGGGGTTTTCTTTCTCCTCAGAAGTGCCCTTTCAACTATTAGGCCCAGGTGCTCCTCACTTAATTAACTGCCTTCCAGCTACTTAGGCAGTTAACTATGCCCAGGTGGACCTGCTTTAGCTCATTCCCTTCAGTGAAGCCTGTAACATGTAGGCTGGGCATGTGACTCCTTTAAAGGGCCAGCCCAGTGACAGTGGATCTTTTGGATTTGGAGTAGTCCAACTTTAATGCAGTTAAAAGGGATATCTGAGAAAGAAGAAGAAAAGAAAAATGAAAGGGGACATGTGGTAGATAAAAAAAGAAGAAAGAGAAATGAAAAAGTACATGGTGAAAGAACCAAAACATGAGCCACATCAGTTAGCGTTTCAACATGGTGCACTGGGATTTAGCCACATGGCTTCCATGAACATTATTGTGAGCTGGGACCTGGGAGCTAATTCCCTATGCAGCACTCTGAAAATTAGCTCTCTGAAAAGAGCAATTAAAAGAAAAGTGACTGAAATTGAAGAAAAAAGGAAAGGATATAGAAAAACTAAAGAGACAGTGAAATTCAAAGGAAAGGGAGAGAAATTATAATGAAAGGAAGTTAAGGTGCACCAATACATATAATCGAATGCAATTTTTATCTAACTTGTTCTGCAAAGGAAAATGCATCATTTCTCATGCTTAGAGAAAACAAAATTATTTGCTAAAGGTCATCACAGTGACAAGTACAGGGTAAAGATGTGCACTGAGAGGAAATAACATTTGTGTCAGGAGAAGTGACAGTCTTATGTTACCTTTATCAATATTGTTAGCTTGGTGTTCTCTCTTTTCTCAGCAGAAGGGTTCTATTAAGAGAATGTATGTTCAGCATATTGTGTATTCCATTAAGAATCATAGCCTTGAATACCTGGAAATACTCCATTGAAACTCAGTGTCTTGTGTGCGGAATCTTTAACATGAGAAGTTTTATCATAATGTAAAGAACATTAAGAATGCAACAGCCTGTTACTGTAGCAGTACAACTCAGACTCATTCTTCATATAAGTATTCCTGACTAATACAAGTAGTTAGTGGGACTTTTCTTATGAATGACCACACTAATAAGATTTTCATATATAAATTTCAAAGTGCTTTTCAAAATGCAAGTACAGAATAATAGAATCATAGAAAAGTAGGGCTGGAAGGGACTTCAGGAAGCCATTAAATCCAGCCCCCTGTGCTGAGGCAGGACCAAATAAACCTAGACCTTCCCTGACAGGTGTTTATCCAACCTGTTCTTAAAATCCTCCAATGATGGGGTTTTCACAACCTAGGTAGAAGCTTATTCCAGAGTGTAACTACCATTATACATAGACAGATTTTACTAATATCTAACCTAAATCTCCCTTCCTGCAGATTAAGCCCATTATCTCTGTTTTACAGATGGGGAAACTGAGGCACGGAGGTTCTGTGGCTTGCTGAAGGTCACACAGCTTCCCAGTGCCAGAGCTAGGAACAGAATCTAGGGCTCCTGGCTCCTCTATTCGGTGCCCTATCCATGTAGCGAGGAGTCTGGACGATAGGGTTGATAAACTGGAAACTCTTCTTTAAAGGCCTAATCTGGATCCCATTTATTTCCCTGGAAGTAAGATCAGACACTCTTCAGGATAAGAACTGTGTTTTTGATTTGTCATGTAGGACATGCACACTGGTCCTTAACAAATAATAATTAACATGTATTTAGGATTAACCGTTAGAGTCTCCATTCCACAGGTTAGACAGCATAGTCCTTGCCTACCCTGTTTTGACTTAAATACAGTAAGATCCCCTTAACCCTCTGCTGTAAATTGGCCCCAAGACTACCTGTGTGTCTGTTTTTGCTATCTACTTTTTAAGAGTTCAGCAGCATCCACTGGGATTAAACACCCACCATTTCCGTGAACAGATAATTCAAGGAAAGAATCAGATTCCCTTTGATCCAGAGAAATAAATAAACCCCCCACACTAAATGTAACAACAACTTAATACTAAAATAATTGCAATAATTTCTTCTCAAATGTCCTGATTTTTCCTAGATGCTTTCTTTTGTTTGAGAATTTAAAATTATTCCTGAAATAATAGAACTGAGTTCCGCTGGTTATAATAATTTCAGTCAGTCAGTTATAATTATGTTATTCAGACCCAGATCCACAAAGGTACTCTATGGGCCTAATTCCCACTGATTTCAATGGGAGTTAGGCACCGCCTTTGAGGATCTGGGCCTCGCTGTCTTTCTATTTGACATCGTATATCTTGTACATCAAATAATACTTCTTGAACATGGTGTCCAGTTATATTTCACATACAGTCGAACCTCAGAGTTACAAACACCAGAGTTTCGAACTGACTGGTCAACCACAAACTTCATTTGGAACTGGAAGTACATAATCAGGCAGCAGAGACAAAAAAAAACAAATACTGTGTAGTATAATACTGTGTTAAATGTAAATTACTAAAATAAATAAAGGGAAAGTTAAAAAAGATTTGACAAGGTAAGTAAATTGTTTCTGTGCTTGTTTCATTTAAATTAAGATGGTTAAAGGCAGCATTTTTCTTCTGCATATTAAAGTTTCCAAGCTGTATTAAGTCAATGTTAAGTTGTAAACTTTTGAAAGAACAACCACAACGTTTTGTTCAGAGTTACCAACATCTCAAAGTTACAATCAATCTCCATTCCTGAGGTGTTCATAACTCTGATGTTCTACTGCAGGGGTCGGCAACATTTGGCATGCAGCTCGCCAGGGTAAGCACCCTGGCAGGTTGGGCCAGTTTCTTTACCTGCTGACGTGGCAGGTTCGGCCGATCGCGACCCCCCACTGGCCGCAGTTCGCCGTCCCGGGCCAATGGGGGCGGCGGGAAGCGGCACGGGCGAGGGATGCCACTGAACTGAATGAATATGGGATCATTCCCTTTTTGATTATGTGAGTGAATTATACCAAAACCAGGGAGAGAGAGAGCAAGAGAACCATTTCCTCAAGTAAAAGAAAACATTACACAAATAAATAGGACCTGCAAGCTACCAGCACCTTCCATCCCATCTTAATGCCTGGAAACAAAACCAAGCAACTATATGTTGATTGCCTTTATCCTGATTTTAGAAGTCACCAGAAGCAGCAGTGCTGGTGAAAATCAGAAACCTAAAGTCTTCAGAAGCATAATAATGCCTCAAACACTAATGAAGCTGATACGATTCTTGTATATATTACCAGATAAGTTGGGCTTTGAGGAAGATGTCATTAGAGTACCAAAAATCACTGGGGGTTACTGTACAATATCTGCCATTCCCATCTACCTGTACTCCTATTCAAAAGAGTCTTCTCTGACATGCCAGAAAGTGTGTGAAATAGAAACAGTTTTCTGAGAAAGTAGATCTTCTAAGAAAGTAGATAATTTCAACGACTTTGTGAAAACTAGAGACCTCCCCAGGAAGTTAGTTGGAAGTTATTTCGTTGTGCAGTAAACCATACATACAGTCTAGTTTTATGTCTGATTCCTACGTTGATGGTTCAATACTTGAAACCCAAGCTCACAATTTCTTAAAATAAGCAATCATCTTTTTCTATGCCGTTAACTTGTTAGCTAATATATCCAGATAGCGTTAAAGAACTTTAGACATGGATGTATCTTTTAATTGCCATAGATTGAATGCATAGCTGACTCCTTATGTTGGGTATATACTGTGCAGTAGACAGGTTTGATTTTTACTTTTGTTCAAATAAGCAATGGGTTAACAATGATATTTAAAACCTCACTTAGTTCATGCTGAATCTGCATAAGCCATTATCTGAAAGCAATTGCATTGGTTATCATCTGTATAAAATTGGGACATTCAGCATGTAATTATCACACCATTTACATTTTATTTGAATATATTTACATAGTTCTATTTAAATAGGTGCATTTGTTAATATACAGTAGAAATGTGAAAAATGAAAGAATGAGAGTTTATGCTATGTTTCATAAGATGAACTAACCTTAGAGCCTTGGTTTGTGGTAAAACAGGAAATATGTATTGCTGCAGAGGCTCTGGAGGGTTTTGTAATGGCTCTGCTGTGGAACAAGAAACTAATTAATTCAGAGACCAACAGTTACCATTCGCTTTGCTCACAGAGCTTAAAGCTTGGATTATTGCTATAAAAGGGACCTTCCTATGCCTATGTATGGGACATAGTTAGGTCACTTCTTAGAACATTGTCTAAACTATGTGCCTAGACGCATCCACATACAGTGAAGGCTGAGTGACCGTACAATTGCTGTTTTAATTACCCTTAAACGAAAAAACATAGGCTTTCTGTAAATGTCTCTCAGTTTTCTGCTACCAGGCATTGCTAAGGCTGGATCATGATGGCTGAAACCCACTCTTCATGCTTATTTCTATTTATTGCCTAGGAGGAGTTTGATCTGTCTTCTGTACTTCTATTGCCTCTGCCTTAGACCACCAAGGCACAAACAAATGGTATTTTGTGTAGAACAAAGATTTCTCTGGTGTTGTTTTGCCCCTCACAAAGGCCATCAAGCCTCATGAACAAGACCAGCTGGTGGAGGGGTCATATCACCTCAGCAGCCTGCACACTGCTTCAAGTGTGTAACTCTCATTTTGGTATCTCTCACCTTGATTCTTCCATACTTGAACCTATCCTGTCGTGCCATTGTTGGCCATGGCATTTCCTTCCCAAGTAAATGTTTGTCCTGCATGTCAGATACTGTGTTTCACACAGTGCATCTTTTGTCACAGCACAGATATTTATACATTTGAAACAGCTACCCCCTAATTAACCTTCTTTGCCTTAACTTTTTATACAACAAAAGTCTTAACTGGACAACTATAAAGAGAAGCTGGGGGCTGACCAATGACAGCCCTCCTTAAAGGGAGGGCCTGTTTTGAGAAGAGGGAACAATGACTTTGGCAGCTTCCTGGCACTGGCCCTGCAATTTGGTGCATGGCAGAAAAACTATAAGGAAAAGGCATGGAATGCACCTCTCCTTCTGTACAAAATGGTTTTTACTCAATTTTTAACCAGTATGGCTGTCTAGCACTGAGCCTATGGGCATTATCAGGCTGTTAATAAGTTGTGACATGTTTTTCCTTATTTCACATTAATCTTTTCCACAGCAGATATCTGGGTTGAAAAGCCTGGCAAAGGGGCCTTGCTGCTTGCAACAAACCTACTGCATTGTGGTTACATTTTTAGTCAGATCAACGGTGCAAAGACTCACTTATGCATGTTGTTTTATGTTTTGCTGGCTAGAAATTCAGTGTCACTTGTGACTTGTACTGAGCATTGTCTAATTTGATATGCCTGTACTGAATAGTTGGCAATACCTCAAGCTTCAGTCCTCTCACAAAGAAATTGGGTTTTGATATGACTGTTTTGATAACATTAGCATATGAATTACCAAAGAATATCTATTAAAGATAATAGCCCCTTGTGCTTGTATTTGTTTTCCAAATAAGCATTTTCCAGGAAAACTATGAAGTATTTATATCATTTCACAGAGTATTTGGGGCCATCACTAGCAATGAAACACTATGAATAATATCCACTCTTTTAATCTTAATTATAGGCACAGCTCTAAAGAATATCACTGTAGCAGCATGTAAACAAACAGTTAATTTCTCTATTCACTTATGGCAAAAATTCCATTAAAGAGCTAGGCCTAGTGCACTTGCAGTAGAATGCAACATAATAAGGAAAAGAAGAAATATAATGCAGTAACGTAAACTGATGCTTTTGGTTTGGGTTCTGGTTTGTAGTAACAAGGTGCTAGACTGTGGCTTTCGTGCCACAGTCCTGGGTAACCATCAGACAATTCCCATTCTCCCAGAATGTAGGGACTGCTATTGTATGAGCAGGTATGGAATGGGAGAAAGGCATCTTGTATATCCCTTTTGCAGCTAGGGCCTCTCTGTCTAGTCTGTGATGTAATTAACTCAATGCTATGTACATCTATTTATTTGTACTGTAGTTCCCCAAGGTGGTGATAGGATTTGCTCATATAACATACAGCAAATCCTACAGATTTTAGGCATGCAGAATTCTCAGGACTGTCATGCAATGCAAACATTTTTTTAAAAAAATATTATTTTTTTCATTTAAAAGATTAACAAATGTTTGATTTTCTACAGTGATTCTATTTATATTGTGAAATCTGTGGATCAAAATGATGAAAAGAGAAGCTATGGTTTGCTGTCATTTTCAGCTTTCAAGATGACATGATTAACTATGTAATTAGTAAAATCATTAATGAAGTTAGAACTGATCACTCATGAGTATTTAAAGTACTCTTGTCCATTATTGTAAAAATCGTTGAAGGTTAATGTATAGGTCTCATTCCATAGTACAGGAAAATACTTATGTAAGCGTCAAGTTTTGCCTGGAGCTTCACATGGGGACGCAACGTGCAAACTGAAATTTTGAAATTCAAAGCACAAATGTCCTCATTATCCAGACGCACCCTAGAGAATGACAAGCACTTGGGGCTCGAGCAAAAGAGTGCACAGTGCTGTTTGACATTTCAATGTGGGCATGGGGAATAAATCTTCCCCTGCCTAGTAGAAATGCAGTTATTTCTTCATGTGAAAATGTATTGTATGGTGACCAAGATAGTGGAATGCTCTATCTCACAGAAAATCAAGATAGCATCCAAAAATCATGAGGCATGTTCTGGTTATCCAGCCATTCGGTGCTCTCTCATTACCAAACAGAATAAAAACCTTTGGCACATTCCTTTTCCACAAACTTAGCAACTTTTATATTCTCTGAGGAGTTCGAGGCAAGATTGTGCTGTACAGGCCAGTAAGACAGGCAGAACTGCAGGGTCGCAATGCGTGGATGAGACAATGGTGTAGGGAGGAGGGGTTTAGGTTTATTAGGAACTGGAAAAGGAAGAGCCTATACAGGAATGATGGGCTCCACTTAAACCAAAATGGAACCAGATTACTGGCATGTGAAATTGTAAAGGAGTTTTAAAAGGCTGGGGGAAGAGCACATGGTTCAGCCAGAGACAACCCTTAGGGGAGGATCTATTAACAGCCATTTTCTATATCCTAGTAAGGAGGAGAAGATGGAAGTTAGTAAAGTGCAGGTAGGAACTTAAGAGAAACAGTCAACTAAAATAGAGTCCCATTCCATTACATCACACAATGGCAGACAGCTAAAAACTGACAAATTTATAAGTGCTTGTATACACATGCTAGAATTCTAAATACAGATGGGTAATAAAGATGTGAACTTGAGTACCTGGTATTAAATGAGGATTATTGATATAATAGGCATCACAGAAACTTGGTGGAATGATGATAATCAATGGGACACGGTAATACCGGGGTATAAAATATACAGGAACAACAGAGTAGGTTGTGCTTGTGGGGGAGTGGCACTATATGTGAAAGAAAGTATAGAGTCAACATCTTAAATGAATCAACTATACCATAGAATAAATTGGGCCCCACACTACAAGAAGGATGTGGAAAAACTGGAAAGAGTCCAGCGGAGGGCAACAAAAATGATTAGGGGGCTGGAACACATGACTTATGAGGAGAGGCTGAGGGAACTGGGATTGTTTAGTCTGCAGAAGAGAAGAATGAGGGGGGATTTGATAGATGCTTTCAACTACCTGAAAGGGGGTTCCAAAGAGGATGGATCTAGACTGTTCTCAGTGGTACCAGATGACAGAACAAGGAGTAATGGTCTCAAATTACAGTGGGGGAGGTTTAGGTTGGATATTAGGAAAAACTTTTTCACTAGGAGGGTGGTGAAGCATTGGAATGGGCTACCTAGGGAAGTGGTGGAATCTCCTTCCTTAGAGGTTTTTAAGGTCAGGCTTGACAAAGCCCTGGCTGGGATGATTTAGTTGGGAATTAGTCCTGCTTTAAGCAAGGGATTAGACTAGACGACTTCCTGAGGTCCCTTCCAACCCTGATATTCTATGATTCTATAGAATATCGATGGACAGAAATTCCAGGCTTGAATAATAAGAATATAGTAGTAGGAATATACTACCAACCACCTGACCAGTGGTGATGGTGACTGTGAAATGCTTTGGGAGATTAGAGAGCCTATTAAAAGAGAACACTCTATAATAATGGGGAGTTTCAGCTATCCCCACATTGACTGAGTACATGTCACCTCAGGATGGAATGCAGAAATAAAGTTTCTTGATGCCATACATGACTGCTTCTTGGAGCAGCTAGTCCTGGAACCCACCAGGGGAAAGTCAATTCTTGATTAATTCCTAAGTGGAGCACAGGTTCTGATCCAAGAGATTAATATAGCTGAATCACTTGGTAATAGTGATCATAATAAAATTAAATGTAACATCCTTGTGATGGAGAGAGAAACACCAAAGAAGCCCACCACAGTAGCATTTGATTAAGTCCTAAATGGAGCACAGGTACATCAGAGGCAAGAATCCTGACAAACAATCAGTAAGGCCACTGGACAACTGAGGTGCTAAAGGAGCACTCAAGGAAGATAAGGCCATAGCGGAGAAGCTAAATGAATTCTTTGCATTGGTCTTAATTGCAGAGGATGTGAGGGAGATTCCCACACCTGAGCCATTCTTTTTAGGTGACAAATCTGAAGAACTGTCCCAGATTGAGGTGTCAGTAAAGGAGGTTTTGGAACAAATTGATAAATTAAACAGTAATAAGTCACCATGACCAGTTGATATTCACCCAAGAGTTCTGAAGAAACTCAAATATGAAACTGTAGAAGTACTAACTGTGGTATGTAACCTCTGATTTATATCAGCTTCTGTACCAGACAACTGGAGGATAACTAATGTGACACCAATTTTTTAAAAGGGATCCAAAGGCGATCCTGTCAATTACAGGCTGGTAAACCTAACTTCAGTACCAGCCAAATTGGTTGAAACTATAGTAAAGAACAGATTTATCAGACACTGGGGAACACTATTTGTTGGGGAAGAGTCAACACAGTTTTTGTAAAGGGAAACCATGCTTCATCAATCTATTAGAATTCTTTGAGGGAGTCAACAAACATGTGGACAAGGGTGATCCGGTGGATATAGTGTTCTTGGACTTTCAGAATGCCTTTGACAAGGTCCCACACCAAAGTAAGCAGTCATGGGATAAGGAGAAAGGTCCTCGTATGGATCAGTAACTGGTTAAAAGACAGGAAACAAAAGTGTAGGAATAAATGGTCGGTTTTTCAGAATGGAGAGAGGTAAATAGTGGTGTCCCCCTGGGATCTGTACTGAGACTAGTGCTGTTCAACATATTCATAAATGATCTGGAAAAAGGGGTAAACAATGAGGTGGCCAAATTTGCCGACAATACCAAATTACTCAAGATTGTTAAACCCAAAGCAGACTGCATAGAGTTACAAAGGGATTTCACTAAACTGGGTGACTGGACAACAAAATGCCAGATGAAATTCAGTGTTGATAAATGCAAAGTAATGCACATTGGAAAACTTAATCCGAACTATACATAGAAAATGAAAGAGATGTTGGAGTCCTTGTAGATAGTTCTCTGAAAACATCTGCTCAATGTGCAGTGGCAGTCAAAAATGCTAACAGAATGTTAGGAACAATTAGGAAAGGGATAGATAATGAGACAGAAAATATCAGAATGCCACTATATAAATCTCTGGTATGCCTCACACCTGGAATACTACATGCCTTTCTGGTCACCCCATCTCAAAAAAGTTATATTAGAATTGGAAAAGTACAGAGAAGGGCAACAAAAATGATTAAGGGTATGGGACAACTTCCATATGATGAGAGATTAAAAACACTGGGACTTTTCAACTTGGAAAAGAGACAATTAAGAGAGGCTATGACAGAGGTCTATAAAATCTTGAATGCTGTGGCGAAAGTGAATAAGGAAGTGTTATTTACTCCTTCACATAACACAAGAACCAGGGGTCACCCAATTAAATTAATAGGCCACAGTTTTAAAACAAACAAAAGGAAGTACTTCTTCACACAATGTATAGTCAACCTGTGGAACTCATTGACAGGGGATTTTGTGAAGGCCAAAACTATAATTGGGTTAAAAAAAGAATTAGATACATTCATGGAGGATAGGTCCATCAATAGCTATAAGACAAAATGATCAGGGATGCAACCCCATGCTCTGGGTGTCTAGTCTCTGATTGCCAGAAACTGGGAGTGGACAACTGGGGGGGATTGCCTTTTCTTTTTTTCTCCTCTGAAGCTCTTGGCATTGGCCACTGTTGGAAGATAGGATATTGGGCTAGATAGACCATTGGTCTGACCCACTATGGCCATTCTTATGTTCTTGCAAGTTTCAATTATTGCAACTCCACTGTGTGTCCTTTATTTAATCAGAACCGTCTTTTTGAAGTTTATAGCCTGCAGTGTAAGAGGTGTTTTTGTATTTACTTGTTTGTATTGAATTGTTAAACAAGAGTGTGAATTGGTTCAAGATACTTGGGAGTGTTCCAGCTTGTGCAGTCACCATAGATTTTTGCACATTATTTGAGTATAATATGAAAAGGTCAATGCTTGTGAGCCTTGGGAGGAAAGGAGTTTAACAGCCCTGTGATTTAAGTGATTTCTGCTCTATTTCTGAAAACTAGCTTTAAATGGTACATGATGCTTCTATGAACTGAGATTGTAAATTTAGGGTGAGGTCCTGGCCTACTTTAAAAAATACAAAGACAGACAGAGCTAAGGTGGCTTTAAGCCACCTTTTTGCTCTCCTGATTCTGGACTACTCCATGGGAGCAGCCCCAGCATAATTTTGAGAGCTCTGAGACCTGCCCAAGTTACAGTACCTGCCTCTGGGCAGCTGTGTTACCCAGAATTTCCACAGTACAATTTGCTGCAGCCCTGTTTTGACATACCCCCAGTTGCAGGGGGTCCTCACAGGACAGTCTGTAGCTGACTTTGGCAGTTCTTGCATGACGAGAATTCTCCTCTGGCCAGATCTAGGGCTTGTAGAGACCTTTCATGCCAGTCTGACCCTTTACCTTACATAAAGGGTCCAGAGTGAGAATCTCATCCTTTTTATTTTGCCTACAGTTAAAGTACAAGCTCTTATTTGAGACTAATGGAATAATAAATATCACACCAGGCTTTTAAAAGCCTTTAACTAAAAAGGGGAAAACATCAAATCATACAATAGCCTTAACAGTTTGTCAGACTGGGTTGAACTTTCTGTCCATAGTAAGTGAGTATAATGTGACCAGCCAGAGATCAGAAAGAGGTGTTGTAGCAGGAAAAGAAAATACCAGAAGAGTGAGATATAGTTTCGAACACTACACTTTATCTGATTGATATCATCCTCATGTGAGATGCATTTCCTGCTACATAACATCCTTATCGTCTTGAATGTGTACATTATGGCTTGGACCCAAACCCATTGAAGTCAATAAAAAGGCTCCCATTTACTTCAATTGGCTTTGGATCAGACCAAATGTGCATTTTGCACACCCAGTGAATGCAAGTTACATTAATTCAATTCTTAAATCTAATTTCTGACCCATGTACATTTCTATTTATGTTACCACTGAGTTTCCAGCAGTTGACACTTTTGAGGAGTCTTCTGTGTGTGTCTCTGTTTCTGGGTTCTTTTTAATTACCATTTTTCCTGGTGTTATTAATACACCATCACTTCAATATTGTGAGCTGTCTTATGCAAACAAGAGAATCCCAGCAGAGGTACGGTTAGGTCAAGAGCTTTAGTTAAATATCACTACTGTGCTCCATTGACCACGTAGCTCCCCAAGGAAGCACTTGGTCAGATATTTTGGATATCGGATGAGCAGATTGTGCAATGATCAGTGTACCTAAGATGCCATGCAGAAGCCATGAGGGAGAAAAAAATAGACTCTATTTTTATTTGCATGAGTCAAGACTTGAAGCAATATATTTTCTGATGCTAAAATCCATGTCAATTCAATATAACAAAATTCACTTTTAGTCCATTGCAGCTAGCATTCAGTTATTAAGTGAAAAGAAAGCTTAATTTGAGTTGTTTTTTATTCTGACAGTCTGCCCCACGTGCCTTCAGTTACAACCTTATGCAACGAGAACTATGTGCCTACATGAAAGAACAATATGTTGCCCTTCTTTTCTCAGCTGCAGTAGCAGAAAGAAAAGTGGGTGGACCAGAAACATAACATGATACTTGGACCAGTAAACAAGGAAAGAAGAGAACTGAGTAAGAATAGGTCATCATTTGAAGATAAATAGAAATTATCATAACGTGTAATACATTTATCATAACACTAATATTTTAATTTACACTTGTCAGTAGTTGGAGCCAGATTCGTCTGTTCCAAAGAGCAAACTATCACTTAAATACAAGGCCTGATTCTGTTCACACTCCACACCAGTGAAACGCTACTGACTTCCATAGTCTTATTCCTGATTCATACTAAGTATAAGAGAGCAGAATGAAGACCTCATTTCATATGTGAGGCTGGTGGACACTAACCATAGCAATCAAATACCCAGATCATCCTCTCCCAAGTAGAAAACCCCTTGAATGGGGTTCAGTTTACGCTATGGAGTTTCTCCTTTATGATTCCACAGAGGGTAGGGTAGTCACCCCACTTGTACAGAGAAGAGACTGTGTGGCTTGTCTGGTTAATCCCCAACAGACTTGCGCTTCTAGAGCTGCTCGAGTCCTTGGTGCCCTAAACTCCCAATTAGCAGGGCTCCATTTGAGACAAGGGACCAGGAATACCCCGGTCCCTCTGGTCCTCTCCGAGTTTGGACCTAGAACTTCAGGGTGCCTTCTGCAGAGTCTGGAGAGAGAGGGATAATGATGCCCTAGAAGCAGCTGAATCCCCTGCCCTCTACACAAGAAGGTTGAGATATATATAAGGCGGATATAACACCGTATCCTCTGGGTCTCTGAGTATGTTGTGTCTATGTTCTTTAGATGATAAATTGCTTAGAACTGGGACATTCTCTTTTTTTGTACAGGCCTAAGTACCACATTAACACTCAAATAAGAGTGATCACCAATTGATTTGTGAAATTTCTGAAAGTAAGAGAGAAAATGTTAATATTTATAAAAGATCTTACTCTAAGGCCTGATGATTTCAGTGGGAACTATGGGCCCTTAGCACCTTACTTGATTAGGCCCCTTTATTGTTAGATACATTAAAATAGCAATTTCACCATTACAAATAGCTCAGATTGCCCAACATCTATATCTTTTTTCAGTTACAATCATGCCAGGGTCAGTAAATGATTGGTTTAAATGATCATAAAAAGTGAAAGAATATGCGTTTCAGTGACTATTTTTGTTTATTTAGACAATAAAATGATCTAAGTTTTCTATTATCCTTGAGAAACACTGAGTATTAGGCTGAATTATGGTTGATGCAAGTAGTGGTTGCTAAGAACAGCTGAAACATTCACGATATGACAATGTCCTCATAGGCACTTTTTAAAAATGTAGGCTAAATTAAAAGAAATAGTAAAGAAATATAATAAAATACAAAATGTGAGTGTAGCGGGGTGGTCACCCGTTCCTGGCCTGAAAGGGGTTAAAAGCCAGCCCTTGGAGAGGGCTGGGGCTGGGAGCCTTAGGCCGGGCTGATTGAGGAGGCAACCGCAGCTGTGGCCAGGCCCCAAACAGACCCAGCGGGCCCTATAAAGGCCAGGGAAGCCAGGAGAAGACACAGTCTCTCTCTAGCTGTAGAGGGAGTGGACCTGGCTGCAGGGACCCAGCAGAGTACCTGAGTGGAGCAGGGCTGGGGAGCTCTAGCCTGGAAAGCCCCAGGCTGCGGCCTAGCATAAGGCCAATGGGTATTGGGGGTTGCAGAGGACAGCCCAGGGGTAGGCAAAGGCAGCAGGTCGAAACCCAATCTTGCCGGAGATGAGTAGGCTGATACTGCAGTCTGCCTCAGGACGCGGGGGCTAGACGATGACTGGCAGTAGCCTTATACTGAGGCGAGGTGGGGATAATGGGTGGGGGTTCCCCGGGGAGGGGAAACCCCAAGACTGAGGGGTGTACGGCCAGGGAGCAGCAACCCAGATAATGGGGCACTGGGTCCAGGAAGGACATGGGGTCCAAGCGGCAGTGGGACACTGGCCTGCAGAGGGTGCTCCGGAGGCTGGACGAGCTAATTCCCAGAGACAACCAGCAGGAGGCGCCTCAGGGGTGAGTCCTGCACGCTTACAGTGAGATATGAACATGTGATCAGGTATGTCTGTGTGAAAAATCAGAGTGCTTTCCATTCTAGTAGTTGGTTCTTAAACTCTTTTGTGCTAATATAAATTCCACTTGTATTAGCTTCAGAAAATTCAACAACATTTTTAAGGGTTCCATTCAGCCAGGGCTGGCTCTAGGTTTTTTGCTGCCCCAACCAAAAAAAACAAAAAACCAATGGGAGCACAACTGCTGAAGTGTCCCGAATGCCGCCCCTGAAACTGTGCCGTCCCAAACACGTGCTTGGTTTGCTAGTGCCTAGAGCCGGCCCTGCATTCAGCTAAAATTATCCACGAGCTTTCAGGCTGCACAAAAGAGACCAAGAATTCTGCTTGTTCAATGCGTTAAACTGACCTAGTCAAACAAAGGTGGGCCTGCTACACCAGGTGAAAAAGAAAAAAAAAAAAAAAAGTTGCAGTGCAGCTTGGATTTTCATAGCTGAGGAGGGTAAAGAAGCTCACATAAACATCTGCCTACTGCAGTCTCTTATCATACCCATCACAGCCTGACAAGACTGTGAAACTCACAGAAATTACAAAAAAAAAAATCTATATCCTGGAGTTACCAATATGTGTGGTTTTATTGAGAAGTGAAGATGTAGAAAGACAAAACCTTATATAGGTTATACATGCGCCTTTTGCCATAGTAGCTGAGTGCCTTACAAATTTTAAAAGAAACGTTCCCTTTTTCATTTTCTAAGGCAAAGTACCCAACACAGATGATGTACCTTTCACTTGGGCCCTAGCTCATACACACTTTTTTCTTTGAGACCAGTTGCTGTATAGTATGTTGCACAGGGGTAGCCAGTGGTGCATTACCCAGCCTCTATCAAGAGTACTCTTCCTCGTTCCTTGGAATTACGAGCTGCCGTCATAACTACTGTAATGACAGAAATCTGACTGCTAAAAGAAATGAAGGCTCCTTTTATGCTTCATTAAAGTTAGGGCACAAACCTGCAAATGTTTACGCATGTGATGAACGTTAGCAAACATTATTATGACTCATTACCAGTGAAGGAAAATATTTTGTTACCATATTTGGGTTCTGTCAATTTGCTTGACTCCCCATAAATCATAATATATTGTAAACTGTATATTTCTCCATTTTAAGACACTTCGTTTATTGTCCTTTGCTTCAGATATGTACTATATAAATAATTTAAATATGTTTAACTATGCAATGTTGTCCAGTTTCTGTAACCTAGGTGGAAGATTCTTTATTTTTAAAGCACTCATCTTTATCATTCAAAATTGTTATCTTTGTTGTTAACAGAAAAGAAAGTAAAAAATTGAATTCCTCTCATACGATTATGTTAACATTTTGAAATTCAAATCAGTTAACACCAATACAGTCAAATTAAATTATTTTAATATTTTTTTTCTTGACTGCAGTGCATCTCCTTTTGTCTTATCTGTATATCCGGTTCTGTAGAATATTTTCTCATTATTTCATCTCTCATGAAATTGATTTTTAAAAAGAAGCAATCTTTTGAGGGAAATGTTATATAAAAATGATTTACAAAGATAACTCATTAACACTAATGGAAAGATAATTTTACATTCCCAGTTGATTTAGACATGGGGCCTGTTTCTCTACTGCATTACACTGCTTTTGCGCCCGGGTAATTACATTGAAGTCAACAGTACTACTTTACTGTAAAACCAATGTAATAGAGTAGAGAATTTTTATATTTGTTATAGTCTGCTCCCAATTTGAATACAGTTATACAAGCAAAACAAAACAAAAAAATCAATGCAGCAGATTGTTCTGCAGCTTCCTGTATCAGGAATAGGAATTACAAATGGCCCATGAAAGGAGGACAAACCTCTACTAAATCAGGGATTTGGCCAAATTCATCCTGGTGTAACTCCAGTGAAGTCACTAGTTGTTACAGCCAGAAAGAACAAGGCTCATTCAGATTGCATGACCCTATTCAATAGAAACATTGGAGTATATTCTTTTCTCAAGATCCGATTCAATGCTTATGGAAGTTAATGGAAAAAGTCCCACCGATTTCAATAGGTGCTGGATTAGGTCCTTAATGCAGGTAGATAATTCCCATTAACACTGATAATTTCATGGGGGAACCAAAGGAAGAAAATATTTCAGTCTTAGGGTATGTCTACACTACGGGATTAATCCGAATTTAGATAATTCGGATTTGAGAAACAGGTTGTATAAAGTCGAAATGAGTGCGGCCACACTAGCACAGTAATTCGGTGGTGTGCGTCCAAGTACCGGGGCTAGCGTCGATTTCTGCACCGTTGCACTGTGGGTAGCAATTCCATAGCTATCCCATAGTTCCCGCAGTCTCCCGCGCCCATTGGGATTGTGGGTTAAGATCCCAGTGCCTGATGGGACAAAAAACATCGTCGCAGGTGGTTCTGGGTACAGCCTCACTTCCTCCCTCCCTCCCTCCCTGCATGAAAGCAACGGACGGCAGACAACCATTTTCGCGCCTTTTTTCCTGGGTGGGTGAACACTGCAGACTCCATACCACGGCAAGCATGGAGCCCGCTGAGGTCAAGACAGCACTCATGAATATTGCAAACACCTCGCGCGTTCTCGTGGAGTTTATGCTCAGCCAGGACCAGAAAAACGAGGCGAGGAGGCAGCGGTGGCGGCAGCGCAGAGACAAGCATGATGAGGACATGGACACGGACACGGACACAGAATTCAGTGAAACCACAGGCCCCGGTGCTTTGGAGATCATGTTGTTAATGGGGCAGATTCTATCCATGGAACGCCGATTCTGGGCAAGGGAAACAAGCACAGACTGGTGGGACCGCATAGTGTTGCAGGTCTGGGACGATTCCCAGTGGCTGCGGAACTTTCGCATGCGTAAGGGCACTTTCATTGAACTTTGTGACTTGCTGTCTCCTGCCCTGAAACGCCAGAATACCAAGATGAGAGCAGCCCTCACAGTTGAGAAGCGTGTGGCGATAGCCCTGTGGAAGCTTGCAACGCCAGACAGCTACCGGTCAGTCGGGAATCAATTTGGAGTGGGCAAATCTACTGTGGGGGCTGCTGTGATGCAAGTAGCCAAAGCAATCACTCAGGTGCTGCTACGAAAGTTAGTGACTCTGGGAAATGTGCAGGCTATAGTGGATGGTTTTGCTGCAATGGGATTCCCTAACTGTGGTGGGGCAATAGACGGAACCCATATCCCTATTTTGGCACCGGAGCACCAAGCCACCGAGTACATAAACCGCAAGGGGTACTTTTCAATGGTGCTGCAAGCACTTGTGGATCACAAGGGACGTTTCACCAACATCAACGCGGGCTGGGCGGGAAGGGTTCATGACGCTCGCGTCTTCAGGAACACTACTCTGTTTAAAGGGCTGCAGCAAGGGACTTACTTTCCGGACCAGAAAATAACCGTTGGGGATGTTGAAATGCCCATAGTTATTCTTGGGGACCCAGCCTACCCCTTAATGCCATGGCTTATGAAGCCGTACACAGGCAGCCTGGACAGGAGTCAGGAGCTGTTTAACTACAGGCTAAGCAAGTGCAGAATGGTGGTAGAATGTGCATTTGGCCGTTTAAAAGGTCGCTGGTGTTCATTATTGACTCGCTCTGACCTGAGCCAAAGAAATCTCCCCATTGTTATTTCTGCTTGCTGTGTGCTCCACAATCTCTGTGAAAGTAAGGGGGAGACCTTTATGGCGGGGTGGGAGGCTGAGGCAAATCGCCTGGCTGCTGATTACGCGCAGCCAGACACCAGGGCGATTAGAAGATCACACCATGAAGCGCTGTGCATCAGAGAAGCTTTGAAAACCAGTTTCATGGCTGGCCAGGCTACCCTGTGAAATATCTGTTTGTTTCTCCTTCATGAAAACCCTCCCCCTTTACTGACTGATTTTCTGTAAGGAACCCACCCTGCCCCTTCCCCCATCTTTCTTTCAAACCAAATAAAGTCACTATCATTTAAAAATCATTTATTCTTTATTAATAGATTAGAAAAAGAGGGAGGGAACCCGGGTGGTATTTGGGAGGAGGATTGCTGGGAAGGAAAAAGCCACAAAGAAAAGGTTAAAAAAATGACAGCCTTTTGCTTGGGCTGTCTACTGGGGTGGAATGGGAAGGTGTACGGAGCCTCCCCCCCCGCGTTCTTACACGTCTGGGTGAGGAGGATACGGAACATGGGGAGGGGGGAGGGTGGAACAGGGGCTGAAGCGGCAGTCTGTTTTCCAGCAGCCGTTCCTGAACCTCCACCAGACGCCGGAGCAGCCCCAGCGTTGCATCCTTCATCCTCTGGTCTTCCTGCCGCCATCTCTCATCTCGATCGTCTCTCCTCTCCTCACGTTGGTCCCTCCTCTCCTCACGTTGGTCCCTCCTCTCCTCACGTTCACTGACTTCTTTCCTATACTTTGAAACTGTTTCCTTCCACTCATTCAGATGAGCTCTGTCACTCCTGCTGGATTGCATAATTTCAGAAAACATGTCCTCCCGCGTCTTCTTCTTACGACGCCTTATCTGTGATAACCTTCGGGATGGAGGAGGGAGGCTTGAGGAATTTGCAGCTGCTGTAGGGAGGGGAAAAAAGAGAGAATTGTTTTAAAAGCTACATTTTGCAGAACAATGCTTATACTCTTTCACGGTGACCAACACTGTTCACATTACATAGCACATGTGATTTCTGTGCAAGGTCGCATTTTGCCTCTTAATGCTGAGTGCCTGTGGCTTTGCTGCTAGAGATCACAGGTCTGGGCAACAGAATTCGGCTTGCATGCGGCCATGGTAAGCTTCTGCGCCGTGCTTTCCCACATACCAAGCATAGCTTGTAGAGTGCTGCAGAAGCCTGGCCAATCTCAGCCAGTTGGGGGGGGGGCAGTGTGGTGGGGCTTGTCTGGGCCCCTTCAGGCAAGTAGAGTGCTGCGGTTTTTCTGTTAACATTCAGCAGCACCAGAAAACAAACTAACCCCCCCCCCCCCTCGCCATGAATTCTCTGGGATGATCACAGTACCCCTCCCCCCACTGCGTGGCTGGTATCAGGGAAGATCCCTGCAGGCACCAAACTACCCCCCCCCGCCGCCGACCCCCCCCCTCGCCATGAATTCTCTGGGATGATCACGGTACCCTCCCCCCACCGCGTGGCTGGTAACAGGGAAGATCCCTGCTAGCCAAACGCGAAAAACTCAGGGCCAATTTCCCATCTGCGCTTGGCTAACTGCAGGGAAGGATTTATTTTCCGCCACAGGCAAACAGCCCAGTAGGAACGGCCACCTCTGTCCCCTTAATTAAGTTCCCGTATTTCAACCAGGTTACCAGGAGTGATATCACTCTCCTGAGGATTACACAACAAGATAAAGAACGGATGTTGCTTGAATACCAGCAAACACCGGGACCATACGCTGCCAGGCTTTGTCAGGCAATGATACCAGATTACTTGCTGCAAGTATGGCGTGGTCAAGTGTCCTACCATGGAGGAGGGAATAAGGATGCACTGCCCAGAAACCTTCTGGCAAGGCTTTCGGAGTACCTCCAGGAGAGCTTCATGGAGATGTCCCTGGAGGATTTCCGCTCCATCCCCATACACGTTAACAGACTTTTCCAGTAGCTACAGACTTTTCCAGTAGCTGAACTGACCGCGAATGCAAAGTCAGGCAAAGTAATCATTAAAAACCGTTTGCTTTTAAAACAAGTTTTATATTTTAAAAGGTAAACTCACCTGAGGTCCCTTCCATGGGGTCAGAGTCTTGGGTACTGGCTTGGGAGGCTTGGGAGGGTACTTCAGTCAGGGTGATAAAAAGATCCTGGCTGTTGGGGAGAATGGAGTGCTGTGTGCTCTCTGCAAGCTCATCCTCCTCCTCCTCCTCCTCCTCTACCCCATCGGCAGAATCCTCAGGCGTCGAGACTATCCCCGACCCAGAATCCACGAACAAAGGTGGGGTAGTGGTGGCAGCCCCCCCTAGAATTGCATGCAGCTCGGCGTAGTAGCGGCATGTCCGCGGCTCTGACCCGGAGCGACCGTTTGCCTCCTTTGTTTTTTGATAGGCTTGTCTGAGCTCCTTGACCTTCACGCGGCACTGCTCAGAGTCCCTATTGTGGCCTCTCTCCATCATGCCCTTGGAAATTTTTTCAAAAGTTTTTGCATTTCGTCTTTTAGAACGAAGTTCTGCAAGCACTGAATCCTCTCCCCATACAGCGATCAGATCCAGTACCTCCCTCACGGTCCATGCTGGTGCTCTTTTTCGATTATCAGCCTGCATGGTTACCTGTGCTGATGAGGTATCTGTGGTCACCTGTGCTCTACACGCTGGGCAAACAGGAAATGAAGTTCAAATGTTCGCGGGGCTTTTCCTGTCTACCTGGCCAGTGCATCCGAGTTCGGATTGCTGTCCAGAGCGGTCACAATGATGCACTGTGGGATAGCTCCCGGAGGCCAATACCATCGAATTGCGGCCACACTAACCCTAATTCAAATTGCTAAAATCGATTTTGGCGCTACTCCGCTCGTTGGGGTGGAGTACAGAAATCGATTTAAAGGGCCCTTTACATCGAATTAAATGGCGTCGTTGTGTGGACGGTTACAGGGTTAATTCGAATTAAAGCTGATAAATCCGAATTAAAGTCGTAGTGTAGACCAGGCCTTAAATACAGCCAATGGTACATTTTAACTTCATTTTTAATGAAGCACTTTGAGCTACATGTATATGTAGGAAGGTAGGAGAAGGTATTCTACCTTTCCATCCAGACAAGTACATGTAAAGCCATTGTTTTAATCTCATTTAAAAGTTATGCAAAGAGCTAAATATGCACTAGAAATACCTTATAATTAACTTGGAGTTTCCATTCCAAAAGATTTTACAAATCTAAGAATGCTGCAGCATGTTATCCCATCGAAAATTATTGGTGAAAAATGAGAAGTCTGTGTGGGAGATGGAATACGAGATCAATAACTTTTATGCATCAAGGATATTTGGCTTATTTCAACAGAAAAACAAATGCTACACTTTTATTTTTTAAGGTAAAGTATAGTTTATAGTATGCTTGTTTAATAGGACTTTTTCATTTGTTCTGGAAATTGCATGCAATGAAAAAAACAAGCACAAACTGATTATGTAAATTTCACTGTGGGAACCCTTCAAAATTACATTTACCAAAACCCTGTTAACATAGTAATCTTTCATTTTACTGGTACAGGATTATCTCTTGGGCAACTAGTCATGCCAGCCTATCTCAGGCCTGAGACCTTCTATGACTAAGTTACATATCTTACAGACCTAGAGCCTATAGGCCTTGGTTTACAGCTTTATCTTACTTATATACCTAATACACACTCCTTAGTGATACATACTTATTAGTTCTATACCTCGGTGGTATGAGCCTACTTATATTTTGCCACTTAAACCTACAATTCAAATCTAATATAATATCCATACATTAGTTACATATATACATTTAGATACACAATAAAGTCAATGGCAAATCAGGCTAATGATCACTCATGCTATAAAATCTGGCTAGTCTCTAAATCCTTGGGGTTGAATAATGGCTGAGAGTATTTGTAAGAGAAGATTTATAATTTATAAACAGGATTTGAAAAAAATTCATTTTACCACATAATGTACATACTTGACCATATAGCTTCCAATTCAGAAAAATCATCCATATTCAGGAAGGGAAATTAGGCTTGCTTAATGTTTGTAAATCATGTGCTTAAGTTCCATTGACTTCACGTGCTTTCCTGGCTCGGTATGGATTTAGGCAATGCTTAAGTGCTTTCCTAAACTGGGACCATAGAGAGGAGGAGTATCACACACTGAATACGTGTATGCTTGTGTTGGGGCAGCTGCCCCACACTGGCAGGAGAAGGGTTAAGGCAGCCTTGGAGAGGCTGTGCAGAACCCAGCCAATCAAGAAAGGGCTTTTTGGGAGAGCCAATCAGGAGAAGGCTTGCAGGAGCAGCCCATATTTAAAGAATGGCCTAAATCCAGACTGTAGTTGGCCCCTGAAGCCAGGGGCTAGACTAGAGACTGCAGTTGGTCACTGAGGCAGGTGGAAGGACTGAGGACCGTCTGTCCCACGAAAGGGGGAGGCAGCAGGCTGGGGCACAGCTGGAGGGCCGTGTCTTGAAGAGGATGCTGCTGTCCGGGAGCAACATGGGTCCAGCTGGTGGAGATGGTGGAGGAAGTGGAAGTAACAACGAGTGGGACATTGCTAGTAAAAGGCGCCCTGGTGCTCCAAGAGAACTAATTCTCAGTAGAACCAGCAGGAGGCTCCACAGCGGTGAGTTGGCACTGTTACAATGCTCTAATATAACATGGACTTTGAAACTACTACTGACTTTTGTTTATGTATCTTAATATAGAATAGAACAAGGTAGACCCTCTGATATGAGAATTTTTAAAAAAAAGTTTACTTCTTTCAGTCTTCTTGTATACATCTTTCTGTACTACTAGTATATGCCATTATTTATATAGTTTATATAGTTGTATTATATTTGTGTGGGGTGAGTTGATTGTATTTCAATGACTGTCGCTTTAGGTATCTATATTAGTTTTAAAAAGTGTAGTTACCTGAGTCATCTGCTGTTTGTATTATTGAAGGGTAACAATCATTTGATCACAGAATTAAAAAATGTTCTTTGAATACTCTTTTGTGTGGAAAAAAATAGAACAAACTTACTGAATAATTAAATAAATGCCACCTAGCCCTTACACAATGCTTTTCACCTGTAGCTCTCAAAGAGCTTTACAAAGGAGGGTGATATCATTATCCCATTTTACAGATGGAGACACTGAGGAACAGATTGATCTTGGGCAAGTCGCTTCATCTCCCACCAGATCAGTGGCAGAGCCAGCAACACTGCCTCCATGTGATTTCATAAGGTATATCATCTTCATTCTCCTCTCAAGCGTGTGGAATTGCTGCCTTGTTTCAGACTTCTACATTTTGGGCTGGGGGACTGAGGTCTCCCAGTCATAGGGTATGCCATGGATCCACGCTATTACCATGCAAATTCTTGATCTGTCTTAAAGAGCACAAATTCCTCTGAAAGGATTGAGCTGAGGACAGGAGTATCTGATTATGTGTAACCACAAAACCACTTTATTTGAAAGACATTAAGGATCTAACAGGGAGTTTCGCAAGGGAGTTCTCCAGGTGAAGGAGGAGCAATACAGCAACCTTTTGGGGTAAGTGACTGTCTGTAGTGTGTGTTTGTTTGTGTTTGAGGGTTACTTGCTGTGTGCTGAGCTTGTGTTTGTCAGTCTGTTTGTTTGTTTTGGTTGTTTGAAGGACCGTGTGCTGTGGCTGGCAGTTGGAAGCTGTGAGCTTCAAAGGAAGGTTTGAAAGCTAGAAGCCTCTGGTAAGTGGCTGAGCCTTAATCAGTGGGCGGGGCATTCATACAGGCCAGGGCTTTATAAAGCAGCGCACAAGCGACCAGGGGCTGCTAACAGGGAGTTTCGCAAGGGAGTTTGGAATGGAGCAGGAAGGGGGCGAGGGTCCCTTGCCGGTTCCATCTGTTTTCTCTTGATTCCCCTTAATACCTATAAAGCAACTACATTCTAACTGTTTGCTTAAACAACCCTTTCAGCTGACAGGGGGCTGCAGACGGGAGTTTGACAGAGGGAGGCTTACGATGGTTAGGAAGACCCGCAACACCTGTGCCAGCACTGCTGCTGTCTCCTCCACCTGTGCCTGTAGCCAGACAGAGTGCCTAAGCATGGGTGCCTCTACCCAGATCCTGGTGTGGTTTTGCAAAGACTGTAACTTGCAATTTCCACTTACTGATATCCAGACTGGGGGGACCATCCAATGTGAAAGGTGCCTGCTGGTGGAATCTCTCAGGCAGCAGGTGGGAGAGCTACAGGAGGAGGTGGCTAGGTTGAGGAGCATCCGTATCCACGAGCAATTCCTCGACAGTGTCCATGTGGAGACAGCTGAGGTAGCTGTCCCAGTACACAGGACTGCTGATACACCACTGGTGGAGGAGGAGATGGCTCAGGGTGGACGCTGGCAGCTGGTTACTTCTGGCAGCAGGCAGTGCTCCACCCTTGCTCCGAACCCTCCTGCCGTGGTTATAGGTAACCGTTATGCTCTTCTTGATACAGGAAAGAAGGAATCACTCCCTACAGTAAAGGAGGAGAAGCCTCGTACCCCTAAGGCTGGAGAGTCTGCTGCCACCACTGCGAATAGGAAACGTAGGGTAGTGGTGGTCGGAGACTCTCTGCTGAGGGGGACGGAGGCGCCCATCTGTCGCCCTGACATTTCATCTCGGGAGGTATGCTGCCTGCCGGGGGCCCGTATCCGAGACGTTACGGAGGCATTGTCGAGGATTATCCGGCCCTCTGACTACTACCCCATGCTACTCATCCATGTGGGCACAAATGATACTGCGCGGTGTGACACTGAGCGGATCAAGAGTGACTACAGGGCTCTGGGAGCACGGGTGAAGGAGTTTGGAGCACAGGTGGTATTCTCTTCAATTCTTCCTGTTAAAGGTAGGGGCCCGGGCAGAGACAGATGCATCATGGAGGTGAATGCCTGGCTGCGAAGATGGTGTCGCCAGGAGGGCTTTGGCTTCCTAGACCACGGGATGCTATTCGAGGAAGGACTGCTAGGCAGAGATGGCGTTCACCTTTCGAGGAGAGGGAAGACCCTATTCGGACACAGACTGGCTAACCTAGTGAGGAGGGCTTTAAACTAGGTTCGACGGGGACAGGTGAGCAAAGCCCACAGGTAAGTGGGGAACATGGAGACCGGGGAAATGAGTCGGAAACAAGAGGGAGTGTGGGCTATATTGGCAGAGAGAAAGGAGAGTCAGGAAAAAACTGGGAGGAAAGATCAAACCAGTATCTTAGATGCCTATATACAAATGCGAGAAGTATGGGGAATAAGCAGGAAGAACTGGAAGTGCTAATAAATAAATACAACTATGACATTGTTGGCATCACTGAAACTTGGTGGGATAATACACATGATTGGAATGTTGGTGTGGATGGGTACAGCTTGCTCAGGAAGGATAGACAGGGGAAAAAGGGAGGAGGTGTTGCCTTATATATTAAAAATGTACACACTTGGACTGAGGTAGAGATGGACATAGGAGACGGAAGTGTTGAGAGTCTCTGGGTTAGGCTTAAAGGGGCAAAAAACAAGGGAGATGTCATGCTAGGCGTCTACTACAGGCCACCTAACCAGGTGGAAGAGGTGGATGAGGCTTTTTTCAAGCAACTAACAAAATCATCCAAAGCCCAAGATTTGGTGGTGATGGGGGACTTCAACTATCCGGATATATGTTGGGAAAATAACACAGCGGGGAACAGACTATCCAACAAATTCTTGGACTGCATTGGAGACAACTTTTTATTTCAGAAGGTTGAAAAAGCTACTAGGGGGGAAGCTGTTCTAGACTTGATTTTAACAAATAGGGAGGAACTCGTTGAGAATGTGAAAGTAGAAGGCAGCCTGGGTGAAAGTGATCATGAAATCATAGAGTTTGCAATTCTAAGGAAGGGTAGAAGGGAGAACAGCAAAATAGAGACAATGGATTTCAGGAAGGCAGATTTTGGAAAGCTCAGAGAGCTGATAGGTAAGGTCCCATGGGAATCAAGACTGAGGGGAAAAACAACTGAGGAGAGTTGGCAGTTTTTCAAAGGGACACTATTAAGGGCCCAAAAGCAAGCTATTCCGCTGGTTAGGAAAGATAGAAAATGTGGCAAAAGACCACCTTGGCTTAACCACGAGATCTTGCACGATCTAAAAAATAAAAAGGAGTCATATAAAAAATGGAAACTAGGACAGATTACAAAGGATGAATATAGGCAAACAACACAGGAATGCAGGGGCAAGATTAGAAAGGCAAAGGCACAAAATGAGCTCAAACTAGCTATGGGAATAAAAGGAAACAAGAAGACTTTTTATCAATACATTAGAAGCAAGAGGAAGACCAAAGACAGGGTAGGCCCACTGCTTAGTGAAGAGGGAGAAACAGTAACAGGAAACTTGGAAATGGCAGAGATGCTTAATGACTTCTTTGTTTCGGTCTTCACCGAGAAGTCTGAAGGAATGCCTAACATAGTGAATGCTAATGGGAAGGGGGTAGGTTTAGCGGATAAAATAAAAAAAGAACAAGTTAAACATCACTTAGAAAAGTTAGATGCCTGCAAGTCACCCGGGCCTGATGAAATGCATCCTAGAATACTCAAGGAGCTAATAGAGGAGGTATCTGAGCCTCTAGCTATTATCTTTGGAAAGTCATGGGAGACAGGAGAGATTCCAGAAGACTGGAAAAGGGCAAATATAGTGCCCATCTATAAAAAGGGAAATAAAAACAACCCAGGTAACTACAGACCAGTTAGTTTAACTTCTGTGCCAGGGAAGATAATGGAGCAAGTAATTAAGGAAATCGTCTGCCAACACTTGGAAGGTGGTAAGGTGATAGGGAATAGCCAGCATGGATTTGTGAAGAACAAATCATGTCAAACCAATCTGATAGCTTTCTTTGATAGGATAACGAGCCTTGTGGATAAGGGTGAAGCGGTGGATGTGGTATACCTAGACTTTAGTAAGGCATTTGATACGGTCTCGCATGATATTCTTATCGATAAACTAGGCAAATACAAATTAGATGGGGCTACTATAAGGTGGGTGCATAACTGGCTGGATAATCGTACTCAGAGAGTTGTTATTAATGGTTCCCAATCCTGCTGGAAAGGCGTAACGAGTGGGGTACCGCAGGGGTCTGTTTTGGGTCCGGCTCTGTTCAATATCTTCATCAATGACTTAGATATTGGCATAGAAAGTACGCTTATTAAGTTTGCGGATGATACCAAACTGGGAGGGATTGCAACTACTTTGGAGGACAGGGTCATAATTCAAAATGATCTGGACAAATTGGAGAAATGGTCTGAGTTAAACAGGATGAAGTTTAACAAAGACAAATGCAAAGTGCTCCACTTAGGAAGGAAAAATCAATTTCACACATACAGAATGGGAAAAGACTGTCTAGGAAGGAGTACGGCAGAAAGGGATCTAGGGGTTATAGTGGACCACAAGCTAAATATGAGTCAACAGTGTGATGCTGTTGCAAAAAAAGCAAACATGATTCTGGGATGCATTAACAGGTGTGTTGTGAGCAAGACACGAGAAGTCATTCTTCCGCTCTACTCTGCTCTGGTTAGGCCTCAGCTGGAGTATTGTGTCCAGTTCTGGGCGCCGCATTTTAAAAAAGATGTGGAGAAACTGGAAAGGGTCCAAAGAAGAGCAACAAGAATGATTAAAGGTCTTGAGAACATGACCTATGAAGGAAGGCTGAAAGAATTGGGTTTGTTTAGTTTGGAAAAGAGAAGACTGAGAGGGGACATGATAGCAGTTTTCAGGTATATAAAAGCGTGTCATAAGGAGGAGGGAGAGAACTTGTTCACCTTAGCCTCTAAGGATAGAACCAGAAACAATGGGTTTAAACTGCAGCAAGGGAGGTCTAGATTGGACATTAGGAAAAAGTTCCTAACTGTCAGGGTGGTTAAACACTGGAACAAATTGCCTAGGGAGGTTGTGGAATCTCCGTCTCTGGAGATATTTAAGAGTAGGTTAGATAAATGTCTATTAGGGATGGTCTAGGCAGTATTTGGTCCTGCCATGCGGGCAGGGGACTGGACTCGATGACCTCTCGAGGTCCCTTCCAGTCCTAGAATCTATGAATCTATGAATCTGCCTTCTACCCACAAATCAGAAATATGTAAACCAAAGCAGAAAGCATAGGCTGGTGCTCATATCATATTTTATAATTCCCTAATTACACTTACTTGATAGAGTATAATTGGCCATCAGGAAAAAATACTTACTTAGGAAGCTATTAAAATTTCCTAAATTCACTGGATCTGGTAAATGTGTAATTACTGGCTTATTAAGATGCAGATGACTTACCTGCTTAATTGTAATTGGGCAAGGCCTTCTAAAGAGTGATTTTGTTTGCAACTTTCTTGATAGCAGTGTATTTACAATAGTTCTTACTTTGGGAAAACCATTATTGAAATCCTGAGTATAAAAATATAGATCGTGAAGAGAACATTTTAAAACAAAGTTATTGATATTACGGTCAATTCATATGCTATTTCATATATGATCAATGTATGCTAAATAGATTTAAATTACTAAGCCATAGACTTAAGAACACTTGACATGAGTGGATGACCTAGGAATAACCCTATGTCACTAAAATCACAAGATTACTGTAAAAGATGTGCCAATAGCTGATGTTACAAAATAGCTAGATTGCAATAAGCAATAAGGTATTGTCCAAGATCATGAGACACCCGACTAACATCATGGAATGTCCTGTCCTTACTGCAGGGTACATGTGCAGAGATGCTATGAGAATATACGAAACTAACAACCACCTATGAAAAATTGGAAAGAGTCCAGCGGAGGGCAACAGAAATGATTAGGGGGCTGGAACACATGACTTATGAGGAGAGGCTGAGAGAACTGGGATTGTTTAGTCTGCAGAAGAGAAGAATGAGGGGGTCTCATTCTTCTCTTCTGTAGACTAAACAATCTTAGGGGGGATTTGATAGCTGCTTTCAACTACCTGAAAGGGGGTTCCAAAGAGGATGGATCTAGACTGTTCTCAGTGATACCTGATGACAGAACAAGGAGTAATGGTCTCAAGTTACAGTGGGGGAGGTTTAGGTTGGATATTAGGAAAAACTTTTTCCACTAGGAGGGTGGTGAAGCACTGGAATGGGTTATCTAGGGAGGTGGTGGAATCTCCTTCCTTAGAGGCTTTTAAGGTCAGGCTTGACAAAGCCCTGGCTGGGATGATTTAGTTGGGAATTGGTCCTGTTTTGAGCATGGGGTTGGACTAGATAACCTCCTGAGGTCCCTTCCAACCCTGATATTCTATGATACAAACCCTGAGCAAAAAATTATCTGATCTTCTTTCATATGGAAATAGCAACATTTAAATTATCTAGTAAATAAGCAATATCATTCACCATTTTCTAACTTACTAAAAAGGTACAGTTAATAACAATCTGAAAATATTAAGCTACATAACTGCTTCAGTAAATATACATAGTGATAGTATACTCTTCTAGGTAGCAAAAAAAAGATGATGTACCAAATCTAGTGTAAAGTCCTAATAGGTTGTACGTCAACAAGTTTTAATGGTTATATCAACCAGAGAGATTGTACCTTTTTTAGAAAACAACAGAAGTGCAAATAGAAAAAGTTGATTAAAATCAACTATTTAAATAAATCCACGCTTGCACTTATGCATCCTATCATCAATTGTGTTAATATTGTGTCTACAGGAAGGTTAAAAAATCTCACATCAAGAATTTTTTCAAGATCTGATGACCTTTCATCCATTGCAAATTTGCCTGGCATTACTTTCCTCTTTCAAGATCATTTATCTTTGAACTGCATGATATTCCTAACTTTGCTGCCTGGGATGCAGCAACTTCCTTACATGCAATGAACTCAAAAGACGATAATTCTGATAAAGCAACTAAAAGGCCACCAAGTAAAGCTAGCCATTTGAATGTCAAGATCTGCACACTGCATTCATTTGCTCACAATGTAAGTTTTGAGCAGACAGTACACCACATCTTGGCCAAAACATGAAAAAAAAGCCCTCTAAAATGAGTCTGAAACTGATAGCTTGCAAACAAACAAGTTTGGTGGTTGATTGGGTGAAGCCTTGATCTCACTGAAAGCATCAACAGTCTCAACCTGATTTCATAGTGAATGGATTGCCTCTGCCTTTGCTGACCATCCTCTTGTGCTTTGGCATTTTAATGTAATAATATATTTTTTCAATACATTCCATGACCAGTAAAAGTGGAAAACAGGGTATATAGTCTTTAAGCAATTAAAAAAATAGAACAACTGGAGGATTAACAATTGTAGCTGCTTCTCCAACAAGATTCAGTAAGAAGACAACACAACACAAGATGAAAGTACTGATTTACCTGCTCAATTCAATTTTGCACATTGTAGGCTGCAAACATGTTAGCTCTATTGTCATAGTTTTGTCTCCTGCAATTAGCCACATCTACACAGTCTTTTTTAAGCTTCTGTAAAATAAACTTTAGTATTCTCCCATGTTTGGTGTGCGAGAGGGAAGGGGGGTGTCTCAGTGTTATCTACAAAACTCGCAACTACCCTCACTCTGTAACCTCAACATGTAGCTGGGGCCTGGCCTGACGTAAGTGATTGACACATGGAGGGAGGCCTCATTTCTTGAAAGATAGAATTTGGGAGGTGAACTAGGGTGACCAGACAGCAAGTGTGAAAAATTGGGACAGGGGTGGGGGGTAACAGGAGCCTATATAAGAAAAAGACCCAAAAATCGGGACTGTCCCTATAAAATTGGACATCTGGTCACCCTAAGGTGAACAGATCATTAGGCTAGAAAGACAATGTCTGGACCAGCTAAGATAAGAGGGAGGACACCCAGGGAACCATTTACTATGAACACGATACATTAAGCAATTCCAGTAAACCCAGAAATCATTATGGGAACCGTCAGTTCCCCCCCTGAATTTTTCAGGTAAATACAGCAAAGTACCAACAGACACTACAAAATATTGCACGTCTTTCTCCATCTGATCTCCGGTCTGCACAGCTTTGTCAATGCAATGCCAAGCTTTGTGCGGAGATCAGACTCTGGCATCCAGAAGCCCAATAAACCCAAATCAACATCCTTACAAGTTAAGAAAAGCTCAGAAGTGGAAGCAGCAAAACTGTCCACAGATTGTTGGCTTGGAAGAGGGTCAAAATTTGCACATTTCAAGAAACTTTCTAGACCACATGCTCATTTCTGATCTTTTCCATGGGCTTGCAGTAGCTTCCACTTTTGAGTGCCACTTCTTGTACTTGTAGGTACTTGTGATGGATTTGTAGGTACTTGTGGTGGATTTCACCCACCAAGTTCTTCATGAACTTGGTGGGAGGGATAGTTCAGTGGTTTGAGCATTGGCCTGCTAAACCCAGGGTTGTGAGTTCAATCCTTGAGGGGGCCACTTAGGGATCTGGGACAAAAATCAGTACTTGGTCCTGCTAGTGAAGGCAGGGGGCTGGACTCTATGACCTTTCAAGGTCCCTTCCAGTTCTAGGAGATGGGATATCTCCATTAATTTAAATGAATGGACCAATTTGGAATGACTGGAGTAGCAGGGAAAAGATCTAACTAATATTTCTGTGAAACTGTGAGAAACCAGGTGAAAGATCATATCATCTCTGTGAAACTCAAAGCTATCTCAGGTGAAGCTGGTGAGCCAGAGTTCAGGAATGCAAATAAGGGCAGTCAAGGTCAAGTGAAGGGAGCAGTTACAGAGAAAACTAGAACCTCATAATACAAGAAAAGAGTGAGATTAAAAAAAGGGGAGGGGGGCTTTCCAGGCCCATAGAGGGCTCAGGCCCAATTCCACTGGAACTGTTTGATTCCTCCCGACCTTTGCATGGTTTTGAGACTTATACCTGCTTAAAAGTGGTTGGGCTAAGGCCTGAGTGCCACCACCAGGGGACAAACTGGAATAGAGGGATAGTATGTCCATTCTCACTACTTCTTTGTCTGTGTTGTTTATTTGTATGCTATTCACGGTAGGGACCATTTCTTACTCTGTGTTCATACAATACCGCATTGGTGGGTTGTTTGGAGTTTGCAAGACAAATTCATATTAATTATAAGAAAAAAATTCAATTACTTCATTCACTCAAGAATTAATATTGTTGCATACTTTTCAGCTTTATTTTAGCTAATCATTGCAGCATAACTATTCAATAATTTATACTGAACTAAAACTTGTTGATCTCAAACAGTTATCTGATTGTTCAATACTCTGAGGAAAGTGTTGCTAAAGAAACAGATTTCTTCTCAGTGTTCTAAGCCTAACAAGCAGAATAATTATAAATATTAACATTAGAACAACACTTGGCGATTTTACTAGTTTTACTTCTGAAATCTCAAGTTTAACACTAATTTGTTTAATTTTAAATGATATTTCAGCTACAAAAGAAATCTCTTTACAATTTCAAGGTGGCTCTGAAAAATGAGGAAAGCTTAATACAATTGACATCAGGTTTTGTACCTGCTGACAAAGGATATATCTTGCAAAGTTAGAAGTAGTTTGTAACAAATGTAACAAAGCAATCTCTTTTTCTCCACCCCTCCCCACATATACACATTTTAAGAAAAGAAAAAAAAAACATAACTGCTGCCAAACTGGTATCAATTTTCAGCAACAGCTCTATTTTCTTCTATAGGTTTAATATTTTTGCATGTATTATTCAGGCTTCTTACTCATAGAATCACACTATAAGGCCAGAAGGGACCATTAGATCACCTATGTATATCACAGGCCATTAAATTTTATCTAGGCACTAAAAGTTACTCCACTCAATAAAAGCTTGAGTTATTCAACCCAATAATTAACCGGAAAGAACTCAGTATTATTTGTACTGTACATAATTCATTTAAAATGAAATATTATAAAAATAAATTAGGAGATGAGAGAGGTATGATTAGATTGGTCAATTCCTACTGGACTTTTGACCTCTAAATTTACAAATTTTTGCAAAAATTCAAGATCATTATTCTAAAGATAGCTTTAAAATTGAGATCTCTTCTTTCATTGCAAAATACTGAACACAAGCCAACCACACATTCTCATCATATGTCCTAGACAAATCTTCAAGATGACCACGGAAGTTTGCTGGCAAACATTCAGACATTTCAAAATGACTCAGCAGAAGAGCCCTCTCTATTGCCATGCAGAGTCTTAGAACATGCCCATTTGCTCTCTAGATTTGAGGTATCCCATCAGGCTTTACTGAAGTGTTTATATTGATTTCATTAAAATCATCTCATACTGTCAGTCATCCTGGACCAGTGGCGGCGGAAGAGGTGGGGCAGAGGGCCATGGCCCTTCCACTTTTCACCGGGCTGGACCCTGCCCTCTTCCGCCCCCTCTCCCCCCCCCCCGATCCCCTTCCCATCCAGGCCAGCAGGGAGCCCGGCCAGTTGTGGGAGCGCAGACCTTCCACCTGCTCATGGTGCGGAGGGCCTGAGAGAAGCTCCCAGCCCATGTCACCGCCCCCTGGGCTCCCTGCCCAACCCAGGGCAGGTGGACGTGGAGGGTCCATGCCAGATCCCCACAGCTGTCCATGCAGCTCTCCCTAACCTGGCCCCGGTCAGGGTGGGACGGGGGGGTTCAGAGCTACAGCCCAGCCATGGTAAGAGCCGGGTGGGCAGCTGTGAGGAACCGGGGTGTGGACCCTCCACCTCCCCTGTCCCTTGGGGGGACAGGCTCCACAGCCCCGCTCCAGCTTCTGGCTTGGCCAGAGGCAGGGCCCTCCAGCTCCTTTCCCCCCCTCCCCCACACACTTTTGAGAAGGCTCTGACACCCTTGTCCGGGACCATGTACTTTTCCCTCCTTTCATCTCTTACTGGTACTTTCCAACCTCTTAATGGGCTTTTCGTCTGCAACAACTTTTTGCACTATAGGAAAGATGACAATAGAGGTTCTTTTTTTCCCCTGACAGAACAACTCTGATGTAATAGTCCCAGAACAGTGCTTCTGTTGAATCATAATTATTAATAGCTAACTCCTTCAATCCTCATTTGAGAGTGGGATTGGCAGTAGTTATAGTCATCTTTTTAGGTCTAGATATTCTGCAGCAGAAATGTTACATATTCTTGGGTTAAATGTCAGTGTTGCTTCCTTTATTTCCAACCTGTAGGGTGATTGAATGAACTAACCCATTTCTGGCTTACAGATGCTGCTTTTTTAGGATAGCATAATACTGTGTGGTTGACAAGAGTTGAAAGCACTGTAAAGATGACCTTGTGGTTAAGACACTGGATTGGGACTTGGAAGATATAAACTGAATTCCCAGTTTTGTCAGTCTCCCTGCATGACCTTTAGCAAGTCACTTAATCTCTGTGCCTCTGTAGAATCATGATACTTCCCTACCTCACAGAGGTGCTGTAAGGACACATCCATTAATGTCTGCAAGGTGCTCAGGTCCTAAGTCGGGGAGGGATAGGCACATCTTGATATTAAACCTATTTCCATAAGTAAGTGTTGTCAAAGTGCTGCAGAAATGATAGTTTACAGCCTTACAATTTTTGTAGTTACAGAAATATTCCTTCTAGATTGCAGGCCTCCAAAGATTAACTAATTCACATAAAACCAGTCATGTGCCAAAGAAGGAGTACAAGTAATTGCTGTATGTAACTATGATTACCAGCAAATATATCTAATTATATCTGATCTATTGTAAAGCTCAGTCTAATAGCGACTATTGCTGAAGATAGGAAATTTAATAAAAGCCTAATACAAAGCAATAAAAATTGAACACAATATAATTGAAATGCCTGATGTCTCATGCAAAACTGAAGAACTCTTTAGATTCAGTTTGGATACCTTATATATTTGTGTATAAACTAGTAATTAACAACCAAAGTAGAATGATCTGCAGAGGTACCAGACCAGACTACACCAATCATTCCTTGTGTGGGTGGTGTCTAACACCCAGATGAGTGATGAAGATCCCCACTTACTTACAGCAGAGTTTGTAAATGCCCCCAAGCATTCAGTTCCTGTAGTACTAGTAGCAAAAGTGTCTGCACTGTGCATGATCCCTGGACCTCTTGACTCTCCCCTTACTCATGCCGTGTCTAAAAAAGATGATCAGTGAACCCAGAGATAATCCAAAGTTTAAACTCTGCCTGCTATAACAATAAGTAGCTGCTCTTTTTCACCTGCCCTGAGGGTAGGTATCCTAGACATGGCTTGATCCTGTGGCTCTCCAGGAACCACTCTATATGAATGTATACAAATTACTTGGCTTATAGACAGGTCAAAAGCCACTTCCAGGGGAAACAATGGGAGCACTGGATGAACCTGGGCTTAGCAGGGGCCCAGTACTGCTGATTAACTGTCCAAGAAGCTTATTTCTTTAAACTGCTGTTTAGGTAACCTACTGGTCAGTGTATATGTTACATATCCCCCTCTGTGCTCAATCCACAGAGGCAATAGGTCTTTACACATCCACCTACAGAGCCTTGCTCTTTAGCTCAAGCTGTGGAGCCTCATGGAGTTCCCCAGTCTGACACCCAAGATAGCAGCTGTCATACTTGTGTAACCTGTGGATGGGCTAGAGTTTACTTACCACCCCTCTCCTAGTGCCTCAACACAACCCCAGCACATGGAGACCCAGAATTCAGTCTTTGAGGATTTTCAGCAAGGATTGCACAGGGTTAACCTCCACACAGTCAAGTCCAAAAAGAACAAGAATGAAAGTACCAACTTTAAGTGATTGTTTCTTTATCATTATAATTTCTACTAAATACCAAGGCTACTTCATAACCTACATGCATGGTCTTCAGTTATAAATATAAACTAATTAAATCTAAACAAGTTAGTTCAGTTAGTCACAGAAACACAGTGAGAAGTAATTCAGTTCCAAAAGTTTGAGTTCACCTAAGACTTAGTTTTTATTCATCAACTCTATACAGCCTGCTGAGTCAAAAAGCACTGCAGTATCCTCCCACCACTGGTTTGCAGAAATCTCCAAGATTTGCTGTCTCCTCCTCTGCTGGACTGTGGAATTGCTGAATAACAAGTCAGCTAACAAATTAACCAACCAATCAGTATTAATTATGTAAATGAATAACCTGTTACACAGAAAGATACAAAACAGAGCATAGCAAAATATAAGTAACTTTTTCCCTATCATCACATTTAAATATGAAGAGAGTTTAACTATACTGGTTAAGATAATTTGACTAAAACAATTTGGCTAGAATCAAATAAGGTTCAGTATACAATTAAAATGAAATAAATTAATTTTCCCTCTCAATTTTCCCTTTCTATAAATAATGCTGCCAATGCTTCCCCGCTGCAAATTGCTTCAGAGTTAGGAGCCACATGCTTGCCAGAAATCTGACCAAAACCAAGCCTAAATAGCAGGAAACCCCCACAAAAATACAGAATATAAGCAGGAGGCAGCATTTGAATTTCTGCATCATGGCACTTAGCAGGGTTTGCAAATGCCTATGGCAAATAGCTTAAAAAACACACACACACACACACACAAAACCTACAGCCCTTGAGACAAGCAGAAAAACCGCAGGTGGCGAGTGCCTAAAAATGCCAGCCCGGCTGGCCAAAAGCAAACAAAAAGTCACTTGTTTTAAGTGGACAAGATCACATGTCCTTCTATAAAAGTAACTGCCCTGACTCCTTGCCCTTAATAGGGTTTATTAATCTAGTTACAGAGAGCCAAATGAGCATGTCTGAAACTATCACACCCAGTTCCAGAAACTTCTGGGCATGGAATGCTAATTGTGCATCTGCCTAACAACAATGACCCAGATACAATTCATTCCTCCCCCTGCTCGTGCTAGATCTCTTCAAGAAATCTCCCTGTTAGTCACGTAGGTTACACTTCAGCATGGAGTGTCAGTCTTCTCTCCTCCAGTGATTCAGGCTGTCAGGAAAGGAGCTCATGGGAGAAACACCTACCTTCATACACACACCACACCACAGGGCCTTCATTAAGCCGTGTAGGGCCAGTGACCAGCTGAGTCCCCACAACACTTTCAGTGGGAGTGGGAGGAAAGGAAGAGAAATATCTTCCCCTTGCCTGTGAGAACCAGGAGGAGGTTCCCAGGGAGAACCAACTGCTTCCATCCTCTGTTGGCCTGTGAGAAAATAGGAGAGAAAACATCCCTCACCACCACTACCTTCAGAGTAGAGTGAATGAGTAGCAATGACTGACTGATCATAGTGATGTGAATAGGTGACAGAATACAGCTAAAGTGAGGAGTCATATATATAAATTGGGTTATACTACTAAGGCTTCTTAAAAGGATTACTGTGCCCTGGTTGCCATAGCAGAGAAGACTGAAATCTCCATTAGAATACTGTGCTACATGGACTGTGACGAAGACAACCTCTTTAACATCCTGTGATCCCACTGCAGAAGGTTTTCTATATTTCTCCTCTTCCATTATTTGATACAAAATAACAATTGGATGAAAACAGAATATTTTCTTAAAAGTCCATCAGTGCCTGCTTCTTACTCCCATCTGAAGTTATAATCCCCTGCTTATGATATTATAATCAATTTCCACAGCAACTAATCATGTTATCAAAAACAAAGGATTGTGATTTCAGAAAAGGAATAGGCAGAAAGAGCAAATGACCTCTCAGGGAACAAAAACCCTGTTTATATGAACAAAAATCACCACAACCACCACCCACCTTTATTTTTTAAAAATGAGGGAGGTGCTTCAGAATAAGTTTTGTGAAGTTTCTATGTGGCTTCACCAGGTCTTTAAATAAAAAGGACTTTTGCGCTTTGATTTTGACTGAGATGAAACTAGAAAGAGACAAGCTGGCATCTTTAATCATACAAGAGATAGGAAAAGCATTCACGTGTAAAGAAGTGTGTCAGCTAAATGGTAGATCCCCAAGAGATCTACAGGAAGAAGTTAACAAAGTTGATGATCTGACCTGTATTAACTGACTAAGTCAGACAGATGTCAAAGGCTTTATAAACTTATAGTCACTTACAACCTGTGCCTACTGAGCTCTCATAAGTTATTCCTGATAAAGCACAGGAATAGAGCAAGTTGAACTATCCATCACAAATAATGTATTTCTGGTAGAATGCCAGTTTGTGAATCAAACCTGATTTTATTCAAATATATTTGTTATTCTTAAATATTGGTTATAGTTTGAATAGCTGTCAAGTGATAGATTGTTAACCTGTCCTCTTTGACTAATAATTTATGTCAGGTGCTTACTCATTTAAATCATGTGATATTCTACCTGCTCTGTTTGTTTGAATGAAGGGTTTTGGTATTTTTGGTGATTAACTTTGTATTGAGTTTCATAGGCTATGAAAAGCATGAAAAGGTAAATGACTTTCAGCTTATATAGGTTTCCAAATGCTATATGCTTCAAAGGAGCTCCAATAGAATTATGGAATTTTACAACTTGTCAAAAAGCTACAAAACCAGATGATACTACACTGACATTACACATTAGCCCCACCCTAACAGTAAGAAAATGGAATAGGGAGAGTAGGGGAAGGAGAGGTTAGGTGGATGCAGGTCTGGCATTCTTTGAGCCATCTCACCATTTTTATTCAAATGTATCAAGAAACAGAATCCAAATTTCTTTGAGTTCATATAATTGCTTTTTATGGCAAGCAGCTATTCTTTCTTTGGCAGCTAACTCAGACAGGCCCAAATACCACTGCTCTATTAATGAAGTATATTTAGGAGCTGAATAAGAAATCCCCCACTACAGGATTAACTGTTGAACAGATAATTCAAATTTGTTCTAAAATTTATGAAAGTGAGTTCATGAGTTAGTCTGGATCACAATTTCTACACTTTTCCTAACCACTATCCAAAATTTATTTAATTCAGTAATACCTTAGCCTGTAGCAGATGCAGTTATGCAAGACTGGAAAGATAGAAATAAGACATCCTTGTGACTAAGGAAATGTGAACAGAAAAGTAAGCAGGCAGGTGTCTCACTCTCTCTCTCTCACACACACACATATAGAGCTTTGCTTTGGGGCCCTACACATGTCAAAGCTGATCTCCACTTTTGCTCTTTTTAAATAAAGATTCTACAATTTTTCTTCTGGCAAAGAAATCCTTGAGAGTGGGGGATGGAGAAAACAACACCTTTCTAGCAACTGGAGGGAGAGCTCAAAAGCACAAAGGTTCTTCAATCTAGCCGAGAAAGATATAATACAATCCAATGGCTAGAAGTTGAAGCTAGACAAATTCAGACTGGACATAAGGCGTAAGTTTAAGAAGTCGAGAATAATTAATCATTAGAACAATTTAGCATGGGACATGGTGACTTTTGCTTCACTGACAATTTTAAAGTCAGATTAGATGTTTGTCCAAAAGATATGCTCTAGGAATTTGGGGAAGTAACATGGCCAGTGTTATACAGGTCAGACTACATGAACACAAAGGTCCCTTCTGGCCTTGGAATCTATGAAAGAGGAGTTTGGATTGAATACAAGGGACCTCCTGTGTTATAATTCTAGCAGATTGCAAAGCAGAGTAGCAAATATATTGTGGTATGGTAACTAATGTCATACATTTATTTCATATATTGCATCAATAATGCATCTAGCACTGTTTTTAAGGTGTCAGGTAAGTGACCTAGGAAGCAGACACCCCCTCTCTCCCCCCCCAAAAAAAAGTTATGAGAGAGGAGGAAGCGTCAAAAGACAAAAAGGAATGAAGAGAAGAAACAGAAATAGAGGTGTGTTGTAAGCCCCTGAGCTGGAATGCATAATGGAAAAAGCAGCTTTTACTCCCTATACAAGAAAAGGAGAAGCTAGCACTGAACCTGGGCCATACTACATCTACGAACACCTGGTACAAGGGTTACAGGTGCATTCCATGCAATATACTTATTTTTGTATGTTCAACATCTGAGAATTCTAGGTATTGTAGCATCTTGTGATAACTTGTCAAGACCTAATGAGAATGGATTTAAAAAGAGAATTGTTAGAAAAGCAATGTAGTCTGTACTCTCTGAAGCAGGAAGTAACCACCTGGTAAAATGGTCATGCTCCAAATCCTCATTAGAATTGCAGAAAGGCATCCAGAGCTACATTAGGCAGTGCACCACAGACAAGGACTGTAATGGATCAGCCATCCAAGAGTGTTGTGGTAATTCCCCCTCCCCCCGCCCCCAACATTTAAAAAACTAAAATGCCCAGTCGAAGACAAATGAAGGAAGTATAAGCTGTCACTGGCAAATCTTTTTCTTTCTCTGATCTATCTCTGAAATAGAAGGCTTCTCCACTACCGCTTCCAGGGTTTCTATTGTGAACATAAAAAAGGGTGAAGATGGCTTGATATGTATCGTTGGGCAATGTTGACGTCTATAGTTCTAAGACATTTACAGACGTTTATCCAACTTTTTAGAATCTCTTCCTCCTGTATAAATATGGAACCTAGCAAATGTTGCCTGTAGAGATTAAGATTATAATAGTGTGCTGTTTTCCTTGTATTATACTGTAGAATTTACGTGGATGGAATAGCTGCCTTTCAGTTGCAGACTGTACTCAATTTCTATGATGGTTTAGGCTTAAGAGCATCATCCCTGAAAAACTGCAAAGGGTGTAGAATGCAGAATCTTGCCTGTAACTGGGGTTACTGAGCACAAGTCACCCCCTGCACTCCACTGGTTTCATATAGAACATTGCATAGCAATTAGTCTTGATTATTATTACTCAAGACTTTCAGTGATCTGGACCCAAAACAGCTGATCTTCCTCTCCAGGGCTTCTATTGTCCTCATTAGCTCTGTCCTTTAGGAATAATGGAACATTGTGCATTAATGGCAAAATGAACATGTACAGGAGACTGGGCCGACCCCATACTATAAAATGAATCACTGCAGGAAAGTAAAATTAGCACAAACTCCACTGCTTTCTGACTTTTCAATGAGGTTTCAATGCCTCACATTTTAAGTGACAACAGTGGGGAACTGCACCATCAGACTCGACAGTAATATTAGAAATAGATTATCTTCCCTTTGTTGATGCTTATTCATGCACCTAAACAACAGATTTGCAACTGAGAATGAAAGTACTTCCCATTTTATTACTTTGCTGCTCTTATATTTAAGTAAGTGCAGCTATGCTGCACTTGAACAGCATACTAACCATAGATCATACCATGTTTATCTGTTGATAAACATCAAGGGTGAAATCCTGCTCCCATTGAGGTTAATGGGAAGTTTGCCATCAACTTCAGTGGAGCTAGATTTCACCCCTGGTCTCTACTGAGTACCAGCAATGGATGTAATGCCAGCCAGATACTGGGAAGGAAGAAAGGCCATAACCAATACCTTTACCTGAAACATTGCCTCAGTACGACCTAATATTCTTTAGCAATATGTAGATATTGCTAAGTATTTGCTACTCTGCTTGTGAATACAACTACTGAGGATGTTCCTTTTTTCATACCCACTTGCCTGAAAAACTTCAGATGAACTGCAGTGACTGGCTTTACGGTTTATTGACTGAAAGTTGATCCAACACACTAAGATTGTTTCTGTAAATCACTTGGTGCCCTGTAATTCGCTGCCTTTTACAAAGAATGCTAATTAGAATAATGCTTAATGTTAACTCTTTGTATCGAGATCCCTTTCACCCAAGCCCTATTTCAAAATCATTGCTCTGCAACTGCTAATTTCAGTATACTATACAGGTTCACTGAGGCTTATGCAAAAAAAAAAATCTCTTGGTACAAATAAATACAAATACAGCTTTAATGATAATCATTGTTAGAGTTCAGCAGTTGAGACATAAAACTGACAGTTTAATTTTCTACTGTCAAAACAGTGCTACCGTTTTAGTGATGTATTGTAATGGGAATATATTTGAGAGCTTATTTCTTATTTGGTCTCCCATTTATCTGGATAATTTGCCCTGTAAATCTATCTCCAGTTTAGGAGAGACTACAGTGCCCATATTTACCTATTTGTTTATATAATATAATATAATATAATATAATATAATATAATATAATATAATATAATATAATATATAATGCCCTCCAACCTACTAAGGAGGAATTGGTGACAACCCTGGTCGGTGAGAACCAAGCAAAGGGAATGCCCTGACACACATTGCCCTGAACCATCCACTACCAGAAGGAGTCCATGATCACTGGAGGAAGTCAGACCAGGCTGTTCAAGGGACGATGATTCAAATGACAGATCAACTTCAGCCACATTTGAACAGGATGAAGGAGCAATCTGACAAATTGGACTACCTGAGTGCATGCAGCCATATGACCTAGAAACCTCAGGCCTACTCGGGTAGTGGTTTGAGATTGCAGTTCCAGACATAGATGGCAAATGGCATGGAACTGATCTGTCGGCTGAAATGCTCTCAAACTCAAATGCTATCAGAGCCCCAGTGAACTTGATTCTTTGAGTTGGGAACAGTGCTGACTTTCCACTCTTTAGGATGAGACCTAGATAGTTGAGTAAGCATAGTGTAAATTGAATGAGGGATGACTTCTCTGGACTTGCCCCTCAGTAACTGATCTAGATATGGGATTCCCCCTCTTCCTGGGGTATGCTGGGGTATGCTCACTACAATCATGCATTTGGTAAAAACCCAGGGAGCAGAAGACAGATCAAAGGGGAGCATGGTGTACCGATAGGTGGATTGGGAGCACTGCTATGTGGAAATACAGACAATGACTGAACACTGATGAGAGCATCACACAAGGCAGCCAACTACTCTACTCTAACACAAAACTAAATATAAGGTGCTACTATTATCTAGCGGAAAACAAAAAACTCTCAGACAGTCTGAAAATGTAAGGTGAAAACACCACACTGAGCTCCCACTATAGCTGTGGGTGATGAGAAGGAACTGAGGGGGTTTGGGGTGGCACCACCCATATATATATATATATATATATATATATATATATATCTCCATCCAGGAAAGGGGCTAGGACTACAGGTGGCAAGTGCCACCCTTACAGGTACTGCAAGGCAAAGTTCTCCTGCTTCAGTGCACTGGGCGAGTACACACCTACATGGAATTCATGGTTGCATCTACTCAAAGAAGAATTCTGTGGTAAAGTCTCCGGATTCATGTAACCGGATGTTCCATGTGTTACAAGTCCACCTCGGTGCCTGATTCAAAAGATATAATTTGCTACAGCCCCCATATACAGAAGTTTGTCTCTTTCACTCAAGGTGTAGCAGCAAAGGCTATGAAATACTTGACTACACAAAGTCAGTCTATTCTCTCCCTCATAACAAAACTAGAACCCTTCTGGGAACAAACGATTTTTCTGTGGAGCAGACAAATTTTATTCCTGAGCCATCAACACTGAAAAAAAAATTGCTTCAAACTTTAATAGAAAACATAAGATGATGAATGGGTAATACACTTTTTTGCCTGAGAATGTGTTTACAGTAAAAAAAATTGTTGAAAGCATCCTTATTGTCACAAACACAGTGCTTGACCTTATAACTTTCCACTTCGTAACTGCTCCTCGCTTTCTGCTGCTTTAATCTGCCTGCTCCAATCCCACCTAACGATTCCTTTTCAAATCCTTCCAGCTGAAAGAAAGTGGATGGGTCTCCCTTTAGATCTCATCAGTATCACTCTTATTAAATAGATGGATCACTGTTGAGTGCCACAAGGCACTCTCTTCTACAAAGAAGTTGAACCCACTGCCTCAAGAGCTTTCCTATCACTAATCAGTATGTCAGTAGTAAGTTGTATCCCTGTTTCCTGCATGGAATTACAGAGCAACGTACCAAACTAGTGGTACATTTTTATTTAGGTAGAAAACCAGGTTATTGTTGGAATCCATTTGGAAGAGATAAAGGGCATCTAGTATTTACCCCTGACTGTCACTGATGGAAAGTGTCAGCCAACTGAGTCAGACAAGTAAAAAGTTCCTCCAGTTTCTGAATATCATTCATATTGATTAGCTAGCACTTTTCAACAATAAAAGTCTTAGATCAAGAAGATTTTATGCCTTTGCTGCTCATTCCCTGAGATGCACTTCATTATGGTTCTTTCAAAAATGACTAGTGATTTGGGTGGGGTGCCTTTCTATTTTTGGATGTCCTTTCGAGACACCTTAAAGGGGCCAGATTTTCAGGAAGTGCTGAGCACCCTCACCCACTCTGAGAATCTGGCCTCTAACATGTCTCAGGTTTGTAGGGATATTAAAGAAGGTACTAACAGTGATTCCCCCAAGTGACAGTGACCCCCTCATAATTTGGCCCCCACACTTTAAAATCCAACAGTTTCACCAAGTACAAAAATCTCTTGGGCCTTCTGTTAAAACTTGTAAGCTACTGTCTGTAGAAACCATTGATTAGATCTATCCTGTGACTACTATGTAAAACTTACAAACAAGTTAACTGACTTTGTTATACAATGTAAACAAACACTATAAGCTGTTAAGTGTCTTTCACTTCATTCAACTGCTCCTAGGACAGACCCCCACCCTCTGTGATTAAAGGGCCGGGAGTCTCAAATGAATTAGCACACACTCTGAAAGTGGTGGAGATAGTAAATTAAAATATGGTTAAGGGATGGAATGTATGCTGATGAATGCTTGATATACATGGATGGTTAGGGAGGTGCCAGCCTAGAAAAGGAGTATCCATCGGCCGAAGAATGTGTCAAGTGGATGACCAGAAACCCCCGGAGGGTAAACTGGGATCCACCCCATCACCTGGAAGGATGAGAAACACAAACTTTGGACAGTGTGGAGCCACCAGGAATGTGCCATCTGCTGATTGAGTCAGCAACAGCAGGATGAAACAGCTCCCATTGACTAACATAGGAACTAATTCCTATAAGAATGGACTCTAAAGACTGATGACTTTGAGTCTCTGGTTCTGCTGCCAGCCTCCAGGAGCATCAGGTGCACCTGACACAGACTCGGCTCCATCCTCATGGCCAAGATACCTGGCCAGTAACTTGGCATGAGCAACTTCTAGGCTGGTAACTATAACACCTATACAGAACTTAAATGAATGATTGTGTGAATGAATCTCTCTCTCTCTCTCTCTCTCTATATATATATATATATATGTGTGTGTGTATGTATAAGAAATAAGTAGTCAAACAACGTTGTTTACTTTTATCTTTTGCTTTATCAGTATATTTACAATAAATGTGGCATCTTTGCCTTATCCCTCTTAATAAGATCCTGCTGGTTTTTATTCTATTGGTATAACAGGTTGTTAAACTGAAAACGTAAGCAACTAAATGCACTAGTCACTTCCTAAAATTTAAGCCATAATAGTAATTGTTCAAAGCCATTTCACTAAATTATCCAGTACTACTGAAGGCAGTAAAACCTAGAGGCGAAGCATGAAGTAAAATGGTAGTTGGAATACATAAAACCAGCATCTAACTTTGCCAGTTTTTGTCTCCTGTGATGCTCTATTAAAAAAGGCTTCTGCCTCATTGATTTATCAGCATGTTCAGCTGGTCTTCAAATGTATGCCTGCATCATTCCCTGGTAGCTCAGCTGTCAATTTCTGTGTCCACTGCTCTACCCAGCTCTTTTTTATTGTTATTTTGGTTCCAGTTCCAAAGTTCCCCTCATTTTTCTATATTCTATGCTTAGCAATTGTCCTACTTGCCTCACCAGGAGAACACCAAAGGTTAAATTCCCTGTTCCTGCATTCACAGGCTGTGCTTCTGTTTGCTGACTTCCTCTATCTTGCTTTCATAAGGAAGCCTATTACCATGGTATCTATGCATTTAGTCTCACTCATTCACACACACACACACACACACATATATAAAAACACACATACACACACACACACGAAAAATACCAAACAAGTATTACAATACTGTAATCTATTCTTGGCGGCACCTGAGTCCCAGCAGCATTCCAGTCTGGGAATGGATGGCGCAAAGGGCACTCCCATTGCTGCTCCCTTCCTCACATGCATGCCATGTTCAGGAGCTGGGTGCAGGGTCAGCTCTAGGCACCAGCAAAGCAAGCAGTAGCTTGGGGCGGCAAATTTGCAGGGGCACAAGAATCCAGCATGGGAGCTGAGAACCAACAGGGGGCCCTGGGAGCTGTAGTTCCTTGGTTAGCTCCCTGCCTACGGAGCCAGCCCAGGAGCAGGGAAAGAACTACATTTCCCAGCATTCCCTTGGCCGCAATTAACGGGAAAGGGAGGGGGAAGGAGTGTGGAACTGAAACCTCATGCTGCAGCTTGCTGTGAATGGTAGGAACGTAGCCAGCTCTAGGTTTTTTGCCACCCCAACCCCAGCCCTGGGCTCCCCCCGCACCCCCATGTTGCCCCAGCCCTGGGCTCCCCCTCCCTCCCCCGCACCTCCTGCCGCCCTAGCCCGGGGCTGTCCCCCAAAGAAGGAATTGGGTGGACTAAATGAACAGTGCACCTCTCTGTCTGAAGCCTAGCAAGGGAGGTACGTGGATCCCACTAGAATTTAAAATGAAAAGTAAGGGAGGGGAGGCTCTACTAGGACCTGGGCAGCTTCACAGTACCAGGCACGTAGGAGGATTTACACTTCTGAGCCATAGAACCAGAAATTGACTTTTCTTTTACATTTAGCTAATATTCAGAAAGGGAATCTAGCACCTGCCTTCCAGATTTGAACACCCTCAAAATTCAGGAGTGCTCAGGCTCAATTTGGGCAGCTGTTACTTCATTTCTCCCAAATCAAATATACTGATCCACTGTAACTTGCTGTAGAAAAAGTAGAATAAATTGAGCAAGAAATGCTTCCCAGTAGTTATTAGGACTGGAATTGCTATTTTCAACAGCCATTGCTTTTTTTTTTTAGTTTTAGTTTTATTTGTTTAAAAGGAAGACAGTGATATTACATTGGCAAATTCCCCATAGAAACAAAGAATGGAACAAAAGAATAATAAAGGCACCTCAACTTTTCCTCATTTATGTAGGACAGTCTTATAATATGCATCCAGATATCCTTCAATCACACAAGCTGAAAATTGTTCCACTTTACTGCAGTTCTGTAAGCATATGGGAACCAATCCTGTCTGTGTTCTGTGCACATCCAAAATTCCTGCTGAATGACCTGCCTGGGAGCGAGTTACTAGTGACCCAGGGCTGGGGTGGCAGGAGGGGTGCAGTTGGGGGGGAGGGAGAGGTAGCGAGAGCCCGGGAGGAGGGGGGGTTAGCCAAAAATTTTTTTGCTTGGGGCTGCAAAAAACCTAGAGCCGGCCTGGCTGGGTGCATCGCTGTACAGCTGACAGGGAGTCCCAGCACTGGGGGAATCATCATCATCATCAGAAGAAATCCAGTGGCTTTCCACTCCCTTTGTACCATCAGAGCAGGCCACTGACTGAATCTGGTCCATTTTATCTAAATACAATAGATAGGGTAAGAAGCTTGTGAGGCATGGTAATAATGTGATGGGGTCATCTGCCCCATAGTGGCAGTAGCATCTAGTTGTAAGCCCACCCTGTCATATGGAATAGCCCTTAAGGGCCTAAAATAAGGACTTGAGGGAGATGGATAGAGAGGAAGCAGTCCTGGGAATGAGTGGTTCTTGGGAGGAAATCCCGTCACTGTAACTTTTAAGTCCTGAGGCTGGGGCATTGCAGAGCGCGCAGGATGTGCCTCCCCACTTACCCAACCAATTGGGAATGAGCTGGGAGATGGGGACTTGCATATATACTGCCTCCTGCTCCCTCAGCACAGGTCAGACACCAGCAGGGGAGGATGGGCCTGTGGAACCTATGGATTAATGAGGGAAAAGGCCATCTGAGGGAAATGCTGACTAAGGGCTAAATGGGCTAAATTACAGCCCAGTTCCAGGAGGAAAGCTGGGTCTCCTGCTGTAAGGAGAGACACAGTGACTGAGAAGTAACCCTGAGGGGAGTGGAAACAGGGCTCAGAAAGCAGCCTTAGATAAATCCCAAAAGCCAGAAGAAGCATTTGTTTGTTTGGGATTTTTCTTCTGAACAATTTTTAATGAGATTTTATAATAAACCAGCCTCAATGAGTGTACTATTGAGTCAAGAGGGCTTGAAGTGGTGTTACTGGGTTCCTGAAAGGGGAAACGGAGGCAGGGAATGTGTGAATGCTGCATTTAGCCAGAAAGGGGCACTACAGGGTAGTCACACCCTGTGACATGTGCATTTGACAGAGTGCCATCTGAAAGTTGGATTGCTTTTTGCCTCCACTATTTTAGGTGAAGGAATATATTGGGTGGTATTATTTTGTCAGTTTTCTGATGTGCCTGAATTGTCCTTTTTGCTGGCCCTATAGTGTTGACAGAATACACATTTACAGAGTTCTCCTCTTACCTTCAGTGGATGTAACGGTAGAGAGATGATTTTAAAAGTGAGTTCTCTTCCATTCAGTCATTCAACTTGTGCTTAAGAACAAAAATAAATAATTAGAATGCTGCTTGGGTTTTCGTGCTGCACTGCAGTGCTCGATGAAGAATATCCATTTCAAGGCCAGGTAAATATTAAGAAAGAAAATGATTTTGTTGAGGCTGTTTCTAGTGGCAGAGGTTTTGCTCTCCCGGTTTGCAGAAACGTAATATTTGTTTTATTCATGAGGCCACAGGCAGTATAAGGCACACATTTTACTGTAAAACTTTTATTTTCCAAAGTAAGACTGGCTCCTAGGAAAATTTGGATTTCAGTCAATTGTGCAGTATCACTCTTGTATGAGAATCAGTTCAAGAAAATCGGATATATTTTATTTTTCAATGATGTGAGCTAATATCATTAAACAGGTAGCACATTTTTATTTCTCCAATAATAAAGTCTTAGAGAAATAGACACCTTTTTAAACATACATTTTGCTTGTGTCTTGCATAATGTTTGGTAAATTTGGTAAATGTTTTCATAGCACAAACAACTGGCCTGATTCTGGTCTCACTCCAGTTTATTGCTGGCGTTACTCCTGACTCTCACTATTGAAAATGAGTTACAGAAGTCCTCAAATCATGATTTAAAGACTTCAAGTTACAGACAATCTGTGATTTACATTAATTTAAATCTGCAAGTCATCTGTGTTCCATGCTGCAGAGGAAGGCTAAATAAATAAATAAATAATCACAGGGTTTCTGCCAATCTGACCTGGGGGAAAATTCTTTCTTGACCCCAAATACTGCAATCAACAAGTTCCTGTGAAATATTTCAGTTTTACAATAGAAATCTGTTTTGTTAAAAATTTTGTAACCAGCTCTAGTTTTGAATTTTGAATTTTTGCCATCTTAGTAGTAAGTAGTAAAGATAAGTGGCCTCTCCATTGCTAGAGTTTTCTTCCCTTTTAATTACAATAGGCATGTTAAGGGAGATGTTGGAGGGTTGACCATTATGATTCAGCCATTGCTCTTGCAATATTTTGGGTCCCTGAGTTAGTGCAGAGCATTGTTCTAACTGCCTGATGCGCATTTTCAGATTAGGAGCATACATACATACAAAGGGAAAGCTTTTCTGCTATTCTGTATCGCTTTGAGATGGATCAACGCAGCAATGGATTTTGGAGGAGGAGAAGGAGGAGGATTGTTTTGTTGACAAGTGTCATTTGAAAATAAAATCAGCAGGGGATGGCTCACTATTTACCCTCAGTGATAAATTTATGGTTATGTATATATTTAGAATGGCACTGAAAGCAATCTTCCTTGCATGATTAAAATTAGAACATGTCACCTCTCTTCATTAGTACTGGTGCAGCAATATTAAGGTCCCACGTGGGATTTCCAGAATCAGAGATACAGAAGTTGAGAACAGTGGAAGCATGTTGCTGTAGCTTTTATACCTATTTGTTTTAAAGTATCCTCTTGGAAGCAGAACATTTATTTTAAAACGAGTATAGAAAAAAGATGAATGAAAACACAAACATTTTCTTCATGGAACTCCAGTACTAATTCCCAAGTGAGTGCATTTTCGTTTGAAACAGGCATCAGAAATCAGCCATAGGTCAGACAATTGAGCATGACCAGCAGAAAAAAGGGGATGGCGGGAAGGTGCCCTGACTTGAAAAGAGATACATAAACTGGGACTAATTTATAACTGCTAACTCAGAAAGGCCATTTTACCCTGGGCCTGTGATGGAGTATACAAACAGCACACTGGCCAGGAAATGGTTAATGTGCTATTGTGGGCTCAGTCAGCCCTGGCCATCCACACCTGCAGTAGGTATCAGGCTTGGAAAAAGAGATTAAAACAGGGGTTCTCAAACTGGGGGTTGTGACCCTTCAGGGGGTCGTGAGGTTATTAGCTGGGGGGGTCGCAAGCTGTCAGCCTCCACCCCAAACCCCGCTTCACCTCCAGCATTTATAATGGTGTTAAATATAAAAAGTGTTTTTAATTTATAAGGGGGGGGTCGCACTCAGAGGCTTGCTGTGTGAAAGGGGTCACCAATACAACAGTTTGAGAACCACTGGATTAAAAGGACAGAACCTAGCTCAGCTGAGGGCTGACTGGGAGGGAGAGCAGACCTCCAGCTGTAATCTGTGAGAGGAGCCAGGCTGGGGCCAGGAACTGACTAGAGTTGGCTGCCTGCTGTAGGCCTGACATGGGACAATGGTTTTGGGTTTACAGCCAGTGACTTGCCTATGGTTGTGCAGACAGGTGGCTGCAGGTGATGTCCCAGCTAAAGGGGTGACAGCCAACTAAACCCCCCCCCCTTTTTTTTTTGCACCCGACTGGGAACACAGCAGTGGTTTTTCATGACCCCAGAAGTGACTGTCACAGGGCATCTTTCCAGTTACTTTTGAAAAGAAAAAAAATGAACCAGTTAAATTTACAGGAATAGAGCTCACTTGCAAGATTAATAGTGAATTGTAATGCTGAAAAATTACCAAATAGCTGGCTTATTCAATTCTGTTCCAAGTCTGGGCTTGGAAGAAAGCCGTAAGATCTACAGCCATAGAATATTTAAAAAGAAAAATAAACAAGTTGCATTTCTTTGGTAGCTTTCAGGTGTTCTAATGATCTGAGTGAAGAAGGCAGATTTGTTGTTTTTTAAACTGATCGATTACTTATGTCAAGTGTAATTATACTCAGACAAATAAAGCCATAAAAATGATGACATAGTGTTCCATAAATTCATTCCCCTTTTTGGAGTCAAATTCTGCCTCTCTGCTGCCATAGAAGACTCCAGATACAGTGGGAGCAGTGCAGTTCCAGTATACTAGGTTGTCCAGATAACAAGTGTGAAAAATCAGGACACTTTTTTGGGGGGGAGGGGTGAAGGGAGGGTATAATTGTGTATATAAAACAAAAGCCCCTAATGTCAGGACTGGTCACCCTACAGTATATGGAGGGAAGAGTTAGTGAGCCCATGCAAAGGGGTCATACTTCTGGCATTCTGCAAAACCCATCTTCACAATGGTTGGCTGTGATGTTTTTTAAAATCTGAAGTAGTTACTGAAAGTATTGATTTAAAAAAAAAAAGTCTTGTGTAAATGTCTATTACTGCAGTCACTAATTCTGTTCTACAATGGAAAGACTTGGTACAGTAACATTCCAATGATTAGTGGTATTCTGTTCCTCAGTTATAGAGCTTTGGGGAGTCTATGTAACTAAACATAAACTGGATTGTTGAATGATACTTAGGTTGGCAATAGAGTAAATTTCAATAAGAACTGTGTATCATTCATTTCCACCAAGGCCATTTTCTTCCCTGCCCCCTTCCCCTCCCTCTTTTTGCTTGTAGCTGTTAGTTTCTTCCACCTTATGTGCAAGTTGGTTTGTTTTGTGATGTCCCCCTCCACCCCCAAAATCTCTATACAATCATAAATATCAGCATTTAATAAAAATAAATTTCAGCTTCCACAACAAATTGGGGCATGGAATCAACCTTATGGCAACTTAGAATATCCCCAAAATGTTGTGTTTTAGTACAGTGTTTACCTGTACTAAAATTCTCAGTAAAAGCTTTTAGTTTTAAATAATAATTTTTCTGTCAGCCGGTGCTACAAACTCCATCCAAGTTCTGAAAATTGACCTATTGTCTTTTTGCCTCTTGTATCTCATTAATAAATAAGATTTTGCATCTGGAACACAGCTGTCAATTTTATTGATTAATGCATGAAGACTAGAATTCTATTCACTGTTCCATAGCTTTGGTGGCTCTGCCGTGCTAACAGGATTAAGAAATGTGGCTTTGTCAATAAAGTCAGTAAGTGTGACAAAGACATAAAGGAAACAGATGTTTTGCGTGTGAAGCTCTGGGTTTTTTCCCAGTTATTTCCAACAATGATGCTGTAAGCACCGTGGGTTTATTCCATACCTTCATTTGGTCTGACAGGTAAAGTTAAAAACCTTCAGATTTGAAGCAGAAAACAAGTGATTTGGGGGTAATTAGGGAGTAGGAAGGGGCCATCATCAGTTAATGTGAGTGTCAAGTCCTAAAGGGTAACAAACTCAGTCCAAGGCGGTTGGGATGCAGCTGGCCCATATCTAGAATGGGTAGGCAAGGGCATCCATATCTGACTAATTGTTACTATAAAAGAAATAATTTATCAAATATTCCGTAGTTGAAATGTTCTTAGTTCAGTGGGGAAGAGGCTGCTTTGGAGTTAGGAGACAATGTGGCTTAGCAAACATTCCTAATTATTAGGGCTGTCAAAAGATTAATTAATTATGATTAATCATGAGATTAAAAAAATAATCATGATTAATCAGTTTTAATTGCACTGTTAAATAGTGTTCTATTTAAATATTTTTGAATGTTTTCTACATTTTCAAATATATTCATTTCCGTTTCAACACAGAATACAAAGTGTACATTGCTCACTTTATATTTTTGATAACAAATATTTGCACTATAAAAGATAAAAGAAATAGTATTTCTCAATTCACTTTCTACAAGAACTGCAGTACAATCTCTTTATCATGAAAGTGAAACTTACAAATGTAGAATTATTTTTTTACGCAACTGCACTTAAAGCCAAAACAATGTAAAACTTTAGAGCCTACAAGTCCACTCAGTCCTACTTTTTATTCAGCCAATCGCTATGACAAACAAGTTTGTTTACATTTATGGGAGATAATGCTGCCCACTTCTAATTTACCATCTCATCTGAAAGTGAAAAAAGAATATAGTTCCAGAGGACATTCTTCCATGCTGATGATGGGTAATAATCCAAAGCAATGTGGACTGATGCACATTCATTTTCATCATTTGAGTCAGATGCCATCGACAGAAAATTGATTTTATTTTTTGGTGGTTCAGATTCTGGGGTTTCTGGATCGGAGTGTTGCTCTTTTAAGACTTCTGACAGTATGTTCCACACCTCGTCCCTCTCAGATTTTGGAAGGCACTCTTAAATCCTTGGTTGAGTGCTGTAGCTATCTTTAGAAATCTCACATTGATACCTTCTTTACGTTTTGTCAAATCTGCAGTGAAAGTGTTCGTAAATCAAACATGTGTTGGGTCATCATCCAAGACTGCCATCACATTAAATATATGGCAGAATGCAGGTAAAACCATGGAGCAGGAGACATACAATTCTCTCCCCAAGGAGTTCAGTCACAAATTTAATTAACGCATTGTTTTTTTAACAAGTGTCATCAGCATAGAAGCATGTCCTCTGGAAGCATGAAGGGGCATATGAATGTTTAGCATATCTGGTACGTACATACCTTGCAATGCCAGATACAGAAGTGCCATCTGAACACCTGTTCTTACTTCCAGATAACACTGTAAATAAGAAGCGGGCAGCATTATCTCCTGTAAATGTAAACAAACTTCTTTGTGTTAGCGATTGGCTGAACAAGAAGTAGGACTGAATGGACTTGTAGGCTCTAACATTTTACATTGTTTTGGTTTTGAGTGCAGTTATGTAAAAAAATAATTCTACATTTGTAAGTTTCACTTTTACAACAAAGAGATTGCACTACAGTACTTGTATGAGAAAATTGAAAAATACTATTGTTTATCTTTTTTTGGTGCAAATTTTTGTAATAAAAATATAAAGTGAGCACTGTACACTTTGTATTCTGTGTTGTAATTGAAATCAATATATTTGAAAATATAAAAAACATCCAAAAATATGTATAATTTTCTATTGGTACTCTTATTATTTAACAGTGTGATTAAAACAGCAATTAATTGTGATTAATTTTGTAATTGTGTTAATTTGTTTTGAGTTAATCGCTTGAGTTAACTGTGATGGACAACCCTGCTAATTATTTAGAATTATTTTGCTCTCTTTTCCTGCTGGGAATCCACAAGGTTGGGATTTGTGCTGGTTGGCAGAGCCACTCTAATCTGTTGGGAGCCAGCATAAAACCGGCATCAGAATCCAGGAGCCCCAACTTGTTCCTTTATGCTCCTTTTCCTTCTCCTCTGGCCACAACTGAAAATTTGGCCCAGTATATGAATCACACATTACAAAACTGGAACCTATTTTAACACCCCATGTTAAGAAAAGGAAATTTTGTTCCTAGACCCTTTTCTTATATAAAAAAGGATTACTTCTTTCCAGTCTCAGAATTGAATGAAATCTGTTCAGTTTATACACACAGTATCCAGCAATGTACCTAAGGAATCTAGATACTTCACATGGACTATGAATACATGGAAGGAAGTATTTTATTAAAATATGGTAGGAGTTTAAAGATCCAGGTTAAATCATGTATGTCATATGATTTTTTTAAAGTATATGATTTAAAATATGTCCTCACGGATTCTAATGAATACCTTATTCAGTCTAACAATTCAAAAAAAAAATCTAATTTACTCTTCACGGTTTATGCTGCTTCTTTTTATTTTTTCCCCTCAAAGTTTGGACAAAAGCTAGACTAGTCAGCTTCACTTTCATGTATACTAATTTTATAGGTTATTATTTCTAGTTTCATATATGAGCACAGCACTGCAAAGACTGCGATGCATAAACTGCGAGGGAATATTTTTTCTTTTTTTTTTTTAATATTAGTTTTCCTGGATTAAAAAAATAACTACATAGAAATATTTCCTTATCATAGATGTTGATTAAGCTTGTGTATAAGTTTAGATTTTTGGCCAAATGTGATCTGAAAGTGTCCCTTAAGGAATTCTGGTTTTCCTTTTAAATTTGAATTTTGGGGCTCAAAGTAAAAAGTTTAAAAACCATCTTTAGAATCATCTATAAACAAGAGAAAATTGAGTAATACCTGATGCAATAAAATACAATTTAAAAAAAAAAGTTTGAAGGAACTCCAGTCAGACATCCATACCTTCAAATAAATCCACCTACAATCATTTTAATTAGACTATCAAATAAAGTTTAATACTCTACCTATTAATATTATCACATCATATATTTAGTTAGATGCATTTATTTGAATGTGCAATCAATCATAACCCTGATCTTTGGGGTGGCTTTAAAAGGGGAAATCAAATCCAAAACATTAATGCAATATTATGATTGAGAATTGCATGCTCTAGTGTAAGTAAATTCAGCGTATGGTTTCCAGAGCAACTGTAAGTCAGCCAGCTTGCAATTTATGCATATCCTGTGGGCAAATCCTGTTTCCTGCACACAGCTGGAGTAAATCCTCACAGCTACTCAATGCTTAGTCTTGGAAGGATCAGGTTTTTAAATGTCAGTAAATGTTGATTTCACCATACACACATGAACTGAGGAAAAAATATTTTCATCAATAATAATTGAAATTTACTGATAGGGAAAGTAAAAAAAATGCTAATTGACATTTCCTAGAGTTTAAGGATATTTACTTTGTATATTTTGACACATGATGTTGACAATTTGTGTTTTAATGGCTATAAAGTTTGAACTTTTTGAATCTCAGCATCTACTGTCTTTAAATTATTGTCTGACCCTCCATTGTCTGATTCCCCATAATTTCCCCACAACTGTGAAAATTTAACTTGATAAAAATGGAAAAAATGCTTAAACATAAGTTGTTGATATTATCCATTGAAGTTATAAACATGTCAAATTGAATTCTGCTAAGCCTGCCAATGCTGCAGAGTGGTTCGGCAGCTGCTTCTCTAGTATCAAGACTGCAACAGCCATACAGCTGCATTTCCTATAGAGAAAATTCAATCATTGGATCTACATAGTTATGGATTTCCCAGCTATGTCCTATCCGCTCACCAGATCCTCTATGCTAATACCAAAGGGTCTCCACACAGAACTGTGCACATGTGCATGTGCTCCCCAATCCTGCACCAGAAATACATTGGCTGTGTTTGTGGCCTTCTGTGGCTCTTGCTTAGACAGCAGAGCTTAGTCCTAAAACATTAAAATTAGGATAATAATGCAGAGGACCTAACTAATAATGCAGTCCCCCAATTCCTGTGTGCCTTGAACTCCAATCAAAGGGCATACATGGTCCAAGTACAGAATGACGGCTGGCTTGGGCCCTCAAATAGCTCTGGCATTCATAAGACTGAATGGCTTGACTTCTGTGCATGTAATTTCTCAAACATAACATTGCACTAACATAAGGCCCTGATTCACCATCAAATGAAATAAAAATAAGCTCCTGTCCACTTCACTTGGGCTTTGGATCAATCCCCAGTGGAATACATTCCATCCTCATATACAGTGATTTCCCTACACCCCCCCTAGATTTCCCCAACCCCCCCCCCCCAGTTTTGTTAACTAGTTACATGCCAATTTAGTGACTATTTGGACATTTGAATTGAAATTGAAACATTAATACACACTTTAAAAGCATATACAGTGTATGATAAAATACATGTAGCTGAAAAAGTATAATAGATTAGAAAAGTATGAACATAAACTAGCTTCCTTATACAGCTGTTGTTTTTTATGACAATGTCAGTGCATTCATTTTGGTGATGTTGGCCAACCTAATCATTTCAAATGATGATTTGTAAGCAAAGACTAAATGAGCTCTCCCTGACAGCTAGTGATGAGCTGGGGCTGGGGGGAAAGACTTCAGGACCAGATTGTATTTACATTCACACCTAATCTACCTAGGTACCCAGCAAACAGAGCTGTGTTGCCCAAGTGATAGATTTTGGCTGGGGTTGGATCACAAATCACTTGAATGTGGGGGACCAGGGGGGGAGGGAAACGAAACTAAATGTTGTTGTTTTTATTGTATGAGTAAAGGGCAGTAGAACTGTACTTAGCCTGTGCTGATTGAGGGCATCAAGAGAGAGGGTGGGGACCTGTCCCTCTCCACTGTTAAAAGACAGAGCTGATTAGGCTTCATAGATAGTCTTTTGTTCTGTTAAGTGACCACTGCAGCTGAAATCACTGATAATCAGGTTTAAGTGCTTAGTCCTGCTGTGGGTACCGTGTTCCTATGGGTACCGTGTTTTTGTGTAAGAGACAGCCCAGACTCAGGGCCACCCAGAGGATTCAGAGGGGCCTGGGGGCAAAGCAATTTTGAGGGCCCCTTCCATAAAAAAAAAGTTGCATTATTATAGAATACTATATTCTCGTGGGGCCTGGGGCAAATTGCCCACTTGCCCGCCCCTCTGGGCGGCCCTGCCCAGACTGCACTAGCAGCGAGGTTCCCACACTGAGAGCTCAGCTGAAATCACTGAGAGCTGGGTGGAACCTCAAGAGACCAACTCGTAGAGGTCACAGTGGCGGGTGGCAGCGGAAGGTAACTGTGCAGGGCCATTTGCAACAGATTGGTGGAGTGAACGGTGGCACAACGAACCATAGTGGCCAGAGCGAACAGTGAGCAGCTGGAGGAACGAGCAAGGTGCTTTCTTGCCCCCCACCTGGGAGGTGCACTCACGTGAAAGCACCTCTGAACTCTGAGTCTCCACTGACCAAGGACAACACCGGTGAGTGGGGTGTGGTGGAGGGAAAAGTGAGGGGCACGTTAAATAAACATTTGTTTGTTGGACTATATTGTGACTTTGCTCCAGAATGCTAGATTTGTGACTGGGAATAGAAATTTATATAAATATGTTTCCTAGTAGGCCAAGATTTTTAAAATGCATTATTTGCCAAGGTTGTTATCTCACATCGCTGCTATCTTGAGAGGTCATTATGTTGGGGAGTTTCTGTACTAAACATTATTATTATAATTATTTTTTACATAAGAATGGTCATACTAGGTCAGACCCATGGCCCATATAACCCAGTATTCTGTCTTCTGACAGTGGTCAAGGCTAGGTGCTTCACAGGGAATGAACAGAACAGGTAATCATCAAGTGATCCATCCCGTTGCCCATTCCCAGCTTCTGGCAAACAGGCTAGGGACACTCAGAGCATGGTGTTGCATCCCTCCCTATCCTGGCTAATAGCCACTGATGGACCTATTCTCCAGGAATTTAACTAGTTCTTTTTTTAATCCTGTTATAGTTTTGGTCTTCACAGCATCCCCTGACAAAGAGTTCCACGGGTTGACTTTATGTTGTGTGAAAAATATTTCCTTTTGTTTTTTTAAAACCTGCTGCCTATTAATTTCATTGGGTGACTGCTAGTTCTTGTGTTATGTGAAGGATTAAATAACATTTCCTTATTCACTTTTTTCACACCAGTCAAGATTTTATAGACCTCTATCATTTCTCCCCTTAGTCATCTCTTTTCTAAGCTGAAAATTCCCAGTCATTTTAATTTCTCCTCCTGTTTCATACCCCTAATCATTTTAGTTGCCCATCTCTGTACCTTTTCCACTTTTAATATATCCTTTTTGGGATGGGGTGACCAGATCTGCACACAGTATTCAAGGTGTACACATACCATGGATTTATATAGAGGCAATATGATCTTTTCTGTCTTACTATCTATCCCTTTCTTAATGACAGGTTTCAGAGTAGCAGCCGTGTTAGAATCAATGTGGATACAGACTATCTCCCCTTGTAAGTATGCTCACACTTCTTATCAAACTGTCTGTACTGGGCTATCTTGATTATCACTTCAAAGTTTTTTTTCTCTTAATTAATTGGCCTCTCAGAGTTGGTAAGACAACTCCCACCTGTTTCTGCTCTCTGTATGTGTGTATATATATCCCCTCAATATATGTTCCATTCTATATGCATCCGAAGAAGTGGGCTGTAGTCCACGAAAGCTTATGCTCTAATAAATTTGTTAGTCTCTAAGGTGCCACAAGTACTCCTGTTCTTCCTTTTCTTAATGATTCCCAACATTCTGTTTGCTTTTTTGACTGCCGCTGCACATTGCATGGATGTTTTCAGAGAACTATCCACAATGACTCCAAGATCTTTCTTGAGTGTTAAGAGCTAATTCAGACTCCTTCATTTTGTATGTATAGTTGAGATTGTTTTCCAATGTGCATTACTTTGCATTTATCAACATTGAATTTCATCTGCCATTTTGTTGCCCAGTCACCCAGTTTTGTGAGATCCCTTTGTAACTCTTTGCAGTCTGCCTGGGATTTAACTCTCTTGAATAGTTTTGTATCATCTGCAAATTTTGCTACCTCACTGTTTACCCATTATTCCATATCATTTATGAATATGTTGAACAGTAATGCTCCCAGTACCGACCCCTCAGGGATACCACTATTTACCATTCTCCATTCTGAAAACTGATAATTTATTCCTACCCTTTGTTTCCCATCTTTTAACCAGTTACTGATCCATGAGAGGACTTCCCTCTTATCCCATGATGGATTACTTTTCAAAAGTCAATTTAAAAAATTATATTTTTTTAGAAATCTAGACCTGTTATGTGTTTCAGTGTTACTTGCATTATCCTTATGTTAAATTTGCATTATCTTAACAAAACATTTACTGTATTCATATATCTTTTATATATCTCATCGGCCCTGACACACACACCCTGTACATTCGAATACCCCCCCTAATTTCAATTCCTGGGGAAACCATTGCTCATATATACGCCCAATTCCCATGGAAGCAAATAGGAAGTTAGAACGTCAGAGGTCTGAATTTTGCAAAATATATTTTGGTATGAACACTGGCTGCTTGAACTGGTCTGCATGGTCAAACCCTGGATTCAATAAAACTATTTTCCATTGCATGTGTTTCCCTATCTTTGAAAATGTAGTTGGTAGAAAAACATAAATATGAAACAGGCCATCTGTAAAAATCAATAAAACATTAATTCATGCATAAAGGAACTACAAACGCTCCAAAAGCAGGGATGAATACTCATGATGGCCATAACACCTATTTAAACAAACAAACAGACTAGACCACACCCCTCCAGCTGCAAACAAAGGGGGCCCTCCATAGCACTGTCCTTCCCACCCATTCCTGGAATCCCACAGAGGGCTCTCTACAAGGCCAATATCTGCAGAGGCAGGTATGGGGTAACCAGTGGGCAGATCTGCATTGGATGAAAAAGAGTTAGAAGTGGGGCTTGTGACACAAACACTGTGGGACTGATTCTCCACTTACACTGGAGGAACTCCATTGACATCAGTGGTAGTGTTCTCAATTTACATTAGTATAAGTGAGAGGAGAATTTGACCCATTCTCCCCAGGGCAGTGCCATGGAGATGAAGCAAAACCATTATGCATATAGCCTAGAGTGATATTACTTTTCCAGGGAGACCCTCGGTGATGCATCAGTGGAAGCTGTAGATAATGATCAGAGGCAGTATGCTAAGAACCCAAAACCAACATGGAGATATAGGGGCCGTGTGTAGCTGACCCTTGTCTACCACAGGTGCTCCAGGATACAAGAAGTGTAGGGTCTTGCACCCAAAACCCTGATGGAACAAAATGAGGAAACTCAGAGCAAAGTGGCCTTGAGTAATTTTCTAAAGAAAATCTTTTGCCTTCAAAACAAAGACCTTTAAAAATGTCAGTCTAAGAATTTAATATTGACTGTGTTAAACAACTAGCAAATACCAACTCATCCAGGTCATTTTTATTGAAGATGCTAAAAATTTAGATTAAGGCAGTACATCTGTGATATTAGTTTGAACCCATAAACTTGATTGGGTAGTTAGAGAAAATTAATAAAATCTAATTTTAAACAATAGATTTTGTTGAAATCAAAATCATAATCAACAAAAATTTGAAATTATTAAATGTCCCTTAACAAGTAAAATTCTTCAATGGTTAAAAATTATTGAAGGCTGTAGAGAACACATCATCCAGTAAGTTCATCTGCAACAACTTTTATTTACATTTAAGCAATATGTAGATGCTGAAACATCTGTCTCAGCCTAAGCTAAAGTTCCACTGAAGCTAATTTATAATTAATGCATCCCATGTATAACTGCTCAAATTGCTGCCCACCTGTAGCCAGCACAGAATATTTTACATTAAATGTATTGCACCAATACGTATCTTAATCATAATATTATTGTGGAAACCAAAATATGCATTTTACCACTATGAACAATGATGTATATGAACAGATTAGTTGATCATTTCTCTCATAATGATCCACATTGTCATTCCAACGTTATACAACCGATAAAGGAAAAAAAAGGGTAGTACATGAAATCAGGCAACATCAAAGCCTTATTTTGTCAATATTTCCTCATTCCCCCCAATCCTTTCTGATGTCATCCCTCCTGTGTCATTTCTTCTGCAATATTGCAAGGTTCCTGAGACGGGATTTGGAACCATGCTTTTATTCTGTCTGTAAAGCTTCATGCATACCTATTGCACTGCCTATAAATGATAATGTTCAGCTGGGGCCAAATCTCAGAGAAGGCGATGACAAAACTTTTGTTGCTTTCAGTTGATCAGGATTTGACTTATGAGTTTGACCCTGTAAGGTGCTGAGAACAACTAGCTCCCGCTGGTTTCAGCCCCAGTTCAGGAAAGCATCCAAGATGCATTTGGCCCCTCTCAGGATCAGGAACTAAATGCATGTAAGTGCATAACAAATGTATATTATCTACTCTCTGGCATCAGCTGATTATTTTTTCAGAATGAGGAATAAAAAACCTAACTCCACACATCATGTACTGAAAATTGCATAATAAACAGTTGCAAAATGAAACCTTACTTGATATCATATCTATATTGTTGTAAGAGCCAGATTCTCAGCTGCAGGACTGGCTCTAGGCACCAGCAAACCAAGCACGTTTTTTTCGTTTTTTGGTTTTTTTGCTTGGGTGTGGCAATAAACCTAGAGCCAGCCCTGCTCAGCTGGAGTAAATTAATGTAGCTCTGTGGCTTTCAAAGGACTTATGCTGATTTACACCAGCTAAGGATATGGCTCATCATATTTATAGTGTTGTAATGTGTGAAAAAAATCCATAACTTTCCATCCCAGATCTGGATAAAAGCATTGAAGGACTGGATACTACAGCTTACTGCTATGCCAATAATATTTCTATATGGCTAACAGAGAGCCTGCTTCTGCTCTTATTGGAATTGAATGGGATTTTTCTATGGCCTCCACTGGGAACAAGATTGGGCCATCTATGTCATTCAATTACATTATAACTGCTAATGTACTAAAGTAACAAATTTAGCTAATTTATCATTATCAGTAATAAATGCTAAATTCTGCATCCTTGTTTTCCACATTTTTTCTCACTATGAAAAGCTCTGAAAATGGACTCATTTGGGGAAAGGTTTATGGATAACCAGCTGTAATTTTTATTTTTTTTCCTAAAGTGGATTGGAAAATTTATTTCAGCACTTTAGAGTTTGATGTGTGAACAAAATTCTTACTCTTGCAAACTGAAAAAAAAGTTACACTTTACTAAGGAAAATTTGCTGCCGCAAAATGCCTGCTGATTCACTGCTGTTCGCCCCATAGTGTTCATTTAGATAAGTGCTGCTATAGTGATTTAGTTCCACCTCGCAGGATAATGTCTCTCAATTTTATTTCTGTTCCTTGCCCAGGCTTGTACTGAAAGATAAATATCTGAAAATCAAAGAAAAATAAGGCATTGACTTGAAAAATTAAGTGAGTAATGCACTGTACTGGGATGTGTACTAACGTGTTGTACATTAGTCTGTGTAGACCCTTGCTAGCGAACACTAAAGGTTCCCTGGTGCACTTTAATATACTAATGTTTCAAATGGCACTACATTAAAGCACACCAGCAGGGTCTACACAGACCAATTACTGCACATATAGTGTGCTTTAGAAAACACTTCCTCATGGAGCATATTACCTCACTGTGTAGACAAGCCCTTAGCGGTACTGGATGAAGTTTTTTTGCAAAGAACGTTTTTTTACACCTCCCCGCATTGTCTGATAGAATTAAATTAAATTAAAATTAAACTACATAAGCAAATTCAGATACATTTTCTATTTCTCACTAAATGCAAATGAGCCAGAGTTCTTTACCACCAAACTGATTGATCTCAGAGAAAGGTTTGGTCAATTGATCTGAACACAGGTCTGAAAGTCAGGAACTCCTGGTTTCTACAGGTAGCTCTGCAAAAGGCTTCCTCTGTGGTCTTAGAGAAGTCACGTATAATAATGGGACTACTCATGTGGGATCTGGGCTTTAATTACCCTCTGCAGTGAGGTTCCACTTTGACAGAAGATTTCAAAGACAGGTAAAAATGAATAGATGTCTACTTGTGGACGATGTCTAAAGCCCTCAACATTCCTGGAAAGCAAACCCAACTCAATGGTTATTTTGATTGCAAGCTCTCTGGGGCGGGGCCATCTTTTTGTTGCATATTTGTATAGCACCTAGTACAGTGGGGTCCTGGTTCATGAATGGGAGCAGCATCAAGCCCTAAATGCAGCATGGAACCAAAATTGTTTGTTTGATTCCAATTTCTATCTAGCATAATGGGGTTCATTTCTCACCCCGGTGCACCTCCTCATGGCTCACCTGGGGATTAGCTTGCCAGGTGGATGCCCCTTCCGGCGGGGGAGGGGGGGGGATTGGATGCCCCTTCCTGCAGTTGCCCAGCCCATTGTCTCAAACTCACTCTCCAGGACTCAGGGTAGTCTTCTTTGTGACTCCACCCTTCAGCCAGGTCACTTTAGTTCTCCCTTTCCGGGGGTCTATCAGTGTCTCTCTGGACAAACTGTCCCTCTGCCATTCCAAGCAGTCCTCCATTCTAAATCCAAGGCTGTGCCACTTCCCTAGTGCAGGCCCACCCCCTATTCTAGGTCCCAGCTCAAGGATCCTATGTGCCGCAGTTAAAGTCGACTTACTCCCAGAGCTGGTTGCTACTTCCCTAGGCTCTGTCCTCTTTCTAGCCTTTGGCACCTCTGGGTTCCCACCTGTCTGAACTTCCTCCAGTCCCTGTGGCTACTTTCCCCTTTAGCTTTAATCTCTAACAAACCTGCCTCCTGTCGGGGAGTGACTGCAGACATTTCCACCTGCAACCCCCTTCTGTTGTCAGCTTCTTAGCTTTATAGAAGTCCACCTGCTCCTGCTCAGGTGAACTTTATCCTTAATTAAGCAGTATTGACCCCCGGCTCCCCTCCAGGTGCAGTCTATGTGGTTAATTGGCCCATCTAGCCTATCTTAACCCAGGAGTGGTGTGGGGATGAACAACGCATCACACTAGTCAATAAGCTCTTCCTGCATTTGTGGCAAATGGAAAGCCATGGTCTTCACACTAATTGATCTAGTTTGCTTATCTGGTGTCAAAGAGCTGCTGCTCATATGCTGATCTGGCCCTTCGTGTGTATAGTGTTGTAATTTATGAAAAAGTCCATAAACTTCCCAAGAGGTAGAAAAGTGATAGATGGTGAAAAAGATTTTTGAAAGAGTTGTCTACAATAGTCATGGCTACAGAATTGTTCTAGTCAAATAATAGCAAAGCTGAGGATGAAGTTTCACCTCCTTGCTACCACAATTTACTGAAGGAGCACTGGTTTCAGAGTAGCAGCTGTGTTAGTCTGTATCCGCAAAAAGAACAGGAGTATTTGTGGCACCTTAGAGACTAACAAAGGGAGCACTGTATATTATAAGAACAACAAGAAGTCCAGTGGCACCTTACTAAGGTGCTACCAGACTCCTTGTTGTTTTTGTGGATACAGACTAACATGGCTACCGCCTGATACTGTATATTATAGTCATAGCTCAGTCATGGAAGTTTTACTGATCAGCTCACAAGCAGACTAGAATTAATCTGAAGGCCTCAAAGACAATTGCTTTTCATTTGCCACAAACAAACATAATTTATTGACTAGCTATAAATTGGAGTCAATCAAAAAAGATTTTGGTCACATCCTGCCTTTAGGGTTGATCCTGATCCCATTCAAGACCGTGGAAAAGTTCCCATTAACTTGACTGGACTTACAAACTCCAGTTCACTGGAAAGTTTGCTGACTGCTTTTGAAGTCAGTTAAAATGAGTTCCCTATCCAAAGACTGGGGTCCTGCAAGATCTAGCTCTGATGTTGTAATAAGTGCTGGAGAAATGCCATTAATAAATCTAATGATGCTGAAGAGGACAGTTTGCTTGGTCATTCTGGTTAAGAAACTCAATGATCAGTCAGCTGTTCAGGAGAACCTTGAAGAAAGGGAAGGAAAGACAAAGAATAAAGGCAAAAGGAACAAAATAGAGGCAAGGAGAAGACAATTAAGAGCCAGAGAAGGAGGAAATACACTGTGTTAATACTGAGCTAGCTGACTAGGAGACCAATAAGTCTTCTCATAAGGCTGGAGATTCACACAGTCTGCCTTATCCACTAATTTAAGTTTACAGTTAGGCAATTTGTTATTAGCATTTTATAAGTTGCAAATGTTAAATAGATATGGGTAATGATCCAGGGACAGTCTTTTTGAAGCTGACAGAGGAGATATGCTGGGAAGGACTATAAGAGTTAATACCCCTAGCTACCCTGTGTATATATATATATATATATATATATATATATATATGCTGTTGATTAATTATTATTAATTATTGAAATCCTGGTCTTCACTAGCTAAGAATCCCTTCTCATAATTTGTAATTGCTATCTACCAGGCATACATTCTGGATCACTGCTCAAAGTGAATGATTCCGCTATTTTATATTTCTTCTCACATTTATCAAAAAGGATTATTTTATCATTCCCCGCACCATTTCATGGAAATAACAAAGCTGTAATTATTCACTAGATCTTGAAAAGTTTGACACTTTTTATAACTACAAGTCAACCAAATTGAATTTCCCTCCAATTTATGTGAAATACAGTAATTCCAGGACCAGCATAAAATCTTATATGAAATGCTTTGCCCACAGGACACTTTTACAGCTGTGTTAAACCTCTGAAAGACAGTATTAGAGACCTGTAAGTATAAAAGTAGGAACGGCAACATGTTAAGACAGTGCAGATACAGATACTGTAGATAAAAATTGTAACAAGTGTGCTTTGCAGTAGTCCTTCCAAAGTAAACTTCAATCCACATGTCCAATCAATCTGCACTCACAGCAGGACCTAGGGAGAGGGAGGGAAAGGTGACCTGCATCACTTTTATTCCTATTCCCTGTGACCAGCCAGGAGTTGGTTTTGTTCCAAATGCAAATTAGAGCAGCCAGAGTATTGTATGTCACTGTGTGCTTTTCCCACAAACACAAGAGATGGGTTTATGCAGCCTCTGGAATTATGAGAGACATTATCCTCCACACAGTGGGGTAGTCAGGGCCGCCCAGAGGATTCAGGGGGCGTGGGGCAAAGCAGGGGAGCTGCAGCACTTGTACTCACCCGGCAGCGGTCTGGGTTTTCGGCAGCATTTCGGCGGAGGGGGGCCCCTTCAGTCGCTCCGTGTCTTTGGCGGCACTGAAGGGCCCCTGGCCGCTGAAATGCCGCCGAAGACCCAGACCATCACCGGGCCAATTACATTGAAATAAGGCAATCTGGGGCTGTTAGAAAGGTGATCCAATCTATCACCTCCAGAGAAAAGGAAGAGCCTAAAAGATTTAAAGAAAACTTAGTTTGATAGCATCCTGTCTCGAAAGAACTCACTTATAGCTGGGGTGTAAAATCCTCATTTCTGTATTGTTCTATCACTGTAGTCTCCACTTCCCTATTGTTTGTCTGTATAATCTCTGTCTGGTTCTGTGATTGTTTCTGTCTGCTGTATAATTAATTTTGTTGGGTGTAAACCAATTAAGGTGGTGGTGTAATCATGTTACAATATGTTGGGATTGGTTAGTTTAAATTTCAATAAAATGATTGGTTAAGATATAGCTGTGACGAACTGGGCCTGTTCTTGCTGGGGTGTGTGAATGCTGACAGGGAAGTGTGACTAGGATGGTCTGCATCGGGGGATGGGAGTCTACCCCAGGGAACATACCTGAGCTTGTAACATGAGAACCCAGGAAGGGGTTGAAGGCCAGGTGACTCCGGGGGCCCGGGAAACTGAACAAAGGCTGTGGGAGGGGTCGCTGAAAGCAGAGTGCTGGAAGCAGGCTGGAGAGATGGCTGGGAGGCAGGGATGGCTCTGACCCCCCAAGGGGGGTGGGCTGGCATGCCCTGGGACCCCAAGCTGGACCTAACTGAGGGGGGCCCTGTTGTCTGTGCCTGCAAGACCTGTCTTGGACTGTATTCCTGTCATCCAAATAAACCTTCTGCTTTACTGGCTGGCTGAGAGTCATGGTGAATCGCAGGAAGCCGGGGGTGCAGGGCCCTGAGTCCCCCAATACTCCGTGACAATAGCTAAGCAGAACTCAAGTTTTACTGTATACAGTAGTCTGCAGTCAATCAGGAAGTAAAGGGTGGGGGCAATGGGGCCTGGGGCAAATTGCCGCACTTGCCCTTCCCCCTCTGGGCAGCCCTGCGGGTAGTGTGACTTCAACTTGCCTGCTTTATCATGAAAATGCGACCCCCAAAAGAAGGAATGAAGCTGACCAAGACTCCCTTTCCAGGGAAGCCGTAGATACTTCACATACCCCAGAAATGTCCAATTTACTTATGGGTAACTAATTATTCTGGTTGTTCCAAATTACACCTATCTGTGTCAAGCACAACAATGTTTTTCTTCAAGATTAATTATGCAGAACAAAACCTACCATTAATTAATTTTATTTTGCAGCCACCTCCATAAACTTTGGCTTGACAATTACCATTTCAAAGAAGGAAATTATCTATCATCCACCAACACCAATCAGTATGTTGAACCACATATCAAGGTTAATGGTATAAAGCTATCTAGGGAGATGAAATGTACCTGTTTTGAAAAGGTCTTCCCTAGCAATGATTTAACAGGTGAAAATGTAAAACCACATGTCCCTAAAGCTCCTGTATATGTGCATTTAGTCATCTACCTAATCATGTGTAGAAGCAACATGGTGTGTGCCTTTGTACTGTACAAAGAACAAACTGTATCATGCAGTGCTAGTTTCCACCTATTCTATTGTTACAGCAGTTATCTGGTGAAGCTGTCACACAATCTTCCACGTTCATTTTCTGAGGGTGCAAGCAAGTTTTATAACCCCACTTAAACTATTACCCACACTTAAACCCCAGAAGCACAGGTCTCAAGGTGAGTAAACGAGCTACATTCCTGGAATGCTGAGAAGTATCAAAATTGGCTTTTGCTGCCTTCAACAGCAAACTTAGGTTATGTGGGCAGATTTTTTGGCTTGTTCAGACAGCCAAAGATATAATGCCTCCTTCTCTTAGAATGGGCAGGACGTTCAGCTCCCAAGAGCAAAACCATGCCACTAAGAGGGCAAGAGCAACACCCCAGAGAGAGCACCGGCAGACAGAGAAGGACACTGAAGGAACTGCTTATAGGGATGGACAGGAGAAACCAGAAGCAATTTGAATTCCTCGGGGCACTGGAGGACATGTCTCTTCAGCAGGAGGACACAGATGAACTGATTCATGGAGATGGAGACACAAAATAGGGATGTCACACTGTCTAGAATGGCTCACTACCATGAGTGCCTACCTCAGGGCAGACTGTCAGAAACAAGGTAGACATCCCAAACTGGTGGGGTGGTCTACAATTATATTTCACAAGCCAGCAACAAATGTGAACTCCTGGATCACAGTAACAGCCTTACCATGGAGTAACAGAGAGTTCCCTTAGACTCTCCAGTCTATCTTACCCCCCAAACTGGACTTAGAGATAAATGGTCACTTACACCAAAAAAATCACAACACATTCAGGTTGCTTCCAGGCCCAAGAGACCAGCCACTTACCCCAGGTCAGTTGGTACCCTAGAACAGGGATGGGCAAACTACGGCCTGTGGGCTGGATCCAGTCCGTGAGCCATTTAAGCCAGGCCGCAAGCTCCCGCTGAGGAGTGGGGTCGGGGGCCGCACCAGCGGTTTGGCCCCACTCTGGTTGGGGCATTGGGTTGGGGTCCACACTACATGGCTCGGCCCCGCTCCGGTACTCCAGCCGGGGCGCAGGGTCGGGGGCCGCACCACATGGCTCCTGGAAGCCACAGCATGGTCCTGCTCTGGCTCTTATGTGCTCCAGTGGCCCCCTCCAGTGCTCCAATGGGAGCTGCAGGGACGGTGCCTGTGGATGGGGCAACGTGCAGGACTGCCTAGCTGTGCCTCCACATAGGAGCCGGAAAAGGGACGTGCCACTGCTTCTGGGAGCCACTGGAGGTAAGCGCCGCTCGAAGCCTGCACCCCTGAGCCTTTCCCCAACCTCCTGATCCCCCTTTCCCAGCCTTTCCCAGCCCTGATCCCCCTCCTGCTCTCCAGATTCCTTGATCCCAGCACCCTCCTGCACCCCAAACACCTCATCGCAAGCCCCACCCCAGAACCCGCACCCCCAACTAGAGCCCTCCCCCCATCCCACACCCAATCCCAATTTTACAAGCATTCATGGCCCGCCATACAATTTTTATTCCCCGATGCGGCCCTCGGGCCAAAAAGTTTTCCCACCCCTGCCCTAGACCTTACACCAAAGACAATGCTTGTAGCCAATCCTGTAATAAAACTAGCTAATGGTTTGTTAACTAGGAAAAAGGAATACGAGTTATTTACAGGATTAAAGCAAACAAACATATACACACAAATGAGTTACCAACGAAATCCTAAGAGTGACAGAGCTGCAGTGATCTGTCAATTCAAAAGTGTCTTTCAGGGCAGACCCAGGAGGCAGCCCTGGGGGGATCTTTGGGTTCAATTTAGAGTCTCTGGCACTGTCAGAGTTCAACAGCCAAAAAGATGGAAAATTTTCCTGTGATTTTGTTTTATTTCCTTCATTCAGTTTCCAAGTCCACAAGATGAGCTTCCTTGCATGTAGCATTTCCCAGGTGAGCGAGGGCAATTAACCAATCCTTTATATTGCAATGTTCCTTGATGGCCCATTTAACTTTGATAGAACTTCTGGATGGGCAGAGAGAGACAGGGTTATTCCCGTACCTGTGTTCACAAGTTCAAGAGCAAACATTTTCAAAAAGTTATAAAGCAAAACGTACATATTTTCGTATAGCATGGCATACAGACATTGCAAGTGAGTTTAATGCACACAGCAACTTACAAGTATTTCATAAAGTCTAAACACTAAATACGTTCTTATAGGACTAATACCTATTTTGAGCAAAACTAACATGCAGGTGAACTGGTCTGGTCTCCAGCTATGAGTTTGTTAGTTCTTAGCTTATTTCTGCAGCCTTGGCAAGAGCTGGCAACTGGCCTGCCGGCGTCACAAGGGAATGGGAGCATTCACTAACGGAGAGGCTCATTGAACTGGTGGCTGAAAGAGTGGATGTCAGCGTGTTGCTGAGGCCTCAGAACCAGCCCATCAGCTGCTGCCTCGTCCTCCAGCTGCCAACCAGCGTGCTGCTGAGCCAGAGAACCCCCTCAAGGAGAATGCTGAACCAGCAGGAGTAGCGGAACTCCACCAAGTACCAGCCACCAAAACCTTTCGCATGAGACATCCCTGATTGTCACTAAGAGTCATTTTCTCCCTTCTCATGAAGATGGGAAGGAGACAGCTGCAAAGATATTAAACTGTACAGACTTTCTTGGTTGTGAGCAGTTACTTTGGTAAAATAGGTTGTTCTGAATTCAAAATCTTTCCATTAAACCTTCTACTTCATCCGTTAATAAATATTTGCTTTGTTTAACTGTGTATTGGTCCTCTTGCTAATGATGAGCTGAAAGTGGTTTTTTGTTCTTGAATGGGCCACAAGCTTCCTACCTCATGTATGGTTTCAGAGTAGCAGCCGTGTTAGTCTGTATCCACAAAAAGAACAGGAGTACTTGTGGCACCTTAGAGACTAACAAATTTATTAGAGCATAAGCTTTCGTGGACTACAGCCCACTTAGTCTCTAAGGTGCCACAAGTACTCCTGTTCTTTTTACCTCATGTATGGAATTCTATGTAAAAATCTGGCGTTCTCATAGTGCAAATACTATAATGTCTCCTCCCACATCCCCTCCACAAGGTTCAGAAATAATTTAAGTCATACAGACACATGGATGGGGAAAGTGCAGTGTATGCGTCATGTGCATTAAAAAGTACTGCTATTTTTCTATGTAGCAGATGTCTAAAACACAAAATGTTTGATCTCTTAATGGTTTGATTGTTGAAAATCAAAACCAAAGAACAACACCAAAGAAAGAGGGAACATACTGGCACTTCCCTCTCAGAACCATCACTCCATTCCAAAACCTTAAGCAGTTTCAACCAATGTAGGGATTGGTGCTCTGTAATAGCTCTTAATTGCACCTAGCACAGCTGATAAGTCAAAAAATACAATGGCTGCAATACTCCCCCACAAAAACAAACCATCATTAAATAAATGTAAGTGCTCCAGATAAAAGATGTTTCTAAAGAAGCATGAACAGTGAGGGCAAAAACATTGCATGCTGACCACATAACTCATCAGTCTCCTTCGACAGCACAAACCCATCCCCTGCTGATAACCCAATGGAGATGCCCTGATATGATGGTCATTAATGTCAGCAATGTCATACTAGCAAACAGTTCATTACCTTTGGCTACAGGGAAACATAATATGCAGTCCATAATATGTACTGGTATTCCCTCGTGTGCATTTCCAGCAGTTTTACACCATATGAAGGTGTCCCTCAGCACAGGGACATGTCATCCTCTACCTCCCTGCTGTTCCAAGGTGTGTGCCCATATGGCATCCCTGATTTCCCTAGCCTGCTGGGAAATAGGACCTGTATGCATGTGCCTGTACAGAGTTTGTAAACCAGACTATCCTGAACCCACTCAGGATGGAAATACTCCTCTTCACCCTCACAAATACTCTGTACTGTGCAGCAGGTGACAGATGGGTGCATAGGCAGAGCCAACAAACTTTCAGCATACCAAATGTACACCCCATGACCAGTGTTCCCTCTAATTTTTTCCACCCATGTGCAGAATGAATTTTGTTATGTGCACCATATCAAGGTATGTGCGGATGTGCGCCACCAGCAGAAACAAAAAAAAATGGAGATATAATATATATTTTTAGAAAATTACCATAAGGATACTTATTCCAGCCAGGACAGGTAAGGCATTTTAGAACTCAGTACTCAAAGAATTAAATTTAAGTGTAAGAGAGAAATAAAAATTATGAAATTCATAGATCAGTCAAAAATCTAAAATAACACCCTTTGAAAGAAGTATCAAGTAACAACAACAGTATGTGTTGGGAGGTGTGTGAAAGACAGAGTGTGTGTGTGTATGTGAGTGAGAGAGAGAGATACTGCCCCTTTAAGTATGCTGCCCTTTTAAGTAGATTGGCACTCAGCAGTCTGAAGCCTGCTTGTTCAGACACAGCAACAGTTGCCAGCAAGTTCTCTCCATCCTGAGCCCTGTCCATCCCCCCCGCTCTCTGGAGATGAGGTACAGGGGTGGGGGGAGGGCAACACCCTGACATCAGTGCACCCCTCCCCGCTCTGCACAGCAAGCAGGAGGTTCCTGGGAACAGCTGGCCAGGGGCTCCAAGGCAGAGGGCAGGAGCAGTGCAGCCGTTGGGGGAGGGACACCTGAAGTGTGTGGCACTTGATAGTTTGCTGGGTGGCTGTGCAGCTTAGAGGGAACTTAGTCCATGACCATTCTACAGCTACTTAGCTAGTAAATGAAGTCTGTTTTTCTAAAGTCATTGATGTTGGGGTATGGTTTTGTGAGCCAAGGCAGGAGCAGATATTTGGGATCCCCAACATAACAGTTGGCACAGAAACTCAGTACAGAACCATTTGTGGGAAATAAAGTCCCTTCTTCATCCTTAAAGTACAATCTTGATCTCCTCAGACCCCTGTTATAATGAAACTTTTTGGTATTTCCCACATTCGTAATCATGAATCCGCCTGCATGAACTACTACACCTGGCAGAACAATTGAATAGTAACCTGTTTGGCTTACATCCTGACTTGACCCTTTTGCTGGGCAAAATATTGGTATATGAGTGCCATCGATAGCCCCTGCACAGTTTAGAAACCACATCTTTTGAAATCCAGCTATTATTTCTAGTTCTTATTACTAGTATTCTATTATTATTTCTTCTTATCTCCACCCTTGGGGAAATCACAGTGTTAATTGCCTCACAAAACTGCACAGCCACAACCCTGACAGTGGACTTTCCAACTACAAAGTGGTTTGCCACAGCCCTATCTATAGCTGTCTGGTGTAGCCAGCTTCAACAGGGCAATAGCAACCCACTTCTAAACCAGTATGGCTTCCCTGAATTGAGTGCTGTGGCACTGGATGATTGGTACAAGCTCGTCACACAACTCCATGAAGATCTGTTTCTTCATTTGGAAGTTCTGAACCCTCTAGTCACCCCAAGTTTCCAAAATGATGTGATCCCATCACACCACGCTGGTTCTCCTGCACCAGAAGTAATGGCCAACCAAAAAGCATACCATGACAATACTGGCATACACCAGATCTGTACAGTATGAGTTAATTAATTGTCATTGAACCTCATGATCAATGTATCAAAAAGTCCTGCCCAAACTCCATCCAGAATGCCTATATGCCTACTGCACTGCATAATCATTTGTCTCACAACAAATAGCAGGGGTAAAACTAGATCATCATCCATTCCAATTGCTCCATGTCTTCCACCCAGTTTTGCAGGGAATAAGTGTGCGGGACAACATGATCAGGAACTGCATCAGCAAATGTTTGAAGGCAGGGGACAGTACCGACAACACACAGCAAAGTGGTCGCTGTTGCGCTCAGAACCCTGGGATATCACCCCTGAAATGGAAATGTTAATGTCACATAATTGCGGCAGTGTGGACGCGGGTATACACAGAATTATATGTCGAATACTGGGGGCAGGTACGGGAAGCACATGGGAGCATTTACATGATTCATTACTCAGGTATGTGCACAAGTGTAATGCTGTGTTATTGTTGGATCTGGGTCTTACAAGGTTCTGGGGAGAAAAGTAGCTGTGGGAGCCATGGGAGAGTTTGCTCTCTGCCTTGGACTCTGATTAGCATCAATTCTTGAGGCAGCGTCACGCACCATAAATTGCGCATTGATGTTGGGCTGAGATTCCTAGAAAGAGGAATTGTGCTGCATGCTATTTGATCATTGCATTGCAGTATTGATATATGCGTGTAAATACAGCAAGTTACAGAGAGTATGAACAGACTCTACATCAGTGATTCCTCCTCTTCCACTGGAAAGCCAACTTGCAAGTCCCTGTACATCACTACTACTCATCAGAGGAGCTATAAAGGTGTCAGAACAGGATACTGGTGTCAGACAAGGGAAACATTATGCTGAGGAACAGACATCACAATTACAATTAGTTGTTACAAATCTAATCTGAACAACACACACACACACACACACACACACACACACACACACACACACACGAGATCTCACCAATGGATATAAAATATAAGCTATCCAACACTCTAATGGAGAGTACTGGTCTAGCAGACAGGCAATGTTAATGCAGATGCATCTTGAACTGGTCATGATCTCCAAAGGGATGAGAAAGGTAAAGCAAAGCAATTGAACTGAGGTGAACAAGCTGGTGGGAAATATATGAGAGAAGGACAAATGAAATGTTGTAAAGTTACCACAAAAGCTCCCTTCATGTACAAATTCTGTGCTCATTTACACCCATGCCCAGGATTAAACTGAGGCCAGAATAGGACAGTTAGGACTTTGTAATTTTGATACTGAGGACTGGGAATCTATAGCTGCCAACTGATCTAATAGTTTCTGAATGCAAATGAGAGTGTGAAGCTGTCTGAAAACCTCATCAAAGAAGGAACAACATTTCTGTGTTACAGAGGCAGAACATGCAAATCAGCTTCTGCAGCCATGATTGGACTTATAGTTACAGAACCTACTTTGTTAGACCATGACAATAATCACCCTCATCAAAAACAGTCATCTTGTCTTACCTGCTAGAGATCTGGTTTGGGGTTCCCATGAAATTCTTCAAGTATCGAGGGCAACGCTGTTGAGTTGATTCACTCATCCTTTCCCTAAGTACATATACTTATATAAGCAAAACATGTGGGCACAGGGAATTTTTGGTCCTCAGAAGTGAAAAAAATGACAGTGACAGAAATCAGAGGGAGAAATGACATTAGTTTATATAATCTACTCTCTGCCATTACAGGACTGTGCAAATAAAGATATGAGGAGACTACACTGAGACAGGAAAGTATTACTGGGATATAGCTCTAAACACCTTTTCACAAAAGTCTGTGGAATTATTTAATTTAATTTGAATTCCAGTTATTTTATTAAAATCTGTGCATTCTATTTACAAATACTGTACACTACAAAGAGTGATCACCACTAAAATTCAGAATTGCCAATAGCTGCCGCCACAGCAGAACATGAAATACCATTGTTTCCCCCATAGTAGTAAATAATTGAGAACTGCATGGCATCTGTTTCCAAATACTGATTTTTTAAATGGCAGTCACTCAGTGAATATTCGCTCTCATATCCTGCTGTGCAAGTCTTTATGTTTACATTTGTTCACTGGCCTTTTGTAAGACAATTCCATAATAATGAATAATGTGCCGGTTTTACTGATCTTCGCAAAAGGAGTTCTGAGGATCTGCCATCTCCTAGAGCACTCAGCAGACAAGCTAACAGACAAATATTCAATACCTGGTGAAAGCAGAAGAGCATAACGTAAAATCAGAGCTGTGTATCACTGATTTCTCATTTTAAATGCCTATTACTCAGGTAAGGCTTATAATAAAGGAGATTCTGCTCATTAGAGACATTCAGAGGAAAGACAGAGAGTTGTTCTAATTATGCAGCATATATGAAAAGCTCCTGGATGCATATCCAAGTCCAGATTGAAGCAATGAAAATGAGGATAGTTGCTAGGCTCCTTTGAGGCACAGGATCAGGTAAAATTGTACTGATCAATCACATTAGAGGATTTCTTATCTCAAAATTCTCCCACACAGCTTCCCATTTCAGTACCTGATGCTTTGAAAAAAAAGATGTGCAATGCCAAATTCTGGATTAAAAAAACCCAATTAAACCTTTCTGTTCAGTTCTGAGTTGTGGAATTGTTTTATAAAATGTAAGGAGAAAGTGTAATATTTCAGATATTGAAAAGGTTTTTTTTAAAGAAATAAATATCAAACAACATAGACTAAAAAAATCTGCTTGTTAAATTAAATTTGTATTTTTGGATATGAGGGCTGAGGGATTAATATTGGAAAATGAAACTTACTGTAGACTGAAACATCTCTAGGCAGCCACCGTGTGAGCTTCCTTAAAGTTACAGAAATATTCTTTACCCTCACATATCATTTCTAGACCTCTTCCTGCCTCCTCTTCCCCTCCAAATAGACTCTGCCTTTATATTATAGCAGCTCACATCAGAGTGTATAACCAACCCTACAAAATTAGACTGAATTATTTATGTCACCTTTTTATGACTAGATGCTGTAATCCACCTGGGATTTAGCACCAATCAACATAAAACATTTACTGAGTGTGTTTTACGTTGGAATAACAGCTCTGTCCATCCAAAAAACAATCACCACACTTGCAGGGCACAGGAAACTCTGCAGATCTCAGTCAGCCACAAGAGCTTCACCACTAACCTATGATGGTGTTAAGCACCCATCTATTGTATGGCAGCTGCTTCACAAGGGTGGAGTCTAATGCATCCTCTCAGGGAGGCAGGTTCTTATCCGGGATGTTAGCCAGAGAAGACTTTTAAAGGAGCCATACCACATACCTCCCTGGCTTGCAATTCATTTCTAGAGGTTAGCCAATCAGATGAGCATAGAGGCTAGGTGGTTCTGACGATGACCCCTAATGACTACCATTCAAATAATATTCACCAATATTGTTGAAAATAAACCCCACTGATTTGCATCACTAATATTTGCAACCTCCTTTCTCTTTTGTTTATTTGTCAACATTTGGGTGGGCAAGTTTTTATTTGTAAGAATGTTTGCAGAAAGCAAAAGCATTGCAAATACTATTGTGAACAGATATTTTCAAGAATATGTGCACTGAAAGTTCCCTTTTTTATTGTTTAGGCAATAGACTGAACAGTTATCAAAGATAATCTGAGAACAGAAAAAGGAGATTGTCTTGCTTATGAAGGGTAGGTCAGCAAATCAGGGAATAGAAACAGAACTATTTCATTTAGACGATCAGTTATTTAGTGTGCACAGAAAGTGATTAACATTGAATACTCTGACCAGTTTGTGAACAAACCTCAGTTTAAAATTTGCCAGTGCAGACAATTCAAGCAATTGTGAATAATGAACAGAACTATAAACACCACCTCTCTGTGGGTAATTCACAGAAAAAGGATAAACTATTCGCAATGAATATTTTGACAAATTTTCCTTCTAAATACCAGTCTCAGTATCTGGCAGGGCTAAGACACGTCTGTCTTATTATATAGGCAAAAGTAGCAAATTATTTCCAACTTAAGATCATATAGGAATTCCTATGGGCTGCAACATCACAAATGAACACAGGAAAAGTCAATGGACCAATGGCAAAGGAAGTTGTAGAATGTGGGACATGGAGAGTTAATTTATTATGTGCATTCTTCTCCCTCTAGGTGGCTCCAAACCTCTCTGACATGCATCTTGAGGGTTTACAGAGATTTGGATATTTGTGGGAGGTGACCCTTCTCCTTGGCTCAGTCAGCCTGCTTTGAAGTGAACAGAAATTAACTGCCCAGAGAGGCCTTTAATAATTGTTCTAACTGAACCTGAAGATGCAAAATACCTAGTACTTAGAGAGAACACAAAGAAACAACCCAACGTTTCAAGGTATTAATGACAGTGATGTGCAATTTTTTTTCAGAGCAGAAGATTTCTTACAAGATGTCTCTCTGAGATAGATTGGTCTGAAGTGCCAGTCTTGAAACATGGGAGATCAAAGGGCAGGAAGGGTGGTTGCTTTACCCAACCCTCTCTCTCTCACTATGGGAAATAATCTTGATTTAGTAATTAGAATGGAACTGTAGCTGTATTGTACACTATGCAGTTTGTCTCCTTTTGAAGAAAATGATACTGTAAAGGTTATGAAGAAATCTTTCAGAACAAAGACAGATCATGAAAAAGTCCATTACAATAAAAACCATATCTAGAAAGTAATTATAGTATATATAAAATATGTATTATACATCAGTTAGAGATGTATTTGGCTACTCCACAATGAAGCCATTACATGTATTGTTGTTGCCATAGTTACAGTGGCCTTTGGGGCATATTGTGTATCACTTTTGTCTTGCACTTTATTTACTAGGAAAAGCAGCAATTTCATCTATTATTTACATCATTCCCTGTTTCATTCACCACTTCTCTTTTTTACCCTTCCCTGTATTCACTTCTCTTTTTCCAACCCTCTTTGAAGATGGCTTGTACAATATCAAATGAAACAAACAGGAAAATATCTAAACAATTTTCCTGATAGTATTCTGGTGTCAAGTGTAAAGCTTTTGGTGATTTTTAATATATAAATGAACTTCAGATTGTGGCTTCCTTGCCAATTATCCATCCCAGTAAGATGAAGTGTGCTCATTTTCATTGTGATTGTAGAATTATTTCTCGGGAAAAAAACATTAACTGGAACTCAAAAGTAATATCATGCAATATAGGAGTATTTATAGTATCTGGTGACCCAACTTTATCTTGATGAAAATCTCATTACAAATCTCAAGGACTCATGCTAGTGTGAATTGTGATTTACTGAACATAATGAGATTGTTCTGTTCCTGTATTCATGAAGGTAAAGGACGAGGGGAGAGAGAGAAAGTGCCTCTGTTAATTTCTTTTTCTTTTTTAGCCTGGAAATTATACTTACAAGGAAAGTAACTGATTGTACAGCGTGTTCACTACAAAATAAAGGCCAAGTAATTGGTTATATATAATACTCTACATATCAAGCACAGAATTTCAACCCTATTGCCTTCTACAGACTGATCAAAGAAACAAAACTGATGTGGGCATGGGAATGCATCTCATGAGTTGTGCTATCCTGAGGTGGGGGAGGAGGGGCATTGGTATAACACAAAGTTCAGGCTCTGTGAGATCCGCATAGAGAAACCTTTGGCCACTGTTCTAAACTTAACAGTTGAACAGTGAAAGTCTATGGAGGGGCCATAGCAAAAGCTTTGGAAATCTTATTTTGTTTTTTTAATAGAGGGGCAGTGAAGCCTACAGCTGAATATCATTTCAGCAGCTCACTATGGCATTCCTCATTCAGCCAGATGACAGTCCTCATTTGTTAGACTGAATGCATCTCTGCCTGGACAGAGAGTTTTTCTGAGTTTGACAGTCTTATCTATGAATAAGTTGCTTTGCTGTGATCATTCTTATTTTAAGGAAAAGTGCATGTTTCAAACAAAAGCTATGCAAGTATCTGAAAAACATCTCAAATAATTCGTCATAGGTTCCAACTGGCCAGGAAAGTCTGGACACCAAAAGTGGATGGTTTTCTTGTCTGACAAAGTAACAAGTTGACATGGACACAGGTTACTGCATTCTAGCCCAATTTATTGACACATATGTAATCAATCTGCCAAGGAATGCTCCCCCTGGCTCTGCCCAGACCCCGCCCCCACTCCACCCCTTCCCCAAGGCCCCACTCCACTTCTTTCAATCCCCACCCCACATCTTCCCGCCCCCATCCAACCTCTTCCCTACCCAGTTCTGCCCCATCCCCTGAGTGTTCTGTGCCTTCACTCCTCCTCCCTCTCTGCCAGTGCCTCCTGATGCTGCAAAACAGCTGATCCGCGGCAGGCGATACGCACTGGGAGGGAGCGGGAGGAGCTGATTGGTGGGGCCTTCCAGTGGGCAGGAGGCCCTGGGGGAGGGGGAGGTTTTGATAGGGGGGCTGCCAGTTGGTGCTCAGCACCCACCATTTTTTCCCATGGGTGCTCCTGGAGCACCCACAGAGTTGGCACTTATATATGTAATGACACACCATCACATTATAGAGCAGAAAAACAAAAATGCAGTGTATAACTCTCATTTGCAGGGTAGATACACCCGTTATGAGGTGTCAGGTCATGTGCAATCAATAAGGGGTTATGGCTCAAGTGGCTAGAGTAAATACTGTTGTCCTAACCTATAAAGTGAAGCGATATGGCCTGGTGTCCTGCAGAAAGGGTTAACAGCCATTGTACATCCATCTAACCCAGTATTAAGATGAGTAATAAGTCATACAAATGTATGTATGCTGACCCCAAATAGGGAATTGGCAAGAAAGAAGAAGAAATCTATCAACCGTGAGGTAAAGATGCTGGGTAGGGGTTGATTCTGAGAGGTGTGGAGGATTTGGAACTCCTACTGGAGTGGTCTTCTGATTAAAACTTCATTAATAATTGTGGGTGTTCAGCACATCCCAAGATTAGGCCATAAATCAGACAAAAAAATTTCTTGCAGTTGAAAACAGAACTATAATGCTCTGTCTAGACAGAGTGAAAAATAAATAATATGCTGTTAGTTAAACCACTGTTTTGTATTGTTCAAACATGTTCTTAATTAATATTATTTCTCTTGTGCTCAGTTGTCTTCAGAAAAGTTATAGTTAATTTCCAAACATTATTAAAGGGTTATAACAGTCCACACAGCAGTCTTACACAGTGATTTTCTGAATATTTGTCATGTGGGATCTAGGTTTAGATATTGGGAATCCTATACTTCTTGCTAGTGCATAGCAACCCTTCAAGTCTGTTGATTAGTAGGAGGTAAACTTAGATCACAGAGACAGTCATGACTGAGTCTTACTGTCTCATCTCTCAAAATGTAATGAGTCATAGGAATTCACTATTGCATGAATATTTGGTATGATAAGGAAAAAGTGTCTCCAAGTACAATGCTTACACGCTATAAAACTGTTATAAAATAGGATTACAGTATTTCATCCAGGTCTTGAATATCATTCAAATGGGATATAATTATCATCACTCCCTTTATAAACATACACACTGTATCATGTACAGCTTCTGGATCCCCAAAACAACCTTACTGAGAACTTCAGTACCCATACATGGAGAAAGCTGGACATACTGAACGCTGGATTAGAGGATATTCCATGTATACTAATATCTTCTATTACATGTACATTTTGAAAGTATCGTTTACACCATACAAGGTGCAAGTAGTTTTACTTTCTTCAGAATCAAAGAGTAAAAGTATTTTCTTTCTCAATGGAATTGTCTTACACCAGTATATTGACACTTTAGCAGGTTAAGTGATGATATACTGGTACCATTACAATGTAAGTGCCAAACATTGGCAAAAGAGTAGGTTCTAGTATGAAGAAAACAATTAACAATGTTCAGATTTAAGTCTGTCCATCTGTCTTAACTCACCATGTTGTATGGTTATTCTAACAGTTATGATACATACTCTAGAGACACTCATTGGGCTTCATTATGCCTGGGGAATGACACTTCACCTGGCATAATCAAGGGCAAAAGGTCCTCAGTAGCGGAAAGCTCAGTAGTGGGCAATCTGGGAAGCTACTCTTTGTCCCAACAGCAGCAGCTCACATAAAGACCTGCATTGCTAATGCTGACTGGCCACTTCCTAGCAGATCGGGGTGTTCAGTTTGTACACTGCAGTGCCACTGGGAGTGACTAGCTTCTTCTGTCTAAGACCGTAGCAATATAAAGACATACCAACATAATGTAAAGGTTCAATGACAACATTTGTCTTGATTTGAATTAGAGCTAAACTCTTGCCTCCCCTATTGACTTCTGGGTGCTCAGAAAGTCAAGCCATTTTAACTCTAAATTCCATTGCTTGAGTCATTTTGTTATCTTCATAATGTTATTGGCATTTCTGTAAGAATGTTTTGCTCTTGGCAAAATGACCTACTTACAAACTGCTTTCACAGTTGATGTTCTTTTGGCTTCTCTTTCATTTAATTGTGTTAGGTTTTTAAATTTATATATATATATATATTTATAAATAGTTTGTCATCATGTAGGCAAGTCTTATTTAATCATGATTCTGCAAGGGAGTTCACTTGAATGGGAATTAACTTTTTTTTGAGTAGTGCTATATTTTATTTTATTTGACAGTTGCTGTCAGAAAACAATTAATTTAGTATAGAGAGGTACCTCTTTTTTGTGTTTTTAATGCTTTCATATTGTAAGCTTAAGGTTTTGGAGGCCTTGGTTGATAAGTGACATTTCTCACTTCTTTTTTCATGCTCATCTTTCAATTTATTAGGTTCTTTTGACTACTTTGTTATTGATGTAAAATGAAAATTATAAGTAAAAAGTTAAATAGAAAAAAGACAGATACAGTGCAGATATATACACATGTACCTATAAAACCTAGATTAATTATAATAGTTCTATGACTGATTGTTGTGTTGAATTGGCTGGTAATTAACCATCATACAACATTTATCTCATAAAACACAGAAACAAAATCAAACATTACTGATGTGACAGAGGAAATATTAGGAACATTCCCACACAACGTATATATGGGGGAGAATGATTACTAGATTAATAGATTTGAGGCCAGAAGATTATCTAGTCTGACCTCTTGTATAACTATATCATTTCAAAACAGCCACAAGCCTACTGTTACCTTTTACCAAGAAAAGACCAACTAGTCATCACTAGATAAATATAAATTCTCCTTGAATTCAGGGCTTCGTAAAACTGTCCTGACTTCCTCCTATGTGTTTCATCTATGCACATCTTATTAAAAAGTTACTACATTTGCCCCAAAATATGAAGTCTGTTGAATTTTACAAACGATGCTCTCTCAGATTTGGTGGTTTCTAACCTTACATTGCACCACTGTGTTACATCTGAGCCAGCACACTTCCCCACAGAATGAGCATCTTTGCAGCTATTGCAACACTCAGAAACCATCTTCCTTCGGGATTTATTTAATCCGTCTGACTGGTATCATGACGTATCACTGACTCAAAGTTTATATTGAAAATCATATTGCAGAGCTAGACTGATACGAATACCTTCCCTTTGAAAGCAATAACCATTAATCAGGCCCCTAGCCTGGGATAGCTAGTGTATTTCTAACAAACAGCTAGAATAGGAACAATTATTTTTGGCAGTTAAGTGTAGGGTCCAATACTGTATTATACTGTGTTTAAGGTCAAGTGAAATAAGAAAATCTAAGTATGTTATTTAAAAAAAAAAAATCACACTCCATTCAGGTGATGGGACTTCCTTCTGGATATTTTCTCTGGCTGATAAGCAATCTTTTGCTATTAGAGATACGGGCAAAATTCAACCCTTGTGATGTTTTAAAATTCATCAGTCCAATTAAAGAAAGAGGGAAAATACCATAGGGTGAAATCCTGGTCCCACTGAAGTCAATGGCAAAACTCCCATTGACTTCAATGGGACCAGGATTTCACCCCATTCTTTTCATTGCTTCTTTCATTTAAGTTTTCCACAGACATGTTTGCATCTTTATTATTCGTTGATAATTTGTTGTGCACTTACAGTGTGTGTCTAGTGCTGTACATAATTAGGAGACAAATGGTCTGTCCTCAAAGTGTTAAAAAAATTAAAGTAGACAAAACATACAAGAAGATAGAGCACCTCATGAGCAGAGCATCATCTTTTAAGTCTCTTAACTCCTTTATCTAGCCACTTGAGCCATACAAAGTTAAGTTTCCCTAGCTTATGTGCTTAATATAACTATAAGGGGTCTAGTATATGCCAGTATGGATGTACTTTTAACGTTTTTGATATTACCCTCCACATGACCTGACTGTTCCATAGCAGAGGATTAGTCTCATCTTTACTATTAAAAAAAAGTTAAAATGGAATTTAATGGAGCAGATGCTGCATCACTTGCTTTGGTCTTTGCCCTGTTATACCTCCTCATTTTATCTTGTCCACTCAGCATTAACAAGCACTGCCTAAAAGAGAACACAATTCTATGAAGACCTAAATAGGGTTGACTGACTCTTTGTCTTTAGGAGCCTTGATTTTTTGTTTTGAAAATGCAGCTCTCTTTAGATATTTTGTCTAATTCCTTTTCCAAAATCACTTTGAAGGGTCTCTAATAAGGACTGTTTTTCACCATGTCAGTGAGATGCAGAGTAGTCCACATATCCGGGTTCAATAGTTTGTACTATCATGGCACAACCGAAAATGCTAGGATGGGAATACATTGCTTAGACAAAATCTGAAAAGTGGTAAAGCCTTACTTCACCTAACTGATCTTAAAAACAGAAAATAATGAATATGAATCATTCATGCTCAGCAGGTTAGACATTGATTTCTGGCTTCTGTAGGACAAGAGTTATTTCATCAGTATAAATCTACAATTTCTGATAGAACTGATTCATATTAACTCTTTGTATATCAGGTTACTCTAATTTTGATCACCATAGGTTCCATCATGAACACAACAAAAGAGACGGAAGACAACTCTGATGCATTTAATCCTAGACAGATTCAATTTCTCAGAGGATATTCCATTAGCCACAAATATATCAGTCCACCAGTCATGAATATACCAGTGATTCTGTGTAAAGTAATATTATCCATGCTTTGAATTTTTCCAAGTTTAAATGTAGGCAGTAACTGTAAAACCCACACCAATTCAGCAAACACCTTCACTGCATCCAGGGGGAAGGCAACATTTTGCAGATCGTAGAATCAGCTTTACTGTTACTAATTTAAAATGCCTTATAATATCTGCAGGTGGTCTATTTAAAAACAAAGAAAAGAAATGTAGACTGACTGGATGAAAGACAAGTCTCTAGACATATTGCTAATATCTTCTCAAGCATCTTGCAGAGTTGATCAGTAAGTGATGTAGAACCAGAATTTTTTTTCTGAGCTATAGAAATTTATGCTGAATGCATGGTTTCCGGGTAACACCCTCTCTCTTTAAATGCATTTAACATATTTAGTAGTAATTCTATTAATCATCTGATAACCCATATTTAGAGGATAAAACAGCAGGCCAGAGCTCTTACTCATTGGAAATCATCTTACGGCATTTTTTCTTATTGTGATTAGTGCTTCCATTAGAAGTACTTTATATTACTAAAAAAAGAACAGGAGTACTTGTGGCACCTTAGAGACTAACAAATTTATTAGAGCCTAAGCTTTCGTGGACTACAACCCACTTCTTCGGATGCATACAGAGAAGAAGAAGAAGTGGGCTGTAGTCCACGAAAGCTTATGCTCTAATAAATTTGTTAGTCTCTAAGGTGCCACAAGTACTCCTGTTCTTTTTGCGGATACAGACTAACACGGCTGCTACTCTGAAACCTGTCTTTATATTACTATAGGCCTCGGCAAATCCCTTAGAAAATTTAAATCACTGTTTTATGCATGTTTTTCTTCATAATATCCTTAAAATAGCTGGCTAGTTTGCTTGGTGTTATTATTATGGACTCCTTTTCCCATTCCGAATAACAGGAATATTATTTACCTGCCTTCTTCAACTTGTATCCTAATACATTTTCTCTCTCACTCGAAACTCAAAGCAGTTCTCTCAGACTTATTGGTGTATAACCAACTTTTCTACTCATTAGGGGCTAGACTGAGCTGTTAGACTCAGTCCACAGTAAGGGGCAGTTCTGTGTCCCAGGAAGGAATTGCGGACACTGAGCCATATTTCCACACCTGCCCTTCTCTTGCTTTGAGAGGGAAAGGTGTGTTGGGAAAAATGAGTTACTCTAGACCTTAAAACAGTGCCATTTACTTCTTTCCCATGAGCCTAGGCTGCTACTTTAGCCAGTGAGTTGGCAGGACATAGACAAGGCTCTGCCAACTCTCTAACCCCTTGCTTGCAGTGGGGAATGTCTGGAGATCAGGGGTTGTGCTCTGCATGAGCCCTGAAATGAAGATGGAATAAAGGCCTTATTCCCCTGCTCATCCAAGTAAGACAAAGACACAAATCTAAAATGAAACTCCAGTTTCTAGATAAAAGTAGTCCAAAAATAAAATAGAAATTGTAGTATTTTCTTATATTAAAAACAGAAAAAAATACAAAAGCATCACATCACATACTCTCCCCCCTCCCCACCCTTCCACAGACACACAAAGCTCAGCGGTGAAAAAAGATCCATCCCTTTCAGGAACAGAACTGAAGTCTGATATTCGAACCTATCATAAGTGAAAGTCAGAGGTTTGGGACTCACCATTTTGTGCGTGGGAAGAAATTAGGAAAGCCCATGAATCTATTTGTGAAACTGGGAAGAATGTGGAAGAGGATTACACAATGCTCTTCCTGACCTGTAAGGCTACTATCCATTCCTTCTTTAAATCTCTCCTCAAGACCTACTGAGTCCATGCAGGACCAACTAATAATGGATAGGTTGAGAGCAGGTATTAAATACACTCAGTTGATGTGCATTTATTAAACCAAAAACTAAAACACTCCTGTGAATATAAAATTCACTGGCCCAGAGCCCCACTGAAATCATTACGTCTCGGTGCAGGTGGAGGGATGATCTTGGGCAGATCTGATTGCAGGATCACAGCCTATGAATGTAGGATCAGAACCAATGATTGTATTCTCCAATGCTTTTGGATCTTCTTTATCCTCTTAGGTTGTGCGCTCTTTGAGGCAGGGACTGCATCTCCCTGTATGTGTGGGCAGTGCTTGTGGGCAATTTGTTGTTACAAATAAAACTGAGTACATACTGTATAGATACTAGTGCCCAAGAGAATGGCACAGATTCCATGCAAGCCATGTTCCCATAAATTTTCATTTACACAGCAAACCAGAAGACCCTCTCAATGGACCTGTTGTGCAAATCATTGCTAGCCAATCACTTTTTAGGCAGGAATTACCTTTGGCTAGAAAATTCAAGTTTTTCAGGAAAGGTCAGTGGGAGGGGGGAGGGGGAATATTCCTGACATGACATCCTGCTGATCCACATAAACAGTCTAACACAGCAGTACCAGCAGAGAAAAAAAAAACTGACAGGCTTAGCACAAAGTTCATACCACAAATCAAATTTTCACAACACACTGTATATCAAGGTCCAATGGAGGATAAATAAAAATATACCAAGATGATTCACCTCCCTTAGTCAGGAGGAACAAGGGCAATTCCCCTAATTGGTTCAGCACAGGCTCCTACCTACATTCTGAAAGGATGGATCAGACTTTTGCTTATACCCTATATAGCCCATGAGTCATAAAAATTACATAGCTCTTTCTAAAAGATCAGTTTCATGCTGCAGATAAAATCAACAAGAAATGTACTCGTTGTGAACAATCAATAGATATCTTTCTTAACAAACATATACAAGACAGAGGAGGGCTGGAGAGTCTGATGTATAGCACCAGGGGGATACACTTCTTGTGTGACTGCCCTTCAAGTACGTTCCCAACTCATGTTCCTTTATTTTCTTCTTTATGGGGTTTGGATGATTAGGATAAAACTGAATCCTGCAGCAAACTATCCCCAGAATTACTAAGTATCTTCTTCAAGATAGTGGGAGATGAGCAAGTATTTGATGGCGGTAATGTGCCATCTCCTCCAGAATAAGAAAGGGAAAGCACAACAGGCTGAGTTATCACTTACCAGATGGAAGAAAGGGAGATACAGCAAGCAGCAGCCACTTGGACACTTTGGAACTGCAGCAGTTTTGCTCTTCCGAATTTAAAGGGCCAGCCCCAGGAAGACCTGCTGGGCATAATGATTGTATAAAAAGTAGGGATAGTTAGTGGGAACCTACTCATCATCAAGGAAAGTACTTCTGGAGAAGGAGCTGGTTCTGTGTGTTATATACCACCGCTATATCACAATAAAGTCTTGTATTAGTCACATGACCCTGCGATTTCCTGGCTAGAAACAATCAGATAGATTTAAAACACAAGAAGCCAGATTACAGCTGTCTGAAGTCAATTATTTAGAAATCTCTGTGAACCATCAATACTCAGATTATTTGGAATAAACATTATCCTACATACATACTTACATAAAACCTAGTTCATTTTTGAGAAACGTTATTGTTTTCATTTCTACAAATAAAAGTTTAATGTAAACTACAAAGACTTTTGCTTCTCTTTCAAACAACCTCTTCCCCATATGCTTAAATTTTTGGTTGATCAGTGTGATAACATCCAGCCTTTTGTTAATTTGGTCATTCCCATAAACCACCATGGCCAAAATCTTTAGGCTTGGGAGCCTAAAGCTAGAGGTCTAAATCCATATATAGGCACCTAAACAAATGTGGGCTAATTTTCAGAATAGCCGAGCACCCACCAATCTCCTTGAAGTCAATGGGAGCTTCAGGTACTCAGCAACTTTGAAAATCAGGACACTTATTTTAATGTTTAAAAATGGATTTGAGATTTTTACATTAGAACATCCAGGTTAAGGTGTTTAGGTGCCTCGCTTCTATTGAAATCAATGAGAGTTAGACAACTAAATACCTATAAGGATCTGGGTCCAAGTCACTAAGGGTTAGATCCACAAAGGGATTTTGGTGCCTAACAGCTTCTTTAGGCAGCTATGTCCAAAATTTAGACTTTTAAACCGCCCTACACAGCTGCCATCTAATCCTGGAGGTGCCTAATTCCCTGGGTGACTATGTTTCTGCTGGGTCAAATCCCTTAAGTATCTAAAAATCTGCTAGGCACCTCATTCCTGATACCCAGCTCATGCCTAAGTGTCAGCAGGATCCTTATAGTAGAGGTTGCCTCACCTATCTCATCTGAAAGGCCTGATCCTACATGCATGCTGTGAGCATGCCTAGTGAACCTGGTCTCACACAGAACACAGGTGTAGTGTTGCCACTTGTACTCAGAACAGTCACACAGGAGGTGAAAGACCAAGGCTTAAATCCACCCTGTATAGAGCTAGGATTTGTTCTCTGCTGTCCCATCTCACAGAGGCATGCCTAGCTGCTGTGCTATAGGGTGTCCTGGGATGGGGCACTCTCAATAGCTCCTGTTGAAGCTGTTTAACGTTGTGTGAAATATCTAATAGTCATTAAGCCAAAAAAAAAAAAAAAAAAAAAAGAGCATGGGACTGACTCCATAGCCCAGTGGGTAGGGCACTCACCTGGGTGAGAGGAGACCTAAGTTCCACTTCCAATCACTATTTAATGACTGGGGCCAGATCCTCAAAGGTATTAAACTGTCTAACCCTTGCAGAAATGAATGGGACTTAGGAGCCTAAAAACCTTTGAGGATGTGGGCCTGGACGTCCAACTCAGGGCTATGGCTTCCACTAGGTGGCAGGGCATCTAAACATTAGTGCTGAGCCTAAATCCCCTTTGTGGGTCTAACCCTAAGTTTCTATACACCTCAAACGTGTGTGAATCCCACAGATATGCAATATTTGCTGGTGAAGCCTAGACACTAAGTAGTGAAAGGGCCTATTATGTCATCTAATCCTTTTCTCTTTCAGTACAGGATTGTTCGCTATTTTTTTTCTAGTGAAATTCAGCGGTCTATTTCTAACAAAGGGAAACTTACCAGGAAGAATACACTGTTTCAGTTTTCCAGATTTGGCTTTAACTCTAATGTAGGATGCCGAAACGTCTATGGTTTTGATGCTGACCAATCAACCCAAAAAAGCACAAAGAAGTAGAAAAGCAAATGAATAGCAAAATACACTGGAATAATGGTGCCTCATCAATACACTTCAGCAGCAGCACATAACCCATAGCATAGAAAGCAGGATGACCAGGAGATGATGTGGGAATCTCTTGAGGAAGCGATAGACTCTTTGAGAAAAGTGAAGGATCTGAGAGGGAAGGTGTCTCAGAAGGAGTGAGGCAATTCAAGGATGCTCTAGGGAGAGGTATGGTCTCACTGGCAGTAAGGATGAGGCACTAAGGATTTTTAGGGAGAGGAATGAGAGTCTGAATGTTAAGAAATCACAACACTGCAGTTGGAGTGTGCTTCTTAGTGCAGGTAGACAGATACTCATTAGCTATGCTTGAGCTAGTGTGCTAAAAATAGCAATGTGGCTTACAATAGCTGCCCAAGTATATGTTCAGGTACTTGAATGTCTAGCCAAAGCTGCCACATAGGTCATACTGCTATTTTTTAGCATGCTACCTAGAACAGAGCTAGGCCATGCTCATCTACGCATGCTGGAAAGCATGCTCCCAACTGCAGACATAACCCCTGAAGTAGCAAAAGAGGATAGCACCATAAACCACACTATGTGTTCCCTCTTTTAAATAGATTCTTTCGTGTAATTATAGAATAAGTTCTCCAGAACTGGGCAAAGCATTTAAAGTTCTGATAGTCAACAAAACAGGCATTTCAATGTTTTATCATTATTTCTTACAGTACCTAAACGTGTGTAAATTGCCTTATAATACAGAGAGAAAGTAGAACTGTCCAAAAAATGCAGACTGTTTTTTTGGAAAATGTGTTCAAAAAATGTTCATGGAACTTTTGTTGAATCATTGCCTTGTTTGAAAACTTTTGACCATTCAATAAGCTGGTTGAAAAGCAGGGAAAAAAAAAGGTTGCAAAATTCTGAGACATTTCAAACAGCTCTAATGAAAAGGCAAGATCTCTGTCCCATGCCTAAAACTTGCCGATGCAGCCATATAGACCCTACTATCTGTGTAGAGCCCACTGAGTTCAAAGGTATGATGAGCTAATTACTGACACGATGTAACAAGAAGGTAATCATTGTTCAATGTGTGGCCCTAGGCCTATTAACTGTATAACTCCAGTCAAACTCTGCTATGGAGACAGATTTATTAATTTCCTCATGGATTTTTCTGTTGAGCTTATCACTACAATATTTGAATGCTACACAAACATTAATTTTATCTTCACAGCACCCTTTTGAGGTGAAGGGGTGGTATTATCCTGTTATTTAAGATTGAGAGCTGAGGCAAACAGAGATTAAGATCAAAATAATCCTCTATATTTATGCACCTAATCGGAGACTCTTTAGGACCTGATTTTTCAGCACATTTATAATTATATAGCATTTTTTATGTTCAAGCACAGCTAACATTGACTCCAGTTGCAGCTCGGAGTGCTTAACACTTCTGCAAATCAGACCACATGGTATCAAATTGAGTGCCAAGAAAACAAGGAATACACAATTAGTTACCCAAAAGTTGGATTTAAGTCACTTGCCTAGGATCACATAGGAACTCTATGGCAGAGGCATAGAGGCAGGGGTAGACTCCAGTTCTCCAGGGTAGAATTCAAGTATCTTAACCATGAAGCCCTCCTTTCTCTTCCTGAAATCCCCAATTCCCTCATTCACTTCAGACCTTCTAACTTCTGCAACAAATGAAGCAGGGGTCTTACAGAAAACAGCCTCCTTTACTTCACCTGATTCATCCCCAAAGCAGGACCATCCTGTGCACTAAATGAAGGAGGGATCATGTGGAAAAAATAGTATGTGATCATGTAAGTAAAAACTGTATCATAATGCATACACTTATAGGGGGAGAATTCAGATTGTACAGGCAAATTTAATTCTGGCACTTCCTAATTTTTAACTACTTGACTTTGCAACCTTAATATAGTTTTGTGTGAGTGTGTATGTGTGTGTGTATCTATAGATATATAGTCTTGCGCAGAGTATGGTTTGGGGAATTGTACTCGGTATGTTTACATAATAAGACTTCATGCCACTTCTGTATGCTTTCCAGTTTGTCGGTTATGGTTTCCTTGCAGACTAATGATGACAGAAATTCTGTATATCTATTTGTTAGCCTCATTACTCAATGGGTCTTGAAACATAGAAAATGCATTAGTATTTGCAGAAGAAAAAACTTGCTGCTTGGAGACCTTAAACTGAGATTTTCCCTCCCCAATCTCAGAAGAAAACACTCTGCTGAGAACAAATGACCTTTCATAATTCAAGCAAGGTTTAAATTTGATAGTTGCTTCTCTTAATATTAGAAAGGTCAAAGGAGTCTTTGTGAATTCCTGTACTGCCTGCCTAAAGAAAGAAATATGTCATATGCTGGAGTTTCCATTTCAGTGAAATATACTATATAATATTTATATGGTTATAAAATTAAGATGGTCAGAAGCCATTTTAAGGACTATGTTTCATCTTTTGTATCGTAGTCAGTCCCATACATCAAGAACGTTTTGTTCAGAGGAAGCCTTTCAACCTGTGAATATTTTAAGCAGCAATCCACAGGCTCTTTCAACACTTACAGTTACTTAATAATAATTCAACATTTTCTAGTTGTAATTTAAGATCAGACCTTGTAGGTCCAAAGTTGGCTCTCCTTCTACGTATCAGTTGTTTAAAAATGAAGGGTTTTCTAAGATCACCCAGGAGCAAAATGGCAGCATAAAAGGTGTGTCTCTCTCTCATTTCCTGTGTATCTAGCTCCTTCATGTCTTACACCGTTAGGCTGCCTTTGGTCTTACTTAATCTCTTATTTCTAAGCATAGTTGGCAACCTGCTCAGGCTCAAATGTGGCATACAGTATTGACAAGGATCCTGAATGAGCACCATAGTACTGGAAGGGCCCTTCTAGATCACTGAGTCCAGACCCTGCTATCACAGCCACCCGCATCATATAATCCCATTCATAAATGCATAAAGCTGCATCTTAAAACTAATTAGGTTGTTTGTTTCATTAGAAGATTGTCCCAGAACCACACTACTCCAATGGTTAGAAACCTTCTTCTAATTTCCAGACTTAATTTATTCATTGCCAGTTTACCTCCATTTGTTCTTATACCAACATAGTCCTCTAGCTTAACTAGCTCTTCTCCCTCCCTTATGTTTACCCCGATGTATTTCTTGTAAAACAGGCTCTTTATTCCCTTATTCATCTTAATAGCCCTTCTTTGCAGTTGTTTCAGTCCGAATTCATCTTTCCTGAACATGCAGGAAAATTAGAGTGCTGTGAAATGCCTTTATTTATTGTAAATAACTTTCTATAACCTCGGTTGCATTATTCTTTTTTTCCAATGTAAAAAAAATGTCGACAAAAATTAGGGGGTTACAAAATTTGTGTGGAACATTTACATTTGGGGCTAAAATGGGTGATGTCCCTCAAAATAAGGGACGTTCGAGAGGTATTATTCTGGGAGCCTGCAATATTGCTATTACATTTCAGATTAGCAGTTAGCAACAAGATCACAAGTGTATCCAACGATTTTAGTTTCTTGTTCATTTATTGTGTGATGTTACAATTAACTAACATATTATGTCATAAATAATCATTGTAAGTTACATGGGGTAAAATTGTAGTTTTATAGAAGTATAAGATTGATTAAGAGTTGAAAGGGATAATTATGTAGTAGGTATATAAGTTAGTGGGGCTGAAACAGCCAGCACTAAGAGTTTAAATGATTGTGCTTTATTTGTAAAGCCACCAAAACAGACATTTAGCAACTGAGCAAACAATCCCAATATCAGAACATCTCCATCAAAACCCCATTAGCATAACTCAACTGCAATCCAGCCCAGTGGCCAAAAGGCATCTTGATTAGCAAGTGAAGCCAAATAGCTGGCTGACTTATAAACAAGACATCCTCTATAGCTTGACAGCATCTACTTCCACCAGCTGAGACCAAAGCTGCAGGCTGTTTCCACTTTTAATGCTGTTCCTTTAAACCATCAATTCTGAATGTAATACAAAAAGATATAGTGTTAGAACTAGGATATTCACAATGGCTTAATGTAGAAGAGAGAAATGGTAAAGTAGCAGAGAGTGTGACGTATAACAAAGTGGTAGAATGTGTCTGTTTCCACCAATGCTCAGCTCTCTGAATTGGTGGACAGTTATAGGGAGCAACAAATATTCATGTTTGGTTTTAATACTGGTCGAGATTTTTTTAAAAATGAAAGGGATCAAATCTGGCTTCCCCTGTGGACAGGGTGGCTTAGAGGGCACAGAGAGCCCTTCTTGAATCTCAAAATCCTATTGCTTGTGCTCAGTGAATGTAGGAATTAGAAGCATTAGCTCTGACCCCAGAGCTAGAGAACCCAAAGGGAATAGATATAGTTATGGCCTTCCCATCGTCTGCCTCTACCCCCAAACACAATTTGTTGCACACTGGGGAGTGTATGTTTTACACAGCTAGCTGATGTCTGTCCTTCACAGGCATAATGACTCTGGGAACTGACACAGTTAAAGTGCTTCTTTATCTCACCCCAGTGGCTTTAAAAGCCACACTAGAGCCCTAGGTCTGTGAAAGTCTAGCCTTCAGGAAATTACTAAAACAAAAATGTTTGCTTTTACATGAAGCAAGGAACTGATTTCTGCACATGCATTCATATACCAGAAACTGAACGTGATAATGAAAATAATAAAACAGGTATCCTGATATGCAGTATAGGCCATATTCTGGTCCTGGTTAAGATGACACAAATTTTGAATTCAGCTATTCACGTAGAGTTACTCCAGTTGTATACTGGCATAATGGAGAGCAGAATACAACCCTTTGAAAACTGACTTGAAACACATTAAGTATTGGCCCACCTTAGTTTTCTGAAGTTATCAAATGTTTTCTAATGCCCTAACTCATCTCACATCCTCATACCAAAATTTTCAAACATAGATGCCTAAAGTTGGATATTTACATTCATATTTATGCACTTACATAAGTGGCATCATATTCAGAAATTTTATGTCAATGGGTTCAGATACTCAGGATATCTAAAAATTAGGCCACTTATTTAGATTCCTGAATGTACATTTGGGTTTCTAACTTTAGGTAATCAAGTCCTCAACCCTACCAACACTTATATAACTTTACTAGTGCAAGCAGTCCCAGATTCTTGTAGTGTATCAGAAATAGGAAGCCTGTGAAAGAATCAGTGGACCCACTGGATCACAAGGGGTTAAAGGGAGCATTTGAGGAAAGCAAACACATTGCTGAGACATTAAATGATTTTTTTGCTGTCAAGGATGTTGTGGAGATACCAGAAAACAGCAGGTCTGGGACAGCTAACAAAGAGAAATACTCTGAAAGACTGAGTTTTCAGAAGAAGAATTGCTGGAGCAAAACTGATATTTTAAAACACAGTAAACGACCAGGCCCAGATGCTCCGTTCAAGAAGTTTGAAGCAGCTTAAGTGTGAAGTGGCTGAGCTGCTAAATAACATATGAAATATCTCATTAAAAACTGCTAATATTCCGGAGGATTCGGGGGTAGCAAATGTTGTATTTATATTATTTAAAAGCTCTAGGTGTCATCTGGGGAATTGTATACCAGTAAGCCCTATAGCTGTACCTGGCAAATTGGCTGAAATGAAAATTAAAACCATAACAATACACCTAGATGATTATGATATGATAGGATCTACTCAGTATGGTTTCTGCAGAAGAAAATTATATCCCATTAGTCTCTTAGAATTCTTTGAACATGACAGTAAAGTAGTCAATAAAGGAGAATCCATTAACAATTTATTTAGATTTCTAAAAGGCCTTTCACAAGGTACCACGTAAGATGCTACTAAAGAAGCTAAATAATCATAGGGTGAGAAGCAAAGTATGGATCAAATTTTTCAGAAAGGAAAGAGTAGGATTAAATGTTCAATTTTCATCATGAGAAAGGTTAACGGTGAAGTACCTCAATGTTCTGTACTAGATCTAGTGTAGTTTAATATATTTATTAATGCTCTGAAAAGGGTGGTGAGTAGTGAAGTAGCAAAATTTGCAGATGGCGCAATGTTAGTTAGGTTAGTCAGAACTAGAGGGGACTATGAGGAACTTCAGAGTGAAACTTAAACAAGCTAGATGAATGGACAACACAATGGCAAATGTAATTCAGTGTCAACAAATGCAGAGTAATACACATAGGAGGGAAGAAACTGCAATACTTGTACACTTTACAGGGCTCAAAATTAATTATCAACACAAGAAAAGGACCTAGATGTCAGTGCAGACAGCAAAGTGAAGATTTCTGCTGAATGTTCAACTCCCAGTCATGAAGCAAACAAGACGTGTTACATTCTGGGGTGCAATCCAGACTAGTGAAGAGCTGTGTCACCTTTTACCTAGTAACCCTGAGTGCCTCACAATGCCTTGCCACTGTGGCTCTCTGCCTGGGATGCCCACAGCCAGCAACAAGCATGCACTCTATCTCTTTGTATCAGGCATACACGGTCCAATGTTCTGAATCCTGGAGTCTGCCTGCAATATCTCAGACTTTAAAATACAAAATGATTAAGTATTTCCTCATATAGTGTTCATCCAGACATTTTACAATATCAATCACCAGTGTGTCATTAGCTTTCAGAAAGAAATCTCAGTATACACTATTTATAATACAATAATATTGTATATAATACACTCAATTGATTCAATTGCTTATCACTTGAGGTTCAGACCTCTGTTTTTATAGACCAGTCAACTTCGAAATGGATTCTTCTGAGGGCTACTGTCACAGTAAAGTTTATTTCATCTGTGAGGGAGGTGACATGGAGGTGGTGAAGGAAGTTCCATGCTGTTTCTTCCCCCACTTGTGTTTGCTGAAATGCAAATTGTTCTGTTTCCTGCCATCTCCTCCCCATGCTGTCTTGATGGCCCTGTTTACCTCAGTTTACATATAAGCAGTAAAGGCACATTCCTTTGTTCAGGACAGATCTATTTAACAACTCCCCCTGACATACCTGGTTTACACACACTTTAGTCATAATTTCAGCAAATATTCATAACTCTTAGTACACCTTGTGTACATGCATCATGCCAGAATATTAATGATCAGTGAATTTATTAGTTTTGAAATGATACCACTCAAGGCATATTTTGTACAAAGTTTATCACACTAGTATGTAAGGTGTGAATACTGGTGTGCTTAGTGATGCTGACAGACCAGGTGCCAGCTCATGCGAAGGCCCCTAGGCCTCCCTGAACACTGACTAATGAAGAGCTGGAAACTAGTCTGGCTAAAGTGACCATATTTCCCAAAGGGACACCCCCAGCCACTTGCCCAAGGGCCCTCCCCCCGTGACCATTGCCCACTGCCGGAGCCCTTCAGGCCCCACTCAGGAGGCTGTTGCCTGTTGCTGGAACGCTGCCTCCCACCTCAGTCCTACCTCCCCCTCTGCAGGGCGCTGGCATCTCCACTCACCACCACACACACACACACACACACACACACACGTTCCTCCACACCACACTCCACTTTTTTGACAAAAATGGGCATTTGTCCCGTTTGCTCTTGCTAACTGATCAAGTCAGCAAGAGCAAAGGGGACAAGTGTCTCCTTTTGGAAAAAAAGTTAGGACAGCCAGGTCAGGGCTTAAAAAAGGGATTGTCCCAGCTAAAATGGGACGTATCATCACCCTAAGTCTGGCTCATCTGTGTGTTAGTATTGTTAAAATAGGTATTAGGTTTATTTTAAAAAATTGTTTAGTGTTTAGACTTTATGAAATGTTTTTGAGTTGCCGCATGTATTAATCTCGCTTACAATATCTGTATCCCATATTATAAGATAATATTTAAATGTTTGCTATGAAACTGTAAACCACCAGCCAGGAGAGCAGCATGACCAAGGGTGAAATACCAAGATGCAGTGTTATCTCCTGCCCAACAAAGAAGGCCCATAGACACCAGACAAACTATTGTGGAACATCAAAAGACAAAACACTTCACTGATTGCCTCCCCCCAATACACACATGAAGAGGAGACATGCGCGTGGACTCATTGCATCAGCTTGAACTCTGGGAAGAGAATAAAAATCCCTAACAATGAGAAACTCTCTTTATGCTGCTTTGGACTCTAAGGAGCAAAGATTATTAAGTGTAAGCACAAGATCCCCAGTACTTGGTCTGGGTTAGCCTTCAAGGACCTAAAGAGCTTGCTTATTATAGAAGCTTCTACCACCTTTCGAAACCTAAGAATGTAACTCATTTGTGTGGGTATGTTAATTTTCTTTTACCTTGTCAATAACTCTCTTCCTTCTTTTTCTTAGTTAATAAATTTTTACTTAGTTTATTATAGGATTGGCTACAAGTGTTGTCTTTGGTGTAGATCTAAAGTGCAATTGCTCTGGGGTAAGTGATCAGTCCTTTTGGATTGGGAGTAACCTGAATATTGTTGTGATTTTTGGTGCAAGGGATCATCTTTCACAAAGGCAGGGTTACCTGGGTGGCAAGAAGAGGACTGTCTGTGACTCCTTGTTAAGGCTGTTATAGTGTTTGAGGAGTTCACACTTGATAATTGGTTGGTGAAATCTAAGTACTGTATAGAACTCACACCCAATGTGGGGTATGTACCCTGCTTCTTAAAAATCTGCCCTGAGAGTGGTACTCATGCTCTGGAGCCACTGCAGGACAGCTTGACACCTCACAAGGCACATTTTGTACAAAGTTTATTACAATAGTGTGTAGGTTGTGAATACAGGCATGCTCAGTGTGATGGGGTGTGAGGATGCATAAGGAAGGGGTGTGACAGGTTTCCCCTGGGTGCCACCTGGAACTGAAGTACCAGTGATCCCTCTGACCCACCCAGCCTGGGCTCCCTCTCACACTGTGCTGCTGTGACAAGCTGCAGACCCACTCCCAGTCCTACACTTGCGCCACAAACATACAGGTAGGGACATACCAGCTGCAGTTACATGCAGGCTCTCTGACTAGCCACTGCATGAATCAACAATAGAGAGGCTACAGTCAAAATAACCACCAGCTTTCCAGATTCATTCCCCCCCCCCCTGGAATATAAACCCAAAATTATACCATCCTGAGCTGCACAGGGAACTGTACAGTGTAAATTCATAGAGTTCACCCCTCCCTTAATGTGGAGAGGAAATGCAACAGCCCCTTGAGCTAAGATTCCCAAGCACTTCACTCTAAATTTACTGGTTTAGGTTAAAACATAAAATAAGTTTACTAACAACAAAAGATAGATTTTAAGTGAAAGCAAACAGATCAAAGCAGATTACCTAGTAGATAAACAAAAACACAAACTAAATTTAACATACTAGAAAGGATTTGAATTAACAATCTATCGCTCACCCCGACTTATGATACAATCAGGCTGGCAGATTCCCAAGGTACGAGCTGCACAGATTTTTCGTACACAGACTAGAAATCCCTTTAGCCTGGATTCAGCACTTCCCCCAGTTCAGTCTTTGTTCCTTGGGTGTTTTCAGGAGTCCTCTTGTGTGTGGAGTGAAGAACAACCAATGATGTCACTCCCTGTCTTATATAGCTTTAGCAAATGGTGGGAACCTTTCTTCCCAAACTCAATTTGTGGAAAAACACTGACATCCCAAGATGGAGTCCAGAGTCATGTGGCTTGGTCACATGCCCTTGCATACCTTGCTGAGTCAGAGCAGCCATTACTTACAGGCTGTCTGGAACATTCACAGGAAGGTTAAGTTCTTCCAGGGTCCATTGTCTTTGCTGATGGGCCATCAGCACTGTCTGGCTTCTTCATTGTTGTACCAGAAAGGCTAGTTGTGGATGTCACTTAGTAAGCATGACTGAAATGCAGATACATAGTCAATATTCCTAACTTTAGATACAAAAATGATACATGCATACAAATAGGATAATCATATTCAGCAAATCATAACTTTTCCAATGACACCTCACGACTCATCTTGTATAAAATGCATCATAATTATGCCTTAATCATATCATAATAATATCACTGTGAAGAATATGGGGTGCAGTGTCACAACAGGATGGTGAATAATACAGATAACATTATAATGCTTTTATATGCATCAGTGGTGTGGCCTCATCTGTAATACTGCATAACCCCATCTCAAAAAGGATATTGTAGAACTAAAGGGGGTTCAGAGAAGGGCGACTAGAATAATTAGGGGCAGTAAAACTCTTATATGAAGACTGAAAAAACTGCAGTTGTTTACCTCAGATAGGAGACAAATAAAGGGGGGGGGGACCTGATGAAAGTATATAAAACAATGAATGGTTTAGAGAAGGGAGATAGGGAACTTTTCTTTTTCCTGTCTCATAACACAAGAAGGGGACGTTCAAGAAAATTAAAAGGCAGGAAATTCAACTGATAAAGATAAATACTTTTTCACATCATGCATAATTAAACTGTGGAACTCATTTTCACATGAAATCATTATAGCCAAGAATTTAACAAGATTCAAAAAGGGATTGGGTAGTTATCAAGAATATCCAGAGTTATCATAATTATGACAAAACAAGTTTGGAAGGGATATTAAACCTTATGCCTCAAGGCTTAAGCCAATCCCTAACTATTGGAGAACAAGATGAGATTTACTCCATAACTGTAATTTGAGGTTCTTACACCTTCCTCTGAATAGCCTTGTCTAGATAGATGAAAGGTCAGATCCAGTATGGCAATTTTCATATTCTATTAGACACAATGGGACCGTTCCCATGAATAAAGTTACTTAGGATTGTTCTCAGAATTGGGTGCCAAGTTGTGAAATTTTGGCTCAGATGCACAAAATATTTAGTATTATATTTTTTCACATCTTCAGAGATCTTGCTCTAAAGAACAATATAAGATGCATGGACATTAAAGATATATAAGCTACTTTTCAACCCATACCCACTAGAACATTCTAAAACAGCCTGCAATGTAATTTTAAGCACCATCAGTCAAGATTAAAAAACAAAACGATATCTCTTAAACTCTAACCAGAAAGCTGCTAGACAGTCTGCTGGGACTGATGCCCTGAACAACTGCACATGATAATCAAAAAGGATATGTTGGCTGCCTGCATTCATGTCTATGTTTTCAGCCTGCTGAAGCACATATTGGTCAGACATGTTGATTAAGGAATGGATGCCAAACCATGATGGGTTTAGATGGGCAGCTTTGATAAATAACATTGCTGATGCCATATTATTTGCAGGAAGTCCTCTGTATGTTCCAAAAGTTTATAACCAATTAATTCTGAAGAGTGAAGGGAAAAGAAGGCAAGGTGCATCATATTGCTTACCAGTGACTGCATGGAAAGCCCATTAAGATATCTTGTAGTCTTATTGGGTCCAAATTTGATTCCATACTTTCCTTATTCTCCGAGAGACGTGTATGTTTCCACAAAAGGACAAAGCTTTTCTCTAGAGTACCCATCCCCTGTATCAGTATCAACATTCTCTTAGTGTGTTCTCCAGAGGTGAAAGTAAGCCAGTACGGTCCAGTACGGCGTACTGGCAAGAATCGGTACACCATGCTGGACTGGACAGGCTTCTCTGGCGGTGATTTAAAGGGCCCAGGGCTCCAGCCACTGCAGGGAGCCCCGGGCCCTTTAAAGCGCCGCCCAAGCCCGCTGCCGGGGTGCCCGGTGCTCCTCCCACTGCATGGGGTGGAGCTCCGGGCCCTTTAAATCTCCACCTGAGCCCGGCTGCCAGAGCTCCGGCAGTGATTTAAAGGGCTCAGGGTACCCCGCAGTGGCTGGAGCCCCGGGCCCTTTAAATCACTGCCGGAGTCCTGCCACCGCTACCCCAATGGCGGCAGGATTCCAGAGGCGATTTAAAGGGCCTGGGGCTCCCCACAGTGGTAGGAGCACCAGGCCCTTTAAATCCCCACCTGAGCCGGGCTCCGGTGGCAATTTAAAGGGCCCAGGTCTCCCCGCAGTGGCCGGAGCACTGGGCCCTTTAATTCACCCCTGAGCCCCAGGGCTCCCAGCCGCCTCTGCAGCTGGTAGTTCTGGAGTAATTTAAAGGCCCTGGGGTTCTCAGCCACAGCCGGAGCCCCAGGGCCTTTAAAGTTGAGGCCACGCCTCTTCTGGTTGAGGCCACACCCCACCCAGGACTCCGGCCTACCGGTAAGTCCATTAAGTTACTTTCGCCCCTGGTGTTCTCAGCTTGGCCAGAGTTATGCCATTATTGTGGGTGAACTTCAATATGTAGCTAAGGGGAACTCTTTACTCCCATTCTTCCCTGCATCTTCAGGGGGGCAGGGGAGAGGAGAGGAAGACAAAGACACTCTACCTCTTTTCCTGTTTGGTGGGCCAGTTGTTATTCTTTCTCCTCCCTCTTCCCTTTTTGTTCGTTAGGCAAGCAGGACCAGGAAATGTCCCTCCAGTGCTGCTGCTTATAGGCCATTTAAGAAGATTGTTGAAGGAATACTATCAAAGGAAATAATGCAAGAGGGAAGCTTAGGAGCATGAAGAGCTGAATGTGGTCTCACCCTGGAGAAGAACAGTTTGAAGAAGGATGGGGGTTGAATAGAGGGGAAATTAGCAGTAAGAGGACAGGGAAACAGGTAAATCCAATTTCAGTTATTCAGATTAAAATAGATTTCTACTACATTTTAATTAATTGGCTTTTCACCATTTGATGAAACTAATTCACCATTTGGAACTAATTTAGTTGCATTTAATTTAGTGGGCTTTTTATAGAGAATTTATATTTCTATGTATAAAATATTGGAAGTCAATCTATTAACTGGAATGAAAATATCATCATCTTATATTATATCACATTCTTTTCAGGATACTTGCATCATTTTCCCAACTCTGTTACCGTCTCCACTCTTATTTTAGTATCACTTAATCTTCACGTCACTGACATATTTCTCTCCACTTCCTCTGCCAGACTTCCAGTGATTCACCTTCTCCTAACAGCTGGGTTGAGGCTGAGATGCCTCCTTCTGGATCTTGGCCTGAAAGACAGACTAAAACCTGCTGTTCTTTGGCTCGTTCAAACTTCTCAACTGCCACTTTGGGTTGTGGTTGATGCTCTCCTTTCCCACCAACTCCTGACTACTGCTGTGCATTCCTTCTATTGGCCCCCTCCCTGACAGCACAGAAAATACTCCATCTTTTTCTTTCCACTTCCCAACCCACAAAGAACTTTCAAAGTGGTCATGGAAACCCTCTCACTGCACATAAACTCAGAAATGTTTACTCATGCCACTGTTTGCCACACTTTTGTTTGCTGAAAATGCTCTTCAGGACAAGGCATCACTCACCCACTGTTCATGAACAAGTCAATACAGCTTTGATTCTGCACCTTTGAAGTCATGGGAGTTTCACTATAGGTTTCAATAGAAGTAGGGTCAACCCCTGAAAGCCAGATCCAATACCCATTACAGTCAAAGGGATGGATCAAGCCCTAATATGAGCCATGAATACCAATGATACAAATTGCATTTTATTCACTGGAATATTCATAATCTTTTTTTTTTTTGCTTTATTCTTCCTGTTCTAGACACAAAAAAACATGGATCCCCATGTAGCCAACACTAGTTCAGTAGTTTAGAAACAATACTTAAAGCCCTTGATGTATAGCTTTCTATTAATGGTTTTGTTGTGTAAGGCTAATTTTATCATTATAAATAGTGATTTTACCACTAAGGAACTAAGGAAAATTGACATAAACTAGTTATTAAATACTGCCTTTGAAAGAGAATTTACTATAATGAGGCTTTATTTTATTGGATGTGGCCAGTACTGTTGACTCTTGATTATTTTAGTTTTTTTGGGCTACAATGTATCTTGTATTTTTTTAAATGACCTAATTTCTCTGTTTGATGAGGAAACATTTAGTGATCCAGTAATGCAGATAAGTAATAGGACTGCTATAAGCAGTGGGATGTAAGCAATAGTTTAAAGCACGTGTTTTGCTGGATTGAGGGCAAAGGGAATTAAAATGGCTTTACTGTAGACTCATAATTGTGCTATTTCTATAGCTATGAGTTACTTTGTCCTGTTTCTGGTGAGATAAATACTTTACTTTATGAAGGTAGATTTGATTTTCAAAGAGCACGGCAATTAACATGTTTGATCATTGATTTGTTTGCCTCAAAGCCTTTATGTACTGACATCCGACGTCTGTCTGAGAGACATGCTTGTCATAGTGTATGATTCACGTAGTTCTGCTTTGCATTTAATTGCTGACACATCATAATCAAAATCAGAGACAAAACTTTAATTAGTTCAAACAATACTGGCACTAAAAGAAAATAATTATTCTAAGACTAGTGCACGCTGTGGAGTACAGCATTTCATCAGTGTAACTCACAATAATTTGACTGATAGACCTGAGAACTTCTTTACAGTCTGAATTTTGCTGGAATAGCTAATAGGTAGACTTGTCAGTATTCTCCAGTGGTCCTGCTGTTATTACGAGAGTAGAAAGCACCTTAGAGCTATGTAGTCTGCTTATAAACTGTATATTATTAGCAGTGACAGACTCTCTCACTCCCTTAGGGATTTGTTGTCAGGCTGAGTTGGGCTCAGAAACTGGCATATTGTTACTGTATTATGGCTCCAGCTGATTTGCCTTCTGGACACAATAATTTGAACCTATAGTTCTGTTTTGATTTGTTGTGGCTTTGCACAAAATGGGCCAAATTAGACCTGCAAGTGGGCAAAACCCTACCAAAGTCACAGTGCTTAAACCTAAAGTCAACAGGAGGAGAGCACCCTGCTACAACACATCTGAATTTGGCTCAGTAGCTTTTCTCTCGTTACTGACACAACCATGGAGTTAATAGATTTATGATTTAATGCTATTTAATGGAGGAACCTTGTGGTTTGTCTTAAAGTGAAATTGGAGTTAGGCTACTGCAAAAACTAAAGTGCATAGATTTGCTTACAGTAAAGGGAGAATTAATAATGATGAATAGAAATTAATATGTAAGTATTAGCGAATGTATATTATGAAATCTTTCCTTTGTTAGTACATAGGATTTTTTAAATCGGCTTGTGGGGAAAGAATTGAACTGACAGATGGATGAATATCCGTGCATGGTGGTTAGCACTGGGGTGCTTGTTTCAGGTTTTAAAGTGATAACTTATATTTTATTTATTTATTCATCCTGATTAGAAAAAGAGAGACTTGGGGAATTAAATTGGTAATTTTAAATTCAGCACCAGATAAATTGCTTGAACAATATTGTCTCAGACAGCCTAGCAGTACCTGGAGGTAGACAACAGCCTTGTAAAAATAAATCTTGTCGAACAAACAATTTCATTAATATATTAACAAGCTGTGTGGATAAAAGACAGTGGACACTGTGTACTTGACTTTAGCCAGGCATTTGGGAAAGTTCCACAAAAGAGTTTCATGGGGAAAGAAGAGGAATGTGAAGTAGATTGTACTTCTGTAAGGTGGTGTAATGGGGTTCAACTCACCACTGCAGTGCCTCCTACTGGCCGTCCTGGGAATTAGCTCTGGTTCGCCGGTGTGCCTTCATCTAGTGGCATCTTGCTGCCGTTGCTTCTGCCATCAGGACCCGTGTTGCTTTCAGGACCACAGTGTCCTCTTCTAAACACAGCCCTCTGGCTGTGCCCCACTCAATTCTCTCTCACCCTTCTGGGGGTGGGGGGAGAGCAGTCCTTTGTCCAGCCACTTGCCTCCATGGCAGGCTGCAGTCCAGGGTCTAGCCACATGCATCAGTAGCAAACTGCAGTCCCTACTCTAGTGACTCCCTTCAGTGGCAAGTGGGACCAAAGGTTGGGGGGAAGACCTGGGCCCACCCGCTACTCCGGGTCCCGGCCCAAGGACCCTCTAGCCGGCAGCCACGCTGCATCACCTCCAACCCCCACCTTCTGTTTCCCTGGGCCACTTCCCCACAGCCCTAGTACTTTCTCCTCCCTTGTATCAGGGCCTCTGTCTGGCAGCAGTCAGCCAGGAGCTCACTCATGCTCCCCTGACCCCACCCAACACTTCTCAGACCCTGGTGGTGTCTCATTTCCCCACTTCAGGGCAGCCAATCCTCCCTCCTCAAACTCCAGGGAGTGACTGAAGCTGCTCTGTTCGGCAGCCCTTCTTATATGGCCCAGCCTGGCCCTGATTGTCTGTCTTTCTAAACCTTCTCCCAACTGGCTGTCTCTACAAGCCCTTTCCTAATTGTCCGGCTCCTGCGCAGTCTCCCTGGAGCTGCTTTAATCCCTCTTCTGCCAGTGTGGGGCAGATGCCCCACCACACACCCTCCCTCTTAAGACGTGGGGGGGTCTCTACCTTCCCAGCTTCCCTCACAGCTGGGCCCGCAAGCTGTCCTCTCCTGCTTCAGGCTCTCTACCAAGAGGAGCAACCTGCTTCCTTATTCCAGGGTCTGGGTCCCCACTGTAGTTTGTCCTACTCCTGTGTGGATTCCCTTGTTTGTCTAGGTCTCTTCTGTTCCAGTCTTCCTATCCATCACCTCCCTACCTCCCCCTGCTGAGTGTGGGAGATGGCTTTCTGCCAGGTCCTCAGTCCTCACTGCTGCCTCGCTCTGGGCAGTCTCCGACCAAGCCTGGCTCTCAGGCATCCCCCTCCTTCTCTTCAGGAGGCAATACCTTTTTATATGGCCCTCCTTATGGCACTGGAAGCCCTTCCTTTGCCTCCCTGTGGCCAAGGCCCTCCTATAGTCCTTCTCTGGCTCAGCCCTGTACTCTGGGCTAGCCTGGTCCCTGCATTTATAGGTCGGGCACTCCCTCTTCAGGTGCCCCTGTTGCCCACCATTGCCTCCCTGTTCTCTTCACAGGGGAGATTCTCCTGGGCTCTTTCTCCCTTCCATTCTCCAGATGAGGCCTCTGTTCCTCTCTCCGGTAGGGGCACTCCCTCTTAAAGTGTCCCTGCCACCCACAGGAGAAACATTCTCCCAGCCTCCTGGTCCTGGTGCCTGAATTCCCCTCTTGCTTCCTGCGATTCTTATGGTCTCCCGCCTCCCCGCAGAGACTTAAACAGGTACAGCTGCTGCTTTGCTAGTCCGGGCACACAGGTCTGCAGGTACTTCTGTGCCTCCCATTGTCTCTGCTGGGCTGTGAGCACCTGCTGTGGCAGGATCTGAAGCTGCCCTTCATGCTTGTCAGCCCCTTTCCGCAGGGGCACCAACTTTGGAGTCCAGTTCGGGAAGGCCCCAGAGCCCTCCACAAAGGCAGCCTCTAACTCCATTTTCTCCACTTTATGTGTTCCTTAGTCCCCATGATCCTCTATCTTCCCCTTGTATCAGGGGCTGCTTTAACCCCTCTTCTGCCGGTGTGGGGTAGACGCCCCACTACAGATGGACACCAAACAAAACACAAAAACTAACAATCCTCAATGTAGAGATCAATTATTAATAGTTCAGTGTTGGAAGCAGACATTTAACATTGAGAGGGATATAAGGAAAGGTAATCAAAGGCTTACAAACAAAGGAAAGCCAAAAATGTCCTGCAGAATGTATAGTACATAAGTGATGACAAAATTGTTAAATTATCCCCTCCCTAAAATATGCATTTTATTTTGTAAATAGTCTAAATACAGATATACTGAACATAGGAGAGTGAAAATTTTTGAAAATTTCTGTTGAAATGGAGCAAATTCACACACAATAGTTGCAGGTCTCAGAAGGCAAGACCTAACTCACTACCCACCGTGCTGTTCAGATTAATCTTTCATCATTTCCATGTCTCAGTTTTATCATCTGTAAAATGAACCTAGTAATAACACTTAGCAGTTACAAAACATTTTTTTCATCTATACATCTCAAAGTGCTTGACAAAAGGGCAAGTATTCACTTTTCAAACAGGATAAAACCTAAATGAACAGATCTGAAGCATTTTTCAGAGACTCTGTGGTCTATTAGATAAGATATTAGAGGGTTCTGTCCCATCAGAGATCTGGGTTTTGTTCCCAACTCTGACACAAAGGGTGAAATCCTGGCCCCATCAAAGTTAATAGGATTTTGTTATTGACTTCCATTGATTTAGGAAAAACAACGAGGAGTCCTTGTGGCACCTTAGAGACTAACAAATTTATTTGGGCATAAGCTTTTGTGGACTATAACCCACTTCATCAGATGCATTGAGTGGAAAATACAGTAAGCAGGAATAAATACACAGAACATGAAAAGATGGGAGTTGCCTTACCGAGTGGGGGGGTCAGTGCTAACGAGGCAAATTCAATTAGGGTAGATGTGGCCCATTTCCAACAGTTGACAAGAAGGTCTGAGTATCAACAGAGGGAAAATTATTTTTTGTAGAGACCCAGTCACTCCCAGTCTTTATTCAGGCCTAATTTGATGGTGTCAAGGTTGCAAATTATTTCCAGTTCTTCAGTTTCTTGTTGAAGTGCATTTTTGAAGTTTTTGTTGTTCAAGAATTGCCACTTTTAGGTCTGTTATTGAGTGTCCAGGAAGATTGAAGTGCTCTCATACTGGTCTTTGAATGTTACAATTCTTGATGTCTGATTTGTGTCCATTTATTCTTTTGCGTAGAGACTGTCTGGTTTGGCCAATGTACATGGCAGACGGACGCTGCTGGCACAGGATGGCATATATCACATTGGTAGATGTGCAGGTGAACGAGCCTCTGATAGTGTGGCTGATGTGATTAGGTTCTATGATGGTATCCCCTGAATAGATATGTGGACAGAGTTGGCAACGGGCTTTGTTGCAAGAATAGGTTCCTGGGTTAGTGTTTCTGTTGTGAGGTGTGTAGTTGCTGATGATTATTTGCTTCAGGTTGGGGGGTTGTCTGTAAGCAAGGACTGGCCTGTCTCCCAAGGTCTGTGAGAGTGAGGGATCATCCTTCAGGATAGGTTGTAGATCCTTGATGATGTGCTGGAGAGGTTTTAGTTGGGGGCTGTAGGTGATGGTTTGTGGCATTCTGTTACTTTCTTTGTTGGACCTGTCCTGTAGTAGGTGACCTCTGGTTATCCTTCTGGCTCTGTCAATCTGTTTTTTCACTTCCCCAGGTGGGTATTGTAGTTTTAAGAATGCTTGATAGAGAGAGATCCTGTAGGTGTTTGTCTCTGTCTGAGGGATTGGAGCAAATGTGGTTGTATCTTAGGGCTTGGCAGTAGACATGGATCGTGTGATGTGATCTGGAAGAAAGTTGGAGGTATGTAGTAAGTATAATGGTCAGTAGGTTTCTGGGGTATAGGGTGGTGTTTACGTGACCATCACTTATTTGCACAGTAGTGTCCAGGAAGTGGATCTCTTATGTGGACTGGTCCAGGCTCTCTGTACTTCAGCAAAATTTGTGCTGGGGAGTTGATCTGAGATGTCATTAAACAAAAAAGGTATGAAGCACAGATAAAAATTAAGGGTCAGGTTGTGCGATTCTTATTAATACTGATGAGCACATAATCCAACAAGTAAACCAACTGAAGCAATAAGAACTATTTATATGAATAAATACTTATGTACACGGATAAGGGCTATACAATCTAGCTCTAAAATATGAAAACAGACGGAACAGAATCCATGAGCCTGTGGAAGAAAACAAAGTCCTCACTCTGAGTTTAAAGCAACAAGCCAGAGGCAGCTTTATTATGAGCAATTGCAATTGGTCAGGAGAGTACACACGGGCAGGGATTCCCCTACCTAGGCAGGTCTCCGGCAGATAAACAATTAGGGCAAGCATTTATACCTTTTGTTACATACAGTAATGATCAACAGCTGCATTTTGTTCATACCTAGTCCTTCCTTACTTTTCTCAGCAATTTTCTGCTGCAGTCTGTGTTCCATTCTTATCTAACACAAGGTCAAAATAACCTCTCATTGTTTTTTTCCCCACTCGCCCAGGCCCTGCATTAAAGCCTCGTGTTATTAAATAAGAAGAGTTAGCCTGACTCTTGCTCTTCCTGGAAAACTAAGATGTCTGCGCTTTTCCCAACTTCCACACTCCCCCCTTTTGTGCTTCCAGCACAACTATCAATCTTAAACCTCCATGTTCATCAAACCTTGTATTTCTAATTCTAGATCAAATGGTTCAGCCTCATGGGTTTTGGTTGGATGTAATGACAATACATGGTTAATTTGAACATGAAAGGTATTATTACATCCTTTACAACAACAATAACATAATCCTAAACTAAACAACAATACTAAAAGCATTAACATTCCCATTGTAATAATATAATGGGGTTGTTGTATAGCCTTAGTCACAAAACACAATAATCATAATTAGTACATGAAGTAGACACTCTATAGGCTGTATGAAAGGCATACTTTTCAATTTGATATATATTTTGGAGCATATGAATTTCCCCTTGTAATTCAGAGATTTTCTGGACCTCTGGTAGGAGTAAAAGCAAATTCTGGAATCGATCAGGTGCTAAGGCAGTTCAATTAAAGGGTATCTGGAACCTAAGGGCTGATTGTAGAATTCTATCCGCAGGCCAATAAATGATATTATTGCCTGCAGCAGTGGTGAGATTAAAATGTATGTCCTGCAAAGTGGTGACCTTAACATACACACAGCTGTTATTTGCTTGGAAAAGCAGGTGTCCTGTCAGGGTAGTTCCTTGTCCCATACCTTCCCAACAGACGTTGTCATAAACAGTGACAACTTCCCCGGGCTTCAGTTTACGTACACACTGAAGCTGTGGAGGTTCTAACAGCCAAAGTGTCCATTGACTCTCTATCCCTATCCAAATGTCAGTTGTTACTCCAGGAGCACTGACTATAAATCGATTAGGCATACCAGGTGGTTTAATTTCGCAAATATCATGGTGAATTATCCAATCCCACATGCATCCTCCCCACAGACCTGGCAGGATTCGGTATGTGGGAGCCCACACCCCTCCTACTGGCCTGTATGCTTGGAAAGAACACTGTGAGCATCTGCACTTCCATCCTGAACTTTGGTGGTTTCGGCAGCGCAAGTGTTCCTTCTTCTCTCTTGGAACAATCGTGGTTTAGCATTGTACAGGGGAAAGGTTACTAGCACATCACCCTGTAATGATTTGTGTCTTTCAGCAAAATCCAAAAAGGAAAACACCACCTATTGTAGTCCCTTGGAGCCTAATAGGATTTTTATTAAGTAGCATTGCATATTTGCATGTTTCCTTTTACAATATACATGACATTTTCCATGACATTCCTTTCATATATTTTGGGTGGTTAAATTCCAATAGACACCCCATATGTTTTCTAATCTGACTAAAATGTTCATAGCCAAATGATTTTAAATTAAATAGTATCTTTTCCTGGATTTATTTACAGGCATTTCTTTGGAAAAAGGCCCATTTTCCCTTCAGAATGGCTGCAAAGAAACCAAGAATTCTTTTTCTTTAGCATTTTTACAAAATCCAACTGATAATTCCCTCCAGCAACTACAGAGTTAACTTCTTACTTTTTTTCCTTAAATCACTTGCTTATTTTCCCAAAACAACACCCCAATCAACTCAGATTTTACCATTCAAATTATTGTTCCAGGGGTTTAAATTCCCCATGCCTATACTTACTGCTTTCCCTTAGTCCTGCCACCATGCCCTTCAGGGTTTCCAACCGATTTTCCATTTTTTTCTTCTCTGCCTGCCTGTCTGGGCCCGATCCTTTTTTCTTGCTGCACCATCCCTTTCCATGGGCACAGGCTTTGTTCCACTACCAATTTAGCAAGGAGGGTGGTCGTCTCAACTAACCCCCTCTCTTCCTGGTCTGTTCTTAAACATTCTCACTCACAAGGCTACCTGAGTCCTCCCCCATGAGGCTTACCACCTGGACAGAACGCACAGCCAATTGGCGTTTTAACTGTTCAATTTTCTCTAGCTGTAAGGTACACATCTCTTCCTTTTCCCCAATTCCTCTTATTGCCTGGTCCTGCTAGACTGGGGGTAGACCCACCTGCAACCTTTTTTTCTCTTTTTTTTTCATACTCACAAACACACTGCTTGGGCTGGCCAAGCCTGGGGATAGGAGAGACAGGGAGAGAGAGGTAAGTGGACGGGAGGTTATCCTGTGCACAGGTTGTCCAGAGGTTTGCTGCAAAAAATCTCCAACTTGCTTCCACTCTTGGGTTTTTTCCCCGGGGTCTCTTGGGCAACCCTTTCAGAGACCTTTGCTCAGTATTCAGGCCAACTACCTGTGGCTTCTTCAGCGTCCCCAAACCACACCGGCTCCAGGGTCGCAAAGGCAGACTGTTGGGTCTCACTGGGCGGCCAACCTTTGCAAATGTAATCTCAGTCCTGTAACTTGTGTTGCCTTTGTTTTGCCTCTGTCTATATTTTTCACACCCAGATGGGTTTTTTGGTGCTTGGCATGCAGAGCAAGGCAGACTGCGTTGATTCTTGACCTTGAACGCAGAGCAGCTTTCTCTAGGCCAAGCTGAATTTTCAAATTAACCCGTTCCTTTCCCTCCTCCCTTTCAACCTTAACTAATTGGCGATATAAAGGAGCCGAGGGGGTTGATGAAGTGGTTTGGGTAGGGAGGCATCCGGATGCTTTACATTTCGTTTTTAAATCCTGCACTTGAGTCTTTAATTTTTCCTGGGACTCCTTCAGATTCCACAGTCGAGACTCATGGAGTCTCGTTGTAGTTTCCTCCCACCAATAGACAAATTGCTCCCACTGTTTGTCAGAGGCTTTTGGTGATGTAAGGATTCCTCTGAGGTATATGATTTTATCCAGATTGAAGGTACCTTCTAGTGGGAATTGTTTGGATGGATTATCATGCATGTAAAAATTCCAATTTTCTAAATAACTGCAGGTCCTAGGGCCAGAGTGCACATACATGAGTACGCAGGGGTGCCCTTCGGAGGTGTGGGGGGAATTTTAGACTGTCCCCCACCTATATTCCAATCACACAGGGGAGTGCCCTGTCTGCTAGGTCAGCGGCTCATAAGCTAGAGAAAATTCTCACTCTCTCACATCCCAAGGAAAGGGTCCACTGGGTCATGGGTTCCACCGACTAGCAGTTTAAGTCCGGACCTGGTCAGCGGCTCGTGAATAAGGAAAAATTCCTATCCGCTGGGTCACAAGGTTCGGCTGACCCCCCCTTGCTTTCAGAGCTCCCGCATGGGGTAGCCCTGGGGCGGCTGGAGTCAGCTTAAGTCTTAGACCTGGTCAGCGGCTCATACCCCCCCCCTTCATTCATTCATACACACACATTCATTCCCCATATCTAGATGCATCTCATTTAACAACAACCTTAATTCTTTATGTCCGGACTCAATACAACCTTTCCCTTATATGAGGTGGCAAAAACCCCTCAGCACTGGTGCATTAACCTTATTGAGGGCAAAACTATTCCTCAGAACCACAATAATTAGCCTTATTTGAGGGCGGCAAAAACTATTCCTCAGAAACGCAATAACTAACCTTACTTGAGGGTGGCAACAAATTCCTCAGAACTGCTCTGCATCTGATCTTGTTGCAAAATAAATAAGTTCGGATGGCGTAAGCCCCAAAGGGACAAACGGCCCCACGGGCAGTCCTCCTGCGATACCCCAATAGATATTTCAAAAGGTCTCTTACCTTTATTATGGCGCCATGGGGTTGCAGGGAAACGGTCTGTAGTAGTTGTTGCTGTCCCAGCCAGGAGTTGCCATCCGAGTCACGGCACCAAAATTGTGGAAGAAAACCAAGTCCTCACTCTGAGTTTAAAGCAACAAGCCAGAGGCAGCTTTATTACGAGCAATTGCAATGGGTTGGGAGAGTACACACGGGCAGGGATTCCACTACCTAGGCGGGTCTCCGCCAGATAAACAATTAGGGCAAGCATTTATACCTTTTGTTACATACAGCTGCCTTTTGTTTATATATATTCCTTCCTGATATCTTACTTTTCTCAGCAATTTTCTGCTACAGTCTGCATTCCATTCTTATCTAACACAAGGTCAAAATAACCTCTCACCATTTTTTTCCCCTCTCACCCAGGCCCTGCATTAAAGTCTCGCATTATTAAATAAGAAGAGTTAGCCTGACTCTTGCTCTTCCTGGAAGACTAAGATGTCTGTGCTTTCCCCAACTTCCACAAGCCCTAGTCTTCCAGATCTGTACACATTTCTTCTATGGTAACAGTATATTTTTGTCATAGAAGTGGGAGACCAGGACTTGGTCAAATCAAAATCCATTTCCTGCAGAACAAGGGAAGGTACTGCTCCTGTTTCTATGCTAAATTGAACCCATCAGCACACTGCTACTTAGTCTGTAGGGTTGTTAAAAGTCACTAGAATTTTTTTTCTAATGGGAAAAGTTAGCTTTTGGCATTTTCTTCTCACTCAAAAAAAGATTGCACTATTTTTGCTGTAGCTTTATTTTTTTAAGTTGCCTTTGGGCAGAAATCAAAAAGCACAGAACATTTTCACCTAAAAGGCGAACGTTTTCGAAACTGATGAGTGACTAGAACAGGGAATTATAACAGAAACTATTATTCAATCTTAACAGTAGCAGCTCAATACCAGAACCCATCTATAAAAATGGATTTTAGATTGCCTTTTTATATTTTAATTCAATTTATTCAAATGTGTTTTGAGAATTGATCTTTCTGTTTGTGATTTGGTCATTAATTTGAAAATTATTTCCAAACTATGAAAAAATTATAACACTCCATCCGGCCAGTTTAAAAAATCATCATCCAGGATTCTTAATATTATTTTATGATTTACAGTGAAGCAAGAATGTAATGTAGACTGATATTAAACGTTTAGCCCAGGACTCTGCATGGTCGGAGTTCTGCCTGTGCAAATCCAGTTGGGGGCTAAATCATTGCATTAGAAATTCTGAGCCTGTCTTGGGTCATCTAGCACTATGAATATTTCAGCTCAAAACTAAGTTAAGGTCAAAAGTGGAAGGCAAACATTTTTTTCTTCTCCTGGCCAGAATAAAGGTTATTTTGAACTGTCATATTTGCCTGAAATGAATTTGATCTCCAGCTATTCAGAAGATGGTTTGTACAATACTACAGTAATATCACATTCCAAAAGCAATATATTCATCTACATGGACAAAAAGGTTAATGAATGGTTTAGCATTTGTGATTTAGCCTTTATCTGCAGCCTTTTAAATATTACAATTTTTTAAAGTCATAACACTCAGCAAGACATGCATTATAAAATTTTAATGTATAATGTCATCTTCAGACTATGGGCCAGATTCTCTAGTTTCGGCTGCTCACTTTTATCACTCAGTTTTTATCACTGAATTGATTTCAGCCATAGCTGGCAAGTGGAGACTTCCCTTTCTATCTCTGGAAGGAAAAAAAAGAGGGCATGTTGCCGGCAGAGAGAACGGGGTGTGATGGTACAGATCTCCATTACACCTCTCCTCAACTGGTGTAAAGCTCCTTTTAGACACTTATGCCAATGGCGTGAAATAGAGCAGGCCCATGATTGCTCTAACTTCCACCAGCTGTGGTGGACACTGGATCAAAGAGCTGTAATCAGCTCCCAGCATCCCACCTCTTCCTGGCATCCAAGATCTGCTTGGGCAGAGTGAAGAATCCAGCTCTATATTTTTGCAAAGCTCCTTCACAAATATAACATTGCATTTATTGTGTTTGAAATATAAAATAGTGAAATATTTCAAATGCCTTTGTCACTGATCAGACAGCCCTGACTCCATGCAGGGAAATGATATGCACTTATTACTAAAAGTCAACTTCATTTTTTTAATAGCTTTCTTCTTTCAGTTCACTGTCTAAGAAAATATTGAATAGGTCTCTAAGCGTCAACCTTTTCAACCGGAGTAAAGCACAGACATAAATAACAGGCACTGACTTGGTGAATTTTAATCATAAGAGTGACACTTGAAAAAAGAGCAGAATAATTTTGCATATGAAAATTATTTTGCAACAGAAGAATTTAAATAATAGAAGATCTCTGACTGGCACTACTTAGTAATAATAATAATAATAATAATAAAAAAATTGTATTTCACAAGGTTACATCATGCATTTGATTCTAGGTGTTCCAGTGCTGCCCACATATAATCTGTGGTCTGTCATGATTCCCTTGTATTTCGAAACTGAGTGTGTACAGCAGAGATACCTAAACTCTTGGTCATTTTAATTAGACTGGGCACTAAGGGCATTCAACTTAATGATTATAACTAATAGCATAGACCATCATTTGTCAACCTATACAATAAAGGAGGCATTAGAATGTGACTATCAAATTCAATTTCACTTGTGTCCTCAGCAGGATTCAAACATGGGTCTCCACAGATGAAGGAATGGAGCAAGCCCTGTAGTTCTTAGCTTTCTCTTTATAGAATGTTAACTCAGAATAAGATGCAGTAATGAATGGTGCTAGGATTTTGGACAAAAATAGCACCACTAATGTGTTACCACTGTAAGGAATGTATGGACAAGAAAAAGTATCTTGTCCCACAAATCTTGGGAGAGAATATCTGGTCTGGGCAATTCCCAGAGGAGAAACATAGAAGCAGCTAACCTGGAGAGCAGATTTGAGCTGGTCTTCTTGTTGTTTTCTTTGTTGATAAAGTGAAATCCTGAGGCAAGAGGTATATTTTGACTTTACACACTATGTCGACTGCGCTTGGAGATCAGTCACCTGCTCAGAATGATTAAATGAGAGAATTTTGTAAATCATGGTTTGTAAAATAAATGTTTTTCTTTAGAGCGGGGTGGATTTTGTAAAAAATGCCTAGCCAGCTCTGAATAAAGATAGCTCAATATTGGCAGTGTTGCACATATGAGAACTGAAATGTAACGGAAAGGGTAGAAAGTTAGGGGAAGAAGAAGGGGAGAGTAAGAAATAGAAGGATCTTCTCTCTGTCATTCTATCCAAGACTTCACATGTCAGTTATTTAGCTAGGAATTAGACAGGCTTGGGAGCTAGGAGTCGGGAGATGACAACTGGCTGGGATGTCTAGGTTGCAAAATTTTCTTCGTGTCTGTGCTGTGGATCTGTGCAGATCAGAAGGAGGGTTGAAGAGCAGGATGAGCAGACTGAAGAAGGATTGAAGAAAGCTAAAAAGAAATGATTGGGATGTAAGCGAATGACATATGTCATTAATTAGGTAGGCCTGGTTACAGAGTGTAATCACTTGAAAAACGTTTTCATTTGAAAAATTAACGGTGATGATGTGCCTAAATTCTGTAGCTGATAAACATGAAGCAAAATGCTATGAATTCTGATCTTTTGCTACACATTTGCAGGTAATTACTGTTACCCATTAGGGGGTAGATTTTCAAAGCTTTGCATAGAAATTTAGCTATGTGACTCCATTTAAAGTCAATGAGAATTGCTCAACTTAATCCCTGAGCGCTGCTTTGAAAATATACCCGCTAGCTGTCTGGAAGGTTGAAAGCTATGATTTTTCATCCCTGTCTTTGAAAAGGCTTGCAGTGCTTTAAGTGACTTTTTTTTTCAGGATTTATCCTCAAAATACCTTATTTGTTACAGAATATTTTCTTTCTTAACCTATATCCTCCAAAGCCCAGCATTTTTATTTCTGTATTTTATTTCAACATTTTTATTCTTTGCAGTTATGGTCAAACACAGTTTTGCCCCTATTTTCTCCCTATACATATGGGTATTAGTTATGCTTTGCTGCAAGGCAAGTGTCTTAACTTAGTCATGAAATTATTGTCCCTACTGTTATTAGAATAGTACTGCTCACACAGTTGAATTGAAAATGCTCCGTCCAAATTTTCATTATGAATCACGCCAAAAAATGAACAGATACAAAAGAAATCAAATTATCCTAACTATATAAATTCCACAATAACATACAGAAAATATGGGATTCATACAATATATACAACCATAATTAATGCCCACTTTACTCTACCTCAGTCAGACTTCTAATGAATAAGATCACATTTTCCCTCAAACATACCATATTTATCATATACACAAGAATTATGTTACTTCCTAGTATACTCCCTGTGCATTTGAAACCAGTATTGGAAATAAACAGTACTAATTACCCTGCTTTAAATTTTGTTTCGCTGGTTATTTTCTTGATAAAACCCTATCATCACATTGAGAGCACTAACAAAAAGGGAATCTATATAATATGACATGTTTCAATATTGACAAGTATTAGTTAGGAAATGGATACATTTATTCAGGCAGATACTCTCACGATTATAAATAGTAACGCAAAAGTTTTTGAACATCTGTTTGATTCCATAAAGCTGTAATTTAAACTCTCTTAATATGACAACCCAGGATATTTCACCTTACCATTTTAAGAGGGCTTTTTGAGCCACTAATTACAGTTACCCTCCTTTTACTTGGAGTCTGAATCCCAGTCTGACATGACTTATTTTTATACAGGGTCATGTTCATATCTAATTCTGGCTTTGTTTTACGTCCTGAGTAATGTGAGCCTATCAAATTTTAATCATTATTCTTTATTTCTTTAAATTCCTAGGAGAATAATTAAGGCAGAATATCATGTTATCTAAATAAAAGGAGAGAGAAAGGGAGAGAGCATGAATCATTCCTCTCAATTCTGTCATGGGAATCTAGGGCAACACTGATAAAAATCACAGAAATGAAGGCTAAAACCAGGACTCGAAAAAGAAAAAAAAGCACTGCAGTCTTCAGTACAAGTGGTTGTGAATCTTAAAAACCATTTGAGAGCAGTCTCAGGTACTACTTTCAAAATCTGAGCTTAATGATCAAAGACAAGTGCAAAGATGAGGAGTATTTCTGTTAGAAAGATGGGAATATTTTAGATCAGTGCTTCACCAACCTTTCCATAGTGAGGAATGCATCTTAGTGACATCACTGGGGTACCTGAGGGTAACATTTTCAAGAGCACCTAAGCCACTTAGCAACCAAAGTCCCATCTTCAAAAGTGACTTTTAGACCATCAGGAATCTAAATTTAATTAAAAGTCAATGGAACACAACTTTCTAAGTGCCTAAGTCTCTTTTGACAATAGGACTTTCGCTCCTAAATCACCTAGATATTTGAACATTTTGCTGTGAGTGCCTCATAATCTTCTAATGTGTTTCCCATCACAAACCTCTCTGACATATAGAAATCCCTCTGAAGGACAGAGATAAGTGACTGAGAGACTAAGATAAGTCACACAAAAAAAAAAATAGATTCACAAAGAAACTTGCTGCCACGCCTAACTTTAGGCCCCCATTGGGATTCACAAAGTTTGAGTTCGGTGCCTACGCTCCCTATACAACGAATGGGCAGGTAGGTGCCTTAGAATGTATTCACAAAAAACAGAACACGAGGCAGCTCGCGAATGAGAGGTGACCAGGTGAGGGATGTGTCCTAAGTCCAACCCCTCTCAGGGAGATTGGCACCTAAAATTAAAAAAATTTAATTTTAAGTCTGGGCAGTAAGGAAACACCTCCCTCTGCTTGGGTCTCTTGGCTACAAACCCTCTCTAAGCATTAGGTGCCTACATCATTTTTGCAAGAAGGCAGGAAAGAGGACCTCCCTCATGACTTTTAGTCTAGTGGTTGGGATACTGATGTGAGCTGTGGGAGACCCCCAGTTCAAGTCCCACCTCCACAAGAGAGGGGATTTGAATAGGGCTCTCCTACCTCTCAGCTGACTGCTCTCACCACTAGGCTATGGGATATTCTGATGTTCGGGCTTCTTCAGGCCTGGTCTACACTACACAGTTAGGTAAATGTAGGACAGCTCACACTGATCTGGCATAGCACTGTGGTGCACGTATTCAATGGTAGAATCATAGGCACCTAGGGAACGTTTACTGCAAAAATTAGGTGCCAAGTGAGTTTAGGCACCTACAGGGTTTGGTAGCAGCTGAGTGGGTGTTTTATGAATCTCAAGTAGGACCTGATTCTGGGATCTAGATATCTAAAGGGACAGTTAGGTGCCTAAATTATTTTGTGAATCTAACCTACAGAGACTAAGGGACAGTTTTTAATGGTATTTAGATGCCTATAGATATCTAGTGGGGTTTTCAAAAACACCGTGGAGTTAAGCACCTACTGGCTTTTTGAAAATCCCAGTAAGTGCCTGCCTGCATTTTTAGGTGCCTAAATGGTTTTAAAGATCTTTAAAAGTATCCTGCCCAAGATCACACAGAAAGCCCATGACAGAGCAAAGACTTGACCTATGGTTTCCTAAGTTTCAGGTAAGTTCCCCCAATTGCACAACCACCCTCCCTCTCATCTTCTAACTACTGTCAAGAACACATAAAACATATTGATTGGTGTCCTTTCCAGTATTTTGTACAAATCCAAATAAACAAATACATATATTTAAAAATATATGTAGGCTACAGATGGCCAAGTTACCATCAAAAAGTTCCAAATATGAAGGGCCCAAGGACTGCTTCATGGATATGCAATATGCACTTGGTCTCTTAGAATGCAGTTCTGCCACCTTTACTGATGGAGTGCAGTATTCTTCAGTGGGATTAAAGGTGGCAGGATTGGGCCAACGATGAATGAGGAGAGGATTTGCAAACATAGCTGAATGAATATCTGTGAAATATATTTTCACTTTTCAAATTTTCCCCCAAAATATATAGAATTTATTTGCTAAAAGCTCCAAATGTTCCTTGATTACGGTTTTATTTGAAAAATTCCTAAAAACTTTTTCTTGTAAACACCTTTTTTAAACTTTCATTGAACCCTTATCCTATAGTTAGGGTAAATGAAACATTTTAGCCTCCAGCCTGCACTCTGCAGGAAAATAAAGGTTGAAATAACATTTAAAAAAATAATACAGCAGTGGGTAGCATGGATCTGAGTAAAATTGGAATCTACATCACCCTTACTTACTATTTGATTGAATCATTACCTTGGTGGGTCAATGACTAGCATGAGCACCACTATAGCAACACACAGATGGCAAGAGACAGAGACGTGTTAAATCCATCTCTCTCAGGTTTACAAAGGTTAGGCTTTAGCTATTTATTCTTCTTCTGTTTAAAGGGTTCCAGTCATTCAAACAGAAACAATCCTATGTGAAATAGATGACTATTCGTGCATGACACACATCAAATAGCTAAGGCAAACAATTTGTGAAACCTGCATATGATGAAAATTGTTCATATAAACTATTCAGTGAATACATGTTCATAATAAATGTTTGTAGAATTCCAAATCAGTTCTTAAATTATTTGCAAACAGAAGAAAGGGTAAGATTAATCAGACAGTTTATTTGCAACTAATACTTTGACAAAATATGGTTTGTGGCTATGTCCTTTATTCAGTAAAACATTTCCATATGTGCTTAAAATTAAGCACATGTTTAAGTCCCACTAACTTCAAAGTTAACTACATACTTAGTGTTATTTTGGATGGCAAAAATACCACTTGCATTCCTTTTGTAATAACAAAAATGTAAATTGCATCTGCCACGTCTGATTGGTTTCTGACTACATGTTAGAAAAACATGGTAGCCTCAACTCTCGTGGAAATAATGGAGCTGGCCACTTTTTCTGTCATCCATCAGAGGAAGTTAGATTACCTGACTCACCATAGAAACCTGAGAGGTAGTTGAGATAATCCATCAAGTTTCATCATACAGAATTCAAGGCAAAGATAGTAGCATGGCTATACAGCGGGAGCCCAAAAAGAACAGGAGAAAAACAGGGCCAGGACCTCAGCTGGTGTAAATCATCTCTGACAATGAAAGCAATGTGGCTACACTGATTTGCATAAGCTGAGAATCTGAGCCACAGTCTCCAGTGTTTAGTCATTCTGCATTGGTTGTCTTGGAAATAGTAAAAAAGAAACTGTGTCCACACATGTATGATTGACGAGAGCAAAATTATCAGAGGGCCATGCACTGTCACCATTTAAAGACATTCTCAGTAATACTGATTTTAAAAAAAGATGTGGGCAAAGTTTGAATAGCTGTGGGCCTGGCTCTATGCGATAAAAAGGTACATGTTATTGTGCACCTACATTTGCACGCAGAATTAACTAAATTATATGCACAAATCATCATCTAGATAAACATTTACAATTACCATAATTATCTGAATAATTGCAGTAACAATGCAGGTAATATAGGCATGCAATTATAAATGTGCATTTTTGCATCTGGCGAGGGGTCTGTACACAATGAAAAGGATCTGGAGAACATTCCCCACAAGTTTATTTCAAGGACACATTTTTAAGCTACTTGATGACATAGCCCCAGGTTTACCAGTACAATTTCAGTAAAATCATTACTTCTCAACAGAACAATGGACAATTCATATTTTTAAAAAGTTACTATTATGTTTTATTAGACGTTCTGGTCACATTTTAGATGATCTTCTATTTTTCCTTTCTCAGAACACTTTTTTTACATTTTAGGAAGCGTATCATGGTCTTCTTGGCAATATTAGCCAATATTTTTACGAGTGGTACTCACAGTATTTAATTTACATTGATATTTTCTGTTTGTAAAACTTCAAGAGAGTCACTGAACTTTGTTGTTAATGATGGGGGTCTATCTAGGGATCATGTAAGGTAGAAGTGTCCTTTTCAATGTAATTTCAAAATCTTTCATGTCAGTTAATACCAAATCAACATTTACTTGACTCTGACAATTTTATATTATTGTTTTCTGTATAAGGTCTCTATGATGGTGTAGTCTGCCCCTTACGGGCAGTACTATCTACTGGTCAGTCATCCCACCTCCTGGCCTGGCTCTTTAAGAGTTGAAAGGTCCAATCATAGATACAAGGACCTGGGAGCCATGTGGAGAGAAGTAGCAGTCCTGGGAATAAGTAGTGCTTGGGAGGAAACCTTGGTACTATTTTTCTAAGGACGCAGAGCTAGGTTCCTCTCTCTTCCAACCAATTGCGGATAAGCTGGGAGTAGGGGACAAGCATAAATGCTGCCTCCTCCTTCCTAGCAGGGCAAATCCTGTGCAGATACTGAAGAGAGTAAGAAGGCTCCTACAGGGCCGTGAGTTAGCAGGTAGTAGAAGACTTCCAAACCTTCTGAGCCTGAGGACTAAGTGGGGCCAGCTGAGGGGGATAAGTTACAACCCAGCTCCCTGTGCAGAGCTGGAAATTCCTGGTAAAAAGAGAGAGAGAGAGAGAGAGAGAGAGAGTAATTGCTTGTATTACCCAGCTCCGGGAGGAGGGTTAGGACTCCTGCCATAAGGAGAGACATAAAGACTGTGAGGAGTGGGACCAGAGTTTACAGGGCAGACTTCAGAGGAACCCTGAAATCCAGAAGCACCTTTTTGTTCCTTTGGGACTCTTTGTTATTGCCCCCTTTGTATGAAGTTTTGTAATAAATAAGTCCTAAGGAGGGTATTATTGAGTCAAGTATCAAAAGGGTCTGAAGTGAAGGCTTCCTGAGAGGGTAAACTGAGGCAGGGAATATGTGCAGTGTCCCATTAACTCAATAAGGGGTGTTACAAGGCAGGTATGCCTTCGAACAGTCTCACTGGGGGATGCAGTTTTCTCTACATAAGATGATCCTCTTGCTTAGTGGCTACATACTGACAGTAAAGCAGATCTCATTACGGTGATGTATCCGATATGGAAATAACAGGAAAATGAGTGAGCAACTGTGGTAATAAAATTTTATCTTCACTTTGGGGTTCATGCTGGTCCAGATCTTCAGCTGGTATAAATCAGCATAGCTTCTATGCCTAAATAACATACTATTACTTAACTAATACCTTATACATCCTAAATAGTTTGGCCTAAATATAAACACGTTAATACACACATATCTAGAGATATATTGCTTGCACTGATGCTGATCAAACTGCAGTCCAGAATTTGCCCTGAGATGCATGGACACTGCTCTGATTGTCTTCAATGGGATTGGGACCAGTGAATCTGAAAGTCCACAAATAATAAAAAAATGAGTGGAATAGTACAATTTTTAGCTTTGTGAGTTTGAAAAGGACATCTAGAATAGCTAATGGCAGAGCAAAGGGATATCATATCAAAGGAGAGCTAAGTAAACATAGAGACAGAACAAAGATTAGCTGGCTCTAGGGGCAAACAGCATAAAATATTCTCATTAAGTGTGAATAGGTTCAATAGAGCAATATGCACAATCTCACTAATTATTTGTACTTAAAGGTAAGGTTTTTTGTTTTGTTTTGTTTTTTGCTATCCCCTAGAAACAGTATTATTTTAATAAATTGGGGGGGAGGGATTCCCACCCACCCAATTAAGTTCTTCCAGGGGGAAGTCCCACCCACCCAATTAAGTTCTTCCATATTGGAAACTCCTTGTTGGGGGGAAACACCCTGGGTCTTCAATACTTCTCACAAGTGCAGTCCTCTAGGATAGGAGTGGGACCTCTGGGACTACCTTCAAACATGCTTTAGAGAAGAGATGTATTCTTCAGGAGAAGAGCTGATCTAAAAGAAAGTGACAGACCGTGTGCCTTTAAGGGAAGGGTGGATTTCAGCACCTTCACCACCATCAGGAGGAATCCTGAGGGAGGAGGTTCCTGAAGTATTTTTTTTTCCCTTCCTCTCTTTCAAGGATTGGTCTCCACACCTCCCCAGGATATAATGGAGAGACACAGGGCCAGAACACCCACATTTTTACCTCCTAGTACTGATAAGAGATGATAGATTTCATATAACCCGGCAAGTTTTTAAATAGCTGCAGTTGCTTCAAAAAATCAAGAGCACTCCAGCAGTTTAATGAAACCAGCAATTTTCCCATCAGATTCATGAAACTATTAATTTCATCTATCTTGTGCTATATCTATATATAAATAACAATATAGCATTTGTCAAAGTAGCCCCAGTATATATCTTACCATGTTATTAATTCAATTTTCAATAATGAACTGAACCTGTGTGTGCTCCTTTAATGCCTGACCTAAATGAGATTGATTCATTTCAGATTAAATCAGGTTAGTCAGCATGTAACCAGTCCCATTTTTATTTCTGTCTGTTAGTGAAATGGTGTTATAGAGTGCGCCACCGAAAAGCAGTATATTATGGGACAGTTAAAAAGCACTTCATTATCATATGATTATTCGTCTATTGCTTGAGAATCAGGCGGGCACACTGTAATGATATAATAAAACTTGGTGACTTATAATATACCAAAAAACTTAAATCTTTTTTGCTTCTAGGAAACAAAATGGTTGTCCCGTATCTTGTACATTTATTCACTTCAAAAATTGATGGCTGCAGCAGAAGCAAACCTGGAAGATTTATCTCAAAGGACATCCCCTCATAGGAACATGAACAAAGTACACTGTGTTGAGAATGACAGCATGATGCTGCCTGAGTGATGCCCTGAAGTAGTAACAAGACAGTTGTCCCTACACACCAGGAAAGTTCATGATGGGTAAGTCAGGGTCATCTTTTGAAGTGACCCTCGAGTTCTGAGGGGCGATTCTTCTGTTGTACCAATCTTTTTCTGTAGCCCATCAAAACAGCAGAGCTGCGTACTCCTGGAGGACTTTGCTGTGTCTTTCATGATTAATAAAGGTCTGTGTTGTAACTTATCCCCAGACACTGCCTATGATTTAGGACAGTCTTGGGCAAACAGGATTATCAATTACAATGATGTAGCATTGTAGGGTGCTAGAAATAACTTTGGTGTATTCTAGGTAAAAGTCTCATTTAATTTGCTTGGCTTGAACATGCTATGAAGTAAGAGCTACATTCTGCCTAGCTCTTCTGTGGGTATAAAGTGCATGGGAAGGAGCTTTCCCTACTTCAGTTCTGTGTCTTAAGTAAGGGCAAGGCAGAATAGCAGCTGCTGCTCAGGGGGAGCACAAGTCTAATCCACCCTATTCTGATGTGGGGTCACGGTGCCCAAGTTCCAGAGCTCATTGGCCATATGGGTAGGAATAAGCTTCACCCTACAGACAGGGTGGGCATGCACACTCAGAAGCTCCATTAGGCTTTCTGCCACTCTAAGTTCCTCCCTCTGAGTCCCTCTGGGGTAGCATAAAGGATACATTGGAGACCTAAGATAAAAGTAACCATAGATTCATAGATTCTAGGACTGGAAGAGACCTCGAGAGGTCATCGAGTCCAGTCCCCTGCCCGCATGGCAGGACCAAATACTGTCTAGACCATCCCTGATAGACATTTATCTAACCTACTCTTAAATATCTCCAGAGATGGAGATTCCACAACCTCCCTAGGCAATTTATTCCAGTGTTTAACCACCCTGACAGTTAGGAACTTTTTCCTAATGTCCAACCTAGACCTCCCTTGCTGCAGTTTAAGCCCATTGCTTCTTGTTCTATCCTTACAGGCTAAGGTGAACAAGTTTTCTCCCTCCTCCTTCTGACACCCTTTTAGATACCTGAAAACTGCTATCATGTCCCCTCTCAGTCTTCTCTTTTCCAAACTAAACAAACCCAATTCTTTCAGCCTTCCTTCATAGGTCATGTTCTCAAGACCTTTAATCATTCTTATTGCTCTTCTCTGGACCTTCTCCAATTTCTCCACATCTTTCTTGAAATGCGGTGCCCAGAACTGGACACAATACTCCAGCTGAGGCCTAACCAGAGCAGAGTAGAGCGGAAGAATGACTTCTCGTGTCTTGCTCACAACACACCTGTTAATACATCCCAGAATCATGTTTGCTTTTTTTGCAACAGCATCACACTGTTGACTCATATTTAGCTTGTGGTCCACTATAACCCCTAGATCCCTTTCTGCCATACTCCTTCCTACACAGTCTCTTCCCATTCTGTATGTGTGAAACTGATTTTTTCTTCCTAAGTGGAGCACTTTGCATTTGTCTTTGTTAAACTTCATCCTGTTTAACTCAGACCATTTCTCCAATTTGTCCAGATCATTTTGAATTATGACCCTGTCCTGCAAAGCAGTTGCAATCCCTCCCAGTTTGGTATCATCCGCAAACTTAATAAGCGTACTTTCTATGCCAATATCTAAGTCGTTGATGAAGATATTGAACAGAGCCGGTCCCAAAACAGACCCCTGCAGAGCCCCACTTGTTATGCCTTTCCAGCAGGATTGGGAACCATTAATAACAACTCTCTGAGTACGGTTATCCAGCCAGTTATGCACCCACCTTATAGTAGCCCCATCTAAATTGTATTTGCCTAGTTTATCGATAAGAATATCATGTGAGACCGTATCAAATGCCTGACTAAAGTCTAGGTATACCACATCTACCGCTTCTCCCTCATCCACAAGACTCGTTATCCTATCAAAGAAAGCTATCAGATTGGTTTGACATGATTTGTTCTTTACAAATCCATGCTGGCTATTCCCTATCACCTTACCACCTTCCAAGTGTTTGCAGATGATTTCCTTAATTACTTGCTCCATTATCTTCCCAGGCACAGAAGTTAAACTAACTGGTCTGTAGTTTCCTGGGTTGTTTTTATTTCCCTTTTTATAGATGGGCACTATATTTGCCCTTTCCCAGTCTTCTGGAATCTCTCCCATCTCCCATGATTTTCCAAAGATAATAGCTAGAGGCTCAGATACCTCCTCTATTAGCTCCTTGAGTATTCTAGGATGGATTTCATCAGGCCCTGGTGACTTGCAGGCATCTAACTTTTCTAAGTGATTTTTAGCTTGTTCTTTTTTTATTTTATCTGCTAAACCTACCCCTTTCCCATTAGCATTCACTATGTTAGACATTCCTTCAGACTTCTCGGTGAAGATCGAAACAAAGAAGTCATTAAGCATCTCTGCCATTTCCAAGTTTCCTGTTACTGTTTCTCCCTCTTCACTGAGCAGTGGGCCTACCCTATCTTTGGTCTTCCTCTTGCTTCTAATGTATTGATAAAAAGTCTTCTTGTTTCCCTTTATTCCTGTAGCTTGTTTGAGCTCATTTTGTGCCTTTGCCTTTCTAATCTTGCCCCTGCATTCCTGTGTTGTTTGCCTATATTCATCCTTTGTAATCTGTCCTAGTTTCCATTTTTTATATGACTCCTTTTTATTTTTTAGATCATGCAAGATCTCGTGGTTAAGCCAAGGTGGCCTTTTGCCACATTTTCTATCTTTCTTACCCAGTGGAATAGTTTGCTTTTGGGTCCTTAATAGTGTCCCTTTGAAAAACTGCCAACTCTCCTCAGTCGTTTTTCCCCTCAGTCTTAATTCCCATGGGACCTTACCTATCAGCTCTCTGAGCTTACCAAAATCCGCCTTCCTGAAATCCATTGTCTCTATTTTGCTGTTCTTCCTTCTACCCTTCCTTAGAATTGCAGACTATGATTTCATGATCACTTTCACCCAAGCTGTCTTCTACTTTCAAATTCTCAACGAGTTCCTCCCTATTTGTTAAAATCAAATCTAGAACAGCTTCCCCCCCAGTAGCTTTTTCAACCTTCTGAAATAAAAAGTTGTCTGCAATGCAGTCCAAGAATTTGCTGGATCATCTGCGCCCCACTGTGTTATTTTCCCAACATATATTTGGATAGTTGAAGTCCCCCATCACCACCAAATCTTGGGCTTTGGATGATTTTGTTAGTTGTTTAAAAAAAGCGTCATCCACCTCTTCCACCTGGTTAGGTGGCCTGTAGTAGACTCCTAGCATGACATCTCCCTTGATTTTTACCCCTTTTAGCCTAACCCAGAGACTCTCAACACTTCCGTCTCCTATGTCCATCTCCACCTCAGTCCAAGTGTGTACATTTTTAATATATAAGGCAACACCTCCTCCCTTTTTCCCCTGTCTATCCTTCCTGAGCAAGCTGTACCCCTCCACACCAACATTCCAATCATGTGTATTATCCCACCAAGTTTCAGTGATGCCAACAATATCATAGTTGTATTTATTTATTAGCACTTCCAGTTCTTCCTGCTTATTATCCATACTTCTTGCATTTGTATATAGGCATCTAAGATACTGGTTTGATCTTGCCTCCCAGTTTTGTCCTGACCCTCCTTTCTCTCTGCCAATATAGCCCAGACTCCCTCTCGTTTCCGCCCCATCTCCCAGATCTCCATGTTTCCCACTTACCTGTGGGCTTTGCTCACCTGGCCCCGTCCAACCTAGTTTAAATCCCTCCTCACTAGGTTAGCCAGTCTGTGTCCAAATAGGGTCTTTCCCCTCCTTGAAAGGTGAACGCCATCTCTGCCTAGCAGTTCTGCCTTGAATAGCATCCCGTGGTCGAGGAAGCCAAAGCCCTCCTGGCGACACCATCTTCGCAGCCAGGCATTCACCTCCATGATGCATCTGTCTCTGCCCGGGCCCCTACCTTTGACAGGAAGAATCAAAGAGAATACCACCTGCGCTCCAAACTCCTTCACCAGTACTCCCAGAGCCCTGTAGTCACTCTTGATCTGCTCAGTGTCACACCGCGCAGTATCATTTGTGCCCACATGGATGAGTAGCATGGGGTAGTAGTCAGAGGGCTGGATAATCCTCGACAATGCCTCCGTAACATTTCAGATACGGGCTCCCGGCAGGCAGCATACCTCCCGAGATGAAATGTCAGGGCGACAGATGGGCACCTCCGTCCCCCTCAGCAGAGAGCCTCCGACCACCACTACCCTACATTTCCTATTCGCAGTGGTGGCAACAGACCTCCCAGCCTTAGGGGTACGAGGCTTCTCCTCCTTTACTGTAGGGGGTGATTCCTTCTTTCCTGTATCAAGAAAAGCATAACGGTTACCTATTACTATGGTGGGAGGGTTCGGAGCAGGGGTGGAGCACTGCCTGCTGCCAGAAGTAACCAGCTGCCAGTGTCCACCCTGAGCCATCTCCTCCTCCACCAGTGGTGTATCAGCAGTCCGGTGTACTGGGACAGCTACCTCAGCTGTCTCCACATGGACACTGTCCAGGAATTGCTCGTGGATTCGGATGCTGCTTAAACTAGCCACCTCCTCCTGTAGCTCTCCCACCTGCTGCCTGAGAGATTCCACCAGCAGGCACCTTTCACATTGGATGGTCCCCCCAGCCTGGATATCAGTAAGTGGAAATTGCAAGTTACAGTCTCTGCAAAACCACACCAGGATCTGGGTAGAAGCATCCATGCTCAGGCGCTCTGTCTGGCTACAGACACAGGTGGAGGAGACAGAAGCAGTGCTGGCACAGGTGTTGCCGGCCTTCCTAACCATCGTAAGCCTCCCTCTGTCAAACTCCCTCTCAAACTCCCGTCTGCAGCCCCCTGTCCGCTGAAAGGGTTGTTTAAGCAAGAAGTTTTGAATGTAGTTGGTTTATAGGTTTTAAGGGGAATAAAGGGAAAACAGATAGAACCGGCAAGGGACCTTCGCCCCCTTCCCAACTCCCTTGCGAAACTCCCTGTTAGCAGCCCCTGGTCGCTTGTGCACTGCTTTATAAAGCCCTAGCCTGTATGAATGCCCCGCCCACTGATTAAGGCTCAGCCACTTACCAGAGGCTTCTAGCTTTCAAACCTTCCTTTGAAGCTCACAGCTTCCAACTGCCAGCCACAGCACACGGTCCTTCAAACAACCAACCAAACAAACAGACTGACAAACACAAGCTCAGCACACAGCAAGTAACCCCCAAACACAAACAAACACACACTACAGACAGTCACTTACCCCAAAAGGGTACTGTATTGCTCCTCCTTCACCTGGAGAACTCCCTTGCGAAACTCCCTGTTAGCAGCCCCTGTTCACAAAAGCTCCCTGATCGCTTGTGCGCTGCTTTATAAAGCCCTGGCCTGTATGAATGCCCCACCCACTGATTAAGGCTCATCAGATTTGCCTTTATATATACACTTTCTTCAGAAATCCTCTCTGAGTTCACATGGACAGAACTACACTGCTTGAAGAAAGCTGTCCTATTTCTGACTTCCCACAAGATTACAACCACTGTCACTCACCATAGGACATATCGCCCCACCTCCATCACAGCTTGGCACATTTGTCTGTCTACTGCATTCCTGTCTTGCTGTCATCTCTGGGCTACGAGCCAGGAAAAGGGCAAAGGTTTAGCATGCTGTCTTAATGACTAGCGGCATACTGAACTATTGTATCATCCAAAGACAGCAGAAACCTCTAGTATTAACCATGGTTATACTCATTTTCCTTCCAAATACTACAATTTTAGTTATTTACCTAATAAATCAAATATTACAACTTCTATTAAACCTCTGGAGAGAACTTCTTTTCAAGGTACCTCACAGGCACAAGTCTTCATAGTTCCCAAAGGCTGTTTCTCTAGGAAGTCCCTTCCCTTTCTTTCCTTTGTTCATTTTATTTTTCTTTGTGTTTTTTATTACATGCTCTTCTCTGAACAATTTGATTCAAGTAAAAAAAAAACAGTTGTTTTGACACTGTTGCTTGAAGGTTAATTTATCTGAAAGAATAGTTTTGCAGTCAAGTTTTATATGGGTGAGTGAAAGCCTCCTTAGCTCTGTTCTATTTTTATGGCAGAGCTCTGGTTTAGGGATTTTCTGACCCTTGCAAAGAAATAGGTGCCCGGGTGGTGTTGGCCCAAAATATCCTTTTTCTGCAAAAAAAACCCACAGCAAACTTTTCTGGATTCTTTGTGTTTCCTGTCTGGTATCTATCCCTCATCCCTTCCTTTACGTCCAGAGTGAGCAAAGTGTTAGCAGATGTCTAAGCTTCAAGACACTCACATTCCCTTGGATAAAAGCTACCGTCAATAGGAAATCCTGAGGAGGATGTTGCTGCTTTCATTTAAAAAGCAATCAGACTACATGAGTGTCATTATTTGCAACAGAGCTGGTTGATGGTTTGTAGGGAACATCAAGTCCTACTCTGAGGTACCAAATATATCCAACCATTCTCAGAATACAAGAACTGACTGTAGGCATGCCAAACTGAGAAAGCGGGAGCTGTCATATTCAGGTGCTGTCACAGAAAGACAGCCTCAAGGAGGCACAATGGTCTTTTTAGGAAAATGACTATTAGTATTAGCCAGGCAACCTCACATATAGAATAACACTTTATTGGTCCTGTATTTCCAGGAATGATGTAAAACATCTCAGTATTCACCCAGTATGGAAACAGTACAGTTACCACAATCACCCTTATACTATCTCCACAGGCCTCCATAACCCACTACATTTAAAGTTCTTGCTCATTGCTGAACCATGGCAGCTCATAGATATAAGGAGATTTGTCTTTGTGTACTCTCACAGGGCACTAGTGATTGTGTGTAGTTTACCTTCTGAGCGCGCTGTGTTGTTCTTGGTTTTATGTTAGATAATCTTCAAGCAGTTTTTTTGCAATGCAAACATCCACATTTGTTCTTCGGGTGTTTTTATTTGCCTTTTTCTGTTTCATTATCTGAGCCTCAGGTATCTCCTTTGAGAGTCATGATGAAGCTCATAATATGTCTGTGTTGTGTGATTTACTATTAAAGATGGCACAGTCTACAGCAAGATTTTATACTGTCAAATTCCAACCCCTCTGAAAAAAAAATCCGATATAAACTTTTCTCCAAGGTTGAAATAATATTTAACACTTGAAATAACTCAGCACTGAAAGTTCATGTAGTGTATAAATGATGCTAGGCACAACAGTGAATTTACTGAAAAGAGGTGAATACATTGGAATATTTAAAAAAAAAAAGCCAGATTCTGCCCATCTTAGTCATGTTGAGTCATACCTTAGCCTATGAGCTGCCCTATTGAAATAAGTGGTATAGTTATCAGAAAATGAGCTCTTACTAGATATGGGTAAAAGTATCAGAATTTTCCCCCAAAATATCAGTGATAACATAAACAGCAGTCTAGTACTGTTAGAAGTTCTGATAATTTTATATGAGTTTAGCACTGTGTATGAATTTGTAGGGACACACTTTGCTTTCAAATAAATGTAAAATTTGGATAGTCACTTCTATTTGTCACAGAATCTTATTGAAACCATCCAGTGAGTCCTTGGAGGATTTGACTAGGTATTTTGTTGTTCATCATGGTTGTCTATGTGGAATAATCTTTCAGCTGCAGCAGGAAAGACAAAGCAGGTATAGCTGCCCAGTTTTGTACAGCTCCCTGGGTGACATCGCTCACAGAGAGAGAATCACACATTTCCACAACACACCCTGCCCCCAAGCAGTGGTAGAGACAAGACATGGAGCTTAACAAAAATTGGCAGCTGTGTCAGGACGGGTGAATGCTGGAAGGAATCTGGGGGGTGGTGCCAGGTTGTCAGCAAGGCTGGTGGGGCCAGATGGGGGCTCCCATATCTTCTTTCCCTAGTACCCCAGCTGCCTTCTCCCTAATCTGTCTCTGCTGGGATACAGCACAGAGAACCATGAGTAAGGAGGTAGAGGTGCAAGGCATCATAGCAGTCCAGGCAGCAGGAAGATCATTGCTGCAGCGTGGCTGGATGGTGTGACGGAGCTGTCGTGTGTGTGTGTTTGTGTCACACAAGTTGTCACACAAGATGTGTGACACTTGGCAGATCTGGGCAGTCTGAGCAATCTCTAAAAACTGTCAATACCTTGCATGAATGTAGCTCTCTAGCTTCAGTACAAGGATCAAATAGAGCAAAAGAATTTGTTAAAGAAAATTGAAGGGGTTAGTAATGTAGACAGGGAACACAGAAGTTCTCAGTCTCACAACACAAGAATGGGACTTGCAATGACATTTAAAAGTTGACAAATTCATAACCACAAAGAAAATGCTTTTTCAAACGATGTACATTTAAACTGTGGAACTCATTGGAGGTTAAGATTTTAGCAAGTTTCAAAAATGGATTGGATGTATATGTAGATAAGTATATCTGGAGTTATAATGGTTAATACTAACATACATTTTGGAAGAGATAATCAATTTCATGTTTCAGGCTTTAATCCAATATCTAACAGAGTTAGAAGGGGACCTAATATGGGGGCGCAGATTATCCCACATTCCTCTAAAGCATCTGGTACTAGCCACTGTCAGACACAGGAAACTTGACTAGACGGACCATGGTGTAATCCAGTATGGTAAATTATGTGTGTCACAGTTCAGGGCAACTGCACCTGTATTTCCCTTCAATAGTCCAGCGAGGGCACCCACTCCCAGGCTTCCAGCTCTCCAGCCCTTGCCTTTCTGGGTAGAGACCCAGATCTCACTCCCTTGTGACTGGGATATTTCCAGGCTATACAGTTCCCTGCCTTCACTGTGTTATTCCCAGCAGATCCAGGCTGCCCAAGCACACCTGCTTGCCTTCTCTTCAGAGACTGATAACACAGTGATTGTCAACAGCTATAAGTCAGCACACACAGTACTTTCTATGCAAGCCTATTTTATTCTTAAGGTGACATCACTTCAGAGAGGATACATTAAAAACAATAAAAGAATCTATACAGATGCTAAGAAGCTTACCGGAGTTCCCCCCAACCTTAACATGGATTCTAGCAGGAGCAGTCCTTCACATTTCCACCCAAGGGTGTTTCTTGTGGTTACAAGTTCATCACAGCCTCAGCTCAGAACTAGCGCCCTCATAATAGTTCAGCTGTCTTCAATCTGGTGTTTCCAGGAACAAGTAATTAGTTTGCCTCCTCAGGGCATAGCTCTGAGCCAGTGAATTCAAAGTGGGTCATTTGCATTCCCTTTGCCCCCAGGTTCTTCCTGGGAAATACACTTCCCATGTGTTGTTCCAGAAAGCCCTTTGAAGTTCCTAATACTGTCTAGAAACTGCATTATTCAGTCTCCTAGGGAAGGTGCATACATACAATTCCACAATAACACATACACAATTGCATTTTTAACACAATGGACCCCAAAGTTATTCAAACTAATTCAATAAGGTTTAACTTAAATAAATAAAATTCATTCGGGACATTACCACTCTGCCAGAAGATGTTTTTGTATAATAAGGGTTATATATAAAGATTTTAGACTCCACCTGAGATAGGAAAACAAGACAATAGCCCAGAGGTGGGCAAACTACGGCCCGCGGGTCACATCCGGCCTGCAGGACCGTCCTGCCTGGCCCCTGAGCTCCCGGCCGGGGAGGCTAGCCCACGACCCCTCCCCTGCTGTCCTCCCTTCCCTGCAGCCACTCCGCCGTGTGAGCAGGGCTCTGGGTGGCGGGGTTACACGCTCCTGGGAGGCGCATCTGCCAGACATGCTGCTCTGAGTGGCACGGTAAGGGGGCCAGGGCCGGGGGTTTGGATAAGGAGCGGAGCGGTCAGGGGATGGGGGTGGGGGTTGGATAAGCATGGGAGTCCTGGGGGGGCCTGTCAGGGGGCAGGGGTGTAGTTAGGAGTCAGGGGACGGGGAACATGGGGGTTGGTTAGGTGTGGGGTCCCAGGGGGGGTGGATAGGGACCAGGGGGGCAGTCAGGGGACAAGGAGCAGGGGGTTGGATGGGTTGGAGGTTCTGAGGGGGGCAGTCAGGGGGCGGGAAGTGGGAGGGGATGGATGGGGGGGACCAGGCTATTTGGGGAGGCACAGCCTTCCCTACCCGGCCCTCCATACAGTTATGCAACCCCAAAAAGTTTGGCCATCCCTGCAATAGCCTCATACAGAAAGACACGAGGAAAGGTTATTTCTATTTACAAATATCTCAGGCCAAGTTTACACCTAAAAATTGGATTTCCCTCACTACATCGTTCAGAGCTGTGAAAAATTTTGCGTGCTGTGCAATATAGTTAGACCTGTGACACTGACAGGCCAGATGCCAGCTCTTGCCCAGGCTGCAGGCATTAACTAAGAACTAACAAACTCATAGCTGGAGACAGACCACTTCACCTGTGTATTAGTTTTGCTCAAAATAGGTATTAGTCTGATAAGAATATATTCAGTGTTTCAGCTATGAAATGCTTGCAAGTTGCTGCATGCACTAGTCTTAGTTGCAATGTCTGTATGCCATGCCATAAGGAATTATGTAAGTTTTGCTTATGTTTGCTCTGCAGGACTATCAAAATCAGATGGGCCACAAGGACCATCACAATACGAAGGATTGATTAATGGCCCTATCTCACCTGGGAAACACTACATGCAAGGAAGCTCATCTTGTGGACTTGGAAGCTGAATGAAGGAAATAAAACAAAAATCACAGGAAAATTTTCCAACTTTTTGGCTGTTTGAACTCTGACAGGACTGGAGACTAAGCTGAACCCAGAGATCCCTAGGGGCTGCCTCCTGAGTTTACCCTGGAAGACACTTTGAATTGACAGATCACTACAACCTTGTCACTCTTAAGATTTAGTCTGTAACTGATTTGTGTGTATATGTTTGTTTGCTTTAACCTGTAAATAACTCTCATTACATTTTCCTAGTTGTTAAACCTTTAGATAGTTTAGTACAGGACTGACTACAGGCATTGTCTTTGGTGCAAGATCTAGGGTACCAATTGATCTGGGGTAAGTGACTGGTCTCTTGGAACTGGAAACAACCTGAATGTGGTGTGGTTTTTGGTGTGTGTGACCAGTTATCACTAAGTCTAGTTTGTCTGGGTGGCAAGATAGACTGGAGGGTCTAAGGGGACTCTCTGTGACTCCATGGTAAAGCTATTACAGTGATCCAGGAGTTCACATTTGTTACTGGCTTGGTGAAATCTAATTATAGACCACACCACCAGTTTGGGGTGACTGCTCTGCTTTTGACAGTCTTCCCTGAGGTCGGCACTCATAGTTATGAGCCATTCTAGACAGTGTGACAAGGTCAATCTAAATCCAACCATAGACACAGGTAGGTTGAACACAGAATTCTTCCATTGACCTAGATACTGCCTTTCAGAGAGGCGGATAATCTTCATAAATGGAAAATCCCTTCCATCGATGTACGAAGCGTCTGCACTGTGGTGTCACAGTGGCACAGCTTCAGCACCCCTACTGTAGTGTAGACATACCCTTAGGATTTTATAGTGCTTCCCATCCCTCTTGTATCTGAGTGCCTTCCACATAAAAGCAATAGCAAAGTCCATTTGCAAGATATCTGACATTTCTCCCTTCGCAGGGTCAAAACTCTGCTTTGGGTATTTGTCCTATGACAACTGATGTTTCAACCATATCTCTCCCTTAACTTAATTTTATTCCTCTATCCTATCTCTCATGCACACACGTACACCACTTAACGTTGTTATTCTTTTGCTTCCACATCTATACTAGGAGGTTCACACTGTCTGAAGTCCCAGTCTGTTTTTAATTTGCTAATTTTAGTAACCTCTTTTTTTAAAAAAGATAATAAATGTGAAAATGTGTTTGCTTCAGCTTTATCAACTCCTTTCATAATTCTAAATTCCTCTTTTAGTCACCTTGAAGTCCTTTCTTTAATCCAACCTCTTTAGCCTCGCCTTATAAAACAGATTCTTAAAACTTGAACTCATTTTGATTGAGGCACATTGCAATGATTCAAAAATAACATCTCTAGTCTCCTTGTAAAAATAATAATCAACTCCAAACACAATATTCTCCAGGGGACTCCACTGGTATTTTCTACAGCAACAGGATTATTTCTTTCTATGAATATTCTAACCTAGTTTAGTGAGTTTAGGACTCATGAAACTTGCTTTTGAGTCTCCAAATTCATTCCTGGCCAGACTTGAAACAGTACCAGGGCCAGCTCCAGGGTTTTGGCCGCCCCAAGCAGCCCAAAAAAAAAAAAAAAAGCCGCGATCGCGATCTGCGGCGGCAATTCAGCGGAAGGTCCTTTGCTCCCAGCGGGAGTGAGGGACCATCCGCCGAATTGCCACCAAATAGCTGGACCTGCCGCCCCTTTCCGGAGCGGCCGCCCCAAACACCTGCTTGCCAGGCTGGTGCCTGGAGCCGGCCCTGAACAGTACAATAACCAAAGGTGATCCTAAATGGATCCTAAATGACTATGTTCCAGAAGGCTATCTAAAGTTTTCAAAAACTGGTTGTTACTCTTTAGTATTCTTTCCTGAGACTGTCAGTAAATGCCAACTCTTCTGTAGGCACCTGTTTATTATGAACTGTATTGAGACCACCAAATGGCTATCAGAAGGCAACAGGTCTTGGTCAAGATCAGACTAGGTTAGATTTGAACCAGTGATATAGAAGTGAAATTCTCCACATCTCAGCCTAAGTCACCTGATCTGTGCATTTAATATCTCTGTTGATCTACTGAATTTACCAATTTGTTTCTTCTACTCTGATTGTTAAGTTGCTGCCTTCTAGGATTATTAACACCTACTTTATTTTCAGTCTCCATTATTATTACAATGGCAGTAGTGCCTAGGAGACCAGTCATGGACCAGGATCCTATTGTGCTAGGCACTGTACAAAGAGAACAAAAAATCTCTCTGCTAAAGAGACAACAGATAAATGCAGAGAGACAGACAAGGAGAACACAAAGAATGAACCTCTGTCTATTCTATGTACAACAAAGAATTCCAATCAACATTTTTTACGATACTCTGTTTCATATTTCTTCACTCTCAGCATTCTAAGGGTGTGTCTACATCCCGAAACATGTGGCCCAAACATGCGGTCTCAAACATGCGGCCCATGGGCTGCATGCGGCCCGCAAAGTTATTTTCTGTGGCCCGCCATAGGCACCGACTCCACTGGCAGCCAAGCTCCCCTAACCCCTGCCTCCCCAGCGCGCCGCGTCCCCACTCCTCCGCCTACAGCCGGGGTGGCATCTCAGACTAGGCACCAAGTTCATACACAGGGGGTCAGGTGGAACTGTAGTTGGGAGGCTAGCGCAAGCTGCTGCTCATGCTGCCACAGCCGCACTGCTATTTTTAGCCGCTAGCTCAAAGCGAGCCAGCATATGAATGTTTATCTGTGCTGGGAATTACACCTCCCAGCTGCTTTGGCTAAAATTGCAACCAGAATATCCTCTGACCGTGTTACCCATTTAACACATTTTGTAAGAAATCAGTCTTGCATGGTACAGTATAACCAAAACAAGCAAGGGTTAATGAGAAGGTTGAATAGCTAAAGGACCTGCCATCAAAGATCATGTTAGAAGGCTTCCAAATAAACAGAAAAGCATATTCAATATGTGTAAAAGGTATTTCTCAAGCCTAAAGGAGAGGAGATGGAAAGGGGTTTCGCTGAGATCCTGGAAGGTCTAATGCAAATACACCTCTACCCTGATATAACGCGACCCGATATAACACAAATTCGGATATAACGTGGTAAAGCAGTGCTCCGGGGAGGGAGGCGGGGCTGCACACTCTGGCGGATCAAAGCAAGTTCGATATAACGCAGTTTCACCTATAATGCGGTAAGATTTTCTGGCTCCCGAGGACAGCGTTATATCGGGGTAGAGGTGTATTTGTAGCGCCCAAAGTTCTTTAAAAGTGGCAGAGATAAATTTACAATGTTATCTTTTCTTATTTCCTGAATAACCTTGAACCCTAAATATCAGTTTCTGCTGAGATTACAGATAATTCAAGGAAAACACTTTCCTCCACAGCAATAGTTTTGATTTAATATATTTTAGAAGAATTCAGGAGGGGCTTGATTACCTCCAAAGCAGCTGTAAATGAAATAGAAAAAAGATGTATTCTCCGGGCAAACTGATAATTTAGAAATAGAGGAAATACATTATTGAATACAATAGCTTTTGTAAAGCTCTGCATAAAATTGTTTACAAGACTTGAATCACAGAAAGATGTCCCAAGGCTGTGGGTTTTTAAATGGAAAATGTTATCTAATTAAAATGCAAATCCTGTAAAATATCAATTTACTTTCGATAAGGTTGCATTGAAAAATAAATCTAACAAACCGAATAATCTGTTTTTAAAAAACAAATGTCATGTTACTATTTGTTTTCATCACTCACTGCTTCACTAACAATCATCAGCCCCCCAACTTTGGGTGTATACGTAGAAATATAAAACCTAAGCAGGCTATGCAGATAAAAGAAAGCAAAGGTTATATAGATGATAAGACTTGTGACATCTGGCTCTACCATTGCAAAGACTGCAGGACTCCAGCAGGGGAATGAGCACCCTGATTCCCTGGGACTGCAAGACTCAGAAGAATATTCAGAGATCAGTATTACCTTCCTAAGGCCTGACTGCATGATTAATGAGGTGAGCAGCCAACACAAACCCCATTGTTGTCTAAAATGAGCCTGGCTTCCCTGTTCCACTGAACAAGTGAGGGTCATCTTAGAATGCAGTAGGAACCTTGAATTTAAGCCATTGCACTTATCAGGTGTGTGTGTGGGGCGGAAATCAGGGAACATATGAAAAATAGTTTTAAATGTATCAAGAAAGAGCCTGAGCCTTCTAACCCACAGGGGCCTTAGGCATTCTCCCCAGCAGCTTTCATACTGCTGAGTGAAAGAGCCTTATAGAGAAAAAAGCTCCTGATTGAGAGAGAAAAAAATCAGTGTTAGATCTTTATTAAAAATGCATTTTACCCATCTTCATTGGGCCTCATTTTTAAAACCTGATAAAAGGTAAGACTGATTTTTATCATACATTTGACAGAAAACAGTCTCTACAACTAGGAAACACAGAGGGCTTCACATTTACTGCTTTCAATGACAAAAACGGCAATAGCCAAAATGTAGCACAAAGTGTAGCTAAAGCCAAGAACAAATCAGACTGTGCCTCTGCTGCCGCAGAGCTAATAAGGCCCTCAAGTCACTTACATTTCCTAAGGGCTTCCTCAGAAATTTGGACTGGTTTATGTCCCAGCCAACACCAGTACCTGCATCAATGGCACCGTAACACAGAGAGTGAAGAGATTTCTGTGCCAGACATCAGAATTCGTACTCATCTCAACTGCAGAGACGTGAGACCAGAAGTAGCACAGATGCCAGTATTGGCATTGTTACCTTTATGGGTTGCAGATGCCATTACTTACTGTTGGGCTGAGTGCCAGTTTTGTTGCTAGTTCAGCCATTGTCACAGCTTTTGTTTCTATCATGAATATACCACCCTAGACAGAAAATCTAAACAGTTAGTTCTAAGCTAACACAGCACTTAGGATTTAGGGGTAGGGATAGGTGAATCTCTAAGGACTGGAAGTTGTTAATCATTCAAATGTTCAGGTATTTATTGAACCATTCTTGGCTGTCCCATTCCATGTAACTCCCAACAGTCACCTGTCTCTCTCTGTTGATTCCCAGTTTCCTCATTTGGGAGTGAGGCACCGAAGCCCCCACTAGGTCACCATCCAGCATCATTATTACAGTCTTCCTGACTCATATATTTCAAAGGAGGCATAAGATTCTCCTCACCCCCACTGAGCAGTGCTGCTCTTCAAAGAGGAGGGGGGCCCAAAATATCCACCCAGCAGCCTGTATTTAGAAGCTCCCAGGTGATGGGAGAGCAAACTTCCTGGAACATCAAAAATGCTGACGCTTAGTTTGAGAGTTAGAATTCTTAATCAGTTCACTCTTCCAATTCATCTCCAGTTCAGTGGACCTTTTGCCATGAAATATACTGGATACAGAATTATTTTAACCAAATGATAATTATGCCTGACATCTCGTAAGGTAGTATCTGAAGGGTGTATCATCTTTTAAAGAAATGGAGGTGGATCACTATTTTACCACTGGTCATCCTCACTGAAGCAACTTGCATGGAACTTGGGGGGAGGAGCACAGATTGCAGGAAGAAAGAGTTTGGAGGAGGCACAAGGGAGCCAGTCTCTGTGCACATGGCTGTCATGCTAACTGCAGTTGCATCATCTCCATAAATAGTTCTCTAAATAAAGAGCCATTTTAGTTTTAGAAACACGAAGGCTGCTCATGTTATTATCCAGCATGCACTACATAAAACACTCACAGATACTCCAGAAAGCTAGGTTGGTTCTTTTTGCTAAGACATCTAGATCTTATCCATACTTGACATTAAGGCTGAATTAGGAATCAGTGGCCAGAAATCAGTGTACCTGCACTGGTGCAAACTCTAAGCATAGACAAGGAAAGATGTAATTTGCACAGTTGAGCTTTACCTGCTTGAAATCTAGCTAAACTCAAGCCATGAAAACTACAGCCTTCTTTCTCCACACATAGGGTTTGCCTCAGTATATCTATATTGGCTGCAGGCTACCAATAACTGAATCCCAAGTATTGACAAGACCTGGGATAGTCTAACCTTTCATTTTATGAGGGTTGAATTACATTGTTGCCCAAATGCAATTAAAAAAAAGTCTCAGCGCTATGGACACGTTTTATCTTGTATGACTTTTAATTTAAAAAAGAATCTGAGAACAAATAGCTCTTTTTTTCCTTATTAAAAGACTGTCTCAACAAGTCTTTCATTAATCTCATATAAAAAACTAAAGACTAAAAACAGAGGGCAAAATTCTGCAATATACTCCATTGACTTCAACAGAGTTTCAGAGTCATGTGTCGGTGGATAATTCTGCCCAGAGATTTATCATATTTACTAACAGTGATAATGTCTGTGTATACTAGGTCATAGTGTCATCTGTTCAAGTGAAGGAAAATCAGTATTGAAGGTGTAAGTGTGTCCAAAGAGAATATTTGCTGTAGTAGTATCAAATAAAAAAACCAAAGAGAAAACAACTCTCAGTGCATAAGATACTAAGAAAAATAAAAAAGTTATTCTTAATGCACTGAGATGCTGTGGCTCAACTTCTCTGTCAAGTTGCTCTCTTGATTAACAGTTAAAATTGATGGATGATTATTTCTGTTGAACAGAAAGTAACTAGATTTTTTTGTCTTTTGGCCAGCAAACCAAAACAACAGTAGCTTGATCCAGATACCAGCTGTTTCAACAGCAGTCACAAATCCACTGATAAGCTTCTCAGAAGTTCCGAGTTCATACAGCTGAGAAAGATGTTTTTGAAGCAATGACTCACTATCGGCCTAGAGCCAGTGCTGAGATGAACATTTACAAAATGCCTCTGCCAAATGCTTGGAAAAACTCAGAATAATGCTATGTATGGCTGCATATAAATACAGCAATTTATGGGAAATTTCATGGCAATTTGAGATGAGTGAGGTAATCTTATTCATCGGTCCAGGGAAGAAAAAAACCAACTGGAGCCACTAGTCCCACTCATGCTCAGAGTTCATTCCCTCCCAACCAATCCTTAGCTTAGGGTTAAACAAGAAGCTGCCTCTAGGCCTGATCCTGTGAGCTGTTCCAGGCAAGCAGACTCCTGCCCAGAGCAGCTTGCTGCATCCAGGCCTTATTGCACATTTCATATGCTAGGCATGTAGAGATCCTCCAAGAACCACGAGACCATTAACAACTGACTCAAAACTCCATACTTAGACAAATACTTAAGCCAATTCATTTCTGAGATTCTAAAAAATGTGCTTAAGGACCTGACACCAATATTCACATGTCCCCATTTTTCATGTGTTCTGCACTCTCTGGTTTAGTCTAAGCTAGAGGTGTAAGTACCCAAACGCATTCTCATAATGTTTTTGACTCCACCAAAACAAGAAGAGAGCCTCTAAGGAGATTCTTTTCACCGTGATTTCTAGATGAGGGGAATCCTCATTTTGGCTGCACCTCCTGGAAAAAGGCAAATCTAGTGCCCATCTTTAAAAAAGGGAAGAAGGAGAATCCGGGGAACTGCAGATCGGTCAGCCTCACCTCAGTAACCAGAAAAATCATGGAGCAGGTCCTCAAGGAATCCATTTTGAAGCACTTGGAGGAGAGGAAGGTGATCAGGAACAATCAACATGGATTCACCAAGGGCAAGTCATGCCTGATCAACCTGATTGCCTTCTATGATGAGATAACTGGCTCTGTGGATATGGGGAAAAGTAGTGGATGTGATATACCTTAACTTTAGCAAAGCTTTTGATATGTCAGAAAGTTAAAGAAGTATGGATTGGATGAATGGACTCTAAGGGGGATAGAAAGCTGGCTAAATCATTGGGCTCAATAGGTAGTGATCAACAGCTTGATGTTTAGTTGGCAGCTGGTATCAAGCGGAGTGCCCCAGTGGTTGGTCCTGGGGCCAGTTTTGTTCATTAATGATCTGCATGATCAGCAAGTTCGTGGATGACACTAAACTGGGGGGGGAAGAGGTAGATACGCTGGAGGATAGGGATAGGGTTCAGAGTGACCTAGACAAATTGGAGGATTGGGTCAAAAGAAATCTGATGAGGTTCAACAAGGACAAGTGCAGAGTCCTGCACTTAGGACGGAAGAATCCCATGCACTGCTACAGGCTGGGGACCGACTAGCTAAGCGGCAGTTGTACAGAAAAGAAGCTGGGGATTACAGTGGACAAGAAGCTGAATATGAGTCGACAGTGTGTTCTTGTTGCCAAGAAGGCTAATGACATATTGGGCTACGTTAGTAGGAGCATTGCCAGCAGATTGATGGAAGTGATTATTCCCCTCTATTTGGCAGTGGTGAGGCCACATCTGGAGTATTGCATCCAGTTTTGCCCCCCCCCCCACTACAGAAAGGATGTGGACAAATTGGAGAGAGGCCAGCGGAGAGCAACGAAAATTATTAGGGGGCTGGTGTGCATGACTTATGAGGAGAGGCTGAGGGGACTGGGCTTATTTAGTCTGCAGAAGAGAAGAGTGAGGGGGGATTTGATAGCAGCCTTCAACTACCTGAAGGAGGGTTCCAAAGAGTATGGAGCTAGGCTGTTCTCAGTGGTGGCAGATGACAGAACAAGGAGCAATGGTCTCAAGTTGCAATGGGAGAGGTCTGGGTTGGATATTAGGAAAGAATATTTCACTAGGAGAGTGGTGCAACACTGGAATGGGTTACCTAAAGAGGTGGTGGAATCTCCATCTTTAGAGGTTTTTAAGGCCCAGCTTGACAAACCCCCAGCTGGAATGATTTAGTTGGGGTTGGTCCTGCTTTGAGCAGGGGGTTGGACTAGATGACCTCCTGAGGTCTCTTCCAACCCTGATATTCTATGATTCCATGATTCTGGAGTGGCCAAAAACAGCCTTAAGCAAAAGCCAGGATCTAGTCACTTCCAGCAAAAACACTGAACTAGATGGATCCTTGTGATGAGGTACGGCCATTCCTATGTTAATCAATGAAAACTTCATTTCAGGGCAGACAGACATACCAGCAGAATTAACATCATACTGTTGGTGCTGCACTATTAGACATGGTGTTTAGTGGAGCTGTACACATTAGCAACCTGATTCGCATAAGTGTTTCTTCATACACACACACATATTCTTCATTAATCTATACAACTTCCTCATATAACATCTGTCTACCTGCTTTCCCAGATGCCATTGGTTGATATTATCTGTTATTATATGCAACGGAGATTTTTCACATCTCTTTGTGGGGGGTTGCCATGAGTTAAATGTTACAAATGCACCTGTACTTATAAGCTGATATTTTCTCTTCCTTATATTAGAACATCCATCATTACTGAGTTCACACCTCTCTTTGCTGCTCACATTGCAAATCTAGATGGATTTGAGGGAATGCAGTTCACGCTTTGGAGTAATTTTTAAATCAGCTTTCCCCCTGGATGTTGGCCTCTTTGTTTTAACATCAAAGGGGGTTGACTGAGACTCAAGAGTCAACTGTAGCGTAGCTTGGAAGATATGTCACAGTTGAGCATCTAACATTCACCCTACTTTAAAACCTGAAAGAAGTAGAATAAATACTGTCCAGATAAAATATCAATTGAATGTGAAAAAACAGTTGAGAATGCAACCCAAGCAATGTTACATGAGGAAGGTTAACAAAGGTCAGAATTTATTGTGATTTTATTACTAGGAAAATGATGTCATAAGTAAGCTCAGACTGGTCTAACACACTTTAGCGTCTTTCTCAGAGTTTCCTCCCCCTCTTTAAAACAAAAAACAAAAATCTCCTACCGGTCACTTTCCAGCTGGAAAATCCTAGAAAGACATTGGAAGCCATAAAGCTGAAAAGACTGACTAACGATGCTTAGATATTCAGGGAATCATCTACCTGAGTTTTCCCAAACAATTAAATCTGGCTCAAGCCTTGACTTCTTGAATATACCCTGGCTGTCAATGATAAAGGAATAATGTATTTAGTTTACTGAGTCATTTTTAATGGTAGTTGTGGGAGGGGGGAGAAGAGGTACTGTAGATTTGTTTTGGTTTTCATTGCTATTTTTAGGTTGTAATACTGGGAGAAGGAGCTAGGTCATGTCTACACTAGTGAGCTTACAGCAGCACAGCTGCATTGCTGTAAGAGCGTTCATATAGTCCCTCTATGCCGATGGGAGAGAGCTTGCCCCGTAATAAAACCACCTCCCCAGGCGGCGCTAGGTATGTCGGCGGGAGGAGCTTTCCTGCCAACATAGCGCTGTGCACACTAACACTTATGTCGGTGAAACGTATGTCACTCAGGGAGGTGCTTTTTTCAAGCCCCCAAGCAACATAAGTTTTGCCGACATAAGTGGTAGTGTAGATATGGTCTTAGTCTCTAAAGTGAAATGCTGCAAATAAGATCACTAACTTACAACAAATTGTCTTTTTTACTGTTGTGGGACTATTATACCACATAGTCACTGATGCCTGTAAACTCAACAACTAAACAAGCATATAATGTCCGTGTTGTTCATTAAGAAAAGTTCTCAAGACTGAAGTATTTTTTGTTTATAACCCCATAGAAACACCTTTTTAGAAAGAGATTGTTCAAATTTGCCTCTTATTACTTGTAGCTGTTGCATCCCATAAATATAATAGTGAAATTGCTCTTTGTACAACCTAGGTATTTCTAGCCCCGCCAGCTCTCAAGGGTAACAGTAGGACACACATTTTAGGTGGATCATGAGGAGGGAGCAGGTTTTCTTGCTTCTCACAAGCTCGTTCCTTGGGCCCAAATCTCCACTTCTCTCCATCAGTTTCACACTGAGGTAATTCCACTGAAGTCAATGGCGTAACACTGGCATAAAACTAATGTAACAGAATGCGAGTTTGGCTCCTTATCTCTGCAACGAGTGCAGTGTTATGCTGTTTCATTTTCAGCCACTTTGCTGCTTCTGTGTGTGTGAGATTAGATACAGGACTAGCAGAGCTTCTGAAAAACAACAGAGTAACACATTTCCAGCTCTCACGCAGCACACTGGTGGCAGGAGATGAGGAAAACAAATACTTTCTTTTTACGTTACAGTGCCAGAGTTTCACTTAAAAAAACCCAAACCCATACCCCCTCCCATGTGCTGTGGGATTGTTACGGTTGCCCAGGCATGTGTATGCATAGTTTGCATCTACACTGCAGCTGGGAATACGCCTGCCAGCCCTGATAGACTCATGCTGGTGGGGCTCAAGTTAGCCTGTTAAAAACAACAGTGTGGACGTCATGGCTTGGGCTGAAGCTCAGGCTCTCAAGCCCATGTGGTCTGGTGAGCTGGAAAACACAAGCTGTATCCTGAGCTGCAATGTCCACCCTGCTAATTGTTGTGCCCTGACTCGAGTCCCGCTAGCATGCCTGTGTCTGGACTGGAAAGCTCATGCCCCGCTGCAGCGTAGACATACCTTTATAGGATCTGTATGCATGCATGTAAATGCAGAATTTAGCCCAGTGGGGAATGGATTGTTCAGGCTGTACAGAACTATTCCATTTTAAATGATTTATCACAATTAATTCAACTATCCTAATTGAATTTATTAAAGCACAGTTATTTCAGCTAGGATATTTTTATCATTCCTTTTACAAATCACAGTACAGTATGGAATAATTTCTCTGATTTCCCAAGTTACCTTGTCTGAGTGAGCAGTATCTTGATCATACATTAAACAGAACAGTGCTGTGCATCTGTTTTGCTGCTGTCTCCCTCTAGCCCAGTGTTTCTCAAAGCCGGTCCGCCGCTCGTTCAGGGAAAGCCCCTGGCGGTCCGGGCTGCTTTGTTTACCTGCCGTGTCAGCAGGTTCGGCCAATCGTGGTTCCCACTGGCCGCGGTTCGCAGTTCCAGGCCAATGGGGGCTGCAGGAAGGGCGGCCAGCACATCTCTCGGCTCGCGCAACTTCCTGCAGCCCCCATTGGCCTGGAGCGGCGAACCGCGGCCAGTGGGAGTCGCGATCGGCCGAACCTGTGGACGCAGCAGGTAAACAAACTGGCCCGGCCTGGCAGGGGCTTTCCCTGAACAAGTGGCGGACCGACTTTGAGAACTACTGCTCTAGCGCTCATGTCATACTCTGATGACTCATACAAAACGTCCTGTCAGGCTCATTAGAAGGAAACATAGGCCTCTGGACAGGGATGGAAATCTTGAGGCCTTCTTTCCTAAATAAAAGGAAGATTGCCTTTGGCTTCAGTTTAACTCAGCTTTTCTTGTACTTTTTACCATCCAGGTAGCACTTACTTGTATATGTTGATATCTACAAGAAAAATATGCAAAGACCATCCTGGCACACAGATGAAGGGGAATGAAAAAGGCTCTTTGCACACATGCACCCTCCCTGCAAGCTGTGCTATGAGCTGCTTGGCCATAGTGGAGATTCCAACCCAACAGTTTCTATATTTCCTCCCCCCAGAACCTGTTTCTATAATAGGTAATGAAAAAAATATGGCAGCCCTCAAAATATGACCAAAATATTACCAGGCAACTGTATTTTGTTCAGCACTATTCATACAAACTGTATCATAAAACTCTTCAGAGTTAAATATTAGGCATTACAATACATATCACACCTCTAAATTCATGTAAGCACTAACCATAGAATTTTTAGTTGACTAAATAAAGCACTTGCCCTATTATTATTTTTTTTTATAAATTATTGCATTCCAATTCTTTTGGGGCTGTACTTTGATGAAAAATTCTTCAATTCTTTTAGTGCTGAGCATCAAGTGGATAAAAATCCAGCTTTAACATTTTCTTTCTTTGCACAAGATTTTGGGATGGTTTATGGCTGGTCCCTGCTAAGTTATGCAACAGTGAGACCTGGTGCCAAGAGTGAAAGAGGATGCAAGTACCCACCGCAGCACATGGTGGCTCCCAGAAAGGCAGACCCTCCACTTATGAGGCCAGAGACCCCTCCCACCTTCACTACTCCATAAAGTGCAGGGTCAGACTCCATCACCACCCAGCCTTTGTAGCCTGCTATAGTTCAGTTAAAAAATTGTCTCATATTGTACATGGAGCTGGTTACACCACCTGCAGTTAAGGTTTACTGTACATGGAGTTCAAATCCTGTAAAGGCTTTTATTATAGTTTCTATGAACATTTTTCAGTCAATGCAGTTGTTAACTGATTGATTTTTATTGCATTTATTATGCCAAGAAACAAAAATCTGATCCAAAGCGTTACATGTTAAAAGAAAAAGAGCAAAAAAAACAGCTCAGCTTTATGAAGACAGGATATTTATGAAGATAATATTTTGCTCTGAAGTACCGAAGTTTTTAATTCATAACGAGGGCCCTACCAAATTCACAGTCATAGGATTTTAAAAATCGTAAATTTCATGATTTCACTTACTTAAATCTGAAATTTCACAGTGTTGTAATTGTAGGGGTCCTGACTCAAAAAGGAGTTGTGAGGGAGTCGCAAGGTTATTGTAGGTGGGGTTGCAGTACTGCTACCCTTACTTCTACACTGCTGCTGACGGCAGCACTGCCTTCAGAGCTGGGCAGCTGAAGAGTGGCAGCTGCTGGCCAGGAGCCCAGCTCTGAAGGCAGAGCTGCCGCCAGCAGCAGTGCAGAAGTAAGGATGGCGTGGGTATGGTATTGCCCCCCTTACTTCTGCACTGCTGCCTATAGAACTGGGCCCTTAGTAAGCAGCTGTCACTCTCCAGCCACACAGTTCTGAAGGCAGCAGCACAGAAGTAAGGATGACATGGTATGGAATTGCCACCCTTACTTCTGTGCTGCTGCTGACGGGGTGCTGCCTTCATAGCCGGGCGCCTGGCCAGCAGCTGCCGCTCTCCAGTCGCCCAGCTCTGAAGGCAGCATCGGTAGCAGCAGCAGCGTAGAAATAAGGGTGGCATGGTATGGTATTGCCACCCTTACTTTTGCAGTGCTGCTGGCGGTGATGTTGCCTTCAAAGCTGGGTGCACAACCAGCAGTCGCCACCGCTCTCCAGCTGCCCAGCTCTGAAGGCAGCATAGAAGTAAGGGTGACAATAACGCTACCCCCCTGCAACTCCCTTTTGGGTCAGGACCCCCAATTTGAGAAACACTGATCTCCCCCCTGAAATCTGTATAGTATAGGGTAAAAGCACACAAAAGATCACATTTCACAGGGGGAGACCAGATTTCAGGGTCCGTGACACATTTTTCATGGCCCTGTATTTGGTAGGGCCCTATTCATAAATCTTACTAAGCTTTTCTAAAAAAGGTATCAACCTTAATTTAACTTTAGCAGAGCTGTTGCTCTACTGTAATTTGTGGAGGAGGCAAGTTACTCCTTATCCTTATATAGTTTGACCATTTCAATGCCTTTTCAAATATAGGACTGCCAAATGTCACACAACCATAAAGGCTAGAAAATGTCATTAAAAAAGTAAGCTGAGATTCTCACATATACACTTTTTGCCAGTAGCAAAAATCTCCAACTGCTTGAGATGGGACATTAGATGGGGAGGATTCTGAGTTACTACAGAGACTTTTTTCCCCAGGTATCTTCCTGGCAGGTCTTGTCCACATGGTCAGGTTCTAACTGATCACCTTATTTGGGGTCAGGAAGGAATTTTCCCCTGGGGCAGATTGGTAGAGATCCTTGGGAGTTTTAGCCTTCCTTGGCAGCATTGGGCACAGGTCATTTGCAAGTTTAAACTAGTGTAAATGGTGAATTCTCTGTAACTTGAAGTCTTTAAACCATGACTTGAGGACTTCAGTAACTCAGCTTGTCTTGAAAAGAGTCTTTTGAATAATGAGTAACATTTTGAATTGCAGTGTCTAGCAAACTGCTACCTTTTACTGCAACCAGACCAAAAGAGTGACTTTGATACCAGCTTCAGCTGGTGGGTTTAAGTGAAACATAGGCCTCCTTAGAGGATTGATTTAAATGACATTAGTAGCACCTGGTGTCCTGGAGCAGCTACAGTCTGAATTTCATCACCGCATTCTGACCATTGTAAACTGTGCTCCTGACCATTGTAAGTTGTGCTCTACTTTTGCTATCTAATATCCATTTTCCAGGGACAATATTAGCAATGTTGCACGAGCGCGCACACATTTTCCTCATATCTCAAGATGTAACCAAGTGTTGTCACCAGGCTCACAACACCAGGACCAAGATGGACCTAAGGATTTTTTGGAGGGTTAGACTTTTGGGGGGATAAGCTTAACTGATTCAATGTTGAGAGCTAGCCAACAGAAGAGGAAAAAATAAAAATGAAATTTGAGTACAAATAAAAATTAGTTTTCCTGATTTTTTCCCCACTGAAATTTCAACAAATTTTTCCACCCTCTGTACTTGTTCTGCATATACAATGGGAGGGTGAGATGTTTAGGCTGCCTCCAGAAGAAGCGAAACCCAGGTGCATGGTCAAATCCAGTGATTGGTTTTAAATGGGTTTATATTTTAAAGGCTGTATTCATGAGGATAAAGGAGGCTGTGCATGACCCAGGAGCATTTTCTGTTCAATACACCGTAGAACCTGTACACAATGTAAATAAAAGTGAACTAGGACCAAAAAAAAAAAAATCCTGAGTGTGTTTGCTCATTCACTGCTGGTGTTTAGACATTTCTGACCATTCAGAGGTCATAACATGGTTTATTAATTTACTAATGGTTTACAATACAGGCCTTTGCTCAGTACCTAGTTTGTACTACATAGTGTGTACCTTTGCTGCTTGCCTTTCTGAATGAAAGCCACTGTAGCATCACTGAACCTGAGAATTGCTCGAGTACAGATGCTTTCCTATAAAACACTGTGTTGAGAATGCACTCTTACTGTACATAGTATGCACATTATATTCTCTTTTACTGCACCTTCTTTAATAATACTTTCACCTGACGTTCTCTATGAATTTCTCTCTTCTGAACCAACTGCCTTATATCTGTTGTTTACACTACACAGAGTGGTAACTGATTTACATACTAAAAGGGTCAGTGTGGACAAATCAGTGTTTAAGAGTGCATTTGTTGCTGCATGCAAGTCAAGCATAAAAATTTGTGTGAACCCAGCAATTTTTCTGTCTTTTTATCTTCATGAACAGCAAGCATTAGTAAATATGCCTGAAACATCTATGCAGAGACATAACAGCAGTGTTTTATGGAGAAGTCAGATGACTGGCAAGCTCATTCGTAATACAAAACCGTTCTGATTCCTACTAGTCACATGGAAGTGGAGAGACTTATTATGTAAAGTATGGGTCAGACTCATCAGCTAAAACATGTAATTAATTCAAGGGTATAACATCTGCATAATAGCTACTTCATATTTTCAGACCCAGTTAACAGGATTCAAACCATCATAATGGGCTTTGAATTATGTTTATTTAACTTTCTGTGTGCAAGAGTGCAACCAGAATACATATTGCTAGAAATATTTATTCATTTCTGCCCATTTAAGTGCGATGCTCTTAAAAACATAAAGGACCGGCTCCTCTGCTGGTATAAATATGCAGAGCTCCACTGACTTGATTTGGCCCCAGGAGGGCAAACTTACCAATACAAGCTTTAAAATGCCGTGTTGTTTCCTGTTTAACACATTGGCTGAAATCAGGAATGCCACAATATTGCTGATCCTCCTCTATTTTTCTCCTTCCATTACATCTTCACCCAGGTGCAGTCTGGTTGGCTCCATTCCTGTGGTATAATCCATACATGTTAGGGCCTAATCAGCAGTGAATCTAAGTTCAGGCTGCACCTCCAAGAAAACCTTCTTTTCCCTTTATGTAACCTCTTTCCCATGCCCTGCCTGTGCCTTACCTCACTAAAATTCTCCTCTAGCCTGAATTTTAGCATGTTAGCTCCTATGTTTAGTACGTTAGCAAGGCTAACTACTCCCATTTCCTTTCTGCCACATACACACACAGACATTCACACGGAGGTACATTAGTTCCTATTTGCTCATGGTATGAAGTCCTATGATAATTCCAAGATTTGTCTTTCCCTGGATACATATATATGCTATATCTAGGCTCATAAGCAAGACTCTGTTTTTCAAATCCTCTGACCAAAAAATAAATAAAAATGTGTATGTGTGTGGGTTGCTGTTCTTTTTTATTAACAAAGTCACCAACAACTGCTGATTAATAAACTAGACTTGACACATTTCCTTGTTCATTTGCCATCTTAGTCCTCTCATTTGATCATCCCAGATTAACCTGTTATTGCACCAGGTGTTTCTCTGTTTCCGTTCTGAATTCTTTTCTTTTTAAGATTGCTTTCTCCACGGACATTAGTTACTACTACATGGAATGTGTATTATTGTTGCAATAGGATTCCTTCCTATACCGCATTAACAGAATACAATAGTATAGGTCTTAAAAAAAACCCAACACTTAGCCTATCATAAAATATAGATTACATATTTTTATTTTGCCCAAAATACCTAGCAGGCAGAATGAAAGGCACCTACAGGAGGGAGAGTTTGCAACTTAGATTGAGTGCCTCACCTGACTCAGGTTTCTTCTTCAGTATTTCCCATTGAAGATACATAGCAATCACTTCATCAGTCTGTCTTCATGTAAGGCATGAAAATCCCTCCCTGAGATCTTCTGCTCTGCTTGGAACAGTACTGCAAGGTACTTCCAGGTGGGGCTAACATTCAGACCAGTAAAACAGCTATAATATTATTTACCGTTGGGAGGGCCCAGTGCTTAATTTGTAATGAAAGAGGTGCCGGTACTCAAGCAATTAGATGCTGGGGCTCAAGCAATTTTTTTACATTCATAACTGATGAAGCAAGCCCAGAGGTGCCGGGGCTATGAACTACCAAACCTAGAGGTGCCAGGGCTTGCCCTAGCAAGCCCTGGCACAAATTAAGCACTGGGAGTGCCCAAAATGTAGTCAGCGCTTTCCATACAGAAAAGAAGAAACAGTCGCTGCCTTGAGATGCTCACTGTTTATGTGGGCTTGTTTGCAGAGAGTCAGTGATTGGCATTTGAAGATGCTTTTCCTGAAGCTATAAAAATGTGGCATTAAAATGTCTATATACTTTTTATATACTGTTTTCTTTTAAAGATGCGAACATCCTTTCTGCTGCGAAATTGCCCTGTGCTAGTCCTCAGTGGAATGATTCCAAAATATAATTAGTTATAATCCAGGCATCAGTTCTCGTCATTTGATGAAGTCACAATGTTGGTAAGATTTAAATTTGGAGAAGAAGGGTTGGGACATTTCAAATAAGTGAGGAAAGTGAATCACTCAGTCATATACTCTGAAACCTTCCTTCTTTATTCTGCTTCCTTGTCCAGCCCTGCTTCCAGTGCAGTACAGATTAAGGGACATATTATGGCATCAGTTTTTACTCTCCTGTGGTGGAGTGCACTTGGGGCCAGCAGGTTTAGGAGAAGGCCATGGTTCAACAGTCTTTTGGAGTATGTCTACACTGCAATGTAAGCCCAGAGTTAGTAGAATTTGAGCTAGCAGACCCTGCATTTGTTAACCCTGGGTTTTATGATCTACACACATTTGTAACCCCAGGTTAGGAATTGTTGAACCCTGGTGTGACAGTATTCCCCATATTCTTCATAGAAATATTCTTCTAATATGATTATAGCTTATCTGAGATATATTTTCTGCAAGATATGAGATATCATTGGAAAGGTTATGATTTACTGAATATGATTATCCGATTCATATGCATGTATCATTTCTGTATCTGAAGTTAGAAATATTGACTATGTATCTGAATTAAAAATTGTGTTTACAGATGGGGACGCCCACTAGACAGAATGCAATCAGTTTAGAAGGCTAGCTGGAAACAAGTCAATCAACCATTAGGGAGAACAATAGGTTTTAGAAGCTGCTAATCTCCCACCTTCCTGGGAAGTCTTCCTGTGGACGCTGAAAATAGACTTTGAGTTATGGCTGCAGGGTCATGTGATCAAGTCACTGGTACTGGAATCCATCTTGGAATACGAGTGTTTTTCCACTGACTGACGTGGGAACTAAGTTTGGAAACAAAGGGTTCCCACCATATGCAAAAGCTATTTAAAGCAGGGGAGTGACTTCTTCACCATCTCCGCACCCAAGATGACTGCTGTAAACACCTTAAGATTGAACTGGGGAAGAAAGGATTGAACCCAGGCTGGAGGGTGTCTGGCCTGTGAAAGAAATACCTGGAGTTTTAAGCTGCAAGCAAAAGCAGCTTGCCTTCAAGAACCTCTGCAATCTGCTTAAAACAACATTTAGGGTGAGAATTTCTAGTTATAACCAGTTTCTTTAGTAGATGAAGCTTAGCTTGCGTGTTTGTTTCATTTGCTAGGTAATCTGCTTTGATCTGTTTGCTATCCCTTATAATTACTTAAAATCCACCTTTTGTAGTTAAACTTGTTTTGTTTTTTCTAAAACCAGTTTATGAAATTCATAACTGGGGGTGGGGGGTGGGGGGAAAGCTGTGCATATCTCCCTCCACATTGAGGGAGGGGGTGAATTTCAATAAGCTTTCGCTATATAAGTCTCTATGCGGTGTAAGATGATACAATTTTGGATTTATCCTCTAGAGGGAGGTGTGCACCTGAGTAACTGGGCAGTTCCATAGCTGAAGCCTTCCCATGCAGCGACTAGTTAGAAAGCCTGCATGCATGTTACGGCAGCTGGGTGTGTCCATACCTGTATGTGTGCTGGTGAATGTATGATACCGGAAGCAGGTCTGCAGCTTGTCACAGGACAAAGGGAGCCCAAGCTGGTGGGATAGGCAGGCTCAGTGGTACCCCTGTTACAAGTGGCACCCCAGGGGGAACCTATCACACCTGGGTCCCAACCTGGGGCTCCAGCATCTACACTGCATTATGCGGGCCCAAGTCCAACCACCCATAACCCAAATTTCCTATTGCCCCCCACCCCCCCAGATGTGGCCACTCTACCCCTTTGTTCATTGTGCAGTGTATGAAAATTTGACTGTCCACCAAACTTGACTGTCCTGAGGACAAAAGAAAGTCAGCCTGTGGGATACTTTTAGAGGACTCCCAGACCATGAGTCAAGTGGGCCCGCACATACACTGCAAAGCAATAGGACTTGAACCTTAGGTCCCAGCTTGACTCAGGCTCAGACCCTCCACCCCCATGGGGTCCCAAGATCCAGGGGCTAAGCTCTGGTTTAGTGCAATTTGTATGTAGATGGAAAGAGGGTTAGGCTTGAGCCTGAGTTTGAACTCTGGGCTTACACTGCAGTGCAGACAAAGCCTGAGTCCTTGGATGGCTGTGCCAAGCGGTCTGAAGTCCTAACAGCCAAGTTAGGTCCCCCACTCAGGCAGAGAAGGATGAAAAATGGCAGGGTGACCCAGGGCCCAAGGAAAAAGGGGTGAGGAGAATCTCAGTCCCCTCTAGTGGTACAACAGACCACCCTCCCCTGGGCCACTTCCTATCTCCCATGATCTCTCTTCAGTTTGGAGCATGGACATGGCACTCGTTTTCCCTCTCAGCAGAAGATTGCTCCTACAGTCTCAATAGTTCAGACAGCCAGTCTTCCCAGCTCACTTTCCAGCAGCCACTTTCTCCCCCTTGCCAGGCAGAAGAGGGTCAGGCCCTTGGGCTCTGGGTTGGGTCTCACCAAAGTCCAATCTCTTCCCTGTAGGTCCCTCAAGCCAGGGGTGAAAGTAGAAATAGGGACTTACCAATATGGGGCTGGGTTGGGGCTGGCTCTGGCCCCCAGAATGGGCGAGGCCTCAGGCGGAAGGGGCGAGGATGGGGTTCAGAGCCAGACCCGGCCTGCCCTGTACTGGTAAGTGCCCTCCTCCTCCCCCGCCGGGGTAGCAGCAGCAGCCAGGGGCTCCAGCAGCAGTTTAAAGGGCCCAGGGCTCAGCCGATGCTACCGCCCTGGGACCTTTAAACCACTGCCGGAGCCCCCAGCTGCTGCTGCTACCACAGGGCTCTGGCAGCAGGGATATGGGGGCTATTTAAAGGGCCAGGGCTCCCCTGCCTCTACCTCCCCGGGCCCTTTAAATAGCTGCAGGAGCCTGCCGGAGTGGTGGCGGGGCTCTGGCGGCTATTTAAAGGGCCAGGGCCATAGAGGCAGCGGAAGCCCCGGGTCCTTTAAATAGCCCCCAAAGCCCCACCGCTACTCCAGAGCTCTCGGAGCTATTTAAAGGGCCCAGGATTCCCCTGCTTCTACCGCCCCAACCTTTTAAATAGCCCCCGGAGCCCTGGTGTAGTCGCGGCGGGACTCCGGCAGCTATTTAAAGGGCCCAGGGCAGTAGAGGCCCTTTAAATAACCTCGGAGCCCCGGCCCTTTAAATAATCTCGGAGCCCCACTGCGCTACCCCAGGGCTCCAGCAGCTGGAGCCCCAGGCCCTTTAAATTGCCACCTGGGGAAGCCGGGCCGCCCCGGTATGGCGCACAGGCTCTTGCCGGTACGCCGTGCTGGGGCGTACCGGCTTACGTTCACCTCTGCCTCTAGCCCACAACCTGCAGCCACTCTCACCTTCACTCTCTCCCTGCTTGCCTGTCAGAGTCTCCTTTTTAGGAAGGCTTTCCATTGGTATGCTCTGTGTGACATACCAGGGTGCAGTCCAAACCAATGGGGGACTTTGGGTGCCTTACAATTCCTTGATGAAGTAGCTCACGCCTGGGGTGGTCATAAACAGCCTTCCAGCATGTAAGCCATGTGTGTAAATGCAGCATGCCAGTCTCACTTGGGTTGTACTTTGGATCTCATGAGCCTTGGTTATACTGCAGGGTGACTGCAACATACCCCCAGTCTCAGATTTCCCCCCAGAAATGTACTCCAGTACTCTGCGGCATTCTCCTGGACAGTACAAATATTTTAAATCCATTCTTCCTTAAAGGGAATAATATGCCCCTTTATCGAAAACAGTTATTCAGACACTTCAGTTTAAACACACTGGATTAGATAAAACAGTAATATAAGTTTATTAACTACAAAGAAATAGATTCTAAGTGAGTATAAGTAATGAAGCATAAAAGTCAGAAATAGTTACAAGTAAAATAAAGATAAGGCCTTTACTAATGCCTAACTTAAACTATGTTTGCTTTAATTTAAGTTTCTTACCACATGCTCCAGCAGATTACTAACCAAACTCTCAGGTCAGGACCCCACCCCTAGAGTCCAGGAAATGCTTCCCTTGTCTCTTTAGGTTCAGTGAATGTGATAGACATGGAGAGAGAAGAGGTGCCTTGGGGTGTTTGACCCTCCTTTTTATAGTTTCAGTCCCCCTCTTGAAAAAAGATTTCCAGCTGGGCACTAAGTGACAGAGTGTCTATGTGGAAGGATGTTCCCTACTGGCTTTTTCTCACCTGGCTTTTTCTCACCTGTCTCACCTTTCTTTGTTTCCCTCCCTGATTGATGACTCCGTTTACTGCATAAATGCAAATTAAGGCAAGCATATGTTCCTTTGTTTAGGTCAGATCTGTTTGTCAACTTCTGTTTGGGCAGGTCTGTGTGGTTGGGAACATGAGTTAATAACACCATATAGGAGGATCTTATACAATGTTGCCACACATATTTTATCAGGAAAATAGTGACCAGCAAATTGTAAGTTTTAAGATGATACCTGTCAAGGCATACTTTGTACAAAGATTATTACAATAGTGTGTGAATACAGGGATATATTCTGTCATACTCTGCAGCTGCTGAGAGGTGGAGCCTTCTTGGCCCAGTACTGCTCCATTATTCCTTCAATCTTAATGAGGGGTTTGTAAAGCATATCACATCCCCTATCACATCTAAAGGTAATAGAAAATTGTACTTAATAATTGGTGGTAGCATATGGCCCGTTAGTTATTGAAACCTGATCTTGTTCAGTGCTTAATTCCCATTGACTCCAAGAGGCACTGAAAGTGTTCCATGCTTTACAGGACTCACTCAGTACCTGTCAGAGTCAGACCCTTCAACCAAAACAATGTTAAATATTTTTAGAACATTACTTTTGGTCATTGCAATTCAGTCCAATAAATCACTCACTTCACTTTCCCAGAAGTGGCAACAGTATGCTACAATTTAGGCAGAAATCTGCTGGTTTTGTTTTTCTCCTACAGAATAGATAATGCTGACATTGTTCTTTACTCTGTAGTCTTTATAACACAATGTATCCTAGATCAACAGTATGGTTTTTAAGAGGAATCAATTATGCATGTTGCTTGGGTGCTTTTCATGGGAATTGCTGCAGTTACGCTGCAGCTTTACTTTTTTATCTGCATCAGTATTCTGGAGTATCAGGCCATGTTATAAGGTTCATTAAATAGTTAAGGCTATTTTCCACTAAACTTGTATATGTCTTCTTTGCATTTTTTGCCAATGTAATACATTTGAATCTAATAAAGAAAATGATCAGCATATACTGATATCTATCTATCTATCTATTCTACTTACACATCATGTATTTTTCATTTTCATACACATTCAATGAGAGAGTCCTAGAAAATTACTTTCTGGTTTGATTTAAATGAATTCTGTATTCTGCCATCTGAGTTTTCACAACAGTAACAATTTACTTTATTTTGCAATAAACATTAATAGTGGAGACACTTAAGACGTTCCACTGGTTTGAGAACTTCTATTAGTTCCAAAGATAGGGCTGATCTAAAGCCCCCTGAAGTCAATTGAGAGGTTCATGTTGAATTCAGTGGGATTGTATCAAAACCATATATCTTTTAAAATGGAAAATGCTGTTAGAACCATCAGAATCTTTCAAAGCAGTGGAGCATTTTAAGGACATCCGCTGTACCTTTTTTCTTTTTAAGTGAATGCCACAAACTTTCTTTTATATATATTCTGATATTCCTCAAATGTGCACAGTGCTCATTTCATACCTCACTATGCCAGTGAAATTATTTTATTTCAAAATAAGATTCAGCTACCTTAAGCGTTATCTTAATCATCATGAAAGAGGAGTTGACTTAGTTATATAAAAATAAATATTCAATAAACGTACATATATTTAAATATAGCCTATTCTAATTTACTGTATAATGTGTAACACTGTAATTTTAAGTGCTCATCTGAAGGAAAGGGTAATGCTGTAAAGTATGGCAATACATGTAAATAATCATAATGGAAGCCTAATGGAAATACCTCAGCACATAGGTTCCTTACTATAATTGGCAGGGTAACTTTTGGGTTGCAGAAGGCTCTGGTCTCTCTCTGTCTCTCTTTTCCTCCGTATCTCTTGTTGCTGTAAAAAGACAACACTGAATATGTAGGAGGAAATATAAGGGTGGAGAAGAAGAACTGAATGGTGAAGAAATTATTTTAAAGTCACCTTTCTAACCATGGTATTTACTGGGCACTGAATGGTTCCCTTTCTTTAACTGTAAGTCTAGTAATCATTAGGAGACAACATGAGAATTTCTCAGCCTATTTTCAGGGCGGGGGGGAACTCAGGATGATGCTGAGAGGCCAACAAGAGTGGGAACAGGTACAGGTTATGAAGGACACTCTTGTATCCTTCTGTCTCTAGCAATGAACCTGACTGAATACTGACACTAGTTTCACCAGAGACATGAAAACAAACTTCACTACGCAATTTCAGTGTCATTCAATGAGATTTGCCAGAGGGCAAAGATACATAGGAAATAAAGTAGAAGCATGTTCTTAGATTGTTGTGTATATCTGCCAGTGATGTAAATTCCACAGACAGGATTTCATACTGATATCATTTGGTCATAAAAAACAAAATAATTATGACCTTATTTTATGCTGTACTGATGCCTGTATATATCCATGTACTATAAATGCAAGTAATGTGATTAGCAGTTTCTTTCAACATTGCTTCAATCCAGGCAACAACTTAAAGAGGCCATATGGGGTGACATTAGACAGCGTAGGCTATATTTAGCTTGTCTAGGAACTAGAGAGAGCTATAGGGCCTTGTCTGGGTCTAATAGCCTGAATAAAGAATCTCCTTTATGCTCTCTGTTAGAAGGGATGCTACATCTGTAACCAGCACCATATTGTGTATATATATATATACCTGTCTGTACGAAGAATCTGTGGGATTCAGGCCTGTCTGCCAAAACTCTGCATGTATTTTACTTCATACAATATAATATGCAGTATTAAAATCTTAACAACTGTTAGAACCTCCACCCACAGAGTACTTCCAAAAAGAAAACATATAAGCTAGAAAAGGGAGGGAAGGCCAGGTTTTGGAGAGGGGAGCCAGCTTATACTTGTTGGCAACTGTTAAAGTTTTGAAATATACCTCTACCCCGATATAACGCTGTCCTCGGGAGCCAAAAAAAAAAAATCTTACTGCGTTATAGGTGAAACCACGTTATATCAAACTTGCTTTGATCTGCCGGAGTGCGCAGCCCTGCCCCCCTCCCCTCCCCCCCCCGGAGTGCTGCTTTACCGCGTTATATCTGAATTCATGTTATATCGGGTCGCAGTATATCGGGGTAGAGGTGTATATGAAATGCTAATGCAGTAGGCATAAAGGGATCATTAGCTATTCTGGGGCACTCAGTCAAAGCCAGTAACATTTATGTTATTGTATAAGAGATTTAATTTACTGTTTAAAGCTCCTGTCCTCAACTTCATACAAATCCATTTATGAGCAAGTAAATTTTATCAATGAAGGTGTAAAATCCATCATAATCCACTTAGAGACTATACTAGCTATTATGGGTAACACTCAGATATAAAGCACAGTACATTATAATACATTTCCCCCAAATACACCTCAGCTTTTGCAAGCATCATGCAAAAAGTTAATGTGAAATTCACACTTGAACATTATAGAAGCATTAGATGTATGTGAGTGATACAGAAGTTAAAATGCACTATTGGTATGATGCACTGGATGTTAGTATACTGCAATGTAAATAGTATATTCAGAGGAATGTATCAGCTAACCGGGATATACAATAAGCTAGTAAAACCATCCAAAGCCCTGCAAACCAGTAGTAATTGATATTTTAATTTGAGGAGATCTGAAGATAAAAGGAGGCCCAATAGTGATGGCCAGACCTGCTGAAACTCTCTAAATACCAATATTCACCACATGTATAGAATGAAAATAGCCAGAAGAATTGCACTTAAATATTCTAGTAACACAGGAATGTCCAATTTTGCTTACTGTCAACTATGGCGTGTGTTTATTAAACAGGTCTTGTGCATGTAGTACACCAGAGAAAGCAATCAGTCCATTTACTGTCAAATTCCTAAGAAACTGGAGGCTGCACTTGGCAGTACTACCTAGGTTAATAACAACCTACCTGCATATACATTTTCCTGATTTGTACATGAATTTGTGTTAAATGTGCATGCAAGCAGGCTTATATAAACATACTTTTTAAATACACAAGTGGGCCTCAGCCTCATACTTTTAAAGCCTCATACTTTTATTGTTTATAAGAAATAGTTTAAATCTACATCTCATCAATATCTCCACTAGTATCCTGATGAAAGCTCTGTGACTGACACATTTTTCATTTCACCGTTAATTCTGAAAAATCAAAAAAGTTTCATTTCAGATCAAACCAAAAAGGAAAAATTTCCAGTGTTTTGGCAAATTGAAAAGTAAAAAAAAAAAAACTGTTTGGCATCGAATGAAACATTTTCCATTTCAATTCTGACCATTTTAAAACTTCTCATTTAAAAAATAAATAAAATGGGGGGGGGGGGGGGAATCTAAACATTTTGTTTTTGAAACAGTTAAAACAAAATGGTTGTTTTTTAAAAATTGGAAAAAAAAAGGCTAAAATGATATGAATTTTCCAAATGTTTCATTGTCACTGAATGAAAAAACTTTCCTACCAAAGATTTCACCCAACTCTAATCCTGGTACATTGTATTTTTAGAGTGAATTTCCTTTGCAAATATGAAGGAAAAAACACAATTCATTTTCTGTGCATAAAAAGAACATGTACAAAATGTGTTTCCATCAGTATATAAATACCTGCTTTTTGTGAATTCAGCCCTTAGGATATTTTTGCTAAAGAGGTAAATATGGACTTTTATTTCAGCTTTTTATTCCCACGTGGGCGATATTTTCTATAGTGCCATTGCCACCTGTATTAATAGCAACACTGCTGCTGTTGGAATTTGTAACAGCTGTAACTATGCATACTGAAAGTACAATTGGAGAGTTCTTGTTCATGTGTAAAAAAGGTAAGTGCAATAACCTGGCATTAGGTGAATAAATTCAGCTTCCTCAATGCTAGGGCATAGCTCCCATAATTGGCCATAACTAAAGATCATTTCATAAAATCTGGCTTTCTACATGAAGCATCTTGTAATTGGTAGCAAATTGGTGGTGGGGTGGTGGGGATACAGCAAGTGTTGTGTTATAAGCCATATTCTTTACCTGCTAATATCTACCAACCTTTTTATTATGAGGCTTTTAGCCTGGAATTACAGCTCTTTTACAGCATTATTTTTTTCTGAAGAAATTAAAGAGGAATGTACCCTATAAAATATGACTCAAAATAAAATCATGCCTGTAGTGCCTAAGGTAATATAGAATCATTGACAAATTCATGTCTCAACTGCTTCTCCAAGAAGGCGCTAAATGCCTGTTTAGGAAATATTGGACATTTTTATTTTGTATTCTGGGTGTCCTTTGTCCTATCTGGAGTCTTTCCCCACAGCCTTTACTTTTGTAAAAATACTTATTAGGAAAATCATTCCGGTATAATTTCCCAAGGGGCAAACCCTTATCCCTAGACACAGGCCAATTATGGGATGCTCCAGGAGGGTCAAGGTAGAGAAAGAAACTTGTTCCCTATGCATGTAGACTAATAGCAGAGCTACTCTGTAGCTGATACCGCAGGCAGAACGGCTGCAGTAACCCTTCCATGTGCTGCACATAAGGGAAAGGGATATCCTGAAACTCCCATTTATCCACCGCTCCAAAGTCTTTAGGAGTGGCAGGCTGGTCCCTTACTAAAATATCTTTCAGGGTGGCTGTCTATTCCTATTCCACCCAATACCAGTTGGTTTGGATTTTTCCCCCTGAGCAACTCTAGCTGCAGCTCATTCTGAAATGTTTAGGCTAATGGAAGTTGGATCAAGCCCTTAGTCACTACATTTATTCTCACATCTTGCTATCTTCACCCTATACCTCTGCATCATTCAGGTTTACCCTAACCCTCATTGTCTAAATTTATTCCAAGATCTCAGATATAATCTCAGACTATGACAATGACATTCTCCCACCACTTAATTCTGCTTCCTAGCAATCCTTCCCATTCCCCAGGTCAGAAGAATTTGGCGGTGATCTCAGCTTCGGCAACCAAAAGCATCATTTCTTTAAGAAGTCCAGACATTATTTAGTATTATCGAATAACACAAAAGGAATTTTAAATCATTGCGTTATCTCCAGAAGCTGGCATTTTAACTGCCTAAACTCTTAAAGGCCTCATAACTCTGTAGATATTAATATTACAAAATTAAGATTCTTGATTGCTTTCTCATCATACTTACAAGTTTACTGAAATTATTAAAATATATTAAAATTAATGTTATTTTTAAAGTGATTAAAATAGTTTCACACCACGAGAGACACTTGAAACATCAGTTCTATATAAATACACACTTGTATATGCCATGATTAAGGGTTCATAATTCATCATTTTCATTAAGTAAAAACAGTTCATTTTTTCTTTCTAGCTACTGTAATTGCTTACTTTACAGTATTTTTTACCTTCTAATTGCAAAAAGAGACCTGAGTAGGATTCAACTTGTGCTAATGTATTAAAGGCTCATTCCAAAATTGACTTGAAATCTACTGCACCCTTTCCATTGTTTTAAATGGGTTTTAGATTAGGCCCCAATACCTCAAGAGATTGAAACTAGCTGTGTTTTGTTTCATAGCAAATCCCTGATCATGGCTTGCATATGACATAGTAGTTAAGCATTATATCCAATACTTATAGTAATTCTTTTCCATTTATTGGATTATTTTGTATATTACAGGCCCAATATATGGTATTTTATTGAAGTAGCTATTTCAATATGATGCCCTACTTGCATAGTATGGAAATAATGAGTGAACCAATGTGGCTAGTGTGTAGTCAACATTCCTTTTCTACACCCCACTCCTTACTTACATTGGTCATCTTCACATATTGTAATTTCCTGACAGTACTGACCTCTTGAATCAGTACTTGAAGGCATGTCTTCAAATTGTTCTGAGTGACCATGAGTACCTACAAGTGATGTTTTTGCAAGCCTGCTCTGCTCCACATGTTGGTTATTTTTCTCATTGGTAGAAAGCTCTATACTATTATGACAACAGCATAGACAACACTACAGCAACAACAACTCTGTTAAAATTGAATGCTGTATGCATCTGTCTTAGCGTGGATTTATCTTTAGGAGGAATTTAAGAGATTAAACCATGGACACTATTATCTTCTGCATTGAAATGTATCTGTGACCTCCTGTTTCAAAAAACAAGGTGATCAAAATGACCTCACGTTGTTGTTCCCAGACTGTCTCATCTGTTACATACAGAGGCAAAGAGTATTTCCAAGTCTTTCTTTCTTTGAACAAAATACTCACAAAATATTTACAATGGGGTTTGGTAATGTTTTATTTCTTGAAGGCTTACACCATGCAGAGTAAGCTTCAGTTTTTGGCATCCTACATATATTGTATGAACTGTCAGATACCATTGGCTTAGTGACTCTAGCAGGAAGAAACTACAAAACAGGTTGACACATGAACTTATATCCTCCAAAAAGCTCTTTTCCTCCCACCCTATCCCCATCAGTACCAATTTGCCTTCCTTGCCAATGGCATCTCTGTGGCCCCACTGGCCTCTGCCTGGTCCTGTTACCTACTGGATGGCTCTTTCATCTAACTGGACTGTCCTCCCTTCCCACATACAATAGCCTTCACAAAGCCTGAGGCTTCCCTAGGGAACTGATCTAATTAAACAGATGGCAGTAGGAGACTGAAACCCTGAACTACAGGACTGATCCAATTCCCATCAATGTCAACCAGAGTCTTTCCATTAACTTCAGTGAGTGCTGGATCATTCCTTAAGTCCACAGGAAGATAAAACACCATAAAGTTATATACAGTACCTAAAGATCTTAGGGAATAGTTGCTACTTTGCTAAGCTAACAACCATTACTCCTGGGGGAATGCTGCGCCACTGCATGTGCACAGAATTCATGTCCCCTGCAGATTTTTTTACTTCCCCACAGAAAAATGACTTTCTGATGGGGAGGCAAAGGGAAGCCACAAGAGCAGACATGCATTCCCTCCCCAGCAGTGCAGGCGCATCATTTTGGGTGCTCAGAGCAGCCAGCAGAGAGGTAAATCACTGCGGGAAGGAGGGCTGAGGATGCACCAGCTGGTGGTTCCTACCATGTGCTGGGCTCAGTTGCTAGTCTCAGCTGGGCTTGGGATGGGAGAGGATGGGACTTCCTCTTCTCCTGCAAGGATCAGCCAGGGCTGGGTCAGACCCCCTCCCAGAAATCTCCCCCAGCTGCAGGAAGGTCCACAACCCCCCCCCCCACTGACACACACACACAAACACACAGACTTCCTGCCCCCATCAGTCCTCAGCCACTGGAGGAGGGGTTACTGTACAGGGACCTGCTTCCCCATCCTACCAATCCCCATACATCCAGACCCCCCATATTCACAACCCACACACCAAGCCCCCTGCTCCTCACCGAGCCTCACCCCCTGCATCCAGAGTCCTCCTGCACCCAGATCCTCCGCTGAGCACCACACACACCCAGACAAGCCCCCCGCATGCAGACCCCCCACCCCACTGATCCCCAATCAGCTGCACCGGGACCCCCACCCCAGCAAGTCCCACTCCTCCAGTACCTGGACCCCATGCTGAGCCCCCCCACACCCAGACCCCCTAGTCAAGCCCCATCCCCCCCACACCCAGGCCTCCAACTACCTTCACCAAGACCCCACCCGCTGCAGAGTCCCATTGCATCCAGATTCCCCCTGGACTCCACACACATTTTCATAATTCATTAATTCCTCTCAGTCTTTGCTCCTATAGTCATTTCTCTGTTACACACAAGGATTATTCAACCCAAAGGGGGGGGAAGGTCTGACTCTTTCTAGCATAAAAGAGTGTAGATTTTTTTCTCTTAAGATTGAAAATCAGTCAGAAAGCATCTGCATACAGTAAGCAATGTATTCATTACATTGCATTTTATAATCTGATAATAACACTAGTATCTCCATGAGGAGATAGTTACATTATGGAAACTTCAGTGCTTTTTGCACTCTTTTAAAGGAAAATATTGGGGATACAGTAACAGTCTTGCTTTTCACGGCACACACATAAAACGCTGTAATACACTCAATTGTCTGCAATTATTTGTGTGGATATATGTATCGATTTGAAATATTGAAATCTGAAAAGAGAAATAATATATTTATTCTCAAATACCCCCTTCAGCAAGATTTACAGAAAAGGTATAGACTAGGCTGGACATAACTTACAATATCAGTTTTTCAGGAAACCCAAGCTAATGCAAGTTTGTTGTTCAGGAACGCACAAGACAATACTTCATGAGTTTCTGCACCGGACACTGAAGGCGTTGAATAAATATACTGTATTCCTAGTCATCCTGACATCAAGCATTTACATTACTGAAGTGATGAAGAGCTGGAATGCATTTGCTTGAATTTCTCCTTCAAGCTTTTGACATCCATACTTACCTAAACAAAACCTGTATCCTTTGTATGCTTCAAGAGATTTTGCTGATCAAGTGCCAAGAATGCTTTAGGCCCATAAATATGTAAACGTTTTTGTTCTTTGGTGGAGGCTTTTCAGTTTTGATGCATTACTGTAAAAAGACATAGCAAAGGATTCCATATATACGTGTGTTTATTCCCTAGCCAGAGAAGATCTACCATAAAGGAAGAGATTTTACATGAGAAAACCCTCAGCTGGTTGAATAATAGAGGAGCAGTATTCATAAATATATTCTTAATGTTTTTAATCAAGATGACATCTTTGCTCAGAATTGCCATCTGGACTGTGATGAATCTTCAGTTACGTACTGAAAAAGATAGGAGGGCTCAGTGCTTTAAAAAGAAAGCATGGCAGATTTTTGTGTACTTATAAAAAAATAAAATAAAAGCATTCACACTTTCCTAAGTAAAGCACATGTTTTCGTGATTCATTAATTCCTCTCAGTCTTTGCTCCTGTAGTCATTTCTCTGTTACACACAAGGACTATTCAACCCAAAGGGGGAAAAAAAGATCTGACTCTTTCCAACATAAAAGAGCACTGATTTTCTTCTCTTAAGATTGAAAGTCAGTCAGAAAGCATCTGCAAACAATAAGCAATGTATTCATTACATTGCATTTTATAATCTGATAATAACACTAATATCTCCATGAGGAGATAGTTACATTATGGAAACTTCAGTGCTTTTTGCACTATTTTAAAGGAAAATATTGGGGATACAATAACAGTCTCACATTTACCCAGATTCTAATGTTAATTACTGTTTGCATCCACTTACTTCTTACTCTTTTACTTTCAGGTTTCATAATATTTGTTAGACGCAAAGCAGAGTCTAAGTTTATCTGTGGGCAGTCCGTGGAGAATTAATCATGCTACAATTCATTTTGGCCAAGGTTTTCAGTTAGGTATATTTGGTACCTAAATAAATGGCCTCATTTTTAGAGCTGTTGGACATCCACAGCTTCTTATGTTAATTGAGGCAATTCATAACTTAGGGCCAAATCCTGCAAACACATAGTCATTTCAGTCCTGCAAGCAGCCCCTGGTTTGTCATTTTAAAAATATTAAAATTGTTTTTGACCGAAAAACTGATGACACTGTCTTGTGTCATTGGGGATTAATCAATAGAGGCTCAGTCCTGGAAACACACATGTGTGTAACGCTACTTGTACAAACAGTTCCATTGACAAAGCAGTTGAACATATCCACAACAGTTTATCTTTGACGCACATCTTTTCTTTATACTTGTGTACGTGGTGCCTCAGCTAGAGGAATCATCATCACCATTACCATCCTTCCCACACCTTCTGGTGCATAAGGCAAAAATCAATGGCATGAATCATCTCTATCGTAGGCTCTTTTTCCTGGGTCTTCTATATTGAGATGTAACAATGCTGACTCAGCCGCTGTGCTACAGAGTGTTCTGGTCAGCCGCTTCATCACTTGCCAGGGCATCACCAAAGAAATGCTAGTTTAAGCCTATAATTAGGCATTCTGAAAAGATATTCCAAACATGCCCATTTCTTCTGCTGTACTACTTGTATTATTGTAGGTAGTTGCATCCATTGTAGGACCTCTTCATTACTTTTCTCTAAGTCCATTTTACTTAGCATAAGAACTAAATTCCTTATCTCAAATACTTCTATGTGACTTTTTATGGTGATTCCTCTAGCAGGGAGTTGTCCTAAGCATCCTCCTGTATAGACCAGAGTCCTGGAAAAGTAGTGAGTCCCTCCGTTGCAAATTGAACAGCTTTTGATGCAGGTGTCTTTAGAATATTCAAAGTGAAGTGACAGACTACAGTGTTTTAGACACTATGGTGTAGTAACTATTAGTAAATTGACTTTCTCAGGCTGTCACTAATGCTTAAGGATGTTTGGAGGTTTTCCCCCTTAAATGTTAATTAAGAATGTGTGGTGAGGGGGAAGATGAATATGAACCAGTGAATGAAACAGGTACATTTTTTGTGATCATTGTGTTCTCTTGTTTTGGACACTTTATCTCATGGAAATAAGCTCTCTGTGTGCTACCTCTTACTAGATATTGATGTTGATTTAGGATTGGGAGGGAGGTCAGTACAGCTAATTGACTTTTACAGGCATCCCTGAAAAAGGTGGGATTCCTAGTTGCAGAGCTTTGGCACTATTTCATTTCTGATTGCTCAATTGCTAATCTCACAAGAAGGGTGGTGAGGGCACAGTGTAGCACTATGGCAAACACATGGCAAACACCATGGCCATGCCACTCCTAGAATTTGATTCCTTGCCATTTATCCCTGCAGAGCACTTCTTAATATGAGAAAGATATGTTTCCTTTCATTTCTAATACATTAAAACTTGGCTATTCACCCAGAAAAGGTTTAGTGCTTTTGACCATCACCTATATCTATTATTGCTCCAGGAAGAGCATATATTATGACCTTGCACCCTGCATGTAATACAAAAGGTTTCTGAGGCATGGCAAAGCAGGATTGACTCACTTTGAACATATGGTAACGAGTAATAATTTTGTACCTTTCCAAACTCCAGTAAAGAACATGGATATACCTGGAAACTTCTGGTTAGGATTCTTCCAGATAAGACACTATGTTCACATGACATCCTTACTCAATAATATCACCCAAAGGATGTAAGTGGGTGCATAACACATAATGTTGGATGAAGAAACATACTGAAAATGTCAATTTTATATTTCATTCTAATTGTGAGCATTGTAAGCGGACTATAGAAACTCTTCTGCTTTTTCTTCTGTAAATTAGATCATTGAACAGAAGTCCAGAATGGATCATTAAAGTTAAAGAAATATGGGACCTGATCCTCACCTGTTAACTGGCATAGCTCCATTGACTTCAATCTGCAGCTCACACCAGCTGAGGAGCTGGGCAATGATCTTTTATTGATGCACTAGGTGATGTTATAGGGACAAATCCTAACAACCATGCAAAGCCCATATAAACAGGGGTTGTATGTGATGTATGCAATCCTCCTCCCCACCACAGACTGTGGAGCAATGTTTGTAGCCACAGGACATGTCTATAGTCTTGCACTCCCGCACTGCATGGGATTTTGTCCAGGGGAAACGTGTAGTTATATTTAATATGCCTGTGATACTTAGGGGGGCAGAGACCCTGCATGGCAGTCTTTAGCTTTAGAATGATCAAGCTTTGTTTGGAGAATTTTACTCTTTTCTTTATAGGCTTTAGAGTGTGTATCAGATTTACCACCCCATTTTCAAGTTTAACAATCTTAGAAAAATGCAAATCAAGCTTTGTCTCCATTGCTCTAGATAGATGGAGAAGTGTATCTAAAGGAGTAGTTGTTGGTTATCAACACTCTAGGAAGATGCCTTAAATTTTCAATAAAAATACCAGTACTCCACACCCCATTTCCACTGCCAGTTTGGTACAATTAATGCTGGAGAGAGGATGTGAACATGGAAGCCCTTTTCTGTTTGGACAACAATTGCTTCCTCAATAAGCCTGCATGTTGTCTCTGCCTGTTAGATGACAATGATTTCAAAAGACATGTATCTATCCATTAAACAATAGTGTGGGATCTATTTTCGAAAGTATTTCACTGTTAGCCAATTTCAATCAGACATACCCTGCTCAGGCTTTATGGCTAAACATTCAAAACCTCCCAGCAGCAGATCAAAGGGCCACGGGAAGGTGGGCAGAGCAAGATGGGCACTGCATGGGAAGTATAATGAAACACGCCTCTCAGATTTCACTACCTGCTCATCTGCTGACAGAAAATGTTTCCTTTCCGAGAAGCCAATTTTGACATCACATCATCCATCATTGTATACCTCACTAAAAACAAATAAAGATGACAACTTAAAGAATCTATTAAAAACTACAATGGCACATCTTAGTCATTAGAAATTTCCACTCCTACCTACTCTGATCCTCTCCACTCATATATCTATTCCCAGCCCATGCCCATAAAACCTTTATCGTATACCAGTATCTATTCTCTTTCTTTCTGTCTGTGTCTATATTATTATAGTATATACATAAGTGTGCACACGCATACACTCATCTAAACATAATATAATAATAATGTTTAGCCCATATTGCAATTTTCCTGTATAGATTTCACAGCATTTTACAAAAGCAGGTACACACTAATAAACCTCATTCTGCAGATGTTGAAAGCCAGACACACAGAGGTAAGCAACTTGGCAATCACACAGCTGATGCATAAGAGGGTTGGGAATAGGACCCAGTTCTCCTTGCCTCTCACTCTAGTACTCTATCCACTGAACTATGTTACCAGAGACCACACATTCAGGAACACCAAGTAACAGCCTAACATTGACTTCAGTAGAGTTCCACCAGCTGGGACTCGGGCCCATAGGTTGCAGTACCCCAGGATCATTTGGTATCTATTGCAAAATGTGAATAACAATAAAATTCATAGTCTGTGCCCTAAGGACTGGAGTCAAGAGGGATGGAAGTTGACATATATTGTCTTCCCACTGAATTAGTATCAGATTTGTAGCTTACCCTCTCCTCTCCCCTCCCAACAGCAGTGTTCCCCTGCTGTGCCCCTTCCCCAACAGCAGTGTCTCTGGCTTCTCACCACTATTTTTTTTTTCTGCAGCCTCTCCTCTCCCTGGTTATTTTTCTTGGGCAGGTTGGATTATGGATGCTCCCCTTTCCCATTGCCAGCTGTTCCCTTCTTTACAGGGAGCTTCTCCATGGGTGCACATACACCTCAGTTGCTAGATATTGGAGGGCTTGGGGCAAGGTATCTTGTGGGAGTCACTAGTCCTGAAGCTACTGTAGCTGCTATTTGAAACAGAAATATAAAAGAGACACCCCCCAACCCTTATTTACAACAATGCTGTCAGTAATGCCATTATACTATTTTATCAGAGAGAGATATACACAAGAAAGGCATGGTCCCTGCCCCAAAAGTGCTTACAGTCTACATTTTAGCAGGGCTGACTCTAGGCACCAGCAAACCAAGCACGTGCTTGCTTTGACAGTTGTGCTCCTGGCGTTTTTTTTTCGCTTGGGGCGGCAAAAAACCTAAAGCATGCCCTGCATTTTAGTCATGCCAAATCAAACCAGTGACAAAAAGTATGGAACGGATGAGATGGGGAAGCAGAAGGATTGCAGCAGTCTGATCCATGTATGTGTATAGATATAAACCTAACAAGATATATATAAAAGCAGCTCCAAGAATTCCACATGACTAAATGAGTAACTGTGTGATTGTTGCTGCAACCCTTGTTGCTACAACCCTATCTCGTTGCTTCCCTTCTATTGGCTACTGGGACTCGATTTATCATGTCTAAAATTTAGATTACAAGCACTTTAGGGCAGGGACCATGTCTTTCTATGTCGTCCCTTAGGAGCTTAGCACACTTTTGGCTGCCACAAAATAATAAATATTTATTTTATGTATAATAGTTGAACTTGGTATATATTTCCATTGTATTCCCATTAAAAATCCATGGGACTTTTGCCATTGTCTTCACTGAGAGCAGGTATGGACTCATTGAGGCTTATGTATGAGAACCTATGCAAATTCCATGTGTGTCTGCATCTCTACCAAATTAGGAGAGAAGCAGGTTTTACCTCATGCAATATGATACCAATAGACCTATGTGCTTTGGTCATCTAGCACATATAATATGTCAAAAGGGCATAGTGTATGAATCCTTCCCACTGTGTAGGAAGTATGCAGCCTAAGTGCAAAAGAACAGAGCAAGGTCTTTAGGTCACTCTGTCTGTCAGGTACCAAGCTTAAAGTGACATAACAAAGAACTCTTCAGAAGCTTACCTTCAACAGCTGAGAATGTTACCAGTTCATAAGGACTGGGATGTGACACTGCTCTTTAAACACCGGAATATGTTTAACATCACCGCATAATAATATAATGCTGCCACAAAGTTTCGTTTTTATTTTCTGAAGTGTAATGCCAATTTAATTTCAATTATTATTATGTAAACTGTTGTCTGGCAAACTCTGCACAACTTTACTTCATTTGCTGTAAGAAGCAATTAAGAAACGGGCAATCAGAAATTCTTCTTATGTAACTGATTTAAATAATCAGGAATTTTTGTTTTTCAATAATACGTAACAGATTCATTAATTTTATCTTAGCAGCTCACCAATAATTATTATGTATAACTAGAGCTTTCTGTATATATATATATATATATATATATTTCATGTTTAAAACCTGTGTGCAAAACCCCCTTTTTGTTTATTTAAGGGCAGATTCGGCTACCCTTACTCACTGTGAGTAGTACCTTCGTTTTCAGATAGTTGCACTGAACTCAATGAAACTCTTTCAGAAGTTCAAAGTGAGCTAGGGTAGAAACTGCTCAGAGTTGAGCCTCCAGTTCAGAAGCAGCCTCTCCTAGGAGATTAGCACAATCTCTATAAGGCACACATAGACACTCACACAATTTGGGAGATGCTGCACTTTGCTTGGTTTTGTCTTGCTTTCCGTTTTTATCCAGACTGAGCCCAAGCCTAACGGTGTTCACACCACAGATAAAACACACCTTTTTTATAAAACCTTCCTCCAAAATTAATGCTGATAAAGGAAGGAGGGGGAAGAGCCACCCACATAAAGTCACACACCCCTGCCCACCCAGGAGGAACAAAGGGCTTTTGTGTTCTTTGTGAAGTGATTGGGTATCTCAGTGACAGGAGATATATACAACCTATGATAGATGTGTCCAGGTAACTGGCAGACAGATTGTTTTTTCAGCTCCAAGTGACATTTCACACATTAAATATCTGTCTCTAAATAGTTTATGACAAATAAAAGTAATTGTATTCTAAATGTCTTAACACAATAAAATAACATTTGTCACCAAACACACATGATTTAATCTTGTATGTAATTCTCCTTCAGCTTCTCAGCCATTTTCATTAAGAGACTGCTTCCCTTACGAGGCTACTTATTATCAGCCTCTTGAGGTGTCATTTAAAACAGGTTTCGCCATACTTATTGGCACTCAGAAAGCATACTGTCCACAGAGCATTGAATAAAAAATAAACATTATTAAGGAAAGAAACAGTCAAAGAGCTAGGAGACATCATCTTACTTTATTTTGATTTCAAGCCACCGTTATCCACTCACCTTCTCATTACTTTAAAGCCTGCCAAAATGATAAATTTCAGTGATCCTATCATGTCCTGTTTTCAACAAGCTGCCCTTTAAAGATTTCATCCTATCCCTGTCAAATGATGCTGGGTTAAGTTCCATCAATCCCACTAATTTCCATATACCTCCATTCCAACCCTACCCTTACTACTTTTGTCACTACTGCTTGCTGAGATACAAAGCATTATCATAGTTCCCTGAATGCCCTTTGAGCAGTCGGGTGTAGAAACCATGGTCTGTGATCTGATTCTGCCAAAAAGTAACTATATATTTGTCATATTGCATCCTTTCCATCTGCCACGTCAAACTGTGTAGAAAGCAATAGTTGTGGGAAACTGAGTTCATGGAAAAAGAATGTTGAGATTAGACAGTGCCTAGATTTGCACAGATGCACATGGGGTACAGGAGTGTTGGAGCAATGTGTACAGTGGGGGTGCTGAGAGCCATGAACAAACTGTAAACCCTGTATATGATGGAAACCACTTCAAGCCAGGGGGTGCGGCAGCATCCCCAGCACCCTTAGTTCCAGTGCCTATAAAGGGGTATTGGTACTGGGGGTCTGTGCCAATAAGGACTGAGCTTCCCAGACTAAGTCTTGACGGGGTCTGAGAAGCTCTTGCAAGCAACTTAAACACTGTGTGATCATTGAACATCGCAAGGGGTTAAGATGGTTAAAAAAAACACCAACAACAACTTTCCTCCCTTGCACTCAGACCAAGCCAGATGGACAACCTGACGCACTCCCAGCACACAAAGATCAAAAAACTCCAGTGCCAGAGGGGCACCATAATTTCTATGGGATAGCTAGGGCAGGGTGATGCTCAGGGTCCATTCTCCTTCATAGTGTCCAGATAAATTGGGCCAGCAAAGGGAAGATTAACGCTATACTCTGTAAAAGGGTGTAGCTAATGCTGTGTGGCCTTTGCCAGAATGAGGCACAATTCCTGCAAGGGGCAGGGTGTGTTGACAACATTTCCCCTCACACACACACACACACACACAAACACACACCACAAACTGTGGTTAAGGTTTAGAGCCACAATCTAGCCCAGTGGTGGGCAACCTGTAGCCCATCAGCCGCAGGTTGCCCACCACTGATCTAGCCTTTAATTTCAGCATAGTCTTAAAAAATCCACTTGGGTATCAAAAGATAAGGCGTATATTTTTAATGGTGACAGTTATTAACCATCAGAACAATTTACCAAGGGACATGGTGCATTTTTCATCACTGAAATTTTGAAATCAAGATTGGATGTTTTTCTAAAAGAGGTGCTCTAGGAATTATTTTGGGGAAGTTCTATGGCCTATGTGATCCCAGGGGTCAAAGTGGATCACAATGGTTCCTTCTGGCCTTGAAATCTATTAATCTACTTACTAAAATAAATACCCTATAGTTGAATTGCAGTTTCATGCATTTTTAAGGTGTGATATAACCATGTTTGAAAAAATAAGGGGTCTTCATTTAATTTTTGGTTAATTGCTAGTCTACCAAAAGTTTTTTCTATTGCCTACATTTTAAATTAGCCTACCTTAATAAATAAGAATACTTTCCAGTTTTATAGCACATTCCACTGAGAATCTCAGAGTCTTTTGCAAATATGAATACAGTGAACCTCTCAAAACTCCTGTGGTGCAGATAAGCATAACTACCTCATAACTATCATTTTGCAGATGGAGAAATGAAGAAAAACCAATATGACATGTCCAAGATCACGCAGGAAGTGCCAGGCATAGCTGGGAAGAGAACCCAGATTTGCCAGTCCCATGCCTTAACTCCAAGAAAATCCTCCCTCGGTGTCCTTGACTCTCTTAGGGGCTCGGTCCTGCAAAGATTTACTACTGGTTGAAATGTTTCAGATGCTTTTTTTAATATGAAACAACCTTTTTCAAAAATTAAAACGCTCTATTTTTAAGAAACTTAAAAATGGAAAAGTTTCAGTTTTCATTTCTACCCCTCCCCCCACCCATTTCCTCTTTTCCAATGGAAAATATAAGGAGGGGGGGGGGAGGGAATATGGGAAAACAAACTGAAAAAATAAAAAAGGAATTTTTGTTGAAATTTTTCAAGAAAAACTTCAAATTAAAGAAAAATATTCTTTAAACAAATTTTTTTTATAAATGTTCAGGTTTTTTGTGACCAGCCTTTACCAGTTTTCAGCCAGCTCCTCTGTCTACCCTGGCATAGCACTTATTGTCCTGAGTAGTCTGTCTTTAGGTACTCAGAGTAGCAAGTTCTACATCAAGCGATAAATCTTTGCAGGATCAGGCCCTTAGATGCTAAATTAAGTGGAAAGATTTGTGGTTATTTTTAAATTGTTACCTGAAGCCTTTATTACATATTGCATTTAGAGCCAAGAGATACTCATATATAAAGCAAAATAGGCTAAACTGAGGAAGGCCTCATACAAGGATGACAAATCAGTTTTCCTTGTTTTTAATCAAAAGCGACTATTTTGTGTCAGTGAAAACAAAACTCACACAACAGACAGGGAAGGGGGGAGCTGAAGATCAAAGAGCAAAATTCCTGTTGCTGTGTCACGTTTTCAAAGGCTGCCTCATACTCACATGATTGAAAGTGTGCACAATGTGCAGGCACTGAAGAGGAAGGAATTCTACGCAGGCATCTTAAGGAGGGCTGAGAACTACTGCTAAAATATTCCAGTAAATCTCTGTGTAGTTTAACTTTCTCTTTACTATTTTCTGGAGTCACAAAGAAAATAAATGAGTACAAATTTCATTCTCTCCTAAAGGAGAACCTTCTGTGAGTGGGAGGATCTATTTATTTATCTGGTTAGATTCTTTACACTATACCTATCACTGTGGTATCTGAACACCTGAGTAGAAACATCAGCAAAATAAAGGTGAAAGGGAAAGGGCAGGGGAAAACATTCATTTAAAAGAGGCAGCACCAGTCTACTAGTCTGTACTTAGTTATTTAGATTTATAAAATCCTTTAGATGCTCCCTCCTGATACTCTGATACGCATCCCATGAACTAAAATACTCACCAAAATACAATAGATAAAGGACTGATTATGCAATTTAGCACAAATAGATCCACCAGCTAATATGAGAAAAATAAGCTGAAGTTTGTTGTAACTAGATGCTGAATCAGGAGCTGACTGAGTACTTTATCACTCAAATCCCCACCAATATAGGTTAATTGGGACCTAATTAGAGGATCAATCAATAAGTGGAGCTACAGGGAGAAGGGCTAATTAGAGGGGGAAGCAGCCCCAGCAGCTGGGAGCAGAGAAATGGAGAGGAAGGAAGCAGAGAGTATGAAGGAAGGCAGATCTGTTAATACAACTCCCAGGTTGGGGAGTTGGCCAGGACTTGTAACTATGTAAATAGCACTAGTGGTGTCCTGCTGGAACAGCATAAGAAAGCACTGTGGTGGTGAAGGAGACCTGGATGTTGGGGGTGGGGGGTTGTGCATAAAGTGAGAAAAGACTCCCAGTGGACCACCCGATGACAGTTGTTCAGCCCTCGTCCAAACAAGATGGGCAGGCTCTGCAGCGTACCATAAGGTTAAAAAGAAATCCAGCCTCTCACATCCCAACAAGGTGATGAGAGTTCCAAAGCCAGGGTCCCCTCATGGAGAGTGCCATTTATAAGCCCCAATTCAGCAAAGCTGGCCCTTAAGCATGTGCTTAACTGTGCTGGCACTGCACAGGTCTCAGCTGGGGATGGGCCAAATAGACTCTTATCCCGCATATTCTTGCGGAACAATGTCTCATAAAGAAACCTTGGAAAAAGTGTGTGTGCCAAGTAACAGAAATAAAAGTTAGCCTAGTTGATTGGCACTCACATAACAGTAATCAATTGTTTGATGATACTTCTTCATAAATATTTGCCACCTGAGGAAACACAGGGAAGAACTTAAGAAGATGGGAACTGACAAACTGGATCAGTTCCATAGCCCATCTCTGACAGAGGCAGATGTTTCAGAGGAAGATGCTATAATCTAAGTAATGGACTGTTACAGAATGGGGAGTTTTATTCCTAATCCCGGGCAGTTATTTTGGTTTGTACCCTGAAGCAGGAGGGATTTAATTCCCTATATTTTTATCCTCATGTAACTGTGGATGTCATCATTACCAATATAAATGTCTAATCCTTTTGTGAATCCTGCTCCAAGAAAGCGACACTATCCCATTTGTTGTTTCTTTCTAGTATTGGTTTCAATGCATTTTGATAACTGCTGTCCTCTAAATGGATGTAAACAAAGGCAGGGGTACCCTTGCTGTGCCTGGGTCTTGTCTGCCCCATCCATCATCAGCTAAGCTTCTCACTAATGGATATGACAAGTTAGAGGATAAACACGTAATTCACCACTTTGGGTACTGGGTTTTGCTTTCCTCCCAATTTTTCTTGCTTTGAAAGCATAACCACACACCTCCTTCTACCACCCTCTCTTCAACACGAGGCTTCCCACTGTTCCACTCCTCTGAAAAACTGAATATCTTTTTCATGTCATTATTGTTTACCAGTAACACTAAAATGTCATGAAAAGACACTGAAATTCTCTCAAAACAAAATAATATTAACAGATCAGAATGTACAGCACGGGACAGCAAAAGCACCAGTTTCAATAAGGTAAACTACCTTTCTGTTTGAAAAGATGAAATTGATAATAAATACGAGGAGGCTGATTCAAATCTGTTACATCAATGTAAATCAAAAGTAACCCTAATGAACTCACTTTTGCACCACTCATGCAAGCTAGTGTAAGATGGAAGAGAATCAGATCCACCAAGCTAGTACAGGAGGTGTAATTTACATCTCCCTGTACCATTCTGCGCTGTAGGAGGATTCAACCCTGAAAGAGAGCAGGCATTGGTACTGATTTGTTCCTTCAAGGCTTTCCCCTGGGAAGGATCAGCTTTCTGTTAGTATCATGGTTCCCTAGGGCACTCTGCCTGAAGAAGCTGCTGAAGACACAGTGCATTTACCAGCTCCTGGCCATAATATATCCTTGCCCAGAAATGTCCACTTTTGGGGCTTTACTGGCTTTTATAGAACTCCCAACCTGGCGTATGAAAGATTGCAGCTGCTTTTTGGTAACATAAACTTCCTCCCTCAGGGAAACATTCTACTATCAGAAAACTCCATCTACACTATCAGAAGCTGGCATAGTCCCCATTCTGAATTTGTCCCAGCTCCTTTAAGAGAGTATACTGACCGTTTTAATGTCATTGGTATTCAAATACTGGGGCAGGTGGTTTTGTCGTTCTCACCACTGCTGACTGAAAAAGAAAACAGGCTAACAAAGGAAGACAAAGTTGAGTAAAAGGTGGAGACCACCATCTTTTTTTTTTTTGTCCCCTACTTTGAGCACTGAATGTTACCAAACCCTGGGAAGAAAGCCAAAAATCAGCATTGTGCTGATGGGAACATGAATTATGTATGAAGAGGTGTTTCCAATAGTGTATAAAGCACTGTAATGTCTGAAGTGGCTATGTTCAAGGCTCTGCAGAAGTTCTAACAGGAAAAATTGGTCATGCTGAAAGGATTCTGAAGGCTGTGCCATCACATTCTTCTACAGGAGTCAGCAAACGACAGTCTGGGATTTCTCCTCAAAAAGAAACATTACTGTGGCAATCCAAAGGACAATGTGAGCCATCATGGTTTTAGACCTGCAAAAAGCCTTGTAACAAAGATCACACACACAAGAGGTGAAAAGAAAAAGTTTTCTAGGATAGCATATCTACTATTTTTACAGAGAGAAAGCTGTGTTATACTGGGATATACTCAAGTGACACATAATGATGGATATAGCTCCACGGTTTAGAGGTTTATTTCCCAAAGCCCTCAACCATTTGGAAAAGTTTGAACTTAGTTGAACCTTTGGGCATCTTACATCCTTCTCTTTCCAATCCTCTTTCTTCTTTCTTTAACCCACCTCCTGACAATGCCTCTCTTCTCTGACCCTCTACCTCAAGCTCCAACACCACTCGACTTCTCACTCCCTGATAGATTCTGGGTCCCTGTCACCACAGGCACTGGCTTATAATTTTCTAATTACCCCCACTCCATCCCACGTCCCACCCCACTCCACCTGCCCCCTTCCCATCCCTGCTGTTCTGGGGCATGCAGATGGTGTTGGGAGGGTGGGGGGGATTGGCAGGGCCACAGGCAGGTGGGAGTGGGGGAGAGGGAGGGGAGCTTGGCTGCTGGTGGGTGCTAAGCATCCATTAATATTTTTCCGTGGGTGCTCCAGCCCTGGAGCACCCATGGAGTCGGCATCTATTTCAAGGCAACTGCACCTGTATCCCCACCTGCACAGTTTTCTCCAGGAGTGCCCAGTCAGGTCTCAGATCTCCAGCCAACACATGTCTCTAGGCAAAGACCCTTGTTCCACTCCCTTCTGATGGGGGGAGGGGGATTAAGGCTGCACAGTTCCCTGTCTTACCCTGTGATATCCTCAGCAAGCCAGTCTGTGTAAAGGCTAGCACCTATGCATTGGTTTCTATCCAAGGGTATGAACAGCGTATTGCCAGCAGTTACAAGTTACCACATAGCTCTTTCTTAGAAAGCACATTAATTCTTAAGGTAAAAGCTAAGCATACCAGGAGTCACCATCCTCTACGTGGGGAGTCTGATAGGCCAACATCCCTTCCACCCTTCAACAAGAGTTGGGGCCTCCCCTGGGATGGAGAATCATGTCCATTTGTTGAACCAAAATGAAGGCTCTGTGTCAATGAAACCCAGGCTTTTTATATCAAAAGCCCTTTCTTTGTCTGTTGGTCTCTGGAAAACCCCGTTTGAACTAGTACATGCAAGCCTCCCAAGAATGTGGAACTTCTCTGGCGGTACCACCTTACAATTCACCTAAATTACTCCCCACTGTTTCTAGTTCCTGAATGAGCTGTGGTAACTGTCCCCCTGGAGTTGCACAGAATACCTGGCCCACAGTGATACATAAACCATTCAGAAACTTAATACAATAAGGTCCCCAAAGATATCTCAGGGGGTTGCAATATCTCTCACAGTTCCCACCAAGCCCCCTACCTTGGGTGATATATTCCATCTGCTGGGTTCTAAGTAGCTACACAATTCAACTTCTGTGTACCTTCAATGCGTCTCTGCATCAAAAACACCAGAGTGCATTTCCAGTCCCAAGAAACTTCCCTGAACATGTGAGATTTGAGGACGAGAGCTAGTTCAGCAAAGACTGTCAGACCTGCTGAGAATCCCAGAAGGAAGTCACAAAGGTAGGAGGCCTCTTGGGAGTTGAAGCAAGGAGGAAGAAACTTGTCAGGAACTGACAGTGATCTCAAAACAATCAGGTCTGGTTGTTAGCTGAATAACTAAGATTTGGCCTTAGTTATTCAGGCTAGTTATTTTTTCTGATTTCTTTTTCAGAATTGTTACTTACTGAGCATTGATGGTCTGTTCAGCACTGTACAGGCCATAAAAGAGGACAAACTTCCCTTCCCCAAGGACAGTGCCACTTAGATACAGAGATTACAGCACAAACATATGTAATTAATGTACATTAAAGGTCCAAACTCAAGATACTCTGTATATAGATACAGAGCAGTGTCGTGAAAGGCCACACAGAAAATGTGTGTTTTAAATTGCACAGTTTTGATGAGAAAGTGGGCAGCTAATGATAAAATTTGAAGTCAGAGTTTATACACAGGTCTGTAAAGCAATAAAAATCTCCAAGAAAGATTTAGGAAACCTGGGGGTGGAACCTCCTCAATCAAATTACTCTTCAGAGTATTGCTGTGCTACTGTGCTTCATTAAAAAATGCTGCTTGTGAGGTACAATGGTGACATTCATATTTTGCATTGTGAGCACACAACACCAGGTTTGACATATTTCATCAAACTTCCTGTGATCGCATTCCACTGCTTCCTAGGCTAGAAGATTGACTGTATTACACACCCAGACAGGGGAATAAATAGGATTAAGAACCAACCCCAACTCCATGTCACAGGCTAGCCAGGCCATGGGTCCAGGTATGCAGGAGTTAATGAGCACTGATTGCCCACTCCATCCCTTCATAACAGAACAGGTGCGTGGGAAATGGGAGAGGCGGGGCAGGGAACTGGCAACTCTTTGGCTCCTCCCCCTAGTACATTAGCCAGCACAGCTGAACTGATGTAGGAGGGATTCTAGTTTGCTGTTATAGAGACCAACAGCAAATCGCTACTCCTACTGGAGTACAGTGGTGCTGGAACACTTAATAGAGTGGGGGTGCAGTGCCCCCACATAACCTCGGTCTGTGCCCCCAGACACCCCCTAGAGCTGGTGCTGGGAGCAGGGCCGTGGTTCTGGGAGGAGGGGACACGGACAAGGGTAAGGGGGCCGAGGCTTGGCCACAGCTGGGGGCAGGTGCGGAGTCCTGGGCGCAGGGTCAGGAGCAGAGACCCAGGCAAAGAGCTGGCAGCTGGGATCCTGGGTGCAGGGCCTGGAGTAGAGCCCTGGGCACAGGACTGGCACCTGGGACCCCTCATGTGGGGCTGGGAGCAGACCCCCAGGCACGGGACCAGGAGCAGAGCCCTGGGAATGGGGCCTGCAGCCGGGACCCTGTTTGCAGGGCCAGGAGCAGAGCCCCAGGCGCAGGGCCAGAGCCGGGGCCAACAGCCAGGACCCTGGGACTGTCATCCAGGATCCTGGGCATGAGGCTGGCAGTGGAGCCCTGTGTAAAACCTGGGGGTGCTGCAACAGCCTCCATGCCTATGCTGGAGTAAGGGGGAAACATGGAAATTGTGCTTCAAAGGGGTGTGTGGCACAATACCTCACGGAGCTGTTCTTGGGATGGTGTTTTGCTTAGGGCTGTGCCTAAAGGCACGATCTAGCCCCGTGGAAATAATTACAAGCAATACTGAGGTCCTTTGCAAATAATGACACAGGGAAGCTGACAAAGGCAAAAATCATCATTGTAGCAAACTGAGGTTTGGAAAATGTTCTGAAATCTGAGGAAGGAAACATGTTTGGAACTCATGTATCAATATTTGTGAATATTGTCAGATGACTGTGGCATTGTGGTCACAGTGCTATAATTGAGGGTCAGGAGCCATTTCCTTTATAAACAGCGTAGTTCATAATATTGCTGTTCAGCTGTTTTTGCTCATTGTAGGCTGAAACTTGGCATTCATACCTTCAGGCCCAATGCAACTCTGTCTCTAAAAATGACTTAAATGGGTTAGGCCAAATTTAGTACTGAAGCAATAAAAAGAATAATTTTGATACAGGTTTCATATTGGCTCACAATAGCAATGCCACTGCTAGTCTTTTGAAGATTTTAAAGTTCTAAAATACAGTAGTTCAAAAGAGCCTAAGAGAGACACTGTAGACCTTGCAAATCACAAGCTAACAAAGAAAAAACAAAACAAAACAAAAATTAAAAATAACCTTAAGAGTCAAGCCAAAATGTACTAAGGATCAGATTCTACCGTCCTTACTCATGCTACATAGAAGCTCACTTCACATGTGGCCCCATTAAAAAAGAACAGTACTTCAGCCTACATTGTTATGAAATAAAGTACTACTGAATATGATAGACTTGAACCCCAAAGCAAGAAAACAATTGAGTAACAGCCTTTGAGCATCCTTGCTTCTGTCAACTGAAGGATCCAATTGAACAAAATAAACAGCCAGCTTCCAGTGTGGCAGAAGCCACTTGTCAGAGTTTCCACAGTCTGCTGCTGGTTTCTGCATAGAAGTCATGGGCCTGTCCTTTGTCTCATTTAAACCAATGTAAATCAGGAGTAACTGCATTAAAGTTGTGGGTAAAAAGCTGGTGAGAGCATGGAATCAGACCCAATGTTTCTTTTTTGCTCAGCTGAGTCTACAATTAAGCCCTTCTTATAAGAAGCTTTCCCCCTGTTATTTTGAAAAGCATTTGCACTGAGTGATAAAAAAAGAAATTATTATGAGGCTTCTTATTAGATCCCTCCCTTTCCCATCATTTTCAGTCCATTGCTGGGAAATAAGAAGCTCCTGAAAACATTTATGAAATATGAATAGGATTTGAATCAGGCCTCGAACAAGAACATTTACTTGACGGGGAATCAATAGAATAATGTAAAGTACAATATCTTACATATTTAAAAACCACCATCTCTTATCTCTGCTATCCAGTGATGTACTTATATGGCCCACATCTCCACCGCATCTGAGTGCTTCACAGACATAAATAGATTTATGCTCACAACACCTCTGTGAGGTAGGAGTGTTATTATTTTCCGCATTATACAAATACGGAATGAAGGCACAAAGAGATTAAGTGACTTGCCCCAGGTCAGAGAGGAAATCTGTGGCAAAGCCAGGACTTGAACCCAAATCTCCTGAATCTCCTATCCACAAGATTCTCAATGTCAGTTGCCCTGTAAACTAACAATGTAGGCTGAAGTACTGTAAAAAACATGTGGCAAAACCAGTTTCTATAAAGAGGCTCCACACTTCTCTGAATTCAAAAATGGATTATTTCCTCTATAGCTACAAGCCTGTGACAAATGACCAGACTGACTGATTGCTCATTTTGAGTCAAGCATAAAATCTGAGCCCTATTTTGTTACATAGGAACAGTTTAATAAAACATACAGAGCATTCAGCAGCTAAAAAATAGGATTGTCAGTGTTAGAATCACCAGCCAATAGTAAAGAAACTGAAAGGCAGATATGCAAACTACCACATTGCCCTTTTATCCAGTCTGGTGCACATATATCAACCACTAGCCCATTTGTAGATTGACAGGAGGTTAACTGTGGGCCAGATGTCAATTAATTTCCACAAGTAAGATCATACTCTATTAAAAGAGCAGTGTCAACCTTGTTGTGATTTTTTAAAAATGGCCTACCTTGGCAGTATACCCCTTATTCAAGATCTGACCTTCAGGATTTGTTCCAAGTATTTTTTCAGATAGATCCATCTAGCCTCTGAAAGTATGTTTAGCTCCCTGGTGAGCAATATAATGTTATGTAACCCTCCTGCCCATCTAAGTTGGCAGTAACAAGGGCCGGGTTCTGTATCTAGGGGTTCCGTTTCAACAACGCAATGCAAAACCGGCTCGAGCCCCTACCCAGTGACCTGGGACAATTACATACCACCCCCTGGGCGCCTCTAAGAGGCAATACGTCCCCTCTCGCAAGCACGGAGTCTGAGTGTAGCAGAAAATGTTTAATAACATGAGATAAACGACATCAGCATTAAATTGGAAAAAACACTACAAACAGGATTCATCACACAAACCATGAGCAAAAGACCCACCCCAGCAAATTGGGCCGTGTCCTTTCCCTTTGGTTCTTGAATCCAGCAACCCCAAAATCACCCAGAGTCCCCAAAGTCCAACACCCCCAAAGTCTCTTGGGTCCAGCAACCACCCAAAATCCCAAAAGTCCAACAACCCCCAAAGTCTCTGTCCCTGGTCAGTGCAGCTCCAGAGTAAAAGGGAGGCATGCAGGGTGTTAAGGGGCACCTTACGTGATCCGAGGCCGACCTGCGTCTCTCCGTGGGGTTCTGCTGCAGCCTTTACCACAAGCCAGTCCACTTCCTGCCATCCCACAAACTGCTCTGCTCTACGAGCTGCTCCGCTCCACTCACCAACCTGTGAGCCGCTCCAGCCGTCCCCGCAAATGGCTCCGCTCTGCTCACCGACTTGTGAGCCGCTCCAGCCGTCCCTGCAAACGGCTCCGCTCGCCGTTCCTTGGGCCGCTCCAACCATCCCCGCAAGGCTCCGTGCCGCTCACTGCTCCTCTAGCCATCCCCACAAACTGCTCCGCCAGCTGCTTAGCAATATAGCTTCAGGCTCCCCCACTAGTTAACACAGCACTCAGTGATCTCAGCTCTTAGTAACTTTAGCTCTTTTGTGATTTCAGCTCATAGTAGGGGAGCCCCAGTGCTGGTGCACCATTGGCCCAAAGTGAATTCAGCTCAGCAGCCTGTAACTAGACTCCTAATGGAATCAAAGTTAGCTCTGACATTCAACAGTGGAGAAAGGAGATGGTACAATTGGTGTTTCAGGCCCTCAAAGGGAGGGAGGGGGCATACCATCAGATACAAATACCTGTCTCCATTCAGTGGGTTGTGGAACCCATGTCCCTTGTCTAGCAAGTGCTACTTAGGTGATGGTGAGACCCTCTGTCATAAAACAGTTTCATTGTCCTTGATTCACATAATCAGGGTAACAACACTTTATTCCTCCTGCCCCAATAACAGAGAAACTGGGAAAACAGTTCACCCCATCCAAAGTAACCACTCTCAGTTGCTGTTGTCTCATGCCAGGCGGGTGGGTGTGCCTATGCAAACAAGATCAGCCCCTGGAGTTCTTTTCCACACTCGCCATAATTCACCACCAGATGTCAGGGTAGAGCTCATCCTGACTCTGCTTACAGTTAGACTCACAATTTTTAAATAAATGAGTGCACGAATTACTACTGTAGTGTGTTTATTGTGCATCATCTCACGTAAACACCCACAAGGAGGGCAAAAGTTCAAGAGATAATTCCACAGCCAAGACAGCAATTACTTTCTAATCACTCTTTTGGGATCGGTGAGTTTTGGACTTCCGTCACACACAAACAAATCATGTGAACTGTGTAAGGGAAATCATCCCTCTAACTTGCAAATGGCCCACGGTCAGCAAGGAAATCTCATGTATTTAGGGCATCTGTGGGGGATGGTACATTTGTTCAAATGCTACTCCTCAGGCCATTTTTCCCTCCCTTATAGCAATGTAGTTCCCTAACTGGATACACAGACAGGTCTTTTTCCACCCCCACTCTCCAGCCCTTGCATTTGAAAGTGTGCAGCAGAACTCAATTTACATAACACTGCCATGGGTCAGCACTTACACAAGGAATTCCACAGATCTGGAGAAATTTCCATACCCAGGCCACACCTTTTCCTTCCTGCCAAGGGCCCTAAAATTGTAGAGCCCCAGAACTATAGTCAAGACTTCAGCAAGAACGTAAGAATGGCCATACTGGGTCAGACCAAAGGTCCATCTAGCCCAGTATCCTGTCTACCGACAGTGGCCAATGCCAGTTGCCCCAGAGGGAGTGAACCTAACAGGTAATGATCAAGTGAACTCTCTCCTACCATCCATCTCCACCCTCTGACAAACAGAGGCTAGGGACACCATTCCTTACCCATCCAAGCTTGGAAGGAGGGGAGATGCAATGCTTAGACTCAATCCCTCTTCTTCTGCAATACATGGGACCATTTTTGTAAATTTCCTGCTATCTTCTGGCCCTATGTTTTTAAAAGTAAGTAGCAAATATGGTTGTAGATACATATGCATAAAATGGAAGGCTTATAATGAAGAAGGTAAGGGGCTGCAGGAAGAGAATGGATTATCTTGTGATCAAGGCAAGTGAATGTCACCCAACTGGATTCTGTTATAATGCACATACACAATTTCCTAATTTTTGAGTGCTTGATTTTGCAACCTTAATGTTCTTTTAACAGAGGTTTTTGTACGTAATAGATAATATATTCTTCCTCAGCAGCCCTGGATCACCCACCAAGTCAATGCCTCATAGTCTCTCTTTAAATCTCACCTTAAAACCTTCCTTTTCTCTTTACCTAGTGATTGTCAATCTCTCTCTCTCTCTCTCTCTCTCTCTCTCAAGCATTCTGTGATACTGTATTAGAGATGCCATATAATGACAATTATTTTATTTTATTATACTGGGAAATTAAACACCCAGGGAGAACTATTAGAAGAATTCTAGGTGAACTCCCTGATGTTTTAAAACGGAGCTCTGATACCTCTCATGGTGGATGGCCAGACTAAATGCAACTGCCCAAATCCCAGTTCTAGTAGCAGAATTTCAGCTATGGGTAACTTGGTTAACAATTTTCAGCTACATTCCTTCTCCCTGAAAGTCACTTTGGTGATACTGAATATGTTATGTGGAATATGTAGCACCAAATGTGAATGGAAGTTATTACGAGCTACAGCACATCTGTAATGTATCTTTTTATTGTTTTTTGGTTGTTGGTTTTTTTTTTACCATTCTTTGTAATTTGCAGAATACAAAAATTGCTAGAGATTATGCTGAAAAACTAAGCAGGTTTCTGCTCAGCGCTTAACAATGTTTTACTACCAATGTATATAAGATGCTGGGCCCCATGGTCTCCTCCTCTTCTTGGAGTAGAAGGAGCTAAAAGCAGCAGAGCTAGACTGGCTTGAAGAGATCAGGTAGGTTGGGAAAGGGCAGGCTGTGGAGACTGTCACTCCCCATTGAACCCCCCACAACCCCACTGATAACACCCAAATAAATTAATGCTGACCTAGTTAGCATTAATTTACACAGATTCCTCCACGTGGTGGAGGGTTTAGGGCCAACAGAGGCATAACTGGAGAATGGCTATGCTGCCATGGAACATCAGGGACTTTGTGCAAATGGATCTGTGAACCTCCAGAGCCAAATCCCCTGTTCAACATGGACAGTAGGAATGAAGCAACAAATCTCAGCCTGGTTGTCTAGAAATCAAGACTCAAGAGAGTTTCCAGTTCCTTTAGTGGGAATAACCCATATAGGGGAATGATTTGACCCATTATTCCTTTGTACTGCAGAATTATCCAGGTGAAATTGACCTCAGTTTATCATTATCCTTACACCTAAGCTGGTGTACATGCCACATGTGAGTTTAGAACTCTGATAAAGTGGTGTGCAAAGTACGCAATGATTGACATGCAGCCTTTTGAGCTATGCTATGTGTCCTAGGAGTAAAACTAATGGCATCGCAGTTTGAGACTCACTCATCTTAAACACAAACTGCCAGATTCTGCTCTCAGTTACACCAGTTGCATACATCCATTGAAAACAATGAAGTCCCTCCAGATTTACACAGGTGTAAGTAACCAAGAGCAAAATTTGCCCAATTTCCCCCCACACACACACACAAACTAGCCAAGAGTTAAAATAAGAAATTCTAAGTGTTTCATTATATATTCTACCAACTCCTAAATCACCGTTCTGTGATGCTAGACATTTTATTTTTATCAGAAACAATAAAATATTTACACAAAGCACAAAAGAACTGACATCCATCATAGTATCTTGTCACCATAATGCTATGCTGTATGTTTTGTTTGTTCAAACAACGTCTTTGCTTCCTGTTTTTTCTCAAAATAACATTCACAAGAAAGATATTAGTCATGGCCACTCAAGGTTGGTAAATAAAGCACCCACACAGCTGCTCTTTGCTTTTAATGAATCTGTGTAATGTTTAATGAACTGTTACATGTATTACATTCCCACTTCTGGAATCTTGCCATAGAACTTGTCCTATGTAGCCCTTTTCCATTACTTTATGACCAATTAAATGGGAACTCCAGCTAGCCCACAGATCAGTGGCATCTGGAACAGACCCTGCCCCTCCCATGTGTGAAGACAAGAGGGCATCTCAACTTGTACTCAGTGTTAAAGAGCCCTGTCAAAATACATATCCTTACCTCAGTCTTTCCCAGCCGTGGGCATGGGGTGGGATAAGCAATGGCTCTGTTGAAGTAGTGGTTCATTGACTGCAGCTGATCAGGAATATTTTGATAAACATTTTTTGTCAGAAAATGCCAATTTGTTGAAACTGAACGTGTTCACAAGAAAAGATTATTTTACACAAATTTCTCATTTTGAAAAGTTCTGGGGGGAAGTTTCAAAATTGTCAAAACAATTTTTTTCTCCACAACTTTTTGTCTTGAAATGTAAGCTTGAAATCACAAAAAAAGGGAAGAAACATTTCAAAATTATCAAAACCAAATATTTTCATTTGACCCCCAAATTTTTTTTTTCAGATGGTTGGTTTGCAAAAATATTTTGCAATTACAACTTTTCATCCTAATTTTGGAAGGGAAAATGTTCCAAATCTCAAAAATTGCCCCAGGATGGGAAAACCATTTCCTGCCCAGCCCTAGCATTGACTTCTATCAAAGTACAGCACATTCAGGAGAAAGCAGAAAGAAATCCACAACTATTTCATTGCTGCTCTTCAATGATTGACAAAATTCCTCCCAGCCCAAAAAATGACTCAGCAGAAAGGTTATAATGTCATTAAAGCTAATGAAACTACAATTTTGTGGAAAACAGAATGCCCTCACAGCCCACAATGGGGTAGTTTTTTTTATCCCTTATAACTAGTGGGAAGGTGGTGAGACTGAAACCTACAACTAGGGCCAGAGAAAAATCATGCCAGGCCATTGTTTGTCAAAAATACTGCCCACATGCAATGAGCATAGGTTAGCAATGTTTCCTCTCCCTGCAGGGATGAAAAGGAGCTAACCCCATTATTAGAGAGGCAGATGGTCTATGCCTAGAGCCCCATCACACTGTGAATTGTATTTATTTTTTCTGCAGTCCTTACACATGCAATATTCCCACTGACATCAACGGAAGTTATATCCTTACAAAGACTGTAGGATCAGGAGCCAATCTTGAAATCCTGATTCAACCTTTATTCAGACAAAACTCCCATTGGTATCAAGATTCAGAAAGGGACTGGACATTTATATGGATAACCATAAGACTATATATAGGAGAGCTATCATAATTAATGGTAAACTTTTTGAATGGGACTATAAACCTCATGCTTCAGGGTTTAAACCAATTTCTAACTATGAGAGATCACAATGAGATTTAATGTGCGTGGGGAGAGAGAGGGGGTAGCTTATCTCACATCTGCCAACTGTGAGATTCTTACACCATCGTCTCTAGCACCTGGTACTGGTCACTGTTGGAGACAGGATACTTAACTAGATGGACCTCAGTGTGATCCAATATGGCAATTCCTATGTTCCTAATGAGAGTTTTCCCCCAACTAAGAACTGAGAACCTCTCCATTTTGAGAGCTCCTCCCCTCCTATATGTCTGGGCTACAACAGGAAAGGGAAATGCTCCCCACTTCCCTTGGCCATACAAATGTTCAGGGATGTCCTTCTTCAGGGATTTGGCTCAACGGGTTCTGTGTATATGTGTAGAGAGGGGAATATATGGGAGTCTCAGGGCTACTTTCCATTGTATGCTTCTCCCAAATTCCTGGGGTAAACCAGAGGTATTTGCAGTCTGTAGGTTCCCCCTCTGTGAAATGGAATACTCCCGAGGAAAGTTCTGGGGCAGTAGCAGTCATGGAAGCCCATGGAGCCTCGCTGTCAAGAGGCTGTGGGAACCAGGTGGCTGTGCAGAGGCTCTGGGCTTTTGTACAGATCACTGTTACTCCCATCAGTCCCTCAAATCCTGTGACATGGAGAGCTGAACCCCTGCCGCTTCCACTGGGAGACAAACCCAATCCACTGGGCAGATGAATGAGAGGAAAACATCTTGGGTTTTATTCTCTTATGTGAGGATGATCCAAGTAGGGGACTTGGGGTTCTGAGTAAGGACTGCATAAAGATACTGAATTAGTGGGGATTTTTCCTTATGCTCTGCTTGGTTGATTGTCTTTAAGTTAAGCAGACAGTTCTTAGTGCCTCTGTCATCTTTACATTCCTGGTTATGCATGAGTAATAAATATTCACTGAGAAATGGACTTGTAATAAATGGGGGGGGGGAGGGAGGGAGGGAAAAGAGACCCTTTTTAACCAGCGTAAATGACAAGCTTCATTGCACTCCCAAAGTGTCCAAACAAAAGGAGTATCAAACAGCAGGAAAGGTCCTCACCTCTCTCCATTGAGCAGGGCAATCTATTCACAGATAAATGGCAGAAATACAAAACTGATGCTATGTTTGTTTTCTGAGCATGCCCTCCAGCATACTTACTCTCTTTCAACACACTAGTATCAGTAAATAAAACTAAATGAAGTAACTGTTTTAAAAAATATGGATATAAAACTGACTGAAAATCAAGTAACCTCTGCATAATGCTATGCAATATGCATTCTCCTTCCACTCACAGAAAATATTCATCCTCCTTAGGAACCTGCAAATCTAAAGGGCTGTCTCAAAACACCTAGATTGTTTTATGAACAGTACGAGGTGTGTTTTACATTTGGGGCCAAATCCTGGTTGCTTTATACAAGCAAATATTGCCAGGCAGTCAGCGGGCCAGATGTTGCTCCCAGTATCACTGATAAAACTCTAGAGTAAATTAATTGACTTCAGTGTAGATATACCGATGCAACTGGGTCATGATCTTCCCCAGTGGACTAGTCAGATGATTAGAGCAAGCAGGGTTTGGACCTTAATAATAAATCATTTTAGTCAGTACAATTTAAAGTCTCCTGTTTTTCTCTCCTTAAATTTAAAGGAAGGAAAATAGAAGGAGGAACAGAAGGGATATGCAATGTTGCTACGAATTCCTTTTTAATTATTCTGTTTTTCTCTTTTGTGATAATGTTTCTACATTAGCGAAATAACTACTCCTGGTGATTTCCTGCTGTGAATGTGCCCTAACTTGGGCAAAGATAGTGTTTACTGTATGTCTGTAGAGTTCCATAAATCCCATTCAGATGTATCTATACAGATTAGAAACACAGAGAGCTATATTTATGTATTTATTTAAATCAGGGTCAGCCATATAACTTGATATCTACAAAGGCTGGGAATTATAAGAATTATACAATACTGGGCATTTGACTAATGCTTCACTAGAAAGGAATTACTCACTGCAGTCATATTAAAAAACAAATTACAGTCACATGTGTGTATATCATGAATTCCAAAGAAATCAGTCACCCCCTTGATATGACGTGTTGTAGAACATCTTCATTGTTTTTAATTAAGTGGTATACAGCTTAATTACAATATTCACTACCTGATTCTGAAAGTGATTTCATTATTTATTCATTTTAGCATTTACCAGCTATGGACCATTATTTGATTATCTTGAGTTAAAGCAAGTTTGATTGTTTGCTATTAGGTTATGAGAAGAACTTTTGTTTATGTTTGTTAGAATTTGGTCACTTAAGATACACTTTTACACTCCCCCTCAGCCATGCCCTGGATGCACCCACAACATGCCCCCTATACTGAGGAGGCTGTAAAGGGGTGGCATAGAGCACTACAAGTCCAGTGATTCCTGAGCTGCCCCAGGAAGGCATATTCCCAGCTACTTTATGGTGCTGAAATTGGATCATGGACCTGGCAGCGTACTTCGAGCAGACCCTCGTCTCAAATATCTGGTAATGAAATATGGAACCTTGAAGCAATAGGGTGGAATTTATTATCTATCAGGAAACAGAATTAGTATTTACTATAAATTGTTGCCATGTAATTACTGTTATGTGAGTTTGTGGTCTTGATCCAGTTTCTAGTGGGTTGGTAGGTGCTCACAGCACAAAAAACAACAACAACAAAATCAGCACAATAACTGACAGCCTCAGTAGAATGGCTGAGATTCTGAAAAAGACAAAAATAAAGATCAAAATATTGGGGTGACCAATCTTGATAGCATACCAATATTGTATTTAAACAGTATCCATTTTTATAATGCTAATTTACTCTTTTAAAAACTTAAGAGCACAAATACCTATATAAAAATGCACAAGAAGACAATGAATGCTGATCTGACAACACACTTCTTTTAGAGATAACGATACATCTGTTGTCTTATTCCTTGGGCTGATAAAAGAGGTTACAGTCTACACAGTCTATGCTCTCTGCACAATATGCTTTTATATTGGCTGCAGAGATCACCTTTCATTGGTCATTATAATTATTACTATTATTTATTGTATTGTACACCCCACTCAAGAACTGAGGCCCCATTGTGGTAGGTTGTAAAAGTTCCCAGTTCACCATCTGAGGAACCCCTTGTTGCCTCACGGTGGCCCTACAAGCTGCCCTGCCTCAACTTCCCTCTTCCAGGGTCCCCAGTAACTCCACACAAACTTTCCAAATATAAATAGCCTTTTACAGGGTTAATTTATTATAGGAGTCCCACAATCATAATCCAGAATTCTCAGCACAGTCCAAACAGTACATTCAGTCCTTCAAGTCCCAATAGTCCATCAGCACACCAAATACAACTCCAGACTCTCACCCCACTTTGACTCTCAAGTCTGTTTCCAGCATCTCTCACCATACCTCCCCCTAGTCCCTCTAGCCGGGATGCCTCTCTTCCCTGTTTCCTTCTCAGATATAATTCTATCTCTGTCCCAGAGACATCAGCGGGCTCACTCCTCCATCATTCCCCAGCCTTCAGCCTTCTCTGGCTTTCCAGCTCACAGAGCCAGCAGGCATCTCCCTCTGTGGATCTTAGCCTTCAGTCCTCTCCAGTCATGGCTGTCTGGCCTGGGGAAGTTTGTAGGTGACCCCTGACTGCCTTCAGCTTTTGCCCACCTGCTATAGTTCCACTGCTCAACTAGGGAACTCTCACTGCTCCTTCCTTCAGGGGCATCCACTCCCTGAAGTTTTCAGCCAAGCTCTGCTTCTCTTCTCTCTACTCTACTTCTCCACTCTCTCTACTTCTCCAAACACCCTCAGCTCTTCTCCCCCCATCTCTGGATTCTACACTCTCCCTTACCTTTTGGCCCGCTCTCTTTTATAGCTCCCAGGGGCAGCCCTGCCTTCCTCGTTACTCCAAACTGGGGCACACCTGGAATGGAACAAGAGACCTGGGCCCAATGTCAGTTAAGGGGCCAGTTACCCTGTTACACAAGCACTGTACATAGCCTTTGTCCCAAATAGTTTACAATCTAAGTATCTGACGAGAGACAATAAGTGCTTGCAATAAACAGGGGAATCATACGGTAACAGTAAGATAATTAAGATTAGTGTAATAAACAATGGTCATAGCACATCAGCTGCCTAGCCAGCCTTTCCCAGCTACACTCCCTTGTGACTGTAGTTTGACTAACTTGACCAAATTCTTTCACAACTTTACATACAGTTTATTAAGGAAGATCGCCTCAAGATACAACATTTAGCACTTCATGATTAAGCAATGTTCTCATTTGCTCATCAAAACCCTTTTGATGTCAGTAGTTATGCTGAGTGATGTGGATAAGGGTCATACACCTCTCCTTGTTGAAAAATTCATGTATAGTGCTGTTAGTGACAGATTTTTTTATCTAGATAAATAGAATTCTGCAAAGCTGCATTAAATTATCAAGCGCAAAAAAATTTCTAGCATCTGTTCTGCTAGGAAAAAAGAAAGCATGTGACATATATGTTACTGTGGCACTCTAATATTCTCCTTCTATGGCAAGAGCTTGGACATCCATGTTAGTTATTTTAACATCTCTTCCATTTTCCAAAACTCAACTGAACATACTTTGGCACCACCACGTTCATAAGCAAGCACAACCCTGCAGACTTCAAAAGATTGTTTGTGAGTTTGAAAGATTAAACCAGCTATCCATAATTTTATGAAACACATGTTCATTATAATTTGTTTACATACTGAAGAGTCCCAACCATCCAAATTTGGGTCACAAAAATTATGTTTGGGTAATAATGAGTCATTAAACCTAAAGTTAATAAAACAAGAGCATACACAAGCATTAATTAAAAGGGAGCTTTCAATAGTTATTCATTATTATATTTACTTAGATAATGGTATTGGGGCCCAGTTAGAATTGGGGCCCAATCAGAATTGGGCAAGGGGAGGGCATACAAAAAGAAGGGATCAGAATAGTGTTTGACTAATGTCATTTTAGTTCCAGATTTGGGGAGGGGGGGGGGGGGTTGTGAGTGTTCAAATAGCCAGGATTATACTGTGTGTGTGTGTGTGTGTGTGTGTGTGTGTGTATGTGTGTGTGTGTGTGCGCGCAATGAGTTAATGAGTTAAAATGCACTGAAAAGGGAATTTGCAGTTCTGTTGTTTAGGGCCAACAGATCAAAATGATTAACATGGCTGGAAAAGTCCCTCCAGCTTTCTATACAAGCTGAGAAGTCAAGTGTAGGACACTTAAAAGAAACTGAAAGACACATGCCCTGAATGCTGTTTATAATACCAGGATGTGACTGTCCTGCTCTATCTGACAACTGACCCAGGAGCTTTTAACAGTCAGTCCTTTTGCTTAAAGCTTTCAACAGAATGTCAATTTCAGAAATATACAAATTGTGCTAGGTGTCACTACATGCCTCAAAAAATCAGCATCTATTTACAGTGAATTTCAGTGAAAACCGAAGGGAGATAGATCAGTAGCTCCTTCACTCTTATTGCAAAAGCCTGTCCATCTTAAAATGTTAAGGGACTTTACTTTTCAACAGCCAGATTTCATGGCTGTGCGTTTCTTTCATCCTGCTGAGCATTACCAGCAGTATGCATCTGAGCCATAATTTATTTTGAAAGAACAGACATGTAAATTGCCATTAGCTCTCAGTGAATTATACTAAGACTTCCTAGACAATAAAAAGTAAAGTTACTTCTGATTCTAAATACTTCAGATAAGTACTATGAGGGTATAATGTACAAGGAGGGCTTTCACATATATTTTCCGTGAGGATGAACTTATATAACTCACTGATGGTTCTGCTTTGTTCCTTTGTATTTGAGCTACCAAATCATCATTAGTTTGTGATAATATTCATCATACCACGCACCCCGCCATTATGCACTTTCTGTTTCCCCATTTATCTTAGGCCTTGTCTACATAGGAAAGGTTTTTTCAATATAACTTAAGGTGTGAATTTAAACCAGTATAACTCCCATGTCGTCACTCTTATTCCGGTAGGGGTGCCTCTTTTTTCTTTATTGTTGTTCTGGTTGTTCATCTTATATAACTTGGGAAGTGGTTTAAGCTAAACCAAAGAAGCCACTTTTATACTAGAATTAGAGTGTGCACATGTGGGGGTTATACCATTATAATTATACTGGTATAGCCATGTAACTATAACTGCAAAAACTTTCCAGTGTAGATAAGTCCTTAGATTCCAACAATAATACTCTGAGCTGTTAGTTTATATATCTTTAAAGTGTGTGGACACAATGGATACAGTCTTATTTTACAGTGCACATAACAAATATACTATAGATTAAATTTAAAATTAAAGTGAGCTTTTAAGTGAGAATGAGCGATGTGACTAGAAGCAACCCAGAGTTTCATCCCAGAGAAGTGCCCATCCTTCCTGTACAGCTGGCACTCTGCTAGGGTGGCAGGCCAGGGTTTGAGTTGGGAATGACCCTCCAACAGTCAGGAGGTCCACTCTTAATCTGAGTCTGAGAGATTGTAAGGATGAGTTACTATGGGGAAAGCTGAAGCCTGTTCAAAGTTTATCTCTTCATTCTATATTTTTATTTTAACATTCATCTCATACTTAGATTGTAAAGCACTTTAAGGCAGGTACCAACTCTTTAGTATGTCTTTGTACAGTGCCTGGCATAATGAGACCTTGATCCATGATTGGAGCTCATATGTCTTACCTCAATACAAATATACATATATATCTGCGTTAAGATAAAGAAACGCAAAGAAATGTGAGGGATATATGCAAAATTTCAAAGAGTGAATATTTTTACACATTTCCTGTGCAAAAACTACATTAAAAATGCAAATGCCCTTTGAAGAATTATTGTGCCAAATATAAAAACAAATACATGTATTAAAGTATAAATCAGAAGGTCTGCTTTATGTGCAAATCTCAATGCAATCTTAACCATGGAGCCACTGTCAATGCCTCCATACTGTTAGATTATCTGAAATAGTGGACTTCAGATATCTGAATTAATCCAAACATATTCCAAACATATTTGATAACCAACCATGTAGTCCCAAGAGTTGTATTTTTCTTTGATAGGTAAGGTTACAGAATTTTTTTGCTATTTTTTTCTTTATGCTTCTTATTTTAGCTATACCTTAGGGGTTTTATTTATTTAGACTTGTACAATAAAATATACCCATACTAAAGGCTGTAGGTTTCTTGACAATTAATTAGTCTCACAACATAATAACAACCACCCAGAAGCATTAAATAATCATATGTGGATAACACATAAATGAGGCCTGCTAGCAGCATTAAGCAATCAGTATAAACATTACACAGACAATTACAAAGTCACTCAGCCAAATAGTAAACCAAATCAATAGAAAAGCTCCCTTCCACCTCCACCCATCACTTCTGGGAGTATAAAAGCAACCTTCCCCAAAGCACCCTATCAAATAAGAAAATGGAATAGTTAAATGTTTGATCAGTTTTCAATAAGTTTCTTAGTAAACAAGAAGGCACAGTAGTTTAATGATATACATCTCAGCATTGTAACTTGCTATAAGGAGTCAGGTTCGTGATTATAGGGATGTGTGAGATCAAAGTCCAAGTCTTGTGATTATACAGCTAGTCTCTGTCTTTATATTACTGTATCACTTTATCATCTTTATTATATTATTGTTGTTGTTGTTGTCATCATCGTCAAGAGCTTAGCTGCCTTTCTTTTTGCAATACCTGGACTGGACTACAATGCCCTTTGTTTTGTATGTTTTGAAACCCCTGAGTATCAAGGAGATGGCCTAGTGACTCAAAACTTTTTAAGCTATTTGAGGAAGGTATAAATAAAATGGTTTGTCTTGACAGAAATAGAACAAGTGACTCAGGTAGGGAAAGGGTCTCTTTTCCCTGTAAAACCTCTGTCTTTCTCTCTTTATCTCAGGGACTCTTCAGGGAGAGTCTGGTGATGCTGCATTATTGATGTGATACAGGTCTCCAGTGGAAACAGCTGTGATATGTTTGGTTTCCTCTGATATCCTGGGTCGAACACAAATCAAATTACTGAACGTCAGAAGACTCAGGTTCAATTAAACAGTTCAAAGCGCAGTTTGAAAAGCAGTCCTTGAATACTAAATCTTAGATTTAGGCCCTGTTTCAGAAGGAAAAGTTTGATGTGTACGAGAGAAACTGTGCCCCAAGCCATTTTGACAATACAGCTTTCAGCAGAGATTAAAATGCATATAGGAAGTATGCCCCTTCGGGATTTGTTTGTTCTCAAATCAGGCAATGATAGCTGGGGTCAAAATCATTTAATAGCCAAAACCTGAAGAAATATATATTTAACCTCTCCCTACAATTCTTCCATTCTGTGTAGAGTCCTATATTTTTAAAATCCAAGTTTCAGATTCAAAACTTTCCCTTTATTGTCCCTTGGAGACTTGTAGTTAGTTGAACACAGGATATTCATGCCTCTCAATAGATCAAGCAGAAGTGGATGAGAAAGGACTGTTTGATCAAAGGCCAGAATCCTCTTTAGCTTGAATAGGAGTCCAAGGCTACATTTACAAACAGGCAAGTGCAGTCTCTCCATTCCAGAAACCCTGAAATATAAAACAGCAGTGAAATCCCAATTAGACATCGAGACTTCCACATTCACTTGGCTGTTTTGTTTAACCTGCCTTTCTGGCTAGTGGTGGCCACCAAATAAAGACCAAGTTCTCCCCCGATTTACACCCAATGCAATCACCCATGGGTCTGTCACTTCAACATGGTAGGTGTAAGAGGAACACTTCAGTAAGACACTGTGAGCTGTATTCTGTGGCCTTCAGTCACACAGCTTTGTGTATCTTCAATTTAAGAAGTATCTTCCCAAAGACGCTCAAAGCTGAATTTTGTTTCCTTGTATCTATAAAGGCCAGATCTCATATCTTGGCCATCAGTTTGTCGGTTTCTTCCTTTTTTGCATTCTCCCTCTTTTCATCTGTTTCTTGGATCACTCCTCGGCTTAAAAAAAGAAATCCTCTTGATCTCCCTGCGTCTGGTGTTTCCCCTTTTCAAACAGAATCATTTCATCTTGAAAACACCATCTCTCTCCTGTTTTGCATACAGTAGGTGAGAGCACGGCAAGGGAGAATGTTACTTGGATATTATTTCTAGTGAACATAAACAAAAAACCTCCCACTTTCCCCCCTGCTTGCTGCTCAGGGAGGAAGCCCAAAGAATTGAGATCTATCAGGAGTAAAGCGACAAAATCAGCCAGGGTCTCACCCAGTCGGAGACTGAACAAGAGATAGCTGTTGACAAGAGATTGACAGATCAGTGGGGAGAAGAGAATACACCTCAAACCAACTGTGCTCAGACACACTTCAGATTCTCCCCCCCCCCAAAATATTCACAAATAGAAGGAAGCACTTTTTTTTAAAAAAAATGATGCATTTGGTGCTTCCCTGATTTCTCTCAAAGAGCCAGTGAAGTATTTGATGAGAAGGAACCAATGTCTGACTGTCTTTAATCTCCCCTGCGACCACGTCGATCAGGCAGGTAGTTCTGCAAAGAGGCAGAGAGAGATCCAGCTGGGACCCTCCACGGGGCTGGCTGCAGACAATGCCATGGCACCATCCGCTTGCTTCTGGGGGCCAGGGGAAGGGATCGGGGCTGGCAAGCTCACCTTGTTACTTGCAGGTGGGCATGCTGGAACAGGCGGCAACCACGGGAGGCCGGGGGAGGGAGTAGAGAGGAGGAGGGAAGAATGGATGGGGGGGGGGACGGTTCCTAAAGAGGCGAGTTAGGAGGGTAATGATTGCCATCCTGCAGCAATTTCCCTGTGTCATGGCTCCTGTTTCCTAGCAACAGCACCGAGTCCGGCCAGCACAGCAGCAGCTGCTGCCTGAGCACCATTCAAGAGCAGCAGAAGCAGAAAGCAGCAACTCCGCCAGGCTGGCAAATCAACTAGCAACAACAACCACCACAGACAGGAGGAGGAGGAGGAGGCTGCATCTGGCAGGGGGAAACAATAAAACAAGCAGGGAAGGATGAAGGATGGAGAAGGCACAACACTTCTAGGAAACTCCTTGGAATGGCTCTGTCCGGGGGCTCCGCGGGGGTTGACAAGCTCCGGTCGATCCCTCCCGCTTTCTCTGCTGGGATTATGAGCAAGGGCGAGATTACGGATCTGGAGGGGTTGTGTCTGCGCTGAGATGTCCACTTGGGCTGGAAAGTTTCTCCATGGTTTCTTTATGGTGCCTGAGCTCCTCGCTGCCAGCTTTGATTCCCCCCCAGTCTTCCTGGGTAAGTGAGGTTAGACTTGCTGCCATTTTGAGCAATAAATTCGCCCACGATCCCGAAAGGTTTTTTCACCCTAGTCTGGTCTGGGGGAGGGGGGTGTAGAGTGGGGCGAAGGGAGTCGATTTTCACGTGTGTTTTCTCTGCCTTGGAGAAATTCAGGGGCAGCAGTTCAGCATTGAATGGCCCCATTACTTTCCTGGAGGCGACAAAATTAGTCCATCGCGTTGATGTGGTTATAAAACAGGGGCCGGGGTGGGAAATTTACAACGGGCTGTTGGCTGGTTGCCAAATCAATTCACGTCTCTGGTCCCGGCTTAGGTGCCCAGCCGGTTTAGAGGCCCTTGCTGGATATTGCACACGCTCTGAGCCTTCGTTAGTAGAAACAACCAAAAGTTCAAAGACCTGGCAGACCACCTGGCGAGCGGTACTCAATCAATAGCTACAGACCTACCTCATTAACAGGCAGCTTCATTGTTAGACATTCTGCCAGCCAGCCATGAATATACTGGAAACTGCACCGAAACTACACCCCATGTAAACTGGCAACTTTGCTAACTCCGTTATGTATAAAGAAATACTGCCAAGCATGCCAGCCACAACATTTTAGTCCCTAGTAAACGTTGCAAAATCTATTGCAGCATGCTAGAAAGTGTCCGAAGTGATGTCGAGCAAATGATCAATCGCTGCAAATTAACATCCTTCCAAATAATTCATTTCCCCCCGAACTGAGAGTATTCTTCCCTTTTCTACACATACAAATAGCTGAAGCAACACAAAATCCTGTATTGGTCAATAACAGATAGGCGAGTATCTTAGTCTGTTATTAGTGTCCAGGAAACAAAGTGTTAATCCACCCCCCACCGTGTACGTTTTAAAACCTGTGACTGAGTGAGATTAACAATTCTATTCGGTCTTTGCAGAGCATCCTTAAAATAGTCATTGAGATCCGGGTTAAAACATGACATATCCTCTGGGGATTATTTAAATAGTGCTCACTATGACATAAGTATCAGTTTGTTAATGATTACAGACCACATCCAGTTTATATGGAATGTGATTGTATACCGTGTCTTTCGTCTGTTTGACTTTCGCTGTTTTCTAATAATACAATAATGAATAATAGTTGGTGGTTTAAAAAAAACCCACCCTCCCACGCATCCACCCTTGTTTCTGCGTATTGAAAACGAAGTGTCAAGGCAATATTGATTGCAAACGTTGTTCAGGTCTGATTGCCATCTGTTTTTCCATCTTAACTGAGACAGCATCTTGTCTAGTGGTGTAGTGGGGAGTATCAGATCACAAACTAAGCCACCACTTAAAAAGAAATCGTGCTCGGATAATTACACTTGTGTACCAAACCATTCTAAAAAAAGCAAATACATGCTCTGACAATAGGAAAGAGGAGGCAAGACTCCATTCATTGTTAAATTACTCTCAGATATATTGTAGATTCTCTCAAAACAGTGCCCACAGCGATAACACCATTATTTTATGGGAAAATACATTCCGAACAAATGGAACGTAAAACTGTCGAATCTGGGGCTATTTTGGGAATAGGATAGAAACGAAATTTAGAAAAAGCTGGGTGGGGGAAGGGATCACTTTAGATGCTGTTAACCAGCTTTCAAGGCAAGGAATGTAACTTTATGAAACATGTTGTATTGATTGCTGTCATATTTCCTTCCTGGACATTATTTTAGACTCTTCCCAAAATGAGAGAAAAGCCCTCCTTCAGCATATCAAAGCTTCCCTGAACGGTTTGCAATATCGTGTGAATTGTTCATACTTCGTTGTCTCCCAGCTATTTGAATACTCAGATGATGAATCCTGACGATACCGTAAATAAAGTAACGAATGTTATTTCATATGCCAGTTTCCCGACGCATTATCTTTTTTCATGGCGATTCACTCTTTAATAAGATTTGACATACTATCTTTATATACCAGCTACATTTTAACATGGAGGGGGGAGGGGCAATCATTGCTGTTACATAACCAGTTACTTTGAACATCATACATGTTTCCAAATCAGGCAGCTGTCCAGATGATGTACCCATACCGTAAGCAGAAGAGGATGGGTTTCTAGAGCACTGCAGCTAAAATACGAAGGAAATGATCTGGAAGAAGCTTCCAAAAGGTACTATTATCTGGGTATTCAAATGCTTCCCTTCTGTATTTCCAGTAATTAATTTCCCTTTCACTGACACAAAAAGTACATAATCGGTTAAACTCCCTCAGCTATGTTTAAGCAGTGTAATAAAATCAATGACATCCATAAAACAATACTTATTGCCCGTCTGGTTTTATTTCCAAAATATCCAGATCACTAAAAGGCACTGGCTTCTGCGCGATGCTTCGGCTAACACCAACCCCCTACACTGTGCTGTGTAACCCTGTGACCCTATTAGAGGAACAGGGCCCAGGAAAGATCTTAGCAGCTTCTTTAACGACCTCATTCTCTACCCAGCACGGATGATCTTCTGTTTGTTTGCACTGGTGACACGACTCTTTCCTTATCTCGTTTGGAGTCTGTAGAAATCAATTAGCTGTTTGCAAAGAGTGAACTGAGCAACGTCATGGGAGGGATACATGGCTGCTTCTCTTCCCAGGTTACCTAACGGTGCTATCTTGGCTGTCTGGACGCGTAAGAGGGCCCAGCTTGTTAGTGATTGAGACCCTGCTTCTCAGGATTTTAACTAAAAAGGGATTTCCCTGACTGTGTTAAAGCACGGGCATGTTGTGAGGTATCTGTCGAGGAGCTGCTCCTCCAGCTCTGTCCCCGGCCCTCACCCTCTTCTCTCCCTTTTGCTGCAGGAGCTGGAGCCGCTCTAGGGAGCAGTGCCCTGGGTAGCCAGCCATGATCGCCACTGGAGGCCTCCTGAGGATCTCGGCCAGGAAACAGGACCCCCTGCGACCCCAGAGCCAGCCCCCCAAACGCAAACGCAAAGCCAGAAAGAAGCGCAAGAACGACGTGGTGGTGGTGAAGGGCAAGCTGAAGCTGTGCTCCGTCTCGGGGCTCATCGCCCTCTGCGGCATCCTGGTGCTGCTGGTGGGCATCGCCTTGGCCGTGGTGGGCTATTGGCCCAAACCCAGCCCCGTCTACCGGGAGGGCAGCTTCGGGGGGAGCAAACACCTGCCCGCGCAGGGCGGCGCCACCAAAAACCGCTCCAGCCGGGGCCAGCCGGGGGCGCAAGGGGGATCCCACCCGGACACCCCTAGAGCCAACTCCTCCTCCTCCAGCAGCAGCAGCCGGGGGTCCCCCCGCGCCGTGCCGGCCCCTTCCTCGGTGGGATTCCTCTTCCAGCTCTTCTCGGGCTACCTGCACTCGGACAAGCTCAAGGTGCTGGGCCCCCTCATCATGGGCATCGGCATCTTCCTCTTCATCTGCGCCAACGCGGTGCTGCACGAGAACCGCGACCGCAAGACCAAGATCATCAACCTGCGGGACCTCTACTCCACCGTCATCGACGCGCACAGCCTGCGGGCCAAGGAGGGCGGGGGCCCGGCCGCCGCCCCGCTCAATGGCTTCGTCAGTTACGTGCAGCAGGCCCGGGGGCTGGGCGGCGGCGGCAGCGGGGGGGAAGCCTTGGGCGCCGCGGCCAGGCTGGCCCAGAGCTCCTGGCCCCAGGCCCTGGGCGCCCCCGCGCCCCGCTGTTCCTCCTTCTCCGCCTCCCCGCCCAGCCTGGCCGAGGCCGTCTACAGCATCTACCGGGAGCGAGCCGCCCTGGCCGGCCGCCCGCTGGGCGCCGCCACCCCTCCCTGCAGCCCCGCGCCCGGCTGGGGCCGGCGCAGCACCGCCAGCTCCCTGGTGGGCTCCTCGCTCAGCGCCTTCACCCTGCTGCCCCTGGGCCAGGCCGAGGGCACGGGCGGGGAGAGCTGCGGCTGGCGGCGGTCGCCGGGCGAGCCCGGGGCCAGGGCGAGCCCGCGGGGCGAGTTCGAGCTGAGCCTGAGCGAGCTCGGCAGCGGCAGCCCCCTAGGGCCAGGGCAGGGGCGCAGGCACAAGCGGGTACTGAGGCGTCAGAGCACAAGCTGCCTGCCTGACGCCAGGCGGCCCCTCTCCCTTGGCTCCCCTCAGACTCGGGCTAGCAGCAAGGAGCTGGACTCCACCAGCCTTTTAGCCAAGGCTGCTTCTTCCACCTACTCCAGATCTCTGGATCTGGGCGGCTCGCCTCCCTTCACTCCGCCTGGGGTCAGGAGAGGCTCCCAGTCTGACCCATCCAGCAGCAATAAGGGCTACACGCACCTGGAGGAGGCAGGCACCTCCTTGGAGTCTATTGCCAACACCCCCGCCAGTAAAACCCAGGACTGTGAGGAGGACCCAAAAGGGGAGATCGGCCCCCTAGAGGGAGCCAGTAAAGAACAAACAGTGCAGCAACCTCAGCAAATTCAGAGACAATATACAAAGAAAGAGAAGCTCTTCATGATTTCCAGGTCACACGCCACGGCAGGGATGGAGGATGGGGAGCTGGAAAGCACGGGCGTTTGAACAAACAGAAAGCATCAGGACAACTTGCAAGCCCTCTGCCTCCTTGTGGACGGAACCCGGTCAATATCCAAAGAGCTGCAGTATGTTATCCTTGAATTGCATTCAATAAATTCCCGTAGATGATACCAGGAAACAAAAAATCTTTCTGTCCGATTGTGATTGTATGTTCCATGCAAACCAAATTGTATTACACATCAATAGTCCAGCAAGTTCTTCGAAGCAAAAGAATACAATTTTGGACAACATAACTGTGCACTTTATAGTTTTTATTTCTAAGTGCCCCCTCTCCCCCTTCCTTGGGTACTCTGATGCTGGTTTGTCACTAACTGCTTCGAAACCACCACCTCCTGTTCTAGCTCCAGAGCAAGGTGGTTTTCCTTCAGCAAAGCTGAGCCTGCCCCCTTTGTTTTGGTTAAATCACTCTAAAAGTTTGCAGGGCCTTATGGATGAAGTATCTTCACAAAGAACACTCTTACAGGCATTTGTTTAAATTCTGGAAAGATGACAAGAGAGGAAAGAGTGGAGCTGGACAGAGCTCTGATAATCTAATTGGAACTGTTACAGTCTTAAATTAGAAACCTAATAAGACATGATACTTTTATTAAGTATTATCACACATGTACCAATAGCATTAATAAATTTTTTTAAATAAAAATGTTTAATCATATTAAAACAGTTCTCGCCCCTACAGCGCTTACAGATCAAAGACTACTTTTGTATCAAACTACGAAGTATTAGAGACAAGGTAGAAAGGACGAAGGTGTGTTTATGTTGCTTTTGACATGGTAATAGTAATTTAGTAATATTTTCAAAACAAAGATATTTGGGGTTCAATCGCTGAGCACACTGCACTTTAGTACAAGCATCAGATTCTGCCTTTATTTCTAACCCTTGTTTAACTGGAATTTTAGATGGTAAGGAATCAGAGATTTCAAGATTCTAAAGAGAAAAATTGATTAAGGTTTTACCTTCCATTAAAATTAGATTTTTCATGACTAATACATTAATCTTAGAAACAGTGGCCCATACTTCATAGATCTTTGACTTTCCCAAGAACAGTCACTCTAAGATTAAGTTTTTCCAATCTTGCAAACACTTATGCACATGCTTACCTTTAAGGATGTGAATAAGTCCTATTATATTCTGAGGGTGAAATTCTGTCCCCATTGAATTATATGGGAGTTTTGCCATTGACTTCAATGGAGGCAGGATTTCACCTTGAGTGAGTTAAATAGCATGTTTCCTGATGGTTGGACTATATATATATAATATATGAATCAAACAGCTATTTGGTAACTGGGAATTATTTAACTTTAATAATTATAATAAGACTGGCCTTTGCTTAATTTACTAGAAAAATCTCTTTCAACTCCTAATTTCAGATACCAACAAAATTTTCTATTTCAAATATATATTTAATATGCATATGATGTTTCATTATGTTAACTACAGAGTTATTGAAGTTAAACAATATGATATGTAAGTAGTGCATTGGTTTTCTCTCTCAATTAAGGTTTCCATAATAGATTAGTATTTAGTACATATCTAATAATTAAATATAGGTACAATATAATAAATATACTGATCAGTATTTTTAATTGTGAAGAGTGAACAGCAACAATAATTATTAAATATAAAAATGAATAATTTTAAAAATATCAGATAAGAGACTGCCATCTTGAGGCTCTACAATTTTCCAATGAGGAAATGAAGTTCCCTTTGGCAACAGAAAGGCACAAGCATCACAGCCTCATGTACTGTCAATGGCAACCAAGTAAAGTAACCATATAAACTTTGTTTAAGCATTGTTCTTGTTAAACTGCTATCTAATGTTGTTTAACCAGCCAGTGTGGAAGTGACCAAAATATGTTTTAAAATTGTGTGTGTAGGCTGGAACACTAATTTGATTTACAAAAAGATAAACAAACATGACTAGGCCCTGCATAAAGTAGGCAGCTTAACGGTGTTAGAAGGCAATTTAATCAGAATTGATTTCAGCATGATTACTTCTGGCTCAACATTAGGCCTAACAGTTAGAAGGAAACTGCTGTTCTGTGCTTTTCCCATGATTTCCAGCAGACACCTATTGAAATATCAGGAAAGGGTCATCAGGCACTGAGACAAGGATGCTAGTTATACACAGTTATGGAGATTTGCCTTGATCCAGTCTGGGAAGGTGCCTGTTCAAATCCACATGGGTGCAGAGCAGGAGTCTATCCACCAAATCTCATTGCAGGGTTGGCACCATAGTGGAAAAATGACAGATTTTTTTTTAAATAAACGTGAAAAAAATCATATAATATATATACTGTTTCTATTCTCATTCAGTAAAAGTTTATCCAGCCATCTAAGCTATAACAATCACTTTTATTTAAAGATAACACAAGATGCGACCCAAACCTTTTATTTGATTAGAAGGAAATTACTTTTAAATTGCTGGGCTAGAGTTTGGGGGATTTTTTCTTCTTGTAGGACAGTGAGACAGTATTTTATTTCATTGAGATTATTATTAAATTTGTTATTTGTATTTCAGAATCTGTTACATGTGTCAAAATACAATCAGGAAGCCTTTTCAAATAGCACAACTCAATTTCAATGATCACCCTTTTCAATAAGTACTGTTTTAGACTTCTCCTAGGTTGCTGAACATATTGAATAACAGAATGTTTGTATACAGAACTGAGCTTGACCAATGAAATTCCACTTCAGTGGCTAGTAGAGCTGAGTGAATAATTTGTAGCAATTAATTTAATAAACAGATGAAGCCTTTTTTCCAATTTGCAAATTGTCCATGAATCCCTATGATTTTTGCAAATTTATTTGCTAATTACAGTTTTTCATGGAACAATTTATGTAAAGACTTTGCGTTCTGTAGAGTTTGTTCAAAACTCAAGCTGAGTGAGTTACTTTTATATGGAAATGTAGGTCAAAGGTTAGTGTTTCTGTTTTCTGGTTGGATAAGCTTAACTCCTAGCAGCAGCAGATTTCTTGTGTGAACATTCATACTGTTAATATTAAAGTATCCCTAATGCTGTCAAATTGAGATTGGTTGATAGAGAAGGATAACCTAATCCATTTTAATGGCATCAGACCTGGTGACATAACTCTTTGAGTACCACCTCTTTTGGACATTCATCTCTCCCTGTTCCTGCCCTATCTGGCATGCTGCTTTTCCCCTTGCCTCCTGGACCTGCCCCTACCCCTACCACTTCTGTCTGTCAATCAGCCTTCACTTGCCCACTCTTTTCCCCCTCAGTTTTTCTCCTATCTCCTCCCTTTCCCATTCCTATCCTCTCCCCTCCCCTCCTGGACATTGAGGTCCTCCTTCCAACCTCTTCCCCATAACCTGCCCCCAACTGGTTGCTCCACATGCCTTAATGGAGGCTTAGGATCTGTACCCATAACACACTCTGTATCTCTTGCAAATACACTTTGAATATAACAAACATAAATTATCAGGTGTATGCACTAAGCTAACATATTAAAAGCAAAAGACCTGCAGAGACCAACCATTCCACCAAGGTCCTAAGAAAAATTCCTTGAGAAAAAGCTGGGTTTCTGTCTGAATTCCTCAGGGCAGTTGTATGACTGGCCATAAAGTTGCTACTATCTTTTTGTAACACAGATACTTGTTTTAAACTTGTCTATTAGACAGAGGGGGGAAATGTTTGGGTTTTGAAATGTAAGCAAAGCTACATAGTGCTTGCAGGCCTACCTCTTTTCATGTGAAGTTCAGACAGCCTTAATACAAGTCATTTGGGGAAGAAGTTGTGTGCAGGAGGATAGATGACTTTAGGGAGAATTTCCACGTTAATACAAAGGGACATCTTAAATACTTTAACAATTTTGAAGTCCTCCATATAGCTCAGTATTTCAGAATACCTCTAATATAAACTAGCTTAAAATAAATCTAGTTGAGTGATTAAATATATCATGACAATACATTTTGATCAATTTTGTTCTAGTTTTCCATCAGATCCATATGTTGTTTGATGTTTGGGTAAAATTGTTAATACATCATCTGTTCTGTTGCGAGAGATATAATGCATGCTTTGTTAAGCTATTCTGCTGAAACATTTTGGTTAGGTAATGTTTATGTGGGTTTTTTTTTTTTAACAATCCTGTCCACAAACGGTAACCCCAAACAGTGAGTCATAGCTTGTGTACAAACGTCTTTGCAGCTGGATGTTAATATAAACTCTCCCTATTTAGTGTCATGCACTGCTTGTCACAGCAAATGTTTTAAAAACAGGTATGTTTTCAAGGCCAACATAGAAGCAGCAACAATATGGATTAAACTCAAAACAATGCACTTTAGCCTCAGTCACAAGAATATTTCCTTTAAAAAAAATGTATTAACAGGGCATAGTTTGTATGTTCCATAATGATGATCTACATCAGGGGTCAGCAACCTTTCAGAAGTGGTGTGCCGAGTCTTTATTTATTCACTCTAATTTAAGGTTTTGCGTGCCAGTAATATATTTTAATGTTTTTAGAAGGTCTCTTTCTATAAGTCTATAATATATAACTAAACTATTGTTCTATGTAAAGTAAATAAGGTTTTTAAAATGTTTAAGAAGCTTCATTTAAAATTAAATTAAAATGCAGAACCCCCTGGACCGGTGGCCAGGACCCGGGCAATGTGAGTGCCACTGAAAAAATCATAGGTTGCCTACCCCTGATCTACATGGTTTGTTAGGACCATGCATCTTAAGGTATGAAGGAGAACTTTTGATAGGAATTTCTATTATTAATTTTAACATTTTTTTGTTAAACAAGTATATAAAAACAGAGGATTTTGTTCATAGTGGGGAAATAAATACAAATGAATGTTCTTGGTCAGATTACTCATATCTTAAATAGATCTCCAATTAACACCTTTCATTATTAACTTGACTCAAGCAGTTATTTATTTTAATTTCAAAATGCAAAGCAAAAGGAATCCTAACTCAGGCTTTAGGCATAACAAAATACAGAACAAAAACAAAAATCAGACCCTGTTATCAGGGCTGGGTCCAGGATTTTTGCTGCCTCAAGCAAAAAAAAAAAAGGGGGGGGACCAGAGTGCCACCGGTGAAGCAAAAAAAAGGGGGGGGGGCGGAGTGCCGCTGCTGAAGAAAAAAAACTGGAGTGCCGCCCCTTGAAAAGTGCCGCCCCAAGCACATGCTTGGAACGCTGGTGCCTAGAGCTGGCCCTGCCTGTTATGCACCCACCCGCACTGAAAACACATAAAAAGTTCTCAGTAGTGGCTGACAGCTAGCAAATTCAAAGAAAGAGACCTGCAAATATCAAACGGCTCATAAACTTTCTCTCCAGAAACAGCTGAGTTTGTTTCCGGCTTCTTCGAGGTTGTCAAATAATCAAAAGACTGCATCTAAACTTTGTAACTTTAAACAAACAAACAATGATTCAGTTTGGGCCCTCAGATTGTGAGCAAGGCACAGAGCATTTGCAGACAAAATCTCTGATAGTCCTATATTAATCCTCAGCCACAGAAAAAACGGCAGTGGAAAAGTTAACTTCCTATGTACTTTACCAATACTGAAATCTTCAGCATAGTAATGTTTAAGTATATTGGAAAAACTCTCACATTCAGGGTTGAGTGACAGAAGAGAAGGAAACAGATGTGAAGCCTAGGGGCAGGATAGGGACCCTGGCCCAGGAGAGGAAACAAGGAGGTGGGGAACGGGGAATAATGTCACTGAAAATGATGTTGATGGAGAGTGTGTGACTTATCCTTTTTATGCATCACTCAGTTTCTTGTTTTATCTATCAGTGTTGCTTTGACAGATGCTCGGGCACTACTCCACTCATATGTATGTTTCAAATTCAATTTCTGTTAATAGTCTCTTAAAATTCACTATTTCTGCAAAGATTCTGGCCAGTAAACTCATTCAATAGAGTATTCCCAGAAAGCAAACACAAAAGAGAGTACAAATATAGCTGAAGTGAATTCAATATTTTATTCAAGTAAATCTTAATAGAAAAGTACTTGAGGATTTTATATTTATATAAAATGATATATTTATATCTATCTATCGTAGGGGTTCCTTTTTATTATTTAAATTGTGCCCTTCACTAGTTTCTCAGTGCTTCTCAAGTAAGTAAGTCGGCATGGCCAGGTGGTTTATAGGCTTCAAGGACAAGATTTTCAAAGGGTGCCTCACATTTTGGGTGCCCAAGTAGAGATATTTAAAAGTGGCCGGATATTCAGAGAATGGGAACCCCAAAATGGAGACACCTAAAATCACTAATCACTATTGAGAATCTAGGCCCATGAACTTTCTGCTCTTTTTCCTTCCTTGGTACTGAGAAGGCTCTGTCTTAGATATACTTACTTGTGGGGTTTTCTTCTTTTATCCTCTTCACACTCTCCCCCTCTTCATTCTGGTGAGAATGAACCTCAAACCCAACGAGCCCTTCCTGAACTTTGAGAAAATTTGAGTCCAATTCCAAACTAAACTTTGCAGTTAAAGCTCAATACAGAAAGAAAGAAAGAAAGAATGTACTAGGATTATTTAGATGATATTTTGGGCATTCAGCCTTTTTATGAAGGTAATACCTATCGTCTGGCTAAATAAACTCAGATGCCGAAGGGAATGGAATCTATTAGTCCAGGATGTGTTTATTACCAAGTAAAAGGAGGAACTACCAAGTTATTTTACTGAAATGGCTAAGTACATAAAAGACAATTAAGTTGGGGCGGGTTAGTTTTTTTGTTTTTTTTTTAAATGTCAGCTGGAAAAAATAGGAACTTGAGGTAGCCATGTTTATTGTAGGAGTATGGATAGGGAGTTTGAATGACAGTAGAGAAAACAAAGCATGGGGACTTGCATCCTCTATGCCTATTGAAACCAATGTTTTCAAGTGTACAGTGGGTTCAATACCTATACAAAGCCACTGATGGCAGCTGACATTTCGCTGATACTTCATTAAACTAGACCTCCTGCTGGGAAGAAGATGGAGACACAGGAAATGCAACTCACCTTTCAAAACCATGGAAAAGGCAGTCTTTCAAAGCGGATATTAGTGATTTTATAAGAACAGAGTTTAATATCAGAGGGGTAGCCATGTTAGTCTGGATCTGTAAAAAGCAACAGAGTCCTGTGGCACCTTATAGAGTTTAATAGGTTAGCTAAACCTTCTTTTAAAAACTTATAATTTACAACAACTTTGGCAGCATCTTCTCTGGGCTGAGAATGGCCAATAACTCCCAAGGGCTCCCTCTGGATGTCTCCACAGCTCAGAAGCATGGTAGCAGTGCACCCTACAGGGACTTCCCTCCTGCTCCTAAGATGCTCCCAATGATACTGGCATGCCCCTTTCCTCAGGGCTTGTGAAGAGGCCTGTGTAAGGATCCCAGAGACAGACTCCACAATGCCTGCACCAAGGGAAATCCCCTCTGGCCAACTACCAGGTTTGTGCGGCCCACTTACCACAGTGTGATGGCCTACGGGGGCTGTAGAAGAGATGGAGGCCTTATTCTTGAAATAGTATTTTAATACTATTAGGGTTGTATAAAGTATAGCATGTCTTCTACTTCAGCAAATTTACATCACCAATGCATTTTAAAATAAGACATTTTGATCACAACTGTTAATATCCAAGATACTTCTATGGCTCCGATTATTGCAGTACCCAAGCACCTCACAGTCTTTAATGTACTTATCCCCAAAACATCCCTGTGAGGTAGGAAAGTGCTGTAAAGTGGGGAACAGAGTGACTAAGAAACAGAGAGAACCATGCCAGAAAGATGCTAAGATCCAGATCCTCAAATGTATTTAGGTGCCTAACTCCCACTGAAATCACTGGTACAGAATTGTTTGGTACACTAAGTGTACCAGAGAATTTATACATTAGCTTTGGTTTAACTCCAAAGTTTTAATTGTGGGAGGGAGGAACTTTCCTTTGTCGTCTAAACCTGACACAGGTTATCAATTTACTGTGGTAATAATACAGCAAGCAAAAAAAAAATATTTGTCAAATAACTAAATCTGGGTTAAGTACTTGGTAGCTGTGGCTTGTAGTGAAGAAAAATAGAATGCTTCAAGAAAGCAATAGAATTCTAAAGTCTCATTGAGTGACCTAAATGCTAATCCAGCCTCTGTTTATGTAACCACACAACTCTCAGACTAGAATGGTCTGGGGAACTAAATCTAATGTCTATGCTGAGGATCCTTGCACATATGGTTGCACAATTCTTTACATTTCTATTGCTAGTTTAATTCAATTTATGCTGGAAAAAAACTCCTGATTTATTGACACTGTTGATTAATGATCATTTAGGGATATAATGTGTTGATAAGAAAAATGTAAGAGATTTAAAGCAAAAAGAATCCTTTGAGTGTTTCACTAACAATGTGATAACTATGTACTTCTGATTTTTTATTATATGCCAGAAGAGAATGTTGGTTGAGTGGTTCCACTGGGGAAAAAAAATAGGGAGAGGAAATTTAATTCAAGCACACATTTAGAAATGCTTCAGTCCGCAGAGAGAATGGATACTAGAGTGAAGAAACATTTAAACTGGCAGCAGCATTCCATTTTTACAGTTCATCTAGTGCTGAACACAGCAAAGTACTGACAGATGTATTCATTTTACAGCAAAACACAGACTGGAAAGGGTAAAAGTGGATTTAAACAATAACATCAACCATGCCTCAATGGCAAAATGCCCGTTGTAATCTCAAACTGACTCCAATCTCAGAACCCCCTACCATCCCAAATGAGCTCATGCTGTTTTCAAAGCAGAGTCCAGGACTCTCTTCTCAAGTAGGCCTTCTCTTAGTAATGTAGGTTTCTAAACAACCAAGCAAATCTCTACATAATCCAAAATCAGTTCCCAGAAAGGCAGCACATTCTAAGGGAAATGGGTAGTGTGGGATTAGAGAGGAGACTGAAAATGAGCCTATTTAGACTGCAGTCGTTGGGGGGGGAGGGGGAGGAGAGAAGGGTTGACTAGTTTTGTATTGGATGCCTAGATACCCTAGTGATGGGTGCATTTGAAATCCACAAATGACACTACATAGGTTAAATATTACATTAGCAGCAGTAAAGATAATTCTAAAAGGATAACAAGAACTAATGAATGAAAAGCTTGAAAGAGTGAAAGCTTGAATGAAAATTATGGTGCTCTATTATGGGCTTGCTGGAGAAAGACAGATGGAAACAACTCATGCTACAAGATACCAATTCCCTTTATGACATCATTTTGGAGAGATGGGGTAAATTAGCCAACCCAACCTGGTATGGTATCATTGCATACATGTTGCTACATGGCCACAGTTCCCTGCATGGCCCCCGAAGCAGTGGCTTGTGGAACACTTCAAAAGGCCTTATAGGAGCCACAGCGCCTACGGTTCTCTAGGAAACTCCCATATGTTCCCAGTTTATTGCTGTCCATGTATGGACTGAAGCAGGTCCCAGAAAGTTCCAAATAAACTTCCACTTATGGCTAACCCATTTCACTTTTTACTCCCTGAGCAGAACCCTCAACTATGATTCTCTAAAACAATTATTCTAAAGCACAGACATGCTAACCAAGTTATACTTTACATGACCAACTCCTACACACTTCACCTACATAAATTCGACCAACCTCTTGTCTAGTTCTTCAATTGCAACCTAAAAGCAATTTCCTCCAGCTCCAGCATGAACATTTTTCTTCTGACTCATTACTAAAGCCTCCCAACTGCTGCTCTCCTAAACTCCAAAGCAAACCACAAATTAACTTTAACAGCATCCCACCAATAGTTCTGCTCTCCCAGAACCAGAGGGATCTTGCACTGGCACTGAATCCAACAGCATCTCCTCTCTGCCCCAACATTGGGAACACCAGTAGCAGTTAAGAGGCAGACTATCAAAATCCCAGACACTCAGGGCTCCTTCCTCAAACTAGCTGGCCTCAGCTTCAGCTTCCGTTTCTGTGTGTGTGTATGAGGGGAGAGGGTAAGTCAGGGCCTTTCCGCCACCCTTCCTATTACCCAACAGGGCCCAAAGCAATCTGCTCAAAATACTTGTCCCACCCCGTGGGGAAAAGCAGCAGCAGCCAGAAGAGGCCTCGACAGCCTTCTGATTTTCATTCAGCTCTGAAATTTGGACTCTGCTTTATTTTTCTGTTTTGCTCTATAGCTATCAGTTGTCAGTCCCCCTTTAGCCCATCCCTGCCTTACCTCTGCAACCCTTCAGCAGCCCAACCTCAATCTCTCTCCCCATTATGCATCTCTCCCTCCTTCTTTCCCCTTTCCTTCTCTCCTCCGCTCCCTTTTCTGGCTCCCTTTCCCGACTGCCTTCACTTACCCCAACCATCCCTTCCTCTTTGCCACTTCAACCCCCAAGTATCTCACTCACCCTCCTTTCAAAACAAAATGTTTGTAATATAAAAACTACATTAATTACAGTGATGTGATATTAAATATGACATGACTGACAACACGACACCACCCTTAACCCTAATCTCTTTGCTTGTATGTAGTACAGTACCTCTTTCCCCACCCTTTGTCTTTGTTTAGATTGTAAACTCTCGTTACAGGTAAATCCCTCCAATTATGCCTTCATAACTACAATCACATACTGTACTCTAATCAGCTGTCATTTGGGACTAGCAGGTGCCAGAAGATACTCAGAAGGTGATAAAAGCCAGCAGAAAGGGAGGGAAGTAACATAGCTGTCCTGACACGGCATTTAAAAGAGCGAGAGACAGTGTTCAGAACAACTGAAGGTAGGAGGAGGCACAAATAAGTTAAAGAGGTTAGACAGTAACCTCAGCAACCCAGTCACAGATTTCATTGTAGTCATCGGTCATCACACACAGACAGGAAGTGGAAACAGGAGACCGAGAAGAAAGGACAGGTATTTGGAATGGCAGAGAGTGATGCTACATACTTGCTGTGGCTACTTAGCAAGCAGTTCTGTGCTAACACTGTCTCCATTGTCACAGTGCATTGTCTTTGCAGTGTGTTTTCTGCACAGCCATTGTTAGAATACTATTTCAGGTAGATAGGCCTTTTTCTGCTCGTTTTGATTGGTGAATCTAGTGCAGCGGATGAGATGCACGACCCCACCCAGCTTTTGTATAATTTTACATGTGCACACCCCTTCCCTGAGAGAACTATAACCAAATCATCATGCCTCATGTGCTGGAACACTTTCTTCTGGATTATTACTAGGGTTTCAGGGCTTTCTTCTGTTTTGCTTATTCTTAATTGTCGATCCAAAGGGACGATGTGGCCCAAAGTCAAAAGTATTTGATGCATTTTAATTCATTACAGTTGAAGAGATATATTAAGGTAAAATGCTTGCTGTATTTTTACATTCCACTACTGAACTAGTTTAGTCTCTGTTCAAATAAGCATCGTATACAACGTAATGATTCACCAGCCAGTTCTGTTAATTCTCACATAGGCAACATTTAAAGACAAATTCCTCAATGGCAAGTTTTTCTGGCAAACTAGTCTAGCTCTGTATCCAACTCTTCAGTGGAATGGCTTGTTTAACTTGACAGTTGTAGATAAAAATCACACTGGCATTTTAGCCAAATATGTGTTTTAAATAATTCAGCGACCAGGAATAAGGGCCGTACTAGCTTTTTTGCCAATTTTCTGTGGGGGCAGTGAGAAGACAATGTGCAGTTTCTCACAGGGCAGTCTCTATCCTGAACCACAGGACCCACCCAGGCAAACTTGGAGAGGCTTCTGCAGGCTGTGGAAGATGTGATGGTGGAGATGGCTGAGCACACGTCTCCACTGAAAGGTGGGAATCATGACAAGAGGATGTCATGTTAATTGACCCTTCATGCCCAGGAGTCAATTAAAGCTATAAACCCTTCTGAACAGAGGTTTATACACTTCCAAAACTGAAATGATACAAAAGTGATGCTAGTGTGTGTGTGTGTGTGTGTGTGTGTGTGTGTGTGTGTGTGTGTGTGTGTAAGTAAAGTGATGAAGGAAACCAGTACATTTAGTACTTCTAAAATTCTAATCTTCAGAGTTTTCTTAAACTTTGCTGCCACTGTAAAAATGAAAAAAAAAAAGTAATATTTTAAGGTTGTATTTAAATTATTGAGTTATCATTTGCCCAGCAAAGCTGTATTATGGAGTTGGGTTTGTTGCATGTGGTCATTTTTGGGAGGGAGGTGTGGGGGAAAAGAGGTTATAAAGACTCTCACACAGATGCATAGAGGTGATATCCAGGCCATCTGATAAATACATTCATCTCACACATTTGACTGCCCACTAATGCATCTCCTCGAGACGTATTCTAATGCTAACGCCTCCCCCCCTCTAAAAGTGTAATTGTTTTAATGTCCAATGTCCCTCATTCTTGCAGGGACTGGAAGATTTACCCTACTGGGATTTGAGATTACCAGATTGCTTTGGAAAGATTTGAGATTTCAGACTTAAAAGCATGATGAATTTAAGGTGTAGAAAAGCAATTTTAAGAATTTTCTATGGCTCCCTCTGAGCTCTGTGCAGTTAGAATCTTGGTAATTAAGACATCTTGCTTTGCAGGAGGAGGGAAACAAAGGTATTGCATGTGACGATCTGGGAAATAGGAATATTTTTATGAATGTGTGTTTGTTTATGGTGGGTTACTTGCTCTGAATTCTATCAAAAGGGATTGTTAAAGAAATCAAGCAGGAATGGTAAAACAAGAGCCCAGGTAAGGAGCATCTCTGCAAACACTCAGATACAAGAGCCAGGCGTATAGTTGTGATGGGAGAGGGGGAAATCAAACAGAGCAATAAACCATTACAGACCGGGCCAGCTCCAGGCACCAGCCCAGCAAGCAGGTGCTTAGGGTGGCCAAGGGGAAGGGGAGGCACGTCGGGCTCTTCGGCAGCGGGTCCCTTGGTCCCTCTCAGAGGGAAGTAACTGCTGCCGAATTACTGCCGAAGAAAGCGGCGCGGTGGAGCTGCCACCGATCGCGATCACGGCATTTTTTTTTCCCCCCGACGCTTGGGGCGGCAAAAACCCTGGAGCCGGCCCTTATTACAGGACTGAACTCAGAAAAATAAGCAAGGATTGAGTAAATTGGGAGAAGCTGCCCAGGCGAGACAGTGAAAAGCTGACAGGCGGGGACTGACTGGGAGACACAGAGGAAGGTCTGCTGCCAGCATGCAGTCTTCCTTCTAAGTTTGGGGTGAAAGTTACGCATTTAGGTTTGCTTTATCTTCCTCTGGCAATGCATATATAATTATATTTAATCCAGTGTTCCTAAATACTGTACTCCTGTTGTCTAATAAATAATGTCTTGTCCTGGGTCACTGCAAACAGCTGTTGGTTGCACAGCTCCAAAAGGGTAAGTCTCCCACAGGAGTCCAAACTCATTTGGACCTGATGAGCCACCGTGGGAAATAGGTACTGAAGCCAGGGACCCACTCATGGAGTAGCAGAGCCACGTGGCTCCCTTTTGAGAAAAGTGGAGGCCCAGGGCCTATCTAAGAGGGATACGTTCCATGAGAGCCTGTATAAAGATCAGAGACAGATCGCGCTCCATGGCAGCACACAAAAAGGGTGTTTTTAAACACTCTTAAAATAGTTTTTCTATAACATAGGTAGCAAACATGATAGTGCAGTCAAAAACTTTCATCAGCATGAGTTTAGAATGTCCGGTGCAACTCATTCAGGACTTTAACATTAGTGATAATGCACCTATTCCACACTCATCTCTATGCTACACCACGTCATCATTTATTCCATGTTTACTCACATGCACATTTATATAACATATATTTTGCTAGCCAGGTAATCAAATCCTGTTCCTGTCTGATTTAAAAATAACCAGGGCAGACTGCCTGTTCTACAGTAAAGGCTTCAAATTTGTATGTTTTGCAAAATATATAAATAGGATTCATTTTTACAATTTTGAACTAAGCCTCTCAGCAGGTAGAATATTTTCATCCTCTTAAAAAAACCCCACACTTCTGGCAATGCATGTATAATTATATTTGTAAATGTTGTCAGTGAAAGAAGCTGCTTAGAATTCTGTGATTGAAATACTCTTTGGATTCAAAGTGCCTGATCATGCCCCCAGTAATGCTTTAAATGGCCTTAGCATCTGATCTTACATTATTAGTAGTAGCATTACAGTAGTGTCCAAAGACCTCAGTGAAGGAGATGTACAAACACACAGGGAATTCAAGGCCTGATCAGAAAACAACAGTGGCCAACTTTTCAGAGAGATCACAACCTGTGCAGGTGCAGAGGTGTGATTTAAATAGTGTGGAAAAATGCGTACAAAGTTATTTAGTTTACAAGTGAAAAAACAATTTGTGCTGAAATTTGCATGCTAAAGGGAGATCGTGTGTGTGTAAATCATCATGTTTACGCACAAGTGATATACACAGTTTTTGCACACAGCCAATAACTGAGCCAAATCCTGAGAACTCTTTGAAACTGTGGCATAACATATGGTGCAACATATGCATAAGAATTTAAAACAGGTGTCCTAGAATATGTAATGAGGCAATGGCTGCTGCCATCATAGCAATGTTTTAAAGGCATAAGCATGGCAATTAGGAAGTAGGACAGAAATGGTGGTGTACTGCAAACTTGCCAAGAATGACAGAAAAAGCGGTAACACCAACAAAGTCAAAATAAAGAGTGCCCACACATCCAGAACTCATGAAAGCCGTGGGAGTGCCTCAGAAGAAGGGAGACCCAAAACATCTGGAGTAAAAGTCTGTCTCAATGCCACTGCAGTGAGGTAATGCAAGAATGATTGCCAGTCAATGTATGGGGCAGCACACAATATGGGTAATAGAAAGCTGGCACTAAGTCTCAACGTTTAAGCAGCATGCAAGGTGCGGCTTGTGTGCTCCTTTCCCCAGTTGTGTTGGCAGTACTGCACTATACAGATTGCCCTTTGCTTCTAAGGAGCATGTGCCTGTCACCTTTGAGTAACAAGTATGTTGCAGAATTATCAACTGCTCATGTTCTGTGTCTGTCACACTTACTGAATTCTTACCAGCCATTCCATCTGTCATGTCTGTGATATCAGGGCCAGACTGGGGTATAAGGACATAACACTATGTCCTCTCTTGCTGCTGCTTCTGTGTAATCTGCATAGTTGCTGCCAATGTGGATACCTGTGCCCTTTTTGTCTGATGTTACATTGCCCTTTTATTCATGCCATGTGTTATATGCATAGGAGCGACGGTGCTGCGTAGTGAGAGTTTCCTTACTGCACCAGCCTTCAGAATTTTAGCTCTGGTCTGTGACTACTTTTTAACTAGCAGCCCTGCCCATTCAGGCTGAATTGTTTCAGGCTCCTATATCACAAACAGTAATAAATATTTTACAGTAGAGCTGGTAAAAAAATCTTTTTTTCCCCCATCCATGAAAAAGTTTAGATTTCTGGCAGAAATTGGAATAGCAAAATACTTTGATTTGAAATGCTGCTATGGCAGTGTTCCCAAACTTGTTCTGCCGCTTGTGCAGGGAAAGCTCCTGGCGGACCAGACCGGTTTGCGTACCTGCCGCATCCGCAGGTTCGGCCGATCGCGGCTCCCAGTGGCCGCTGTTTGCTGCTCCAGGGCAATGGGAGCTGCTGGAAGCGGCGGCTCAGCCCGCTTTCCCTGCACAAGTGGCAGAACAAGTTTGGGAACTACTGTGCTATGGTGTCTCATGGGAATTGTAGTTTGGGTCCCTCAAGCTCCTATTTTCCCCTCTACAGGCCAAGCTCCCTAGTCAGATTACTACTCTCATAATGCACCATGGTCTCCTCTCTTGGACGAGGGGAAGTGGTGCATCATGGGAGATGTAGGGGATGCCCACACAGCAATTAAACACCAGCGGCAGGCAAGGGTCAGCTGACTCGGGCTTGTGGGGCTGTAAAATTGCTGTGTAGATGTTCAGGCTCCGGACCCCATGTGGGGGAGGATCCCCGAGCTCGGTCTTCAGCCCAAGCCCGAATGTCTACGCAGCCAAAGATTCATGAGCCCAAGTCAACTGACCTGGGCCACTGTGGACATGCCATGGGTCTTTTATTTCAGTGTAGATGTACCCTCCGTCTGTACCGGGAGCCCAGGGACTTACCTTTTAGGACAATTTCACTAATTGTTTTTTTGAAAACACTAATATCATCGTGAGGTTTCTAAGTTATTTCAGTCAGGCTTTCTGGATGAATAATTATGGATGTATGCTATTTTAGCTAGAATTCTGATCTATTCCCCAGCAAGGGTGTGGTGGCTAGTCTCTCCTCCCTTTGCAGTGCCTGACTGGCATGAAGAGTGTGGAAGCAGAGAATCTCCCCTTTTTTAAGACCATCTTGGATTCCTCACATTACCAAAGATATTCTCAGTTATGATTCTTCATTTAAACCCAGAGTTACAAGGGTTTCGAATTATTTTCTTTTCTTGACTCTTCCCCTCCATCTTTTTGTCTTTGTTAAAAGAACAGTTAGTTGAACTTACTAACATGAGAAAGCTGAGTAAGTCTGGCTCAAACACCACGAAAGGGAAGATACAACAACCACTGTGTTAGAAGCTGCCCCCACCTCTCAGTTCATCGGGGGGATTGCTTATAGTTTTAGCATAATTCAGCATATAACATTTTCCCTCAACAGAAAACAAAGCCAACAGGCAATATTTCACACAAGCCGCCTTCTTCCCCTTAAGTCATACTGCATTCAATTAAAAGAAATTAGAGGATTGTATTTATTCTCCATATAACCACAAGTACTTATAAAGGAAATTGTTCACAAAAGGAAAACATAGGTGATCAGAGACCATAAAGGGAACATCGTAGGTATTATGGATACAGATAGAAGATTAAACACGTGGATCATAAAGAATGCGTCAAATCAAGACCTAGATTTCACAATGTAATTTTCATATAATGGCCACAATGCAGGATAATTCATCAGTTTCTGCAGTACATAATTACTTTCATTTTAGAAAGTGTCTCCCACCTGCCTTGCCCAAATCATAAGTGTATAATAATTAAACGTGTTTCCAATTAGTTTGAATAGAAAAGACAGGAGTGGGAACAAGATCATGGATCACTACAGCTAAAACAAAAAATGTCAAGCCACTCCAGCATTTGTAATACCATATTTTCACCACAGGTTGTAGAATGGGAGGAAACTTGAACAGCATTACATAAACTTGTTTTGACATGATTGCCAAGACAGAAGGAGTTGAAAGTTGTACATGCTAAACATTTTATACTTTAAAAGCTGCTCTGAATGGTCAAGAATAGCGGTAGCTGTACAACATAATAAATAGTATTTAACAATTTACTCAAAATAAGTGCACAGTATTTCTAAGAGATAAGGTAATCTACTTCCACAAATGTCTCAATAAACCAAAAGCAGCATTAAAACTTAAATCTAAATCTATACAATACAATTAGAAAAGCAAATATTTCAAAAGGATAACAGGTTCAGCACACATTTGCTATGCTCCAGTACCAGCTTCTAGAAGAAGATAATTAGAATTTTCTGTAGTAAAAAAAAAAAAATAGTTTGGACTGGGGAATTTGTGTAATCCACTTAATTTCATAAGAAGATGATTATACTATTTCTCTTTTCAGTTATGAATCATTAAGAATCTCATTGTTTCTCAATGCCTGCTTCATATTTAGTGCAAATACTTCTGAAAAGGGTTTTCTAAAACACAAACTATGTATGTGGCTTTAATATATAATTAAGAGTTTAAGATACCCAGAACTTAAAACCCAGGAAAATAATAATCCTTTTCTTACACTTACTTTTACTTAAAAAAAAAACCTTTTCAACTGCATTCCGACTGGCAGAAGCTGTGAATGAAATAGCTAGAAATTCCTAAAGCTTGGACCAAATTCATCCTGGATATTACTCCACTAGTTGCACTGGAATTACACCAGGGATGAGATTGGTCCCTTCTGCCTCAAGATACTGCACCTGTGCTTTACTCAGCACAGTGCATGAAACAGTGCAAAATGGCTACTTTTAACACTAAACTTATCTTCTTTTCCTACAAACCTCCTCTTACAGGAAATGTTAGAGAGTGATCAGTATGAAAGTCCAGTAACAAGTTTAACAGGCTTTCAAACAGCTTTTGATGTATCAATTCAGAGACACTGAATTGCCTCAAGATTTGTATTTCTATACCATGTGTGGAATTCCCAGTGCCATATGCTTGAAATTATTTTTTCAGAAACGTGTGTGCTCTTCATTTACTTGAAATAGCATGAATTTACTGGTAAAAAATAGAGCTTTTAATATACCAAACATAACTATTTAATGACCATTCAAAGCAGGGTAGGGAAGTATGGTATTTTATAAATGTTTCAACTGTGCTTCCTCTCAACATTTACTTCTGCCCTTTGTGGGTTTTTAGTCCTCCAGTAAGTACGAAAGAAAGATCTTCAGGGTAGCACTTCTCCACTTGCAAATTCTGCAACCTTTCATTTTCATGGTGTCTCACCAGTTACATCTGTTTTTCCATTAGTGCCATCTACTGGTATAACATTGCCACTAGGTTCTAAATCCTCTATGCTCATGTAAGCTAACAAACACGCTTTCTATGAGCAAAATGGTGATTACCTTATTCATGCAAGTTATCTCATTGATTTTAATAGGACAGCTTGCATGAGTAAGACAAGCAAAATTTGGCCCAATGACTTTTTGTAACGTTGAAAAACAAAAAATACTTCATCTCTACAAGGAAGAAAGTAATTCTCTATGAATTCTTTTACTGCATTCTTTATTAATATATATTTTAGTTCAGTCTCAAATAAATCCATATTCTTGCTTTAAAGGCTGTTGTGCCCCATCTCCTCCTTAAATTAGGCATCTCACAAAAACATACTATATCTTATGGATTTTTTGTTTGTTTATGCATTACTCCTTTGTGTAATACTATATTAGTTTAAAGCCAAAAATCAAGGACTCAATTTCTGTGTAGATTTTAAGTGAGCTATTTCTATTATTCAAACAAAATATTTTCTCATTAAATAGCTATCATTCAAAAGAAATTTCAAACTTTACAAACTAACATCATCTACCAAGTATGGGCATGAAAGCAAAGGTTGTTTGCGTAATGGTTCTTTTGGAGTAATGAATTCACTACTTTTAAAGACCCATTCCCACAGACACATGCTCATGAGTATTCATAATATCATTAGTCTCTGAAAGTGCACATGTTTAGGGAGCTTAAATATTTGCAGGATTGAGCTCTAGGTTTCCACCAAAATCTGTTTTATTCACTCAATTTTCCCATGTAGAAATCTTTGTCCCACTTCTGATTTTTTTGACTACTTTAGAAAAGAGTTTCAATTTCTGCTGAAAAGTAATCATCCAAATGGCATTCAGAATAAGTAACATTTCTCTGTCTTTGTACAGTATCCAAATCTAACTGGATTGTACCCTAGTGGTTTTCCTTCATTGATTGGCATCACCGATAATGGTTACATCTACATTTGCTGAGGACTGGAACAGTTTGTCCTTTATGCTGTAATGTTTAGCTGATCAGATGCCACTTCTGTTGCCTCAACTCTTTGCAAATTACCATCTGCAAGCTTTGCTTTTTCTTGTCTGTCATCCACACCCTTTAATGTGTCTGGGCTTACTGGCAAGAGATCAGGTGCTGACTGTGAGCAGACCTCTCCATCTGCAGTGGAAGTCTCATCCTTAGCTTCAGGCTGTACATCCTTCTCATCGATTTCTGTCTCTTTATTTGTGACTGACGCTTCAGCAATATTTTCAGATGGTTTGTCATCGTCTTTTGCTACACATGATGCACAATTACAGCCTGCAGTAATGTCTTCAGTTTCCACCTCTGCAGCACCATTTGGAGAAACCTCAGTGGCCATCTCACCGAAGTATTCGGTCTTCACCTTATTCTCTTCTGCACTGCCAGAACATACATTAATTGAATACTCACAGTGATAGTAACCAGATTCCTGCTTCTTCTTATGCATGGCACAAAGATCAATTTGACTGAAGACCTCTGTGCCAAAAGGGCTGTCTTCATATTCCTTATATAGATCCGAACTAATCTTTCTGAAGCCCTAAACATTAAGGAAGCATTTTAGCATTACATACTTAGGAAAGATTTTAGTCTTTAAATAAACTTAAGTTTCATAAAAACATTTAAAACTTTAATACATTATAAAAATCAAGAAAATTTCCTCCTCCTTCCCCCCCCCCAGTGCAGCCACGTTTATACAATACTAAATTAAGGAGGGGGGGAAGTAGATCTACTGTTTTTCAGTTTCAAGGTGTAAAGAGATGTATGCCATGAGTAAAATAAGGTATAGTACTATTTTTGGCTAAGCAAAAAATGTGTAACTTTTTTTCAAACAGGATATTATGGGGTCATTTGCATTAGGACAATCAAAAAAAGCAGAGAAACTAGATCAAATCCAACCTCCCAATAAGTTTTAAATGCCCTGGCTCACTTTAGTTTTAAATATTTCTCAAATGATGTTGTATCCACCACATCCACTGGGAGACTTTCACAATCTCCTTCATCACATTCAGGAAGGTTTCTCTATTATTCCACATAAAGTTTCCGTTGGTCAATTTCATCCCATTACCACCTTGTACATACTGAATAATTCATCTCCCTCCTTGGTGTTTACACCTTACAATGGAAAGAAAATTGTACACTAGAGACAGATTACAAATAGAGCTCATACAGTTTCTTTTCCCTTTATCCAGAAGCAAAAAGTGCTAAAAAGATTCAACCCAGTGGCCTATTGTGAAAGCAAGCTTATTTCAGCAAACTGAAAGAGAGGAAAACAAACACACCAGAAGCCCCAGCTCTTAGAGAACTACTTATCGCTGTTGATATCTTGGCAGCTGAATACTATAGTAGTCACAATGTATAAATGGAAATGTCAATATATGAAAACACCTCAAAGAACAAATATGTTCTCTTCATACACATACTAATAACGGCAATTCCATCATGATCTAGGAGTATGTTCAATGATCTTTGTAAATTAAGTGTTGTCAAAATTAAAAAAAAAAAAAAAATCACTAAAAGCTCCCATAACTCCACTGGTAAAAATATGGTCTGAGTAATTTCATTGCAATTTTCCTTATTAGTGGATTCAAGTATTATGAAAGTAGTTGCCTTTTATAGAAACTAATTTAAGAGTGTTTGAATAATTTTACAGTTAAGCTATCCCTAAAGGTTCTAATTCACTCAGTAACATGCTGCCAATATTTTAACAAGGATCTCCCACAAAAGTTTTTGCCCCTTAGCCTATAACAAACCAGAAGAGTCAGGGGTCCATGTGCTTACACAGAAGATGAGCGAAGGCTAGATGAACTAGTAAAAAGTAGAGAAATCATCCCAAGTTTCCCTTCAGCCGAATGGGAAAACTAATAGGGCTCCTGGGAGCCCTTTGCAGAACACCAGTGAATTCCCCTGTACCAATTTTGTTCAGCCCAGCAGTCTGAAAATGCTTAAGATTAAGAGAGTGCAACATATATGAAAATAAAGAATTCTTCGCAGTTTACTTTCTAAGTCTACAGCTAATGGGAGCTACAGTGCAGAAAATTTGCATAGTCTGCAGCATGGGAGCATCATGAGAATTGTAAAAACAGTCGCAAAGTCACTTTGATACAGGAGTAGGAATCAGAAAGAGAGCTTCAAAATTCAACGTTCTGTTAAAATATTAGACATTACAGGCCAGCCATATGTAAACCTGCCTGCATAGTTACCGTGATGAGTAAAGTTGTGAGACTTTTCCTCTGTGCATTCAGTTACCAAAAATACACAGTCCAGCGGAGGGCAACAAAAATTATTAGGGGGCTGGAGCACATGACTTATGAGGAGAGGCTGAAGGAACTGGGTTTGTTTAGTCTGGAGACGAGAAGAATGAGGGGGGATTTGGTAGCTGCTTTCAACTACCTGAAAGGGGGTTCCAAAGAGGATGGATCTAGACTGTTCTCAGTGGTACCAGATGACAGAACAAGGAGCAATGGTCTCAACTTGAAGCGGGGGAGGTTTAGGTTGGATATTAGGAAAAACTTTTTCACTGGGAGGGGGGTGAAGCACTGGAATGGGTTACCTAGGGAGGTGGTGGAATCGCCTTCCTTAAAGGTTTTTAAGGTCAGGCTTGACAAAGCCCTGGCAGGGATGATTTAGATAGGGATTGGTCCTGCTTTGAGCAGGGGGTTGGACTAGATGACCTCCTCAGGTCCCTTCCAAGCCTGATTTTCTATGATTCTATGATACACGTGCAATCTGGATAACTGGGCATTCATCTATATTTGCAAGCAGAACATGTATTTTTGTGTGCACAATAGCATGGACAGACTTCTAAGTATCTGTATTAAAAATAATGTTGTGATATTGTGTAACCCCCCAAAAATCTCTGTCCCTCTCTAGTGCCACCTAGCCCAGCTAGAGATTGATGAATCTACTACAGCCTTGGCTAAGAGCCGTTAATGTTCTCTCATCACTTCTTTTATCAGATTCAGGCTCAGTCTACATGAGGAACTTATGCCAGTATAACTACTTCGCTCAGAGGTGTGGAAAACCCACACCTGGGAGCAACGTAGTTTTACCGACCTACCCGCTGGTGTAGATAGTGCTATGTTGACAGGAGAGCTTCTCAGAGAGATGGAGTACCTATGCCAATGGGAGAAGTTCTCCTGTCAGTATAGGTAGCATCTTCACTAAGCACTACAGCAGCACCACTGCAGCACTCTCAGTGTAGACAAGCCCGGAGATATACTGGGACATATTCCTCACTGCTCTCCCTGGGAGAGTGATGGAGGCTCTCTCGGGGTTGCTCAATATGCGCTAGATGATGTTCTAAATCAATAGCAAGACTCATTGACTTCAACAGAAATAACATCAGGCTTTAACATATGAGGTGTCTCATTTGACTCATTTCCCATCTATGGTTAAAGGGACTGTGGTGAGAAAATGAGCTCTATCCCTGTAACTTATATTAGCACAAAGATGCTGCCAGCCAAACTTGCCCATTTGACAGTTGCTCATTTGGTAGTAGCATGCAGCCAACACACCCAGCCTACTCCTACAGTCTTTCGTTACATGATAACATACTATTTCCATGAAGACAAAAGCTAGTGCTTGCAAAAGTGTTTCATTGAAAGAGGATCAAAAGTTAATCTTTTCTAAGTGACAAGATCTTTGACAACTATCCATGCCACACATCTTACTAGCCACTGGTAATATAAAATATTTCTCAATATATCACCAGGTTATAATTATTTTTCCAACTTCACACAAGAAACACTCAAGATGCATTTGGTATAATGGTGAAGTGGTAGTTTGTTATATGAAAAATGTAATTATAACCAGTAGATGGCATCATAATAGCTAAAACAAAATCTTGTCCTTTATTTCTTGATTTTGATTTTTATAAAGGTTAATTTCTTTCCTTTAGTCACTAGTAATGGATCAATTCAAGATATTCCATTCTCTGTCCCTTCTTTACCATTACATTTTCATTCAAAAAGGTTCTAAAATCAAGTTAATTCTTAACATTCTTTTTCTCAGTTCTCATGTCAGAGATCTTTCACATATATAGGCCCTGAGCCTCCAGTTTGATCTGCCTGAGCAAACCCTATGACCTTGCCGAGCCTTATTGACTTAATTGGGACTATGTTTAGGCATAAAGAGGACGGTGATCAGTCGACCTTCATGTCCACTGAAGTAGGACAAAAAGTAATGGGCTTAATCTGCAGCAAGGAAAATTTAGGCTAGATATTAGGAAAACCTCTCTAACTATAAAGGTAGTTAAGCACTGGAATAGGCTTCCAAGGGAGGTTGGATGTTATTAAGGACAGGTTGGACAAACACTTGTCAGGGATGGTCTAGATTTACTTGGTCCAGTCTCAGTGTAGGGGGCTGGACTTGATGATTTCTCCAAGTCCCTTCTAGCCCTACATTGCTAGGATTCTATAACAGCAGGACTGAACTGAGGCAATCATAGGTCCTAAGTACACCCCACATGGCATCTCCACGGCCAGACCCTGGTGGCATTGTATCAGAGTTATGGTGAATGGGGCAGTTCACACCTTTTGGAGCTATTATGTTTAAGGCTGTTTGCAGATTCAGATGGGCAGCAGTTATCAAGCTTTTCTTTCAATCCATCAGGCCAGGAATATTTTTATAAATGAAACCTGAAATTCTGATCTCAGCCTGTGAGGAGCTACGACCTTAAAGCACAGACATATTGTGACTATGTCTTAATTAGACCCTGAACAAGGGACCATCCAGATAGATCAGATTATAGGATCAGAGCCTTAGACATGTCCTACACAACATGCCGAACACCTTCAACTCTTCTCAGAAAGTTCTCAGCACTTCAGGGGATTAAAACACAGATGGACGCTCTATTGTTCACAACTGCCAAATTAAAAGCCCTATTTCCAGTAGACTTTAAAAAAATCTTGAGAAATTCCTGCTCAAAAGATGACAACTATGTAGAAAATAATATTGTATGCTGTGTTAAATTACTGAACACTATCTCTTTACAATGACACATATATTCATTAGAATCCATTTCTTTATTTTAAAGCTAAAGGTGCTGCTAAGCAAATTTCATAGTTTTGAGACAGAAGTCAATTATAATGACTACACATACATTCTATTTTTCTTTTGTATTAGACATTGATAGTGCCTGTATTTGTATAATCCCCCAAAGACCATTAAAAAAACCAAGATTTCCAGCACAGAACCATCAGCTCTAACTTCTGATATTTTCTATCTAGCCTGGATTATATTTCATACACAAAAGGCAAACATCAAGTCAATCTGACATACCTGATGCACACAAATACAAGGTCACTTTCTTCTGCTATTATAGCTTTTTCTGTTTTCTTTGTGCATGTACTTTTAGTGTATTAGTTTGGGATTATATTGACCTCATAAATATGAGAACTATTCCTGGGAACTAGCAGGACAATATTCCACTGGGGAAAGAATAAACTAATCAGAGAGTTATTTTTCACTTTAATTGTAAGTGATAAAAACAGCCAAATCCCATGCCATGTTGCAGTAAAGGTTAGATCAGCACATCATATATTTATATTGTAAAAGAAACCAGCAGTCTGGCTTCAATGTGACATTACCCTTGTTCCAGACAAATGTTGTTCAAAAGCCATCCTGTTGGTATGGATGCAGTTAAACAGTGATATTGGCCATGGCAACAAAAGCAAACTATACCTTCTACAAACTACAGGCTTACACAATGAAGGAAGGACACACTTTGTCTCTCTCAGTTGGGTATGAACATAAATGCATCCAATATTACTCTATTTTGGCCAGTCTGCAAAACAGCATAGTCAGATCTAGGAAATTATGTATTTCATGAATTACAATGAAGACTATTTTTTGCAGAGTCACTAAAAACCTCTTCAGGAGAAACTTTAAAACAAAGCCTAATGGGAAGAATTTAAATCAACTTAATTACCTTCCTTCTCAATGCAGGTGCTTTGGATAGCTTCAGAAATGTAAGGTGTGGTTTGAAGTCCTTACTCCCTGTAATATCGAGACCCATTTCACTGAAAGATCCCTCCACAGCTTCTGGTAAACAAGTGAGTGAAAAGAGACAGTTATCTACAGGAGAGATCGTCAAAGACTATCACTTTCTTATAAGAAACACTACATACGACTATGGCCAGCCAAACTGCCATGGTTTACATTTCTTCATTTGTCTCAGCATTCAAAATAAAAGTGAAATGTAAAACTAGAAATAGGCCTGAGATACAAAGCCTGGCTCTGGAGCCAAACTTCTCCTAAATTCAAGAGATTGGAAACAAGATACTTCTCCTTGCACGGCCTTCCCATAATCAGAGTTCGAGGACGTGTGCACATATGTCAGCCCCACAAGAAACAGTATGCAATACCAGCAGCTTCAAGTGGAGGAAACAATGAGGTGGAAGGTTACCCACACTCCCATGCAGAGCAAGAGGATGAGATAGAAGCTTGAAATGGGGGGGGAGCCATAAATTGGCAGATTACCCACAATGGCAAAAAAGGATTGTGAATCAGATGCAAGTATTACAGTTAGAACAGTGCAATAAAGGAAAGTCAATTCCTTTATACCCTTATACTCTATATATCCCCTTTTCTGGTTAATGAATGCTCAGTGATATGAAATGCTCACGTTTCCTACTGTTTGGTTCTGAACTGCTTTGCTAATGAGAAGAGGTGTCTATTTCCACTGAAAGGTGATTTTGCTTTTGGCTACATGTCTTCTCAGAACTCAAAGAAAACCTTTTGGAGAAGGGAGTGTCACAATTGCTTTGATCCTTTTTTTTAATAGGTTATTTACAAAAGAAAGGACAAATAGGTGCCCCTTGGGCAATAAAACAATGTTTTATTCTCAAATTAAATAGACTGAATGGGGTTCCATCATTTACTTTCTTTCAGACTTGTCAATTAAACAATGTTAATTAAACAGATTTGGCAGAGAACACACACTCTTCCTGGGCAAAAAAAAATAAGCAAAGCTGGTAGGGAATTATGTGAAATCTAGTGTGGTTTTATTAACAAAATTCCAAAATAACACTAAATGAACTCCAGCCTCAGCCTCTTTCTCAGGCTGAGTTGATTTTAAGGTTTCTTTCCCTCAGGATCACTCTGTCCCAGATCACATCTCCTGCCAGAGATATCAGAGGGGTAGCTCTGCTAGTCTGTATCCACAAAAACAACGAGGAGTCCGGTGGCACCTTAAAGACTAACAGATTTATTTGGGCATAAGCTTTCATGGGTAAAATATATGCCCAAATAAATCTGTTAGTCTTTAAGGTGCCACCGGACTCCTTGTTGTTCCTGCCAGAGGATTATTCCCACTTCCTTTATATTCAGGGTGTACTCTGAAGAACCACACCTGCCCAATAAATCATCAGAAGCAACATGCAGCTCCCTGCAGGGCTCCAACAGCTAACAACAGTAGTATAGCAGGAGCCCCTCCTTTATCCTTACCTTTTTCTCTCATTAATTGCTTCAGTGCTAGGCCTCTGGCTAAGTGCAGAATGTGGACCTTTAAGTATTATGTGCTATATAACAGGACTTTACATGTCTGACAAGTGCATTCACCCATCTCCCATTTTCCGTCTCCATCTTTGTTCACCACAGTCCCCAAACAGTTCAGCAGTCATCTGTGTTCCAGATACTGCTTGCAAAAAAAGAGCTGCCCCATGCCCTTATGCATCTCATTCGATTAAATGTTAGTATCAAGTCTCGGGCTTAGAAAAGTGACATGTTAAAGTGTCCCATCCTACATAAGGCATTTGTTCTCTGGTTCCTACTCCCCTACCTCAACATCTGGCCACTCTGCAAACATATCATCGCCATGTGCTGGAGTTAGAACAATCAAAGGACTGCTCTTCGTGCTACATCTCAAGCATTCCCCATTAATACTCTTTCCTCCCCTCCTCCTCACTAGTGCTGATCAGTATTTAATTTTATTCTTATAAAAACACGTTGTTCTCACTGCTTAGTCACCCTTTGCTTCTTAACACTCTTACTCACAAACCATAAAACTAATACGTAAGGAGTGGCTGGGCAAGCACTTCCAGTGAACACACACTAGTGCAGGAGAATATGCAGGATCATGTTCACTGAAGCCCCTCTCCACATATTCATAAGAACAAAACTTGTTCTCAAGATGGAAGTGAACATGAGAACCTGAACCATGTCCAAACTGAAATGTAATTTGTGAACATGTCTGTAAATAGTTTCCTCCACTATTCAACCAAAAGCCAATACCAATCCTTTCAGCGCTGCATTGCTACGGACCTGAAAGTCAATACCTTGGTAATTTGGTAGCTTGTGGATTGGGTTGTGTGTGTCTACATCACAAAGGGCTCATCGTGACTGATCACCCTGTTGTTAGTTTCATCATAAAGGTCAATGACTGAATGACTAGGTATTGAGACTGAGGCCTGGGCTACGCTACAGAGTTAGGTCAACATAAGCTGCCTTACATCGATCTAACTCTGTAACTGTCTATACTACAATGTTACTCCTGCTGATGTAAGTCACCCACTACACCAATCTAATTCCTCCTCCTCTGCAAGAGGCGTAGTGCATAGGTCGATGTACTTCATTTACACTGACACTGCATCAACCTCTCTATTGACTGTTCCGACTGTCAGTGCCTAGCAGCTAACAGCCCAGCGCCCTGCCTCCCCGGGCTAACAGCAATGGTCTGGCCTGATCTATCATCTGTAAGTCACTCTAAAGCTGAATTTCACCAGCACTAGATTCTATTTAAAAGTGTGACTTAAAGCACCTGTGGATTCCACTTCTGGGAATACTCTAAAGAAGGTTTCTGGCAAATTTAGGCAACTCCACTTAACCTACTTTGAAGAAGGAGTCAGTAATTACAGAGCCTTAGCTCCGCTCAATTTTATATTCCCTTGATGCATGGAAGAAAATTATAACTTGTTTAAGTAGTGCCTTATGCTTAACAAAAATGTGCACTTTCTAATTTATTGCCAATTAATCTTGATAGTTTCAGTCTTAAATATTACAAATTACTTGTATAGTGTGGACAGAACAAATACCTATGATTAAAATGTCCTTAGCAGAGCCAGAGGTCTATGACTACAGATTTCTAGGGCATCAAATTTCATGTCAGGAGACAGAGTAATGCCTCCCTAGAGACCAACTCCAGCATATTAGAATGAGAGCAGGTTAAAGCAAATAGGGAAAAGATTTGTGAAATTTTATTCCCATATGTTGGAATTCCAATTAAAATTGCATTGAACGTTCAAATTTCAAAAATGTTGACCAACTCCAATGAAAACCTTCTTGACAAAGACTTGCGGCGTCAATAGGGGCACATTGAAGCAGATAAAGCCGGTAATAAGTCGTTTGAACTTTGCTTGTATAATCAAACCCACAGAGCAGGTTTTCCTCATTCAGCCTGACCACATCAAAGGCAATGTATTTTTTTAAACAAGTGTGACCATGCAACGAAGGAAGGATGTTGTTTTTCGTCTCTACAGCAAATTGACCAATTGTTCTATGTTCTAGTCTAACCAACTTGGAAGGCATTTATTCAGATATTTTTGAAAGAGGATATTTTGATGCATATTTTCAAGGCTCATTATATGCAAGAAGATGATCAAAATTGTGGATAAAGGAGAATAAAAATATGGAATATTCAATTTCTTGAGTATTTTCTCAGTAGCAAGAGCACTGGTAACTGAGTGAACAGTACAAAAACTGGCAGGTTGTCTCATGGTCGGACAATTTTGAAGTAGTTCAGGCAATCAGTGTGCAATCAGATATTAAAAAAATCAAGCACTGAAAGCACATGCCTGGGGTTTGCAATCAAAATTATTCTCTTCTCAATGGGGTGGAGGGAGGAGTCATATTGCTGGGACTAGTTGCCAAGTTTCCAGAATCTCTGAAAATACTAGGTTACCCATGCAGGGAGTACATATGGGAATCTGTAAGCCCAATATTTTAGTAATTCTAAAAGCCATTACAATCTTACTATCATTAAAAGGGGGAAGGTACACAAAACATTCATGTGTGAAGCCAACAAAATTTAGCACATTTTTGCCTGTGCTAGAGTTATATGCTGGAGATTGGTCTTGTATAGCAGGACTGATTTGCACTAAAAATAATACTGACTGCAAAAAAATAAAACTTTAGGGCTGTGGGGGGGCAGAATCAGGAACAGCATCTGGACAAGGAAAAGGTAGTCAAAGGACTGGCTGCCCTTCTGGACAACTGATGGAAGAGGGAGTAGACCATTATTGGAATACTTATTTTTGGCTTTTGAATTTTGAAGTACTCCGGATCAGAGAGCTAGTCATTACTTTGAAAAAAAGAGGAGATATCCTATCTCCTAGAACTGGAAGGGACCTTGAAAGGTCATCGAGTCCAGCCCCCTGCCTTTATTAGCAGGACCAAGTACTGATTTTGCCCCAGATCCCTAAGTGGCCCCCTCAAGGATTGAACTCACAACCCTGGGTTTAGCAGGCCAAAGCTCAAACCACTGAGCTATCCCTCCCCCCCAGAAAAGAAACACACTGGTAGACAGGATCACACCACAGGTAATCCTCTCCCTGATACACATGTATTAATCTAAAACAGACCAGAAGGGCATGCAAGTTAGGAGGACATTGCACAGCACAATATACACAGTCCCTTTTTCAGTAGGTTTTCAAGCATATGCTGTGTGCTCCGAGGAAGCAAAGGAGCATTAATTTAGATGGTGCCCAGATTTGTGGATGATTAAGTAAAAGGGGCACATGATGAGGATTCATTTAACCTCAATCAGAATAATTTTGTCACAGACAAATTTGCCAGAAGCACATCAGAAAAGAAACAGTTTTGGATGTGGTGAAATCCAAATGAGTGAGGACAGTGTCAGAATATTTTTAACAAAAGCACAGCTGGTTTGGTCCAAAATTATCCTCTGCTATGGATGTAGATAATCAAGAAAAATGAAGACTACAGAGTCAGGCAAAAGGTAATGGAAAATAAAGTGGCTAATTTCATTCAGCAGAGCTACATAGAGATAGAGAAGCAGACAGGTCTGCTTAAGAGATACAGGCATCTCCCATGTGGATGCAATACTGTCTGCTTATTTCATGCAGAAGAGAAAAATAATTAAAAAGGGAAAAGCAAAATTGCTATAAGCCAAGATTTCAGAATTCAAAAGGAGTAAGGGTTTTGCTCTGAAGGAAATATAATAATGAATACACTTTGTAGCTAACTTCATTGCCTCAGCAACATAAAACCAAGCAGAACTTTGCAAAGGATAGACAACTAACATCTAGGTTAGTGGACCTACATAGCATCCTCTTATTCTTCACTAACTGTGGACCTTTACTCCCCTCCTAATGGGGGAATATTTTGAAAGAAATTATATATGAGCAGATGGATTAATTCTGTGTTGGAAGAAGAGCCTTTTTTTGCACGCGCAAAGTATGAAATTGGCACACACAAAAAAAGAATATCATGTTGATTATTTCTGTTCTGTTAGAATTGGGAACCCAGGATACTTAGACTAGGATCTGCATTTCAGGCTAAAATAGCTCTTGGAAACTTAAGCAAGGTATGAAAAGCCATTCTGAATTTAGCACATGACACTGTTTAAATGCATCATATTCCAACCCTGAAAATAAAGATTTCATACATTTTAATTACTAGTTCTTGATAAATCAATTTCTAGCCAATTTCTTTAGAAATAAAAGTGTATTAAAATGTGTACATCATATACAATATGCTGTTAAACAAATTATTATTATGAATATTGTATTATACTTCTAAAGCACCTACATCCTAAAGGATCCTATAGTGCTTTACAAACTCCACCCTGAAACAACCACAGAAATACAGCCACCTAATGGATGGTAGCAGACAGGTGAACAAGGGGGAAGGGATAGCTCAGTGGTTTGAGCATTGGCCTGCTAAACCCAGGGTTGTGAGTTCAATCCTTGAGGGGGCCACTTAGGGATCTGGGGCAAAATAAGTACTTGGTCCTGCTAGTGAAGGCAGGGGGCTGGACTCTATGACCTTTCAAGGTCCCTTCCAGTTCTAGGAGATGGGATATCTCCATTAATTATATTATAACTGTTACAAGCATGCTGCACAACTTGGAAAGGAAATGTTGGTAAACACCACTGGGGCAAATATCCACTCTTAAAAAGAAAATATCATGCGACGTTTAAGGTCTATTAGAGTGGATAGGACCTCTGTTCTTAAGGTCATACCTTAAAGACCCACACATAAAAGAGCAGAGTGAGCCAAAAGTCACAATAGTCAGGAGAACTGTCTTCCGTTCCCTGCTCTGCGACCTTGAAAAGTTAACATTTCTGTGTCTCAGTTTTCCCATATTATTGAACTGCACAGAACTCAGTCTATCCATCCATCAGTTTCTATGCAGTCTGGTTATTCCAAATTTTATGCTTCGACTACTAAAAATGCCTCTGTAGGGTACATTTCTCCACCCACCTTCTAAAGAAACATGAAGCACAGAAGTCACAGCCGCCCTGATCATTTAAAACAGCCTAAAAAGCCATCTCAAACAAGAGTTATTTTACACAAATGGTAAATCTATTTAGATACTCACCTGCAATTTTGCTTAACATTTGCTGTTCATCGTCTGACATTTTCACATATATCACTTGGTTGTTAAATTGCCCAATCCCATGAAATGTCATGTTAAAGAGTTTACCCTGCAAAATGGCTTCCACTTTAGCTATGCTCTGCTCCAGTGCCACACCAGCCCTTAAAATAAATAAATAAAATCCACACTCAAAAAGAGAGATCACACGACAGCTAAATAATCATCTGGAGGGTACGACATTGGCGATATGATGGATTGTTATGATACATTGATTTTGGGCAGAAAGGTCATTCCGGAGTGTTGCACAAGACATGAAAGCACAGTGTATTTTCACTGTAAAATTGGATATAACCACTTTGATTACAACTAGAAGATGTGCAAGTGGTTTATGTACCCCTTGATACATTAGAGAATTAATAACTTCTTCAAGTATGTACTGACTGATCCATTAAAAAAAATTGCCTGACATTGTTGCTAGTGCTTCATAGTGATCAAGTCATTAATATGCAAAACTTCTGCTAAACTGCTGCTCAAGAACTGAAAAACCCCAAAAGAATGAACTTGGACTTTTTGTGGTGTGAAGGTAGAGCCATATTGTTACACAGTTTTGAATTAGTCTGTTTTCTTTCTTTATTTCCCACAGTATTCTTGCTGGCAAGTTAAAGTATGGGCTGGATGAATGGATTATAAGGGGGATAGAAAGCTGGCTAGATCATCGGGCTCAACAGGTGGTGATCAATGGCTCCATGTCTAGTTGGCAGCCGGTATCAAGCGGAGTGCCCCAAGGGTCGGTCCTGGTGCCGGTTTTGTTCAATATCTTCATCAGTGATCTGGAGGATGGTATGGACTGCACCCTCAGCAAGTTTGCAGATGACACTAAACTGGGAGGAGTGGTAGATACGCTGGAGGGTAGGGATAGGATACAGAGGGACCTAGACAAATTAGAGGATTGGGCCAAAAGACATCTGATGAGGTTCAACAAGGACAAATGCAGAGTCCTGCACTTAGGACGGAAGAATCCCATGCACTGCTACAGACTACGGACCGAATGGCTAGGAAGCAGGTCTGTAGAAAAGGACCTAGGGGTTACAGTGGACGAGAAGCTGGATATGAGTCAACAGTGTGCCCTTGTTGCCAAGAAGGCTAACGGCATTTTGGGCTTTATAGTAGGGGCATTGCCAGCAGATCGAGGGACGTGATCATTCCCCTCTATTCGACATTGGTGAGGCCTCATCTGGAGTACTGTGTCCAGTTTTGGGCCCCACACTGCAAGAAGGATGTGGAAAAATTGACAAGAGTCCAGCAGAGGGCAACAAAAATGATTAGGGGACTGGAGCACATGACTTATGAGGAGAGGCTGAGGGAACTGGGATTGTTTAGTCTGCAGAAGAGAAGAATGAGGGGGGATTTGATAGCTGCTTTCAACTACCTGAAAGGGGGTTCCAAAGAGGATGGATCTAGACTGTTCTCAGTGGTACCTGATGACAGAACAAGGAGTAATGGTCTCAAGTTGCAGTGGGGGAGGTCCAGGTTGGATATTAGGAAAAACTATTTCACTAGGAGGGTGATGAAGCACTGGAATGGGTTACCTAGGGAGGTGGTGGAATCTCCTTCCTTAGAGGTTTTTAAGGCCCGGCTTGACAAAGCCCTGGCTGGGATGATTTAGTTGAGGATTTAGCTTTGAGCAGGGGGTTGGACTAGATGACCTCCTGAGGTCCCTTCCAACCCTGATATTCTATGATTCTATTATTTCATTTGTTAAATCAAAACAAATCCATTATCTCAAATGAAGTGCATTTATTGGATCATTGACCTAATATATTACAAATCCAGGAAAGCATTCTTAAAGTTGCTACAATGTCAGGTCAGTGCAAATGTGGGAGCTTTACACCCCATCTTTACACCTTTACTGATTCAGCAAGGTATTAAAGCACATACCTAACTAAGCACTAGTAGCTCCATCAAAATTAGATTACTCACATGCTTAAAGTTTGGCACAGGCCTAAAGGTAACTTGCTAAATCAGGGCCTTAATGCACTGAGAAACTAATACACTGTCTAGATGATGCATCTTTTAAAATAATAGGCTTTTTATGTTATTTGGGGGGATTGAGATAAGTTAGATGTAAACCACTGGATCAGTGTGTTAAAAATTCCTTTCTTTGTGCAGATGTGATTCTGTTAGAGCCCCCAGCTATAAAGCCTGGCTCGAATTCAAGCTGTAGACAATCATGCTTTTAGCTCTGGCGGTCCTTGGTTCAATCTCTGGTGTGTCAGCCAAGATAAAGCATTATGTACTTATATCACAGCGGTTTAGGGACATTTAACTATTGTTTACTTTGACTTATTAATGTTATGGAACACTACACCATATGCAAATTACATGCCAACAAATTTGATTTTGTTGCATAAAAAATTAGTAAAGTAATGTTATACAAAGCTAGGACAGGCTGTGCAATCCACTGTATGTTGTGCATAGGAGTTGTGCACACTAATCCCGTTAGGAAAGCATTTTCTGTGCCTATATAAAAGCCACTTAAGTATTATTTTATGAATCCCAACAGCTACTAATCCATATTAAGGACAAACAGTCTTCAATATTATATGAATCCTATTTTTCCAATTATAATGGCATAAGAGCTGCTTCTTTTTGGCTCATTAGGACTCTGCAGATCTTTTACAGGAGAGCAGCAAGAGCCCTTTGAAGAAGATTCTGCACCCTCATCATCAACCACCAGCACTGCAGTGACCCATCCTTCAGATCAGTTAATACTGTCCTCCAAACTAGCAATACAATGGGATTTGCTAGAGGGATTTTTGCAATAGGGCAAGATATTTCCGCTCCCAAAGACTGGGTTTGCTTCTTCAAATATATTGTTGGCATGAGGAGTGAGATAGTAAACCTATCAAATAAGAACATAAGTACATCCATACTAGGTCAGACTAAAGGTCCATCTAGCCCAATATCCTGTCTTCTGACAGTGAACAATGCCAGGTGCTTCAGAGGGAATTAACAGAACAGGTAATCATTAAGTGATCCATTCTCTGTCACCCTTTCCCAGCTTCTGGTAAACAGAGACTAGGGACACCATCCCTACCTATCCTGGCTAATAGCCCATGATGGACCTATCCTCCACAAATTTATCTAGGTTTTTTTTAACCCAATTATAGTCTTGGCAAAGAGTTCCACAGGTTGACTTGTGAGTTGTGTGAAGAAATACTTCCTTTTGTTTGTTTTAAACCTGCTGCCTATTAATTTCATTGGGTGACCACTAGTTCTTGCATTATGAGGAGGAGTAAATAACATTTCCTTATTTACTTTCTACACACTAGTCCTGATTTTATAGACCTCTATTAATTAAGACCAAATTAAATGGTCTTTCATGTGACTAGTACAGAATACCTGCTGTAGGAATTGGACCTATTTAGTACATCTTTATAGATAAACAGAAGATAAAGGATGAAGAGAACTTAACAAGAAAGATTATGCTTTTCAATAGCTACTCCTGTTATTTTTGTATTACAGGCACATGTCCATTCTTTTTGAAAGTTCATTTGTACTACTTAGCTCCAATCACTTCTGTAATTGTCTGATTCATATTTTGATTACCTCTTTCCACCACCCTCTTATCCTCTTGGAGAACAGCCTGCCTTGCCAACAGCAAGGGCAGGAATTTATTACTGAAATACACTACATAATCTATTCCCTTGCAGAATGAACTCACAGAAGAGCATTCACATCTCTTCTAACAGCCCCACAAAAAAGCAATACCAATAGAAATGCCCATTTCAGCCAAATAGATGTATGATGTCCTTTTGGGCATTTTGGGGATAGATAAAAAGACTACAAGGCTCTATCTAAACAGGCAAAAAAGATGGGTGTGACACAGAAATGCATTTATGATTCACTGCTGTGTGTCAGCAGCTCATCAGGCCTGACAGACTACACTTAACACACTGTTGTCATTATCTGTATCTAAAAGATGACATGTAAGATCTCATTAGAAAACTAATAAGTCATTGATAATTAACATTCTTGTATGATGTATGGGTGGGTACAAACAGTTATGAATAAGTGCTAGAATTATGTTCTCAAAATGTCCTTGGCCAGCAATGCAGTAAGCACCGTCTGCCCTAGACAAAGGAATGTGTACTAGTTTGTTTGTCATCAGGAAGTGACAACGATGGATGGTAAACAAAGCTATTAAGTTGGGCAAAGACAGCCTAGCATCTACTTCCCAGCAGGACAGAGAAACTTTATCTGGGCTATAAATACAGGGGGACTGAACCTTAAATGATAAGCAATTGAATCAACTGATTGTATAAAATATTTCTGCATAATAAAAATGTATCAAGTAAGGTCTTTTCTGAAAGCTAATGACACACTGGTGATTAACATCATTGTGAAATGTATATGTGAACACTGTATGAGGAAATATGAATACTTAATGATATGCTTTAAAATCTGTGACCAAACACAGGGAAAAACAGGTTTTCTCCAAGACAGGAGGGAAGGCAGCTATCTACCTGTCTTCAATGAAATTAAGCAAGGTGTGACCAAAAACAGTGGAAGACCCATTTACATACAAATCAACAGGGGGACGGGAAGACCACAGGAAGAGGAGAACAGCATGAAGTCATACTGTTTTGTCCTCAGACTCATGAAGTTTAGGAAGATATAAGGGGAGGAGGAGAGGGAGAGAGAGAGAGAGAGAGAGAGAGGTGAAGCCATCTTGGCATCCATTACTAGATAGACAGAAGCCAGAGCTGTTCCAAGCTGAGAAAGATGTGTCCTTCAAACAAGGGGGTTGAAGTATCTCAGAACCAAATATTGATAAGGAAACAACAAGCTACAGCATTTGTTCAAGGTAAAGTTACGTCTTAGACTCTAGAAAGATATTTTAGTTTTGTTTGTTTGTAACCCTTTCTAGCTTTATTCCTTGTGCTTGGTATCATTTAACCCATGTCTTTTTGTTAATAAACTTGTTATATTTTTACTATATACCAATTCAGAGTTGTATTTGAAGGGAAAGGTGTATTTACCCCAGTTAAGTTAATAAACTGTGATGAGCTTTTGTCTCTTTAAAGGAGAAAACAATCCTCATTATTCCTCTGAGTGCTCCAAGAGAAAGATATTCACTCCAGGACAGATGATTTGGGGGGAAATTCAGGACTGGAAGTATGTTGGGATTACCCCTGCATAAATTCACTGGATAATAGAGAGTAGAGAGGGGCTGTTGAGTTGTAGGCAGACTGCTGTGGTCAGGGAGGTAAACCACGGCTGCACAGCACACAGCCACTCAGGATACTGCCTGTGTCCAGAGAAGAGAATCACAGCAGCAAAGCATGTTGAGGTACTCAGGATTACAGAGTGGCAGTGATACAATCTGTCACTAGTCTGGATTGCACCTCAGCACGACAACAGGTTTTCAGGCACAAAAGATTGGTTTTCTTCCAATAAAGTTAGCTCAACTGAGTTTGCTTAACTAGACTAAAAATCCCCCTTTATATCGATGTAGACCCTGTTTAACACCTTCAAGTTCATATGAGCTAGTCATGTCAAAGCCCTAATGCTCAGGTTGGAGTCATTAACCTTGGCTTCCTTCAGCAGGCACACAGGAAAGGATGCTCTTTGAGTCCAGTTCCTATTTCCACTATGCTGGAGTCTGTCAGCTAGGACTTAGATACCTGGGAGCCTTCCCCCACAGCTTTTAACCTACAATTAGTTAGTTTCCCCAACAATGCATATTCAAAGCGGTCTTACAGCTAGTCAATATATAGCTCTCTATCAAGCTGTACCAGCCACATTTCCATTTTTTTCTCCTCCCTTTTCAATGTTTTATAGAATACTAAGCTATCCCAGTTGTTAAGGCTTTCCAGATACCACAAGTAGGCACCCCTTTTCAAAAGTCTGTGGCTGCTACATAACTTCCATGAGCTTTTATGTACAGATAAATTTACATTCTTCCTTCATTTAACTCTATAGGAAAGGATCATAAAGCAACAATACAGTTAATACCCATGCTGCTCACTTCCCACCACTTAATTAATTAATTTAAAAAATTCAAACTCCAAAGTCACTGTACCTAGAGTTCATGTAAGAAGCTCTTGGCTATGCATTCAATAAGCTAGCAAACCAGATACTGTTTCAAAAAAAGCTGAAAAGGAAAAGCTTATCTAGGCCTTGGTAAAAGTAGTTATTCGCAGCTACAGTGCTGTATATGTCATCTTAAAAGTTAGCCTTGCATTTATTTTAAAAAGCAACAGAGGGTCCTGTGGCACCTTTAAGACTAACAGAAGTATTGGAGCATAAGCTTTCATGGGTAAAAACCTCACTTCTTCAGATGCATCTGAAGATCACTTGCATCTGAAGAAGTGAGGTTTTTACCCACGAAAGCTTATGCTCCAATACTTCTGTTAGTCTTAAAGGTGCCACAGGACCCTCTGTTGCTTTTTACAGATTCAGACTAACACGGCTACCCCTCTGATACATTTATTTTAAAGAATTCTTACTTTTTCACTTCTTCTTCTGTTCTCAGATGGGCTACAATGATGGTGAGATGCATTGTTTGAACAGGAATTAGAGCTCTCAACAAGTCAGGTTCTTTAGTGAATATTAGCTCCTGGACATCTTCAATTTTGTCCAAAATCTGCAATGCAATAAATAAAAAGGAGAAAAAATCATTTTACATTAAAAAAGGCTTAGGGCTTGCTGTAAGAATTTCCATAAAACTGTAGCTTGCAGTTTAATGCAGATTAATGCTGAACTTGGCAGCCAGGTTACTCCAGTTTTAGAAAACATGAATTTACAGCTCAAAACCCTAAGTAAATGCATCATGTCACTCAAAGGGCAAAATTCTGTCTTCAAATATATTTGTCCAGCCCATTAACCTCAATGGAGTTGCACAGTTGTAACAGTAGAATTTGTACCAAAGATTTTTATATCAAAATCATTTCAAAAGGCCAAACTACTTTCCTTTAAAATCCTATGGGCTAAATTCAGAACTGGTGTAAGCAGTTGCTAATTCCATGGACTTTACAACAGCTCTGAATTTGACCTTAAGTGTGCTGGAATAAAGTCACAAGTCCTGTGCAAATATTAATGTGATCATCCTGAAGTTGTCAGTTGTTAATAGTCTGTGGAAATTGAATAGCATTTCCATAATTAATTTTATGCCATTATCTGATTACAAGTTTGATCACAGATGAAATTGATGTCTCTTCCCAAAAGGGAACTGTAATGGCAAACAAAATAGTTCATCTGACTAAATGTATTGTTCCTTGAGATAGCATTTTGTAGAGCTGCCTGGGCAATTTCTAGCTCTTCTGGGTCTATTTGTATATTACTGTAATTGACTCAATGAAAAAAGTGAAGGAATTCTTTTGAAACAATTTTGATAAGGGTTAGGAATAAAAAAACTGAATAAGAAAAAAGAAAAGGGAATTCTAGTACACAGGAAATTTAGCACATAATGGAATTGTATAATAACAAAACTCTTTGTAGATATTTAAATTTCCACATGGGTCCAATTTGTAATTCATGTGTGCGAGAGACAGAATTTGTAAGGATTCCACTTTACTCTTGGATAGCAGAAAAGCTTGGCATACTTATTGTACAGTTTAGTTACTGGCCAAAATGCTGATTTTGGTGTTGGGTGTAATGGGCATTTACTGAACATTTTGAGATACAACGAAAGACAACTTAGTTTGAAAGTATGAAAAAATATTGAACCACTTGAATTACAATGTTATGGCCACCTTCTGCCACCCTTTCAATGACACCTATGGAACCATTCCTACAGTCAGGTACCGCTTGTGATGACTAAAGGTATCTTAAACTGGCCCATTACTTGTGGCACATTTGCAAAAAATATCAATAAAAAAAATCAAAATATTTACAAGGGAATGTTTTTTCTTCAAAGAGAGCTTCAGTGGTGTGCAGAGTGTCAAACAGCCCTGGGTACCAAAGCCCTCACTCCACATAAGAGGGCAAGTGTAGGTAGGAGCCGTGTAAGATTCCTTCCCATCATCCAAACAATGTGTTTCAAGAATATCCTTGAGATGAGAGAGTAGATAAATCTTTCCGCCCATTCAATTCCAGTCTCTAGGAGACTGTCAAAGAAGCTAATTATTATGGCACTTTCTGGCGCAGACCCCTGTGAATTATGAAATGGACTTCAAACCTCTCCCCACTGCCAGAATGATGTGGGGAAGCACCATCAAAAATTTCAGAGCTTTCCTCCTCAATGAGAGTGTCCAGTCTCACTCAATTACAATATCGCCCCAACATCATCAGCAACCTTTCCAATGCAAGCTCATACTGAAAGCTGATTTTTATTAACCTATTCTTGTTTTTTAAATCGAAAGTAATGACAGGCAAACCGCAAGGCTCAATTAGTCTAATTTGGGTTGGTAGAGACCTAATTGCCTCCCATTGGTAGCATGCCTTCTGGAGCTTCCCTTCACACTGCAGCATGAGATAACTTCTGTGCTTATCTGGTCCAGAAGGAGAGAGGATGGTAGGTTGGCCCCAGGTCCTTATGGCTGTATATCTGCCTAAGGATACTAGTAAGGAGAACTTCTGTTCAGGAGACAGTAATTGTGCAAGTATACAGATGGATGGGGGGAAAGGAAGTTCTTTATGTCCCTTCTGCACTTTTGTTTACCCATTCAAGGGCCACACGTGACCAGTCAGTTTTAGGGGGCCACAGAAAGTTATATGGAGACCTTTCTCCTGCCTCGTGATCGCTTCCAGAGATTACGCCAATCAAACTCAGTTAAAAAATAACACTCCAATAAGAACAAGGTCAAATGATGTGTTTCAAAAAAGCAGTAATATAAATGAGTCATAAATAAAATAGCATGAAAATAAAATGCAAGAGGGGTGCATTTTCATATAGCCACCTGAAAAAGCACACAGGCAGGTAATGGCATGCATTACACCAAAACTGAATTCACGTATTGCTTTGTAGAAGAGGATATCAGATTGTATATGCTCATGCACAAATGATGTGCACAGCTTTGGCCTGTGTCTTGTGACACAGCAAGGCCAGAGAGCAGTGGGAGAGAGGAAGCTAGGGCTGTCAAGCAATTACAAAAATTAATCGCCATCAATCACACTGTTAAACAATAATAGAATACCATTTATTTAAATATTTTTGGATGTTTTCTACATTTTCAAATATATTGATTTCAATTAGAACACAGAATACAAAGTGTACAGTGCTCATTTTATATTTATTTTTGATTCCAAGTACTATAGTGCAATCTCTTTATAATGAAAGTTGAACTTACAAATGTAGAATTATGTACAAAAAATAACTGCATTCAAAAATAAAACAATGTAGAACTTTAGAACCTACAAGTCCACTCAGTCCTACTTCTCGTTCAGCCAATCACTCAGACAAACAAGTTTGGTTGCAATTTGCAGGAGATAATGCTGCCCACATCTTGTTTAAAATGTCACCTGAAAGTGAGAACAGGCATTCACACGGCACTGTTGTAGCCGGCATTGCAAGGTATTTACAAGGCGAATGCGCTAAAGATTCATATGTCCCTCCATGCTTCAACCACCATTCCAGAAGACGTGTCCATGCTGATGACGGGTTCTGCTTGATAACGATCCAAAGCAGAGCGGACCGATGCATGTTCATTTTCATCATCTGAGTCAGATGCCACCAGCAGAAAGTTGATTTTCTTTTTTGATGGTTTGGTTTCTGTAGTTTTCGCATCGGAGTGTTGCTCTTTTAAGACATCTGAAAGCATGCTCCACACCTCGTCCCTCTCAGGTTTTGGAAGGCAGTTCAGATTCTTAAACCTTGGTTTGAGTGCTGGAGTTCTCTTCAGAAATCTCACATTAGTACCTTCTTTGCGTTTTGTTAACTCTGCCATGAAAAAGTGTTCTTAAAATGAACATGTGCTGGGTCATCATCTGACACTGCTATAACACGAAATACATGGCAGAATGTGGGTAAAACAGAACAGGAGACATACAATTCTCCCCCAAGGAGTTCAGTTACGAATTTAATTAACACTTTTTTTATTTTTAACGAGCATCATGAGCCTGGAAACATGTTTTCTGGAATGGTGGCTGAAGCACAAAGGGGCATATGAATGTTTAGCATATCTGGCATGTAACAAAAAAACCCTACATTTGTAAGTTTCACTTTCACAATAAAGAGATTGCACTACAGTACTTGCATGAGGAAGATTGAAAAATAGTATTTCTTTTGTTTACCATTTTTACAGTGCAAATATTTGTAATCAAAAATAATAATATAAAGTGAGCATTGTACACTTTGCATTCTGTGTTGTAATAGAAATAAATATATTTGAAAATGTAGAAAAACATCCAAAAATACAATAGAATGCCAATTGAAGTGTGTTAACAGTGCGATTTAATCGCAATTGATTTTTTTTTAATCACAGTTAATTTTTTTTGAGTTAATTGTGTGAGTTAACTGCGATTAATCAACAGCCCTAATATAAGTGCTAGGCTAATTAAGGCATGGTTCCCTGTAGACTAGGGAAGGTTACTACAGGTTAATTGGAGCACCTGTAGCCAATTAAGGCCATCAGGAACCTAATAAAAAAACCCTGCTTCAGGCAGACAGTGTAGAGCGAGGAAGGAGAGAGGACTGGAGTTTGGAAGTGTGTTGCTGAGAATTGAAAGACCCTAGAACTGGAGGAAGGGAGACCCTGGCTCAGCTGAGCAGGGAGACTCCCTCCCCCAGCATCAAGGACCAAGGGTAACCCTACCCAGGGGGAAGAGGGTAAGAAACCTGCAGGGGTTGAGAAGGGCTGGGGCTCAGAGTGAGGAGCAAACCCAGACCCCTTCCCCGCTTCCCTCCTCTACCATCTTCTTGGGCCACTAGCGGGGCCCTCAGTGCCCCAAGAGCAGGGGCAAGGAGTGGTGTCCTAGCCCCCCTGCCAAGAAAAGTGCGGGACCCACCATACCAACATTGGCCATTTTGTCATGTGATGTCAGGGGTGGGATTTCCATGCCATGAACATAACCCAGGGTGGGTCACTACCACCCTGTCCCCAAGATGGAGGATGTGGTCAAAGTACTGGTGCAAGCAACCGCTGCCCAGCAGGAGGCTACCCGGATCCAGGCAGCTGCCCAACAGGAGGCCCTGCGGCTGAAGCAAGAGACCAATCACCTGCTGATGACCCAGGCCAGCCAAGATCGGGCCATGCTGCAGGAACTAGTGAACCGGATGAAGGCCCTTATAGAGCTGAGCCATGGGTATGATGGGACGCGGATCATGCAGGCCAGCTACTGTCTGAAGAAAATGACCTGGGAGGATGATGTGGAGATGTATCTCCTGACTTTCGAGAGGACAGGTCTGCGGGAGGCCTGTCCCAAGACTAATGGTCGGGCATCCTCGCCCCATTCTTGTGCGCGGAGGCCCAGAAAGCCTAGTATGATATGACCGCAGAGGAGGTGGCAGATTACCTGTCACCTCTAGCTGTAGAGATCCTGACCAGGTCCAGGGTAACAACAGTCTTGCGAGCCCAGAGTTTCCATGAATGGCAGTATAGTGAAGACAAGACACCGCGGTCACAACTGTTTGACCTAATCCACCTAGCCCGGAAGTGGTTACAACCGGAGGACCCTCAGCTCTGAGAAAATGTAGCTCCTGGTGCTGGACTGCTATACAAGGGGACTACCCTTGGGCCTTCAAGCCTGGATAGGCCAGAATGACCCCTCCACCTATGACTAACTGGTCACCCTCATAGAGAGACAACTGGCAGCCCGTGAACTGTTCGAAACCCCAGGAGGTGAAACATGGCGTTTCAGGAAGTCAGTCCTGACCCCGAGGCCCCAGATCATCAAGAACTCCAGGAAAGCCATAATTGGAAGAATGGGCACCAAGGAGTGGCCTGAGGCCCCAAAGGGACCTGCGGGTCCGCGGGGAGAGGGTTGGTGGAGCAGGTCAGAGAGCCCAAGACAAAGGGCAACCTCTGGGATGAGATATCGTTCTTACAAATGTGGGGAGTTGGGGCACATAGCAGCCCAGTGCTCCAACAGGGAGGAGTCCATCCAATGCAATCTGGGCGATCGCGGGGACCAATGTGGCCTAATCAGCCTGGTGGGGGTGGTGATGGCCCCACATGAGTACACCAGACCTGTAAAGATTAACGGCAACCAGACCATAGCTTTGGTGGACTCTGGGAGTGTGGTCACACTGGTTTCAGGGAAGCTAGTAGGGCAAGACCAACTGAGCTGGGCCAAGAGCACCAGAATGACATGTGTCCAATATAGATTGAGATCCAGGGGAACACTATCAAGATGACTGCAGGGGTGGTCCCCAAGCTCCCCTACCCAGCCTTAATTGGCAGGGACTTCCCACTGATAAATAAAATTGTTTTTAATTGTTTACTTTATTAATGTAACTTCATAAGTAAAGTTTTATGAATGAAACAATATTCATTCATAAAACCGGTTACCCCAATAACTGGCTAATTAACAATTAAAATGCTTGTTAAGAGCCATAGCTGTTCAGTCAGCTGCCTTTGTAAGTTTCACTATCAATCCAATTCCTGCTTAAATCACTAAAACTTGCACTGTTTCAGTATTGTAACTTCTGTTCACCATTTATTACACTTGCCTACAGTGCAACTTCTGTTTACTGTTTGCCATCCATTATACTTGTCTATATTGTAACTTCTGTTCACTGTTTGCCATATTGTAATTCAAACCCCATTTTAAAATGCTTACTCCATTTTGTAAGGGCTTGCTGCAACCTTCATTTTTGCAAACCCTTCTGTAATCTTATTAGTTTAGTTTAAATGTGTAAATAAGGTATGTATAAATAATAAAATCAACCTCCAGCCCCAGCCTGTCCTAATTAAATAGCGTTCAAACACCAACGGCTGAAGATGCAGACAAAAGCCCTAACAAAGTAAAAAAAAAATCCACCCTAAAAAAAAAAAAGGTACAATAAAAAAAAATCAAAGCTCGGTCCGAGGCTGAAAGTCATGTCTGCAATTAACGGGTGATCAATCACCAAACCCAGAGGCAGCGTAACACAGCAAAACCTATAAACTCTAAATTCAAACTAAAGCCTACAAAAAAAAAATGGGTAAAATAAAAAACTTTAAAAAAGGGTAACATTCTGCTGCCAACATGGAAGGGCATCGGTGCATACCCAACAAAGACCCAGCTCGTCCTTGTGCCTGGCTTTCCTGGCCAGTTAGCCGCCACAAGCTACAAACTCAAGCAGGACTGATAACTATGCAGCAGCTGCAAAACATCTAATATGTGTGTGTGTGTAAATGTGTGTGTGTGTGTGTGTTTATAGGTATTAGGTATAATGTGTGTGTATTAGGATTAAACTATCATAAATCAAATTGTTATCATAATAAATGTGGCATCTTTGTCTTAACCCCTAAAACGATCCTGTATAAGTTTGTGGGACAACATTATTGGTGGAGATCTTAACCCCTAAAACGATCCTGTATAAGTTTGTGAAACAACACCCTAACCCCCCACCCTCATTGAGTTAGGGGATGGCAGTAAGCCCCAGGCAGAGATCGAGGCGCCAATGGATGGCCCCACCCCAATTTTTGCTGGGTTTTCCCCAGAGTTATTTTCACCCCCAGGAAGTGCCCAGAAGGAGGGCAGATAAAAGATTAGGAACCAGGATTTTGGTGGCAAACCAGAGAGGTACTCTGGTTGGTAGGCAGCCCCATCAGGGAAACCTCAAGGAAGCACGGACCAGGGGAGACCCAGAGACGGCCCCCCAAGCATGAGCAGAAGCATCTCAAGTGATGGAGGGGAGACCAATCCAATAGAATCAGGCCAGATCGGTCCTGCACCAAGTGTTTTGGTCAGGATGAAGCCTAAGACCCACTGTATGTGAATGTGAGGGAGGAGGTAGTAGAGGTAAATGGCATGCCAGTAGAAGGGAAAACCAAAGGCCCAGGGCCATACGATACTGTTGTACCGGGTAGTGCCAATACAGGAGGAAGTAGTAGAACAGCTCTAGGTTTCACGGAAGCACACACGGGCTGTATTAGAGTTAGCTCACAGTCATCTGTTTGGGGGACATTTAGGAGCAGATAAAACCCTGGATAGAGTCCTAAGGAGGTTCTACTGGCTGGGTGTACGAGCAGAATTCCAATGCTATTGCACCTCCTGCCCAGAGTGCCAACTGCGTAGCCCCCAACCTCAGTAAGGGCCCCATTGGTACCCTTGCCTGTAATTGAAGTCCCTTTTGAAGGGATAGCCATGGATCTAGTGGGTCCACTAGAAAGATCAGCCTGGGGCCACCGAAGCATACTCGTCATCCTGGACTACGCTACATGGTACTCCGAAGCCATTCCTCTAAGAAACCCCATGTTCAAGGTGATCGCAAAAGAACTGGTCAAGGTTTTTGCTAAGGTAGGCATCCTTAAGGCGATCCTGACAGACCCAGGGTCTCCCTTCATGTCGAGAGTAAAGAAAGACTTATGTACCCTGCTCCACATCCAAGCCTTGCAGACCTCGGTCTATCATCCCAAAACAGATGGTCTGGTCGAGCGATTTAACCGCACTCTCAAGAGTATGATCCAAAAGGTGGTGGCCCAAGATGGAAAAGACTGGGATACCCTCCTACCATACCTAATGTTTGCGATACAAAAAGTTCCCCAGACATCTACTGGATTCTCCCCCTGGGAGCTACTGTACGGACACCACCCATGTGACATATTAGACATTGCAAAGGGGGAATGGGAGGAACAACCCAGCCTGTGAAAGAACATCATCGCACACATGGCCCAGATGAGAGAACAAATAGCCCGAATGACCCCCATGTAGGAGAGCATTTGGAGAAAGCACGAGAGGCCCAGAAAACTTACTACAACTGTCGGGCGAAAACATGGAAATTCAACCAGGAGAATGAGTGATGGTGCTGGTACCAACAACAGAAAGAAAGCTCCTGGCCAGCTGGCATGGACCATATGAGATTGTGGAAGCCATTGGGGAGGTGAATGATAAGGTGAAGCAGCCAGACCGCCAATGGCCAGAGCAGATCTACAACGTCAACTTACTGAAACCCTGGCTCAATCGGGAGATGTGCCTGGCCATCCTGCCAGCTCAACCCCAGGCAGATGGCCCACAAGAGCAGGTAAAGATATCCCTCAAATTAGCCCCAGAACAACAAACAGAGGTCATCAAGATGATCCAGTGGAACCAAGACATGTTCTCCACACAACCAAGCCGTATGATGCTGATACAACACCACATTGAAATCTGTCCCAGGGCAAGGGTGATGATAAAACCATATCGCACACCAGAGGCAAAAAGAGAAGAAATTAGGGTGGAAGTAAGGAAGATGATGGAACTTGGGATGATTGAAGAATCCCACAGCCAGTAGTCAAACCCTATTGTTTTGGTCCCCAAGCCTGACAGCACCCTGAGGTTTTGTAATGACTTCCGGAAGTTAAACAAGGTATCCCAATTCAATGCCTACCCGACACCACGTATCGATGAGCTGGTGGATAAGTTAGGCAAGGTCCCATACTTGACCACCTTGGACTTGACAAAAGGCTGCTGGCAGATCCCCCTGGCTGAAGATGCCAAGGAGGTGATACAGCAGGGCCCGGGAGCAGTGAGAGAGTGGTAGAGGGGAGATATACAAACCCTAAGCTAATTAAGGCGTGGTTCCCTGTAGCCTAGGGAACATTACTACAGGTTAATTGGTGCATCTGTAGCCAATTAAGGCCTTGTCAGGAACCTAATTAAAAAACCTCTGCTTCAGGAAGTGTGGAGTGAGGAAGAAGAGAGGACTGGAGTTTGGAGATGTGTTGCTGAGAATTGAAAGACCTGAGAACCAGAGGAAGGGAGACCCTGCCTCAAAAGAGCAGGGAGACTCCCTCGCCCAGAATCAAGGACCAACAGTAACCCTACCCAGGGAGAAGAGGGTAAGAAACCCGCAGGGGTTGAGAGGGGCTGGGGCTCAGAATGAGGAGCAAACCCAACCCCCCCCCCCGCCCCACTTCCCTCCTCTACCACCTTCCCAGGCCACTATCGGGGCCCTTGGTGCCCCAAGAGCAGGAGCAAGGGGTGGCACCCTAACCCCCTACTTTCCCACCAAGAAAAGCATGGGACTCACCATACCAACATTGGCCATTTTGTCACAGTCTTTACAAATGATCACCCTGCTATCTGGGAGATCTCAGCTGGGAACAGTTGGGGCATTTTTCCACAATATTACCCACACCCCTGCACACTCTACAAACAGTCACCCTCCCTTTAGTATGTGGAGATTAATTTTTCTCTCTTTCCCTCTGGACCACACTGAGGTCTTCAGGATTCCCAGGGCAAAATCAGAAACTGGGATCTTCCCACCTTTCCCCAAAATTACCATGGAGATGAAAGAGTTTAAGAAGAATACTATTGAAAACTTTAAAACTAATTTATTATCATAAAAGACACATCACATCATTGTTGCCTGAACTGAACGATACCGCTCTATGGGCTAGACCAAAAGCGAAGTGGAAAGCTACTGCCTATGAAACTATAGTGATTAAGCGGCAGCAGTAGTTTCACTATAAGAAATGGAACTGTACTCTGGACTGTGAAACTACTTCTAACTAAAATATGTAATTTGCTTTTTTGCTGTAGCTACAAGACGTAATTGGATAAGGTGTGTTGTGCGACTAAAATAAGAAACTAATAGTAGACAAAGCATATCATATATTACTAAAATGCTGAATTGTAGAACTAAGAATTGTTCTCATGCTTAAATTTATTATGGAAAAGTACTAGTAACTGAACTGTTGCAATCTCTGTTTTTGTATATGTAGCTCTTTTCTTTGTATGTGTACAATCTGTCAGAAACTAAGATGTATGTTCTGGTGAGGCTTGTGAGATATGCACCATCTGCCAGGAATGGATAATTATCTGTATTGGTTTAGGTTGGTACGGACACCTCTATGTCTTGTAAAACATGTATGGAACCAGATAAGAAAAAGGATGAAATTGTTATGCTAAAATAGTGGAATTTGGGGATTTTCCATCTGTTATAAACAAGATGAGTATACAGTTTCTGTAATCATTTTTGGGACAGACTAAATGCTGCAGGACTGTTTCCCAGAGGTTGGTAATGTATACCCTCTCTGTATTGTGCTGATTTATCTTTTATTAATAAATAGATAATCCAGGCTCAGAAATGAACCCATTCATATCAATATCATTTTTTAAGCAAACATATTTATGACACTACCATAATTTAGGCTCCTTGCAAGACCGCACAGTGTTGATAGCATTGCTAAGGTCAACATGCAATCTTTGCCCATGGTAGATCAGAGGCAGTTTTATTTTTTTAAATCAGGGCTAACCTGCTAAAGAAGTGTTCTACGTCAGAAACTGAAATCCGTTGTGGGAACAAAAATCCTTAGAGCGATGCAGGTGTGCCTAAAAACACTACGCAGTCCTTTTTTGTAAATGTTGTTTGATAACTTAATTGAAGCCACTTTCAAAATAGTGTGTCTCTCTGCTTGTTTAAAAGGTGAGATTCTTCAACAAAATCCCTATGAAACATTGATAGGATGAGCACTCTTCAGGGGATCCCATGGTCCCATACCCACTGCATGTGGTACTGTGGACAGGGGCCATCCTTGTCACTGCAGTGTACACTAGCTCCACCCAAGTTGGAACCCTGCTAATGCTAAAGCCAAGTAAAGGGACAATGCAGTTGTATATCCAGGAGGATTCCCCAACTGAACCGGAGACAGCCCTGCCCATCACTAGAATAATAGCTCTTTTTAATCCTAGATCTCAAAGTGCTTTACAAAGCAGATTTATCCCCATTTTGCAGATGGGGAAAACTGAAGCACGGAGAGGAATTGATTTGGATTTGGTCATTCAGCAGGATAGTGGCACAGCTGGGCAAAGAAAGCTAGACTCCTGAGTCCGAGTGAAAAGTGATGACTCAAACCTCTTCTGAAGGAGAGGCCAGCAAACCAGCCATTGGTATGTTCCACTGAAAGTTCCCTCAATTTTGCACCACCTCATCTCCTCCTTAACACATGGGAAGTCCTTGACTGACTTCAAATTATATAACATTACACCAATCCCCCTCATATGGAATTTTAAACCATCTTATTTTACCCACGAGGAAGCTTGGCCAATGAAGCTAGTGACCCCGACCTCTGCTCAATGGGTTACTCTTCCTTCAGTTACAACATCAATGTGACAAGGGTGTGTGGAAGAGGAATTCTGCTGGCAAAATGGGATCCTAAGTCAGCCTGCAGATTCCTACTAACTAATTTGAGGGCCAATTTTAATTCAACAGAGCTATGTCAATGGGAGGCTTCATCTTCTCTTTGGCCTTTGAAAAGTTTAGTTCCACATTTAGTGGTCAGGACATAGGCAGGTTGAGCATTGTGTTGATGATTTTCTTTTTGTAGGGAAAGTAGGGACTGTATCTGAGAACATTTCAGGCACTGGACAGGATATGGGGAGAACCAATAGCAAGAGAAAAAGAGAAGGCTCTGACCCTGTTTCCCAGTTGGTATAGCTGGGGGATTAAATTACACACACCAGTGAGTGTTTTTTGTCTCCGCTTTTTAAAAGCGTCTCCTTTAACACATGCCTAGTGGTGGCTACAATGGGAATTACCAGGCCTCATCGTTATATTAAAGTAACCCAGGAGATGTAATAAGACTTAAAGGCTTGAGACAGGGTGGTTGGTTTTTTTTAGAACACACAAAAGGTTATTCTTCTGGTGTGAGGAATGGCTGCTGCCTTCAGGTCCACTCGGATGCTGCAGGCGGCATGGGTGGCAAAGTGTACTTCCAAGGGACTGGTATGGTCAAAGAATCAAATTATGAAGGACATCATATTTCTGCTATTTTTTTCCTCTCTAACCCTACTGGCCATCACTCTTTGGGACTTCAGATTCCAAAACAAGCAGGTTTATTTCTACAGTCATTTAAAGGGGCCATTGGGTAGATTGCAGAAAACCAGTTACTATTTTGATTACAGGATTTAAACTGAGGATGTAGTAGAGTCCATTGGGCCAGCAAAGGAGCATCTGTCTAGTATGCAGGCTGCCAGCTAGGTTCCCCCATTTGACTGTGTGTCTGAGGTGGCAGGGACATGAGGGGGACCAGATAGTGCCCCTCTGCCATTCTATGGCAGACAGTTTTCATTCCCTGCAGGTGATCATTATTCACTGGGGTAGAATGATTTAGGCCTACAAAAGGAGTTGATTTGATAATTGTAATAAAGAGGAATTCTAGCTCTATCGAGATCTCATTTCCCTGGAGTGATCTTGACCTGGTCAGAGATACTTCTACGTCAGGTTTTATGAGGGCCACTTGACTTGACAAAGATTGATCAGACCAGAAAAATAATTAACTGGAAAGTGGGTATGTATACTAAAATGACAGGGGGCAGGGAGAGTGATTTCCTATGTGTGAATTAAGTATGCCTCCCAGCACAGTTTTGAGAGGATGGAGTACATTTATGTGGGGTCAGACAATTTGTGGGAGGACCTCAGTGCTACATGGATTCCTTTCTAGTTGGCCAGCAGGGTAGAGAAGGACCTCTAAAGTGAATGCTGTCATCTGCTGAGGTGGTTTTCACTGTGGTTGGTGAGTTAGAAGGAGTCTGACTGAAATACCTATAACCTAGTGGGCTGCTTGGAAATTGGTTCTGAGCATAACACTGCATGGTGAGGGGGTCTGTCCCAGTTTGTGGCTTCCCCTCTCATTTCTACTACCTCTGGTGTTGAGGAGGGGAAAAAGGTCAGGATCCAATGACAGGCATGAGATTGGAGAGGGGACATGGTCCTCACACTCACCCTCAGGTTCAGAGTACATGGAGGCCATTGGTGCTTCCTACTGGAATAACCCCGCCAGGTAGTTTGGGGTGATTTACACTAGTGTAGTGGCATGGCTGGAGCAGCTCCTCCGGGTGGATCTTCCAGGTGCCCCAGCACAACCACGGGGCTCCCAATAGGAAGAAGTCTCTGTCTCCAGTGTCCACTGAGGTGGAATGTGGCCCACCGACTAATTGTGCAGTCAGTCCTATCCCTTTCTGGGTGGCTGGAGGGGCTGAGCGAAATGAAAAGCCAATGCAATACTGGGGTGCCCACCTGTCTTTGCATAGGGTGTCCCTGCCTTTTACTGCAGGCTTGGTTCCCAAACAGTCTTTACTCATGTATCACTCACTCCTTGGGATCTAACTGTTCCTTCCATATGGCTTCTCAGGCCCATCTTTCCTTAACCCTGAAGGCTAAGCTCCCTTTAGGCAGAGAGACAGAACTCTGTCCTGGCCAGTCAGCCCAGAACTGAGCCAAGTTCTCTCCTTTTATTCCCTCTCCAGGCTTGGCTGCAGGTATAGCAGGGTGGGACTAGCTGAGCCCAGAGGCTCTTCTTAAGGCCTTCTCTCCTGGTGTGGGGCCTCTCTGCCCCATCACACCCAGTTATGTAATAGTTTTAATAAAGTTGTGGCCTCCACATTGAATCCTATTATGGTGTCTGTATCTGTGTTTCCATGCCCACAGTTTAGCATAGAAGATATAAACTGCTGTTAAATCTTATGTTTAAAAAAGCAGAACTGGGCCAACTATCTCTGAGAAAAAAATATAGTAATTGGGAACAGCACAGGCTTTTGCTAATCCTGATCAGTTGATAACGATGTGCAAATAATTCCTCCACCGCAGGCAGTTGAAATAAATCTTATCCTTGACACATCTAAAGAGGATTCATAGTAAAAATTCCTACCACTTTCCTTAAAACAGAAAGAAATTTCCAGTAATAGAGTTTTCTTAACCTTACAGCCAGGCTCAAATCCAACTCTTGACCAATCTATGATAGCCTCCTTAAAGAAATAAAATCTCAGCTCTGGTGCATGCTGTGTTTTCCAAACCACTTTTTAATACAAACACACACACACACAGGTTGAGCAAGCCACCCCTTCCTCTTCACCTGCGACAACTAGTTAACTAGCAAATACTATTGCCAGAGTTGCAAACACTCACTGACATCACCCCGATGAAAGGGAACAACAGAAGTTAAAAAGAAAACCCATGAAATAAAATCTCCATATTTACCAATGCAGAAAAACAAAATTAGGGCACTATGGGTCTTGAAAAAAAACCTGAACATGATGCACACAACAGGCATAACTTCAACAATATTTTAGAATTGTCAGGTATGCATATATAACACTTTTACTTAATTAAATCAGCGACTTGAAAATACCTGATCATTTGTTATTGGGATAGAGACAAAATAATTTGGCATCTCTCTCAGGTGTTTCTTATACATTGTTTGTTTATCTTGCGCCTGGCCCTGCTGCTGCTCCATCTCCATAGTCTTCAGCTCTTCCTCTTCTTGGCTTGACTTTTGTAGCTCCACTGCCTTCGACCCTTCCTCATCTTGGCTGTGGTCCTGCTGCTGCTCCAATACTTCTGTCCCTTTCTTGTCTTGGCCTTGCTTCCCTTCCAGCTCCTTTGGCTCTCTCTCATCTTCGACCCTCACTTTTGAGTCGCTCTCATCTAGGTTCAGCTGCTGTTCCATGGCCTTTGACCTTTCCTTATCTTGGCTCTGGTCCTGCTGCTGCTCCATTGCTTCTGTCCCTTCCTTGTCTTGGCCCTGGTTCCCTTCCAGCTCCAGCTCCTTTGGTTCTTTCTCATCTTTGGCCATCACCTGTGATTCTCTCTCATGTAGGTTCAGCTGCTGTTCCGTGGTCTTTGACCCTTCCTCATCTTGGCCCTGGTGCTGGGTCTGGGTTACCCGGGACCGTTCCCTATCATGGCCCCTCTGTGGCTGCACCTCCACAGTCACCTGCAAGGATGCTCCTCCTTGGCTCTGCTGCTGTGCCTGCACCTGCACAGTCACCTGCGGGGCTGCTCCTCCTTGGCCCCGCTGCTGCACCTGCACAGTCACCCCTGGGGCTTCCCATCCTGGGCCCAGCTGCTGTGGCTGCACCTGCACAGTTACCTGAGGTGCCTCCCATCCTTGGCCCCACTGCTGCACCTGCACAGTCACCTGTGGGACCACCCCTCCTTGGCCCTGCGGCTGCACCTGCACAATCACCTTTGGACCTTTATTAGTAGGGTTCTGCTCCTGTGTTACTTCTTGATTCTCCTCTCTGCCCCATTGCTGCTGCTCCATCACTTTTGGCCTATGGCACCAGAGTTTTCTCCTCCAAAGTTGACTCCTCCTCCAAAATTGCCGCCTCCTCTTTCGGGGCTTGAAATCATTTTTTAAAGGAACTGAAACAGATGGCAGAACACTTCCATCATTTGCAAGATACAGAGATAGTTACATGCCAGTAATGCATTATGGACGCAGTTCTACAAGCCTAATTCATGCTGAGCAGAACTCACCAATAGTCCCAGGGGTGACAATGGGATGACTCCCACACCACCCAACATAAGGATGGCAGAAACAGGCCCTCTAGAAAAAGCCTTGGATAAAGTTGTCCAGCATCTCATGAGAGTGGACAAAAACAAAAGGCCAAGTTCACCACTGGTGTAATTCCACTTCTGCCAATGGAGTGACACCAGGAATGAATTTTATCCTTTATCTTATTTACCTGGAGTTGTAATGTTTGATGTCACATATACAAGGAGCAGCTTGGTCTAGTGGGTAGGGCATTGGATTGGAAGGCAGGAGATACAAATTCTATGTCCAGCTCTGCCACTGACCTGATGTGTGGCCTTGGGCAAGTCATTTACTCTTTCTGCCTATTACTCCTCCCATCTTTTGCCTGTCTTGTCTATTTAGATTGCAATCTTTGCAGGACAGGGGCTGTCTCTTACAGCACATTTGTACAGTGCCGTGACAGCCCAATCTCATTTGGGGCCTCTAGACACCACAGTAATATAAAATAACTAAGTAGAAACAAACTTAAAAGAAAATTAAGGTTGTAGATTCAAGCACGGAAATACTAGAATTATGGTTGTCTGTGCAGCCTTAATTCTGCCGCCTTGTGTGCATGATGATACAGTCTTTAATTACATGATCACATAATATTTTTCCTACAGCCTTCTTCATTCGGTGTCCTCTCTATCCCTCCTTTATCCTGTCCCCCATTCCCCTCTGCTGGCACCATCCCCTCTCTTCTTTTGTCCCATCCTCATCTTACCTACCCCTCTTTCACCCTCCCTCTGCATTCCTTCCCCTCCACTCTGCCTGGGTACCAGAATGTGCAGAATTGACAGCACAAGGGAGAGAGTCTCCCTGCTTAGTTTTAGTGACAACCACAGCAGCCACTAGGAGCAATTCCAGCAAAAGTCTAGTTCAGTAACCGCAGCTGCAGGATGGAGTATGCTCAGTGCAGAAGGAATGTTCTGAAGAGTTAGCTACCAATCTGCTTCTGACCAAACAGTAATTTCCAGAGGCTTATATCTTGGCTACATTTGAGTGTATTTTCATGGGGACAGCAAAAAACACCTCTCTGTCCCTGGGGCCTGTGTCACTCTGACCTTTTCCCTTTGATCTTGCCAAACTTCAAGTCTCTGCTTCAGAGCATCAAGATGCTGGACCTTCTTAATGGAATGGTCAAAAAAATTAACCTTGGCAGAACAATGTCTATTTTAACTCTTTCTCCAAAACAGCTGATTTTGTTGAGGTTTTAAAAAAATATATTAAAAAAAAAAAAATCAGCCTGAGATAGACCCCCAGAATAGAAAATTTCAACCTGAATGGTTAAAGTTTGGCAAAGTTTTAAGCAGCAGAAAACAGCGTCTGAATGTGACATGTTAAGCTACCTGAATTATATGCAATTCTGGCTAGTTCCTACTATAAATAAGACAACAGTGACATTTACTAGTATTATTCTGTGGTCAGATATGTGTTACACTACTCAGCAAGTGAAACATTAAATTTGCTCTGGTTGGGTATGAAAATATTGTCCTAATTTCCAAGAGTTCAAAAGGTGGAGGAGTTGTTCCATAGAATGGATTCATTCCTTAACAGGAGAGAATTGAGAGGTCACAGACTTCAACTACTCTGATTTATTTGCAATAGGCACATCATTCAAGGTGAAAACGAATGAAGATAGATAAAAGATCAAAAGCTCATACAGGTAACTATATTTTTCCAGAAGTGTGTTTATATATTTCAAAACTGATGGCCTGAGAGAAACATATTTTCTAAACACTTCTACAACCTATTTAAAAATGCAAGAAAACACATTCTTACAGGAAAAAAAGAATAATGGTGCCTCCAGATAGAGGACGTATTGTGATCATAAACTAATTACAAGTCAGATATTACCCTAGGTCTTTATCAAAAGATAAGGCTTTCTAGAAGAGTGTTAAATCAAAGCTGGGATAAATTGGCAAGTAGATTGCCTACAATGAAAGGCAGAAAACTAGCATGGTATCTCAGAGTTAAAGTAGCTCAATACTTACTTTCAAATATTTCTCTGATGTCAGATTTAAGAAAGGGAAGCTCTGCCATTAGAACACATTCCTCACTTCTTAAGTGATTAACTGGAAGAGACACAAAACAATATTATAGCCTACAAATCAAGAAAGCTGTTAGTTACATGCTCGCAACTGCTGAATAATAGATTTATGCCTACATGTGACAGAGTAAGCGGATGGTGACATGATATTATGTATAACTATTACACTCCCTTTCTTCCTGTAACTCAGCTCAACTTTTTGCTGAAGCACAGATCACAGTTCTGTCTTTTAAGAAAACAGAGTTTAGCCTTAAGGTTTTTCTATAAGTCAGCTTCAGGGACAGTAAACAAAAATTGAATACATATAAAAATTTTGTAAATATTCCAAATTCTGTTATGAATAACTTCTTAAATAAAAGCTAGTAGGTCCTAGATTCACTACACCAGTAGAAATTCCTTCTTATTAGTGCTGTCAAGTGATTTAAAAAATAGTGATTAACCGCATGGTTAAAAAAATTAATCGCACTGTTAAACAATAATAGAATGCTATTTAAATATTTTTGGATGCTTTCTATATTTTCAAATATATTGATTTCAATTATAACACAGAATACAAAGTGTACCGTGCTCATTTTATATTTATTTTTGATTACAAGTATTTGCACTGTAAAAAACCAACAGAAATAGTATTTTTCAATTCACCTAATGCAAGTACTGTAGTGTAATCTCTGTCATGACAGTGCAACTTACAAATGTAGAATGACGTACAAAAAAATGCATTCAAAAATAAAAATCTAAAATTGTAGAGCCTGGAAGTCCACTCTGTCCTAGTTCTTGTTCAGCCAATCGCTCAGACAAATAAGTTTGTTTACATTTGCAGGAGATAATGCTGCCCACTTCTTGTTTACAATGTCACCTGAAAGTTCTCATAGCATTGTTGTAGCTGGCGTCACAAGATATATACATGTCAGATGCGCTAAAGATTAATATGTCCTTTCATGCTTCAACTACCATTCCACAGGATATGCATGCATGCTGCTAATGGGTTCTGCTCGATAACAATCCAAAGTAGTGTGGACCAATGCATGTTCATTTTCATCACCTAAGTCAGATGCCACCATCAGAAGATTGATTTTCTTTTTTTGGTGGTTTGGGTTCTGTAGTTTCGGTATCAGAGTGTTGCTCTTTTAAGACTTCTGAAAGCATGATCCCCACCTCATGCATCTCAGATTTTGGAAGGCACTTCAGACTCTTAAATCTTGGGTCAAGTGCTGTAGCTATCTTTAGAAAACTCACTTTGGTACCTTCTTTGCGTTTTGTCAAATCTGCAGGGAAAGTGTTCTTAAAATGAACAACATTCACCGAGTCATCATCTGAGACTACTATAACATGAAATATATGGCAGAACGCAAGTAAAATAGAGCCAGATACAAACAATTCTCCCTCAAGTAGTTCAGTCAGAAATTTAATAAACGCATTATGTTTTTAATGAGCGTCATCAGCATGGAAGCATGTCTTCTGGAATGGTGGCTGAAGCATGGAGGGGCATACGAATGTTTAGCATATCTGGCATGTAAATACCTTGTAATGCTGGCTACAAACGTCCCATGTGAACACCTGTTCTCACTTTCTGGTGACATTGTAAATAAGAAGCGGACAGCATTATCTCCTGTAAATGTAAACAAACGTGTTAGTCTTAGTGATTGTCTGAATGGGAAGTAGGACTGAGTGGACTTGTAGGCTCTAAAGTTTTGCATTATTTTGTGTTTGAGTGCAGTTATGCAACAAAAAAAATCTACATTTGTAATTTGCACTTTCAAAATAAAGAGATTGCACTACAGTACTTGTATAAAGTAAATTGAAAAATATTATTTCTTTTATCATTTTTACAGAGCAAATATTTGTAACAAAAATAACATACACTTTGATTTCAATTACAACACAGAATACAATATATATGACAATGTAGAAAAACATCCAAAATATTTAATAAATTTCAATTGGTATTCTATTGTTTAACAGAGCAATTAAAACTGCAATTAATCTTGATTAATTTTTTAATCATGATTCTTTTTTTTTTGAGTTAATCGCATGAGTTAACTGTGATTAATTGACAGCCCTACTTCTTATACAGACTTTCCCATTTTGTTGCTGTTTTACATACATATATTAGTTCCAATAGAACATTTACAATTCTGTACTTTAGCACATACATCTGAACACATTTCCCTGTGATCTTCTTTCAGAGATCATTTCTCAGTCTTTATGGAAATCATAGAAAATCATAGAATATCAGGGATGGAAGGGACCTCAGGAGGTCATCTAGTCCAACCCCCCGCTCAAAGCAGGACCAATCCCCAGACAGATTTTTACCCCAGTTCCCTAAATAGCCCCTCAAGGATTAAACTCACAACCCTGGGTTTAGCAGGCCAATGCTCAAACACTGAGCTATCCCTCCCCCCCGTGACCATAGCGTGACCATAATACACAGTGGACATCATTTGGACTCTTCAGAGCTTGAGAAGAAAGGCAGCATCTCAATTCTTTTCTGAACACTTCAGAACCCTGTCAGCTAACCAAGTTCTATAGGCTCTGTAGCCTTTAGGAATAACAAATACTCTGTCCCAGATATTCCTCTAGGTCCATCAAATTCACCACAGCAGATCAAACATTATCTTAATGGAAGGCTTCCCCAGTAAGTAAAGCTGGAATAGCACTCACCTGTATCCAAAAGGCTATAGGTATTGGGACCCAGCCTTCACAACAATCCAACTGCTCAGTCCATTAGGCTGTCTTTAATTCCTATATTTATAACCTCCCAACCCCTACCTGACCTTTGATTGGCTCCCCTCTCAGATAGTGAATGTGTGGAACTGCTTGCCCTCAATGTAATCCCTTGCCTAGCTTCAGAAACAGCTACTGAGTTTGTCCAACTTCTGGATATTTCTGGGTCCTTCTAGCCACGTTGTCATGCTCTGCACTCTGCTTGTACACACACACACACACACACACACACACACACACACACACACACACACACACAATTAAATCAAAAAATGTCTGTCTTCTCCCTACTGCTGCTCTCCCTTTCTTTGCACTTAAAAATAATCCAATGCTACAGAATAAGGCATGTAGGTTACATACATACATTATTAAACTTTACTACTCTAAGCTTAGGTTTGTTTAGTGTGAAATTCATCCCTACACTTTTGGTTGACAGACTGCACCCGCTGTGTCAGTATAAAACCATAGCCTGTTGGAGAGAAATCCATCACTAGGAGAGGGTAGGCAATGTTTACACTGACACCCTCTCTAGAGGTTCATCCAGTGGTCAATCGATTGAGACTCTTGTCAGGACTCCAGGCACCCTGGAAGTGGAAGCTGTCTAGGGAAGGTACTAAACTAGCCTATTCCTATGAGGCCTTGGCCACCCTTGAGCCCCAGCCAATCCCAGCTAGTATCAACTGCCTTCCAGGGCAGACTAAGCCAAAATAGCAGTTTTTATGTGGCTACTCTACATCAGGTCAGACAAAACGCTCAAAGCTGTTTGGGTTACTGGTGTGACAACTGTTTGCCTGGCCTAGTGCCTGGGAATGTAAAGAGATCTCTTTAGCAGGCCTAGAAATGTGCCTACACTATGCTTTTTTGCCAAGGGTTTCCTATTGTTGCTACCACAGTCTCAGCTCCACCAATGGTAGCAACAGTGGGGCAGCCAGTGTAGGAAGGGTTCCAGGTGACTGCTGGTGTTTTAAGCACCACATCAACTAACCCTGTTCAGGGCAAGCCTCAATGACGTGGGGAGATTTTCCAAGATACAAATAGGAGTTAGGCACCTAACTGTTCTTTGTGTGTTTGAATTTCTTCCCTCATGGCTGCTTGGAGTAGGGTGACCAGATGTCCCGATTTTATAGGGACAGTCCTGATTTTTTGCTCTTTATCTTATATAGACTCCTATTACCCCCCACCCCCATCCCGATTTTTCACATTTGCTGTCTGGTCACCCTAGCTTGGAGTCCTGTCTATTCTAGAATCCCCCTCACTCTGGGGAAACTAGGAACCAGGTCATGCCTCACCTCCCTGCCATGTGGCCTTGGGGAAAGATTGAAGAGAGGAACCAGCCAGAGACTCTAACCCAGGGATTGGCAACCTTTGGCACGTGGCCCACCAGCCTGGCAGGCAGCATGCCAAAGGTTACCAATCCCTGCTCTAGCCCATAGGAGTAGCTGCAAAAGCAGGGATTGCCGCTCTTGGGGGAGGGGTAAAATGGGCCACCTCCTCAGACTCCAAGCTGTGCAGGAGAAACAACCCCCCCACCCCACACACACACGCGCACACACACCACGCTTGGGGGAAGCAAAGACCCAGGTGGTGACTCCCCTCAGTACCCCTCCCCCCAGCCATGTGGCCTGCAGAGACTCTAGTGGTAGAAACAAAGCAGAGACCTTTGGACATACGGAGACAATTTTAACTGGACTTTCTCTGCTTTGTGCTGATTGGTTGTTTGCTCCAACCCTCCCACTCCTCTTCCCTCCAGGTCTCTTCACCTCAGCTTTATTCCATACTGGATCTTCTTCTCCCTGCCCTATCTCCCCTCACCCCCTTTCCCATCAATGTCCCCTCTCCCCTCATTTTTCTTTCCATTTACATATCATAGAATATCAGGGCTGGAAGGGACCTCAGGAGGTCATCTAATCCAACCCCCTGCTCAAAGCAGGACCAATCCCCAGACAGATTTTTGCCCCAGATCCCTAAATGGCCCCCTCATGGATTGAGCTCACAACCCTGGGTTTAGCAGGCCAAGGCTCAAACCACTGAGCTATCCCTCCCCCTCACATAACTAAACCCCTTCCCCATAAAAAAAAAAAGTTATGGCACCAACATGATGTTTGCCACCATCGCATTGTTCTCTCTGCTTGTGTATTATGCCCCTTTCCCCACTCTGCATCTCTATTGTCTATTTAGAATGTAAATAGAGGTAGGGACTGTGCTAGTCTGTGTTTGTACAGTGCCTAACACAATGGGACCCCATTTTGTACTAAACATAATTAACAATAGTAATCACTAGTGGAGCTGAAATGGTGAAAACAATGTTGAGGAATCTTAGCAAAGCCAAAGGTAGGGGATAACCGAGTCAGGGTTTGCCAGGGAAAATAAGCCATTTTCTGCAACACTCTTGGCCTCTGTCAGTCCCTTGTGGATGGTCCAAATCATGCAGTCTTTGTATGACTCATATGGTACTCATAGATGGGAGATTAACATATTTTAGTTTACAATCTAGGGAGATACTTTTTTTTCTGTACACCTCTACCCCGACATAACGCTGTTCTCGGGAGCCAAAAAATCTTACCGTGTTATAGGTGAAACCACGTTATATCAAACTTGCTTTGATCCACCGGAGTGTGCAGCCCTGCCCCCCACCCCGGAGCACTGCTTTACTGCGTTATATCCGAATTTGTTATATCGGGTCGCGTTATATTGGGGTAGAGGTGTATTTGTATAGATAGGGGCCCTAGTTTTTTCAAGGAATTTTTATAGTGTTACATTAGATTGGCAGTCTACTAGGCACACACATAATATGTAATTGATTTGTCAAGATATTACAATTTTGATAGTCATATCCTCCCCTACCAGAAAAGGTGAGGTGGAGGTCAGGGAACCAATTGTTAATGGTCTTTAAAATTGCATGTTTTCAGTACTGAGTTCTGAGGTCCTCTCTAAATCACCACAGTAGGTCACAAAACATCTTTCATTTGGTTTCCATTTAAACTTAAATAGAAGGCATGTCAGCAGATGCAAATGTAGAATATTTGTGACAGAGCTGTTAATATTTACTAGTTTATTGCAGCCTAGGAAGAGTGAAAATTTGTCACTGATAGATAAGAGATGGTATAGGAGAGAGGAACTGGGGAATTAAGCTTAACAAAATAAGCCAGCAAGTCATCTATACATAATGGAAATTTAGAATTTGTTTTACCACTCATAATGCCTTCTAAACCTTTGTCATTTCCTCCTGAGTTGTCAGGGGGTCCAATATCCAAGTAAAAAAGAGTGGTAAGAAGAATCTGCAAAAACAACAAGGAGTCTGGTGGCACCTTAAAGACTAACAGATTTATTTGGGCATAAGCTTTCGTGGGTAAAAACCTCACTTCTTCAGATGCATAGAATCTGACGTCCCTGACAAGTAACCACAATGAGAGAATCCAACTCAGTCTGTGTAAAACTCAAGCTCCCAAATTTGTATGTAATACAGAGATTTATTCACGGTCTAAGCCAAACCATTTCAGGACGAAGACATTCCATCAAATGTCTTCTCTGTGTACAAAGTTATTTGGTAATCGAGAGATACTGAAAAGAGGTTCTTGATGTTCTCATTTTAAGTTTAGTTCCATTCCACTCATATAGAAGTAGTAATGTATACCATCTTATGCCTCTTATTTTCAAATCTATATTGTACTGGAGTACATCCATATTTGCCAGATTGCTAGTCCAAGTAATGAATGCATAATGTGTTCTAAGTTTCTGTTTAATATAAGCCCACCAATTCATTACAGTGACAGCCAATTTATAACGTTTGTTACCTGCTGTTTATAGAAGAGGAGCCCTGAAGAAAATGGGGTTTTTGAATATAAAGAAATAGAAGCTATAAAGAATGAAGATTCTGCCCAGTAATTAATTATGGTTGGTCAAAAAGTGTTGAAATGAGATACAACTGGCCCACTGCAAAGGCAACAAGTACTTTATGAAGCCCGTTTTTCCTCAGTGACATATTATAATGCAATGCATTATGAGACCACACTGAATGAACTGATCACAGAGTACCTTTTAAAGACATACAATGCTTGACTTGTATTTAATAATGCACCATGTAACATATTGATATCTGGGCAGAGTTTTAGCAGTTTTATATTGATACGTAAACGTATAATGTTGATTATTGTTTTTAACAAAGTAGAACAGTTTAGGACATGATGTGAAGAATACCCATATCCTCTTAAAATTGGATGGGAAATTCAGTTATTAGCTTTTAAGAGATGGCAAGTAATTTGATTTGTCAACAATTGTTTCAATACAAGTATTAAGAGAGATGTCAGATACGCAAGACAACCCAGCTTCATTCAACTCGCACATACTCCTTTTTGAGCTACAGTAAGATTATGTAGTGTTGTTATAGATGTTTTTTGTCAGAGTTTCTTTCCACAAATTAAAACATGTAACCATGATGCCTGTGGTATTTCTATTTTAGTAAAAGCGATACCCCCTTTCCATTGAAACGGTACTGCAGGCACTACCGCCCTTCACAAAGGCCACTGAACAGCTATTACATAGCAATTATCTTTGGATTAGGCTGGGCTTTCAGTCATGACAGAGGCAAAGGCTCTATATTTCATCACTGATCCTATGAACCATCTATTCCTTTGTTATTGCATTTTTAAAATAAAGTGACACCTCTTGGTCACAGCTGTAACTGATATAATATTGCTCATCTGAGGTTTAGCAATATCATTCAATTTGCTCTAAGATGAGAGTCTTAGCCCAAGAGAAATTTAAGACTATTTGCATAAGAAAGTCAGTTAGCACACACTTGAGATTATGCTAATATTCTATATTTAAGACACTTGTATAACTCAACATCATTCCTTGAGAGAGAGAGAGAGAGAGAGAGAGAGAGAGAGAGAGAGAGAGAGAGAAAGAAAGATTAAAACACTTCTGGTATTTTAAGGAATTAAAACAATAACTGCCCTCTAGAGATTTAAAAATCAGCTACTGATCTCATATGATTAGAGCTCAACAGAACAGCATACTGTTTCCTCAGAGCCAAAATGTTTTGCAGAGTTGTACTGGTTTCCAGAAAACTTTCATCAAGAAGGTTTTTGGGCCCTGGGGTTGGGGGTGGGGCGGATGAAAGAGAGACACACACACACACGCGCAATAGCTGGATGGTTAGGTTACTTGCCTGAGATGTGGGAGACTCAGATCTAAGGTCCTGCTCTACCTGATTTGGAGCCATCAAAGTTGAAAAACTGCTCTAAATAAGTATCAGAGGTGTAGCCATGTTAGTCTGAATCTGTAAAAAGCAACAGAGGGTCCTGTGGCACCTTTAAGACTAACAGAAGTATTGGGAGCATAAGCTTTCATGGGTAAGAACCTCACTTCTTCAGATGCAAGAACCTCACTTCTTGCATCTGAAGAAGTGAGGTTCTTACCCACGAAAGCTTATGCTCCCAATACTTCTGTTAGTCTTAAAGGTGCCACAGGACCCTCTGTTGCTCTAAATAAGGCAGTAGAGACTTGAACGTGAGTCTGCCACATCCCCGGCCAGTGGTCAATCCCAGGCTATATAGACAGACTGACAGACACACACCCCTATCTCTTTCACTTGACAATTCCCTGTTTTCACAGCATTTGAAAGGATTGGATTTAGTTCTAATGCAGAATGAAAACACATTCAAAACCTCAGAAGTTGCCACAAAATGGAATTGTCATCCTCTGGTCAGCTCTACATACAATACATTTTTCACAGGATTTCTGCCTTTGTTTTATACTTTAAGATAAAACAAAGCCCAGCAATCTTAGTTCCACACCACAGAAAGCCTGCCTTTTTTAAGCAGGCAGAGGTATAATCCAGATAACATCTGCTACATGCTCTATTCTTACAATTTTAAGGATTCCATTATGTTCGTAGTTTTTCACAAACCAATAGTATTACTATTATAGGTGCTTCATTTCAAGCTGTCTTTTAAAGACATGACCTTCAAGCAGAAATAAGGCATGAGCAGTAGCTGAAGTGACACAGTTTTATGGTCTTCATTGGAACTGGCTGCAACAGTAATCTGCAGTCTAAAGGATTTACTCTAATGGTTCCTCATAAGTACCAAATATCCCCTCATGCAAAGAGCATCTAAAATGTGGATTACATGTTCCTTTTATATATTTAATTCTTCAAATGCATAGAAATGTCTAAGCACCCATTGTTTTATCTGGGAGCATATAGCTATATGTTAGAATACACAATACAGCTAAAGAGTCACTACAATTTGTCAATAAATATGTATTTCCAAAGCTAGCTTAAATACTAAGGTCCATATACTGCGGGCCACTCCACAGCCTGTGCCTGCATGGAACCTCATTGATTTCATTGGGGGTCCACCCACACAAATCTCATTGAAGGATTTGGAATTAAGCATAAAGGAATTCAGGAGCCAAAGTGCTCAAGTCACTTGTGAAATAGGACATGGGGACTTCTGAAAATTTTACCCTAAATGTGTAATTAACTGGTTAAAGAATATAATTAGCAGCAGCCCAGAGAAAAAAGGCCAATGTTTTCCTGGGATAGTCTTCCTAGATATTTACATACCCAAGAGTCAACAAAAAGGCTACAAAGCAGCAGAAATTACAGATGGAAAAGATTTATTAAGCAAAATTTCCTAAGCGGCCCTCAACCTGGCCTCCAGTCCTGGCTGGCATAAACATTAAAATGTAGTAGTTTAACTCTTGATTCACAAGAATGAACGGGTAGAATTCTAAATTCTAGCACTGGTGCCTAGAAGATACATCTAGTCCAGGGATCGGCAACCTTTGGCACGTGGCTCGCCAGGGTAAGCCCCCGGCAGGCCGGGCCAGTTTGTTTACCTACTGTGTCTGCAGGTTCGGCCAATCGTGGCTCCCACTGGCCGCAGTTTGCCGCTCCAGCCCAATGGGGGATACAGGAAGCAGAGCAGGCTGAGGAATGCGGGCCACGTGCCAAAGGTTGCCGATCCCTGATCTAGTCCATTAACCTACTGCAGAGATGGGCAACGTTGAGGTAGCAGAGGGCCATAAGATCCACTAAAATCCTTTGGTGAGCTGTTGTGACTGAGGAAGAAGTGGCCCTGGCTATCCCGGGGCAGCTTGCCTGGCTGCTACTGTGAGAACATACACCAGAGCAGTGAGTCCCATACCAATACCAACATGCTGCACTGTGTCACATATTCCTGCCCAGCCACATTCACCCCCAAGATCTCCAGGTCACCAAATGAGCCTGCACCCTGAATACTACCCCTGCCCTGGTCCCTACTGCTGGTGTCACATTGCCCCATTGGTAGTCAATGGGTGCTGTCCACCAGGGCCATTACAGAGCAAATCTGCTGCAGTCAGGGAGCTGCCACCTCATCAGGTGCCAAGTAGCAGCCTCCTCTTCTCCTCCAGGCAGTGGGAAGAGCAGCTCTTGCTCTCATTTGCCATCCTCTGCACTGACAGAGCTTCTCTCCCCTGCCCGCATTCCAGGGGCTTGCAGAGCTGCCTCCTAGCCTCAGTCTCCTCTGGTTGGTGTGCCAGATAAAATGATCTGGCATGCCAGTTGCCCGTCCCTGACCTTCTATATGTTTGGTGTAAACCCAGAACCATCAAAATCTGAGATCCCCAGGCCATATGCTGTTAATTCATCTACCTAACATGGTAAACTAAGAACAGAATAGGAGGCAAAAGATAAATTGTCAGCCTTCACCTTGAATTTCCCAATTTGGATACAATGTTCAACCTTATTTTGGGGAGAGAGGGCTAAAATTTCTCTAGACTAATATCTACCCCTTTTAAAAAAAATATGCAAGTGAGCATTTCAAATCTTATTCTCTGACAAATGAGAGAAAATGAAGGAGCTTGTGAGCAAAGAAAATACCTTGTAAATTGAGATCTGTCGGATACTTAAAAGGAGTGAGAGGTGAACAGAATAGAAGGGGGACTCTTGCCCAAAGCTCAACGACTAGCAAGTAATTTTGCCAGAGGTAAGATTTTTACCTATTTTGTTACTTATTATTTGTATTAAAGTAGCACACAGAACTATGTAGCTTTGGGACCCCAGTGTGCCGGGTGTTATACAAACACAATAGAAGTCAATCCTTACCCTAAAATGTTTAGAGTTTTAGGTCCTAATCTTGCAAAGATTTACACACATGCTTAACTTTACACATGTGAATAAGAAGGGATTTGCTCCAGTATTTATTTTTTTAAAGCATATCTGTTCAGCCAGTCCCAAGAGCTTTAAAGAGAACAGTGAAACTTCATGGAGTCTAGCTGATCCTCAGTGCACAAGGGGTTCTCTGCAGCCTCACTTTCATCTCCCTTTGTACATGTACTCAGGGGAAGAGTTGTGAGGAAGGTAGCTGGAGAGACAGAAAAGGGAAAATTCCTGATGCGGTGGAAAGCTGTGCTCTCTAACCAGGTGAAGAATTAATCTTAGGATGGGGCAATTCTTTGATCAGCTTGTCTGTCTTTATTTATGCGGATAACTGCAGTTTTATTTCTGCAGAATTACCCCACTATCTAACAAATACTTTAAAATAAGTATTTATCCCTTTGGCCAACTCAAGTCCAATTTTGAAACCCGTAAGTCCCTTAAATAAATCCTGCATAGTAAGAGTTGCTTGTTTTAAATATTATGCATTTTTTTCATTGTAGAAATCAGGAGTGGGCAAACTTTTTGGCCCAAGGGCCACATCAGGAATAAAAATTGTATGGCGGGCCATGAATGTTCACAAAATTAGGGTTGAGGTACGTGAGGGGGTGAGGGCTCTGGTTGGGGGTGTGGGTTCTGGGGTGTGGGTGGGGCTGGGGATGAAGAGTTTGGAGTGTAGGAGGGTGGTAGGGGGGGTTCAGCATGCAGGAGGGGGATCAGGGCTGGGGCAGAGATGTGGGAAGGGGTGCAGGTTCTGGCTGGGGGCGCGGGCTCTGGGGTGAGGCTGGGGATGAGAGGTTTGGAGTGCAGGAAGGTGCTCCGGGCTGGGATTGAGGGGTTTGGAGAGCAGAAGGGGGGGATCAGGGCTGGGGCAGGGGGTTAGGGTGTGGGGAGAGGCTCAGGGGTGCAGGCTCCAAACGGCGCTTACCTCAAGCGGTGCTTACCTCAAGCGGCTCCTGGAAGCAGCAGCATGTCCCTTCTCTGGCTCCTATGTGGAGGTGCAGCCAGGTGGCTCTGCACACTGCCCCATCCGCAGGCACTGCCCCTGCAGCTCCCATTGGAGTGCATAGGAGCTGGAGTGGGACCATGCCACGGCTTCTGGGAGCAGCGTGGTGTGGCCCCCGACCCAGTGCCCCAGCCGCCAAGCCAGATGGTGCAGCCCCGACCCTGCACCCCGGTGGAGCACCGGAGCGGGGCCGAGCTGTGTGGTGCAGCGCCCCAGCTGGAGCACCAGAGAGGGGCCAAGCCACGTTGTGCAGCCCCGACCCTGCACAGCCCCAACCCTGTGTCCCAGCTGGAGTGGGGCTGAGCTACGTGGTGCAGCACCCCGGCTGGAGCACTGGAGAGGGGCTAAGCTGCCTGGTGTGGCCCCTGATCCCGCTCCCCAACAGGAGCTCACGGGCCGGCTTAAAACGGCTTGTGGGCCGGATCTGGACCGTGGGCCATAGTTTGCCCACCCCAGTATAAATCAAAGATGTGTTAATTATTCATCTAACCGGAAATAAAAATAATCCCAAATAAAATTTAAACATGCTGAATTTAAGGAGTTAGATTAGAAATTAGATATAAAAGATAGCCAAGGTGTAACATCTTTATAAAAAGAAAAGTCAGTGCCTCAAAGATTTTTCTGCAAAGAGAGCACAAAGGAAGATGAAGTATACAATGGATGTAACCCCTTTGAAACTTTGCGTTCCACATCAGTAATTTAAACCAGGGCAGAATATGCAGCAACTAAAACAAACATTCAGAAAGATGTATTCCATCAACACCGTGTATGCATTACACACACGTTTCCTTGTGAATGTTTTAGAGGTGTAGGGAGAGATTATGGAGAGATGTTGGTTTGTAGCAATGTAGCACACATACACTAATCTAAACCACTACTTGGACATTTTTTTCACCATATAAACAAAAGCTTCCGCAGTGCCATACTTCTGCTGCAATTCATCCTGAACAGGCCAATGTCTCCCCCGTGGCAATTATGCCAGTTTCTGCTTTTCTACAGAAACTGAGCACTGCTCTCCTCCCCACACTGCCGTCACCCATGCCCTGTGCTGCTCATGGAAGAGACTAGAAAAATCAATGTAAAGGTTTCTTATTCAAATTTATGATGCGAGTAATTGCTTCTGGTTAAAGAAACAGGAATACTGTAGAAACTGCTTGGTGTGCATGGTTTTTGTCATTATTAAAGGAACAGAACTCCTTTTTCCAAATTAAAATATCTGCAGAGAGTGATGGAAATGTGATGTAAAAGACAAATGCAAGTGAGGAAATAAAAGCAATGGGCCTCTAAATGTCAACAAAAGCAACTGGCAAACCTTGTTTTGTTCAATTTCACATTCATATGTTCAATATATCAGGGCACAAAGACTACATCTAAAATTAAACACCAAAAGCTGCTATTTTATTCTCCTCTACAAAGTGATGCTATTACAGTAGTATCTTTTAAAGACTGTTCAGCACAATAAATGGTTTTCTTCAGTACACTAAACATAAGTCTTTCCATTTTTGGTGCAAAGCCAAAACAAGTGACAAAAGACTCCAGACTGCAATGAAAGTACATGATTATGTAGTACGATTGTATAACACTGCAAGTGTAAATTAGAAGCTTTGATGTTCAATTTAAATGTAGTCTTTGTGCCCTGTGAATATCTAAATGGGAAACTGAACAAAGGAAAGTGTTTTGTGACAATGGTTACAAAAATAAAGTGAGTTTCTTCTGACACTGAACAAGCAATGTTAGCAGAAATAAGGAAAACAGCATTATCCCTAAAGCTACTTTCTCTCTTTGCTTAACTGTGGTAAGCTGCTGCTTAGAACGTTTGTCAGACCTTCCTGTGTGATTTCCTGCTATAGATTTAAACAGTATTTACACGTGAAGTTTGCCAATAACTCTGCTGAAAAGGTTAAGATTCATTGTTCTTATTTCCCCACTGATAGTGTGCACATCATGTTTCCATCGCACTCTGTTTGTCAGGTGGTTTTTGTGTCCTTTTATTTGGAAAAAATTGAACTATATTACTTTAATGATGACAAAAGACATAAAAACTATCTACTCCTGTTTATCAGTACAGAAGCAGTTACACTTTGATAATAAATCTGAATAAGAAAACTTTCTATTGATTTTTCTCATTGCTCCTGTGAGCAGCACAAGTTTGGGGGAGGGAAGAGAGCGTGTGGGCTCACCTATTGAAAAGTAGTAACCCTCACAATCTTTACAGGTGATGTTGACCTGTTTAGGGTGATCTGCACTGGTTGTGTAGCAATGAAGAGTTGCATTTGTTTACATGATGGGAAATTGTCCATATCTCACTTAAAATTTGCATATATTTTATTCAGATACAAATAGTTTTACTGCACAACCAAAACATGGACATAGGGAGACAGGTGTGTGTGTGTGTGTGTGTGTGTGTGTGTGTGTGTGTGTGTGTGTGTGTGTGTGTACACACATACACACTCCAAACACTCCTGGCCAGATTTTCAGAAAGAGCTCAGCTCTTATTTAGACACCTGAAAATCTAACAACTTAGAAGAGTCAAGATGCATTGGGGACCGATTTTGAAAATCTAGCCATGTCACTATAGGAGCTTCTAGGTGCTGAGCAAAGCTGACCAAAACTCAGGATTTCCAGCCACATGAAATTTTGCTATTTCAAAAAAATGGTTTTGTTCCAAATTGGAATTAACCCAATTTTTTTTTTAATTTCTTACAATCAGAACTTTCATCTCCCCTCCCCACCCGCCAAAAAACCCAACCAAACAAAAACCACCTTGTTTCAGAAATTTGCATGGCATAAGCAAAACAAAATATTGCTCCCTGGACCGGCTGCTGCTGACTGAAATTGACAGTCTCATTGCAGCCGTGAAACAGCCAAGAATGTCCAAAGTGGTATTGTAGCTGTGTTGGTCCCAGGAAATTAGAGAGACCAGAAGTTGGTCCAGTAAGAGATATTACCTCACCTACTTTGTATCTCTAATATCCTGGGACCAACATGAGTACTACAACAACATTCAATTCAGCCATAGATGATACTGAATTTTGCTACCTGAAATGGACACTCCACAACATGAAGAAAAAGGAAGCAAAACTTAACAGCAACATCTACTTCCTGAGCAAATGCAAGAAACAAATCATCTTCCCCAGAAGTCTCACATCCATAACATTCTGACCACTACTTACAACTCCAAATATGCAGAACAGCTCTTCAGACAGACTTCAGAAAAAATGAGGAACCTTTTACTGCACCTCACACATTCCAGGAGGGATCACCTCAAATGAGAAATCATCACAGGCTCCCACATGCTGGAAGTAAAAATGTGTGGAAAGGTATCTGGAAAACATGCAAGAAATCCAAAACAGTGATAAAAAAACCTCATGACATTCATGAAGCTACAACTAGTCCACAAGGCACAGAACACCACCTCCGAGAGAAACCGTGGTACCAGTACCCACCACATGGACACTACATGACACCCCATCATCATCAATTTATCAAGACTACCCCTAACTAGAGCTAAATTATCTGCACTCTCTAAGGGACTGAACTTTTGCTCCACCACAAAACCTGAAACCCTACTAACATATGGAGAACTAGAAGAATTCTTCCGCCTACTCCACCTCAGAGAATTCTTTCACAATGACAACGCCACTCCCAGTTATAACAGAAGTTGGTCCAATAAAAGACATCACCTCACCCACCTACTCTGTCTAAGAATGTCAGATTCAGTCAGCAGCTTCTGGGGGTCCCGCCATGGATTCTAGCCTCTGACAGTTGTCAAAAGAACTTCACCATAACCAGGATCAAAGCAGTTGCCCTGGAGTGCCACATCACTTGGACAAGTAATAATATTTATTTTTTTCCTCCACAGCTCAGGATGGGGGTCATAGCACTGAAAACATTTTCCATGCAGAATAACTGTTACCATGTTCAATGCTTCAGTTCAGAGTTCAGTTCTGTTCAGATCAATTTCAGCTACAGGAAAAAAGTTCTTTGGCATCTATTTAAACAAGCAGTCCATACTTGCTGTGGTTTAGTGTACATCCAGAATGCTCAGATGCACTGGCCTGGATAAGCATGGATAATAAAAGATAGCACATACATCATACAGTTCTTTTCCATTTACTATGCTCCAGATCCTCCTGTGCAATTGTAGAGGCAAATCAGAGAGCCACACTAGAAAAGTCCACTTGCACCTCAGCCAGCTGCACCTCATCATATTATGAACCTCCATATACACACCTCAAGGTACAACAATGAGAATAGTATATAAGAAGGAAAATATGGGAAGATACACAGTACTTGCAGAAGTGATTGCAGTGTAGGGATATCCAGTGAGCTATGTACAGGGCCAGCTCCAGGCACCAGGCACCCAAGCACATGCTTGGGGCGGCACCTGGTAAGGGGCAGCAGGGGGAACGCGGCGCGTCATTCCGCGGGGGGGAGGGGCGCTCCAGCGGCTCTCGGCGGGGGGCGGGCTCCGTCGCTCGGCGGGGGGGAGGCTTGGGCGCGGCGCTGGAGGGGGGTTCCGGCGGCGCTCGGCAGGGGGCGGGGGCAGGCTCCGGCGGCGCGGCGCTCGGCGGGGGGGGCAGCGCGGGGCTCGGCGCTCGGGATTCCGGCGGCGCTCAGCACGGGGGGAGGGCAGGCTGCGGTGCTCAGCGGGGGGGGCGGCGCGGGCACGGCGCTGGAGGGGGGTTCCGGCGGCGCTCGGCAGGGGGCAGGGGCGGGCTCCAGCGGCGCTCGGCGGTGGCGGGGGGGGCGGCGCGGGGATCGGCACTCGGGGGGGTTCCAGCGGCGCTCGGCGCAGGGGGGCGGGCTCCGGCGCGTGACGGCGGCACGGGGGGGCGGCGCTCGGCGGCAGGCGGCGCGGCGCTCGGCGGGGGGGGCCGGCGCTTTTTTTTGCTGCTTGGGGCAGCAAAAAAGCTAGAGTCGGCCCTGGTTATGTAAGTAATCCGTTTTGGATATTATGACCTCTCCCTTTGGATGTGCGCCTGATAGTGGGCTAGGCCTTTGAACTGGGAAGCCAGTTTCTATAAAAATTTTAGCAATGAATTTAAGAACGTAAGAACATAATCATTTACTGACAGGAATGCCCACAGGAACTGCAAGATGTTAAGTAAAGTTGGATAAGCTGTTACTAAATGTTTGTGGAATACCCATTTTGAATAGGGACAAGTAGTCTCACTGGCCACAGATGCTAAGAGTTGTGCCCATCCAGTCAAGAACTACAAAATCCACCACACATAATACTTTCCAAGTGTAGTCACTTAAAGCTATATTTGCACTATTAATTGCAGTCACATAAAGCTATATTTGCACTATTAATTGCAGAGTATAGGATTAATAAGGAATGACTCTATCCTGTCTCCTTTTGTTCTACTGGTTTCTGACAAGTAAGTTGATTAAGAGGTAGGAAAATTAAACCTTTCCATCAACATCCTAGCCTGGATTAGATCTGAGCTCTAAATAAACTTCCATTGATTTTTGATGCAACTGTAGCAAGAATTGAATAGATTTATGGGCATGGAATAATCACGCAATCCTAGATGAAGGACATATAAATACATATGATCAGCAATTTCAGTAGCACCCTGAAGAGATCTATGACAGAGGCATTCATCACCTAGAATTGAATTTTTAATGTGTGTGATAGGACCGGGAGACATGGAAACCTACAAATACAAGAATACAAATTTGTTAGATATAAAAGCTCGGTGAGTCTTCTGTGGCCTTTGTTCTGTATTCAACATTTCAAGGCAATGTTTTGATACCACTGCGAACAATGGATCACTCCAATGCAAAGACATCATAATGATTTCATGAATCTAATATTTAATAAGGAAACCTTAAGTAATTTGTGGAAGAATAGTGAAAACAGCATTTCAACTAACACTTGAATAACAGAGATGCTAAAATAAAGACAATTTGCTTAGTAATAAGAATATGGTTCAAAACTTATAAGTGCAGCCTCCAAAAGAGATGCAAAGTAAATATTATTTACACCAATCAACTGATGTGGATCAAATATTTCCATAGTATAGTGAATCCACTGGTTCCAATAATGATCAGAGAATTTCTCGCACATCCTTTCCTAACATGCCTTTTAATAGAAACAGCACAAACAGACCACCAACAGGAAAAAAGTTTTGAATCATATAAAAAGACTAATAAACTTTTCCATTTGTAAGATGTGCTGAAAACCCTACAGTCACAATGGTATAGTACAAGGGAAGAACAGCTGTCAGTTGTAAGAAAAATGAAGCACACTATCACAAATAAAGAAATTATAATTGCTCCTGCTACTCCTGTAGGAAAAGAGACTGAAGGAAAGTCATTGGCAATTGACTAGGATTTTGTTCTAGAACTGACTGAATATGAGCCCCCAAAAAAGATCAGATGAAGAATAGTCATAGAGAGGGTGGAAAACTAAGGCTAGAGGATCAGAGGGGTAGCCGTGTTAGTCTGGATCTGTAAAAAGCAACAGAGTGTCCTGTGGCACCTTTAAGGCTAACAGATGTATTGGAGCATAAGCTTTCATGGGTGAATGCCCACTCTCATGAATCCAACGAAGTGGGCATTCACCCACGAAAGCTTATGCTCCAATACATCTGTTAATCTTAAAGGTGCCACAGGACTCTCTGTTGCTTAAGGCTAGAGGAGAGGTTTTATTTGCAATAACTTTGAGAGAGCAGAACACTCACATTAAAGCCAATAAAGGGCGCGGGAGTGAGGCAGACCTATTTAAAGCTTTCTACTAGCATTAGGGTAGCAACTTATTAACAGTCAAAACTATCAGCAACAAAGCACTGGCATAAATCTCACAATCATAGAATCATAGAATATCAGGGTTGGAAGGGACCTCAAGAGGTCATCTAGTCCAACCCCCTGCTCAAAGCAGGACCAATTCCCAACTAAATCATCCCAGCCAGGGCTTTGTCAAGCCAGGCCTTAAAAACCTCCAAGGAAGGAGACTCCACCACCTCCCTAGGTAACTCATTCCAGTGCTTCACCACCCTCCTAGTGAAATAATGTTTCCTAATATCCAACCTGGACCTCCCCCACTGCAACTTGAGACCATTGCTCCTTGTTCTGTCATCTGCCACCACTGAGAACAGCCGAGCTCCATCCTCTTTGGAACCCCCCTTCAGGTAGTTGAAGGCTGCTATCAAATCCCCCCTCATTCTTCTCTTCTGGAGACTAAACAATCCCAGTTCCCTCAGCCTCTCCTCATAAGTCATGTGCTCCAGACCCCTAATCATTTTTGTTGCCCTCCGCTGGACTCTTTCCAATTTTTCCACATCCTTCTTGTAGTGTGGGGCCCCAAACTGGACACAGTATTCGAGATGAGACCTCACCAATGTCGAATAAAGGGGAACGATCACGTTCCTCGATCTGCTGGCAAAGCCCCTACTTATACAGCCCAAAATGCCGTTAGCCTTCTTGGCAACAAGAGCACACTGTTGACTCATATCCAGCTTCTCATCCACTGTGACCCCTAGGTCCTTTTCTGCAGAACTGCTACCTAGCCATTCGGTCCCTAGTCTGTAGCAGTGCATGGGATTCTTCCGTCCTAAGTGCAGGACTCTGCACTTATCCTTGTTGAACCTCATCAGGTTTTTTTCGGCCCAATCCTCTAATTTGTCTAGGTCCCTCTGTATCCGATCCCTACCCTCTAGTGTATCTACCACGCCTCCTAGTTAGTGTCATCTGCAAACTTGCTGAGAGTGCAGTCCACACCATCCTCCAGATCATTAATAAAGATATTAAACAAAACCGGCCCCAGGACCGACCCTTGGGGCACTCCGCTTGAAACCGGCTGCCAACTAGACACGGAGTCATTGATCACTACCTGTTGAGCCCGACGATCTAGCCAGCTTTCTATCCACCTTACAGTCCATTCATCCAGCCCATACTTCTTTAACTTGGCGGCAAGAATACTGTGGGAGACTGTATCAAAAGCTTTGCTAAAGTCAAGGAATAACATGTCCACTGCTTTCCCCTCATCCACAGAGCCAGTTATCTCATCATAGAAGGCAATTAGGTTAGTCAGGCACGACTAACTATATTAGGAATCACTATATTCCTAAACATTCGAAGAACAGCCAAAGGAAAAAAAGTGATTCAGTGCATTAGTCTTTCAACTCTGTAAAACTAGGGGTTTGACTACATTGGGATACTCAGAAAAATTAATGAGTTAAAACAAGATGTGAAATCAAAGTGGATTAGTTAAACCAAAAGAAACCCTTGTGTGGACAATGACATTCAGAATTAAAGTGGACTTACTTCGGTTTAATTTTAGAATTAATTAACCACTTGAATTCTGAAGGAGAACATCTACACAGGAAATTTAATGCCGTTTAACTAATCCACTTTAAATTCACACCTTTATTTAATTTGGATGAACGTTGAGTGTAAACCCTAGATGAAAGCAAGCTACTAGATAATATTACAACACAATTATACATGCACATCACAAAACTATTGGAGTGTTTTGGACAACTCAGCATAAGTGGTGGCCTCTGCTCAATTTTTTGCAATTGGATTTAAGGAACTCTGTATCTGTCTTCTCTTTCTGTTATGGATTTATTATTTCCCCTAAAATGCCCACAATTCAGTCTAGCAAAATATATTATTTATATAAAAGGCAGTGGCTGCTTGGCTACAGGTACCAGAGACATTCCCAACCCACCCACACACTGCCTCTTAACCTCACCACTATAGCATGACCGAACAGAGAGTTCTGGATTGTGGTATGTTAGCAGGGCAATTTGGGGAGGTCTGCACCACTGCTGCTCATTCTGCACTTGTTCTGTGAATAAAGTAAGGACTTCAGGGCTACCAACCCTGCATTTTTCATGAGTAGTTCAACAAAAGTTATAAAAACTAGGATACGTTTGGATAACATAACTCTCTTTTCCTCAGGGTTAGCACCTTTATTTCAGAAAACCCGGCAATAGCTAAGGCTCAATCACAAAATACAGAGACTATTGAGAATAAAGCAATCAATCAGAATTTCACAACAGTGAAAAGCTGAGGGTGTGTTACTGTGGAGGTGGGTGAAAGGAAGGAGGAAATTTAAAGATTTGGCTGCTTTGGACCCATTTTGAATACCCCATCAAGTCAGTGTCTACTACCCACAAGCTCTTACATTCTGTGCACCCAGTATTGTGCTGAGATACAAGGGGACACCATCTATCCAAAGGCAGAATTGGACCTTATTTGCAGATAATGCATTCAAATGCGCAATAAATTTAATCTAAGGAAATGGCATTTTTTCAAATGACTCGTTTATTGGTCTCTGACCGGTGACTCTTAAAAACAAACTTAAAAAAAAAACCTATTAAAACTAAATGCATAGTAGCCCAGTATACTAAAGCTTTACTTTTTAATGGGTCAGCTTTCTGTTCTTATTTGTTCCAGTTTTAGTCTCTATCAGGTTTTTAAGCTCACAATAATCAACTTCTAGGTGTACGCTGTATGGCTGTGGTCTCTCAGTGACAAAAACAGTTGTCTTAGATAGTGGGGAAAAATGAGAACAGAACAAATTTGTTCTTTGTCATCATTGGTCTAGAACATGCTATTGATTAGAAGCAAATATTAGCTAGAAAGTAGTCTAAGGGAATCCATAATTGCTTCAACCCTGTTCCTCCCAGAAGATGCCAGCATGGTTTGGGAGACAGAGTTAGGAATTAATTTGGGGGGTGGGGGAAAAAGGTGGGAATTGGCCAGAACCACCTTAAAATATCCAATTGAATGACTTTGACATGTCATTGATACACCTTTATACCATGTGGTGACAACCACAAAGTTACTCTTAACAATGGCATATCATCATTAACAGTCTTTGAACACTCAACACAGAATATCTCCTGGTATCTAGCTTGCCCCACGGGTAGGGCAGAACAAGGCAAAGGTGGCTTAAAACTATCCTTGCACATTTCCAGTTACAGATCTGTGCTGTAATTTGCTATACTACCATTCTGTTAGTTTTGTACTGTATGAAACACCCTCTTTTCCCAATTTGCTGTATCATTGAAGGTTTCTTAAAATAAAAGTTACAATAAAAATTGTGCTAGAAACCATTAGAGGTTTCAGATAGATTGTTGCCCAGGGAAGGTGGATTCCTTTCTGGGGTCTCCCACTCATTCCTGTAGTTTTGTATCTTGGTTTGCAATCTGCTCAATGCTGACTTCATTGACTCTCTAACATATAGCAGGGACTACAGTTTACTTAGTCTTGAATAATTTATTGTAAAGTGCTTCTAATTGTCGGATCACCCTTGCTTTCTCCTGGACTGTCCTTAGCAGGAAAGGTGTTCAAACTTAGTGCAGGGCCCACAAGTGGCATAGCAGGCCATAATTTGAAAAAACGGCTTATTTATCATGTGGCATGTCCCAGAACAAACTGCACCTTCATCTATATTATCTGGAGCTCTGCACAAAGTGTCCTCCTGAACGACTCACTTTCAGTGTGTTCTGATACATTAGAGGACAAGATTTGTATTAGAGCTAGTCAAAAAATGAAGGAAAAAATGGTACCACCACCATTGACTTTTGTTGTTTTTCAGTGAGAATTTCAAAATTCAGGAACGTTGACTAATCTCTCTTTGCTAGTATAAACCCAGGAGCTAGCCCACTTTGCAGCCAAGCTATGCCACATTCTCAACTCACATAAACAGTGTCAGCTTTCCTATTTGCTGAGGGACAGTTACTATTTAAGAAAAGCATCTATTTCTACATCAAAGCCCTCTTTAAAAAGAGAGACACCCTTAGCACTGTGTATTTCAGTTAAACTAAATGTAGTGCTTAGCCTCAGCAGAATTAAGCCCCATAAAATCTACATGTATAATACAAACACTGCTTATTCCAATCTAGTCCAGTACTAATGGCCAGCATTACAATATACTTCATATCTCAAGGAAGACACTCCCAGGGGATCTTCCCTTACAAAGGAAGGCAGCATACCACATCACTTAGTATCATATCACACATTGCTGAACTCAGAAACCAACCACTGACCAAATGATAGATTTTCCCAGGCTTAAAAGGTCCACATCAAGTCATTTGTTAGGCCACAACATTTTTCAATGAAATCCTACTAGTCTTAACCATTTCCCAAATAATGAAAAAAGTAACTCTTGTTGTGAGTTGCCATTTTTTGTATGGAGTATGTTTGTATGACCACATAAAGTTCCTCTAGGGATAAGGGCAGCACAAAGAGGAAGTTATAAAGCTAGCTAAGTGCCTGCTTAACTACCTACCTGCTGGTAATGGTGCTGTGTTTTCACTGTATGAAGTCTTTGCACTGACATGAACGTTTCTGTCCATAGCCCCAGTTGGGCACACAAACATTGCCATGAATTGTTAATTAAATCTGACAGTAGCTAAAAGGAAAGGTTGTTTCCCTGAGGTGGATTTTTATACCAAGCACCCCATACATGAGCTAATCCTTCTCATAATCATGACCTACCTGCACCTGTGAGGGATGAACCAGTCCATCAGGGAAAGAATGTGTAACTGAGCAGGCTACTGTCTATTTGGGTTCTGAGGGAGAGCACGCATCTGGATCACATCAAAGAACACAGCATTCAGAACTGGCAGTGCATCCGTTTATATACAAACATTCATTACGAGGCAGTTCCTATTCTGATCTGTTTTCTTGGTTAGATCTTGCAGACCCTACTGCACAGAGTCAGATAACAGTCACTGAATTGGTGTTTTGGCTGAAGACTCTATCAGGTGTTGTCAGATAAATATTAATGCACTGATGTTTTAGGCTGGTTGTGATCCACTTCTATAAAAACCTCTCCCACACTGTTCTTTTTTTACTCATCACTCATTTGTTTGATATTCAAGAAAAGACTCATATTGCATTTGGATGTGAAATAGAACTGAGCAAAGAGATGTCAGGAGAAAACAGATGCTGTAGAAAAATACAGGGAAAGGTTAGAGGTTTTTTGTTTGGTTGGTTGGTTGTTTTTTTTCAAAGGGAGAAAATTATCACAGCTGATCAGAGTAGTTTATGAGATTTCTCCAACAGTTTGAGATATTAGCAGATTGGCAGTAAAATGTGTTTCCCTCAGCCAGCAATATGACTGGCCAAAGCAAAGAGGGTCTGGGCAACAATTACTACACAAGTAGGTTGACCTTTTGGGTAGGAAAGCAGCATAATAAAGATGATGCAATGTATTATGACATTTCAGAGTCTGCTGGCGCTAGTAGATTGTGTTCTCTCTGTAAATATATCACAAGAGAAGGAATACAAATTTCTAGTCCCAGAAAAATCAAACATTATCTCAATCTGCTATTGCCACTTTTTTCCAGTGTATCAAGAGTGTTACGATATTTTTTGCCATGATGGTGCACTAGCACATTTTAATGCAATAGTGTTTCTATGCAATACCACCAGGAGCCATTGCATCAGAAACCCATCAAAATCATCATTACAGGCAGTCTTCATCAAAGGATTGCCCTATAATACAGGGAAGTTCTTGAAATCCTCTCACACAACGTATGAAAATAGTTACCGATGCTAGGGGCATGGTACTGATCTCCGTTACACTGGTATAAATCAAAAGTAATTTCAGTGAAATCCAAAGGCCTGAATCTCCCTTCTATTACACCATTTTTACACTAGTGTGACTCCGCTGACTTATACAGAATTACACTAATAAAGAACTGGTGCAACAGCATGGAGAATTGGGCCCAAACTCAAGGAAATCAGGGTGAGACTAGAGCACATCCTGTGTCATTATGGTTTCTTCCTAGGCCCCACCTTTCAAACATCATTCTTTGCACCCAAAGTGATATCAATGGAAAGTCTCAGAAAGCAACAGCCCGGAACTTTCACAAGGTAGGAAAAATAACATTCCTTAGAAGTGTTGAGGTTGATTGTGACTTCTTTTGTCTTGTCCTGTAATAGGAACAATATTCCTGCTTTGGGATAGCCTCAATAAATTACTTTTGTGGCTATCGAAATGCATTGCTCCAGAATTTAATCACCCACTAAACCCTCATCTGTTCCTCCATCTTTAACGCTGTCATTTAAACAGCTGTCTCAATGACATTTGCAAGTATCAGAGGGTCCTGTGGCACCTTTAAGACTAACAGAAGTATTGGGAGCATAAGCTTTTGTGGGTAAGACCCTCACTTCTTCAGATGCAATTGCATCTGAAGTGAGGGTCTTACCCACAAAAGCTTATACTCCCAATATTTCTGTTAGTCTTAAAGGTGCCACAGGACCCTCTGTTGCTTTTTACAGATTCAGACTAACATGGCTACCCCTCTGATATTTGCAAGTATGTAGGTTTAAAAAAAAAATCTATGTATGAGTATTTGAATAAATGCTGCTACTTCTTCCTCTGTCTTAAACTTTAGTTGTTTGTGCAGAATTTGCTCTTGAGGCCTACAATTAGCATTTGTGCAGCATGGTCCATGTCCCAAGTGTTGTGTGAATGATCCTCACCTCAGTGGGATGTTTTTGGAGCATTTCTGGGGGTTATGTTCTTCTTATATATGTGATACACCCATTTAGAAACACTATCACAGACATTCAGTCTCAGGCATATTAACCTTTTAAATACATGCAATTTTATTTAAAGTTTAAGAGGTAAACAATTTTCTTTTAAAAATGCCTGTGCTGTTCTTTAGATGGGAGTTAAAATATAATGGCCCAACCTCCTCGAAGGGGCTTAAGTATTGTATCATTGAGAGTCACAGTGCCTTATTTTTAGGCACCTAGAAAATCATAGGGAGAACACTGCAATCCACAAAGCCTGAGTTAGGTGCCTACACGCCTATGCAATAAATGGGAAATGAGAGGCACCTTAGAATATGATCCATAAAGCCAGCACTCTAGGTGAGGGGCTGCCTAAAGTAGCTAGTGGGAGATGCCAGTGAAAGGGGTGCATGCTACGACCTAACCCTCTCTTGGAGTATTGTGACTAAATCTGGTCCGCAGGGATAAGCCTATCTCTGCTTGTAATTCACAAACTGGGAAGAGAAGCATTTGGCTGCCTAAGTCATGTGTGGGGCCTGATCAGAGGCCACCTAACTCCACACAAAACAGCTGGGGGTGAAGGATGAGCCCATCCTCCTTTATAGCCTGTAGCCCAGTGGTTAGGGTACTCACCCAATGTATGAGAGACCCCCAGTTCTGCCTGACAAAAAGGGACTGGAACAGGGATCTGCCAACTCTTACGTGAGTGACTCTGTAGGCTAAAGCATTCCAATGTGCACTAGACCAATTAATTAGTATTCAGTTAATGTGGAAGAGGTTGAGGGAGTCCTACATCACAATATGCCATAGCCTAAGGGTTAGGGCATTAACCTGAGATGTAGCAGAGCCCTGTTCAAATCCCTCCTCCTCAACAGGTGGGGTGGGGTGGGGCTTGAACCAAAGGGGGTCACCCACATCTTAGATGAATACCTTAGCCATTGGGCTAAAGGTTACCAGGGAGGTGATTCTTCCCAGCTAGCTGTGTGTGGAGTTAGGCAGGCTCTGTGCATACTCTATTGGAACTTAGGTGGCTGAACAGTTTATTTTCCCCTGGTTCACAAATTGCTCTAGGGCTTAGGCAGGAAATAGGCACCTGGTTGCCTAGAACAAGGCAGCAGTGCACATGCCAGAGAAAGAAACATGGGGAGTTAGGAAACTATTACTGCAAAAACTTGGGCACAGAGTGAGTTTTGGCACATGCAGGGTTAGGCAACAAAAAGGGAGCTTTGTAGATCACAGGGGTGCTTAAATACCTTTATGGATCCCACCCAAAGTAACTAGTTTAGTAATAGTGATTGGTACTTCTATGCAAAACACACAAGTAATTCTAAGAGTCAAATCTTCTACTGCCTTGCCTGTTGGGTAGTCACTAGCATCTCTGCAAAGTAGGTGTCACATGCTATCAAAGCAATAATCACACACCAGGGGTAGCATCAGTGCTTAATTTGTAATGAAAGAGGTGCCGGGGCTCAAGAAATTTTTTTAACTTTCATAACTGACATGCCAAGCCCAGAGGTACAGGGCTATGAACTGCCAAGCCTAGAGGTGCCAGGGCTCTGTCCTGACAAGGCCTGGCACAAATGAAGCACTAGGTAACATTGATTTAAGCAACTAAGCAAAATGCAAGGCAGTGGAGAACCAAGCTTTAATATAGTATTATCTTGCTTCCAGAAGTGGCAAGAGTCTGTGAAATATCAAGCGCAGTGGTGAGAGACAGAACACTAAAGCAGTCCCTTTCCCCAGAAGCACCTCCCTTGTGGACTTTCTGGTCCCTACTCTCTCTCCCCACACTCAAGTTTTGGGAACTCCTGCCCCCAGCATGCCTTTCTGCAGTTAACTCTCCACATTTGGCAGAAAAGCAGCCAGTTTGCAACTAGCTGGCTGTTTCTCGCTTCCAGCTAGCAATATCTGTTACATTTTCTCTGTTTTACCTTTCTGAATGTTCAGGTGATAGAATATTCTTAAGCAATGCACTTCTCTCCTTTGGCTGACTAATAAGTGGTATTGAGGAGGGACACTTCATTATGTATCTTCATTACGTGAAACTATTCTCAGCTGGCAGGATAGCAGCAAATGTGTGGGGCCTAGAAAAGGGTGGGTCAAATCTTCAGGGCTAGGTCACTGCTTTTAAGTTTTAAAAAGTTCAGAAACTCATGACTTAACCAGAAGGCCCAACGGTTGATCCATTTTTGAGCTGAAATTATCTCCACTCACTGCTATTATTTCTATGGCTCTCTTAAGTTCCCAAAGAATCACTTGGCTGTTGTGCAAGCCAGAGCTAGGAGAAATTCCACAGCTGCAGAACCCCATTGATATTTAGTGACAAGCAAAGAACTGCATTTTTTTTCCAGAGCTCAGCTGTTTGAAATATACTGAATGCAAAATCATGGGTAAGTTACAATATGTTAATTACGTTAAATGCTTCTGTAGTATGACACAGTTCATGATATTCCTTTGAAAATTATAGCTCATGCACCTACTGTGGAGAGTAGGCATAATTTCTTCATCTTTTTATGCAGAAATTAAGAAGAATGGAAAGAATCAAACCTTTCAAGTTAATTGCATCCCAGTCAGGCTTTTATTATCTGAAATATTTTGATAATCTTTGAGCACCTCTAAAATCTGACAAAGAGGTAAATGGCTGGCATGAATGGCTTTCTCTGACTGACATCAGGAACTGACCTGTCAGTCAATGGGAGCTTTTTGCTGCTTCTAGTGTTATGTAAGGGTTTGGTTGGAAAAGACAAATGGTCACACTTCACATTGCAGTGAATGGCTTGATGAATGCTGTTCAGAACAGAGAGCTGCCTGCTGCAGCTAGGAGCAGGCTAGTTGTGTGGTCTGAGGTGGCTGTAAAGATAAATAATGCATTCATTTAACCCATTTTCTTTGTGTTAATGGGAAGAAAAACACAGTGGTCCCTGTGAAGTTCTTCCTCTAATGACAGGAAATGGCACAGAAAATCTGTGGGCAGGGCTGGCTCCAGGGTTTTGGCCGCCCCAAGCAGCCAAAAAAAAAAAAAAAAAAAAATCGAGATCTGCGGCCGCAATTCGGCGGGAGGTCCTTCGCTCTCAGGCGGCGTGAGGGACTGTCACCCGAATTGCTGCCGAATACCTGGACATGCCACCCCTCTCCAGAGCCGCCGCCCCAAGCACCTGCTTGAGAAGCTGGGGCACCCTGAGTATGTTCAGTGGGGTTCCTCTCAAAAGTTTGATTTTTATATCATATTGGATGAATGAGATGGGTAGAGTCCTGGATTCTGCTCTTGTGAAGAATCACAATTGGCATCCATGACTGGAGAATTGCAACTGGTCTCTGTCACTGTGGAGCTTCCAGGGATTAGGAGTCTGAGCAGTTTACACTTGGATTTTACACAGTACTTACCCCCTTCTTATATGCAATTAAAATGCGACCACAGAAGATTTGATAGAATGTAAAGCAAAATAGATGTAGAACTCTCTGGTTAAGGAATATGAATTGATTGTTTTATAGTACTTCTGTGTCATACTAGATTTATGCATAGGAACCAAATCCTGGTCACAGTGTAGCGAATGAGAGTTTTGCCATTGATTTAAATGAGACCAGGTGTTAACAATACTTAAGACTATCTAAATCTATCCCACAAGAACACTAAAGAAAGGAAGATCCACTGAATGTATACTAAGAACTGATGTTACAACATGAAGTCTTGTGTCTTTTCCCTAAAATGCTTTCATTTGCCTGCAAAAATACATATTTACAATTTTTGCATAAAATTTGTTTAAGAATGGATTGCTTTTAAAAATAAAAGTCAACATGCATCAATACCAAACTCTGAATATTTTACTTGTTTTCCTTTAGTGACACAGGTGCAGTATAATGGAGTCTCACACACACACACACACACACTTTTGTTTTGAAAGGAATCAGACAGTCTGCCCTTCATTGGTAACTTACTCGCAGCAGAAGGAAATGAAGAAATAATCTTCATAGTTCTTATTGATCTTGCATTGCATTATCACAAGCTGGGAAGTCAAGCTATTTATTGACTGCACTCTGGATAGCCACCTCTAATTAGCTCAGCTTTTGCATGCAAACGTTACAGTGCAATGAAAATACTGCAGGCTGTCAAAAGTGTAGGAAGATGCGATATTACAAAACAGCTGTCATTTTATTCTTTACTAGATACATTTAAAATAAATCAGTTAACCTGACTGTATTTGATGCCTAATCAGAAGGTGTTGGCTAACACTTTCAAGATGACACTTTTCTCATTCTTAGTGGTAAAAATATCTAACAAATTTTCAAAAATTCTTTAGTATATTTCATCTTGAAAAAATATGGCAGAAATCAAGGAAATGGAAAATATGCTTAATTAATCTGACTTCAACAGGGCCAGGATTCCACCCTCTAAGTTAATATTTTTTGCAGGCAAACATAACCATGAAGAGTAAAGTCACTAAAGCCTAACCTGCATTCCTTGTGCACCCAAGTCTCATACTGAATCCAAGCTTTGGGTGTACAAGGAGTACAAGATTGGGACTTGCACTGGTAAATATAACAATGTAAGGCCCCCAAATCCTCTAAGCTCTTCTGCTCTGGCCAATGCAGAGCAGAGTCCCATAGACATCCCTGGAGGGCTCCCATTAGGATTGAGGCCTAATATTATGATCAATAGAACAGAATCCCCCACCTGCCTCCTTTTTTCTCGCTCTCTCTCTTTTAAGTTTCTCTTAAGTGTCTGGGTTCTCTCTCATTCTGTTTCAATGGGACATCTGTAAGAGCATGCATAATTTCAACCATAAGCCCTTCCTTCCTAAATAAATTCATTTCCTTTTTTCATATCACATTAGTTGCACTGCTAGAAACTTGGTGGACTTTTGGTGGCATTTTTCTAAGCTTCTTAAATTCATTACAGCTTAAATTTATTAGATAAATATTCACAGGATTTTCTGTTTAAAACTGCAGCTTTCTTTGGGTTTTTTATGAGCAAACCTACAAGAGTTCAGCCTGGATTGAAATGCCAAGTAACAACATCTGGGATTAACAAACATCAATTTTAAAAATAGCTCCTTTCAATTACTGAGCTGGAAATCAGAAAGTCGGTACAACATCAAGAGGCTTTTTTTTTTCCTATTGAATGTGAATAACTTTTACAAGTGAGATGTGCTCTAACCTTCTAATTTACACCTTCAAGACATTCCACTGAATCACTTACAATGCTAACTTCTTCCTGTTTATTGTATATGGTTTGCAAACCAAATTTTAAAGCCCAGTATAAACTTTGAGGCCAGATCCAAAATTCTTTGGCAATTCAAATGCCTATTGAGAGGAGCTGTAGTTGCCAATGCCCTGATACTGAATTCCTTAGGAGCAGATTTTCTTTAGCTGCCTAAATAACTTTGTAAATCTGGCCCTTAGTCAATACTAACCAACTGGATGAATTGTGCCACAGTCACATTTTCGGATGATTTGTTCTTCCCCACTATTAACCTAGCTCTTTCACAACAGAATATTCTATATTCTCTTTATTTGGTCAATTTTCTATTGCATTGTTCTACTATAGAGTTCTGAGAAGTTGTCTTTTTTTTAATTAGTATATTTCATAAGTGTATTTTATCAGCCCTATGTGCCCACCTTTGTTTTGTGAAGAAATCGCTTTGAAGACATCAAGGTGGAATAAATATCAGCTCACTAAGGAAACAGCAGATCCTTTGGGGCAAATTCTGATCTTTGTTACACCAATGTATATTTGGAGTGACTCCACTGGCTTGACCACATCATCTGAGACAGATGAGATGGAGACACAAAGCTTGTCCCGAACTCCAACTACATGTTGGACAAGAGTGTTGATAAGATGGAACCATGCAATAGAGAGTCTTGGGCAGAGGGTTTAACATCTTACAAAAGTGATGACTAAGTGGACATATGATAGAGGTCTATCAATCATAACTGGTGTAGAGAAAGTGAATAAGGAAATATTATTTACCCCTTCACATAACACAAGAACCAGGGTCACCCAATGAAATTAATAGGCAGCACATTTGAAACAGACAAAAGGAAGTACTTCTTCACACTGTGCAGTCAACCTGTGGAACTTGTTGCAGGGGATACCGTGAAGACCAAAATTATAACTGGGCTCAAAAAAAGAGTGAAGTTCATGGAGGATATATCCCTCATTGGCTATTAGCTGAGATGGTCAGGGAAACAACCCCATGCTCTGGGTGTCCCTAGACCTTTGACTGCCAGAAGCTGGGCTTGGATGACAGGGGATGGATCACTCAATAATTTCCCTGTTCTGTTAATTCCCTCTGAAGTATCTGGCATTGGCCACTGTGAGAAGACAAGGCTCTGGGCTAGATGTACCATTAGTCTGACCCAGGATGGTCATTCTTATGTTCTTAAATTCTTAATCCTGCAGGATCTTTCAGAAAGAAACAAAAGAGCTACTCAAAGGCAGTTTCAGAGTATTGGATGTTGTAAGTGCTCCAATGTTTCTTTTCCTGGTCTGGAGCCCTATTACCCCATTCATAACAAAATTGAGGAAAGTAAGGATTATGAAACATTCTTCAAAAGTTACCTCAGGCCAGATTTTACATTACCACCCATGTAGGAAGGAGTAAGATTGCATTAGGGCATCCTATACTGCAGCTCTAGGTATTTAGGGGAGCTGAAGGGCTATACCTGAGCTGCTGCTTCCTCCCCAAATCACTGATGGTGAGTGGATAGAGCCATGACCTGCCTTTCCTATGTACCAGGCAGCAGAGTTGGCTGGATGCATGGTGGGGAGCACAAAGGAGTGTCATAAGACCAGCCATACGGGTGCAGACCAATGGCCCATCTAGCCCAGTAGCCTGTCTCTGACATTGGGCACTGGCTGCTACTTCAGAGAGAATAAACAGAACAGGGCAATTTCGAGTGATCCGTCCCCTGTCATCTTTGTCCAATCCCAGTTTTTGGCAGTTGGAGGTTTAAATTATTCTCCAACTCCTTTCTATTTTTCCTCTTCAAACAACTGGAAGTCCTAGAGGGCCTTAGAGAGGCTTTCCTTGGGCCTGGCCTGATGTGTCTATTGGATGCACCTTAGGCTTGTCTAGACTAGTGCTAGGCCTACACTAAGGGGGGGGTCAATTTAAGATACGCAAATTCAGCTACGCAAATAGCGTAGCTGAATTCGGCATATCCTATTCGACTTACCCTGCTGTCAGGACGGCGGCAAATTGACCGCTGCGGCTCCCCCATCAACGGCGCTTACTCCTCCTGACGAGGTGGGAGTAAGCGCGTCGATTCGGGGATCGATTTATACGTCTAGATGAGACACGATAAATTGATCCCTGAGAGATTGATTTCTACCCGCCGATCTGGGCGGATAGTGTAGACTATCCCATAGGGGTATATAAAAGATGTGGTGTTGGAGCATATTTGCTAACACATTTTAATTAGGGTGTTTGAAAAGTTAATTGTAGAAAAGGCATGCTGCTTTTAACGTGAGCTAAAATAGTTGAATTAAAGCTTCACCACAAATTTTATTTTTGCCAAACACCTATCCTTCCAAATGGAGAATGTGTTTATAATGGTCTGTAACTGCAATGTTAAACTGCAGTAATGTCATTTAATCTTGTGTTTGAAAAGCACCATGCAAATGATGTATAAAAGATTTTTAATATTAGTGATAGTAAATTACCTCAGCCAATACCTTCCCCATCCAATACAGGTATTTATCTCAGCAAGCAGAATTTGTTAGGTTAGATGTGAATTAGAAATTATTTAATGTAGGTAGCACATTTCTAAAAGTAGATTGAATTTTCAATGAAGCTTTAACATTCTCTTGCCAAACTTCACACATCTCATTTGATTTCAGAAGAGAAAATGCTGAAATTTCCCTCACCACTTTCCATGGAGTACTCACAACAATAAAATAGAAGTATGTCTAACACTGCCAGCATGCATTTTAAGTAGGGAACAAATGCCCATTTCCTTTACAGGTGAGGAAGTCAAATTCCATACTGAATTTCATGCCATTTTTTTCTCTTTATTGGGAGAAATGTAAATTCTCTGTGCAAATTGAACTACTGCAGTAGTTCAGATAAACAGTGAAATAGAACTGAGAAGGACGAAACTAAATTACTTCTGTCCATCTTAACATGGCTTTTTAATGAATTTTACTTATACAGCCCTGAATCTTGCCACATTAAATTATCACTTCAGCCATGTCCACATACTTGGTAAAGTAGTTTAACCAAGGTGCAGCAGGTTATGGTAATGAGGATTGTTGAAAGCAGAATGGTCACAGCGAGACTCAATAGCTCCCTGAATTTAAATAATTTTTCTTCTAAAGTGACAGCCCATTAAATCCCTAAATTGTTTTATTTGCCACTTATAAGAGTCTTTGCTTAGTCTTTGGGGCTGACAGACTAATAAAACAGGCTTTGGAAAATGTTCATCTTCTATAAAAATAGGGCTAATGTGACACGCACAGCTTGTGCAATGTGATTTTTTTTTTTATTTAGCTTAGTAGAAAGTGAGACTGGAGATCATGCAATGTTTTATTTCTCTGAGAAGAAATAACATTTATTACTACATTTATAAAACAGTTGAAAAATGTAGCCATAGCAAAATGTTCTAGACAGTCTTAAAAACACTCAATCCTTTTCATCAAGAAAATTTCAGTATATTAATTTTATTTCAGAACTGACTGCTGCTTGAACTTTAGAAGATGTTACCCCATTTTAGTAGTTCACCAACTTTCTTTTAATTCCTGTCAGAGTTCTGTACAAAGAATATTTTGAAATATCTAGTTGACAAAATTGAAATGGCTCTTATTTTAAATTATATTGTGGGTTATCTTTCTCCCCCATCCCCCGTCACATATCTTTTGAGTTAAATTTCACTCCTGTGAAAGCTCCAGCCCTCATAGGCTATATCTTCTGAAATATTTCATATTCTTCTATAACATACCAATTTAAAGGAGTTTATAGCATGTGGTAATGTTAATTTGCTAACATATCAAAATGACAAATGTACCATTTCACATGCTGCAGAATTAGAAATATTTTTCCAACTTCCCTTCTCCATATCAAGCTTTTCTAACTCACGTCTTATCCTAAGTATTCATTACTAACACCAGTAGGAAAGGCTATGGAGATTGCTGAAATTATTCAATAAAAGTGCTTTTCCAATTCTATTTCACCAAGAGGGTATATCATCTGCTTCTTTGAACAATCACTAGTTAATCTTCCTTTGCATCCTATATTCTTTTGTTTTTATACGGGCCAGAGTGCTGCTTTCAACAGGACTTACTTATAATCTGCAGTGAGACGGGCTAAGATTTTCAAAAGTGACAAGAGGCTTTGGATACCCCACTTGAGATTTACCACGAAGGGGGTCTGGTTTTCAGAAAGTGCTAAGGAACCACCCTCAGAAAATCAAGCCCTTGTTAGGGTGTCTCAAGTTGGCCACCCAAAAACTGAAGCACCTACAACCACTAGACACTTTTGAAAAGCTTGACCCAACCTTTTATAAATTCTATGAATGCAGTTAGCCCGGACATATACTTTGTGTAACCAAATTGTTTTCACTAGGGTTGTATGAGACTTACATCAGGGAAGAAAATGGCCCACAGGGCCAGATCCTCAAGGAAGTTAAGAGCCTAAATACCTTTAGGGATCTGAGCCTCAGTGACTACAAGAGGCATTGAAAAAACAAGGGCCATCCATTTTTAAGCACAGCTCCTCATTGACTTCAAGAGGAGATGCAGTGCAAAAATGAATCAGCCAGTAATTCTGCTAGTTAAATGTTTTTGTTTTTTACTAGTGATAGAGAAACAGTAGGCAGTAGGATTTACTCATACCCAGCTGTGGATAAATGGGCCTGTTTTTTATTTATAAAAACAACAACAACAAAATAGTATTAAAATTTCCTTTAGAGGCTAGATAGGGGACATTTCACTTATTCTGCAAATTATAATAAAGTTTAAGAAACTTTTTTTTGTGGGAGTGAGAAAGCTTTTGCATTGTCCACAAATCCAAGAAATGTTTCAGTAATATTTACAAGTGAAGCATTTAGTTTTAGCAGTTTTATTTTTAAACATAGCTCATTTTTAGAAGTCACAAGTCAGAAACCAATAAATGAGTGACTTGAAACTACATTTGAAAAACATACCATTGCAATTTCCTTAGATTAAATTTAATGCTCATTTGAATACATTATCTGTAAATAGGATCTAATTCTGCCATTGGATACAAAGTGTCCCCTTGTATCTGAGTGCAGTACTGGATGCACAAAATGTAAAAGCTTGTGGGTGGTACACACTGGATTGATTTAGGTATTAAATATTAGTCCAAAATCTTTCTATTTTCTCCTTTCCTTCACCCATCCTCACTGTATCCCATCCTCAGCTTTTCACTGTCCTGAAAATCAGATTGATTGCTTTATGCTAGACTTAACTTCCCCCTGGACATTTTAGCTAAACATTCTAATGAGAGAAGATAGAGAAACTGTTAGAAATTGCTGAAATGCCTGCTGCAAGGGGTGGAAATATTATTTCTGCCTGAGACTGGGCTTATTCCAGGTAATAAATAGTATTATGAAATGTATAGTTTATTTGATCTGATGTCATGTCATCTGAGGCTGTGACTAATGAGAAGAATGGGGGGGGGGGATTTGATAGCAGCCTTCAACTACCTGAAGGGGGTTCCAAAGAGGATGGAGGTCGGCTCTTTCTCAATGATGGCAGATGACAGAACAAGGAGAAATGGTCTCAAGTTGCAGTGGGAGAGGTCCAGGTTGGATATTAGGAAACACTATTTCACTAGGAGGGTGGTGAAGCACTGGAATGCGTTACCTAGGGAGGTGGTGGAGTCTCCTTCCTTGGAGGTTTTTAAGGCCCGGCTTGACAAAGCCCTGGCTGGGATGATTTAGTTGGGAATTGGTCCTGCTTTGAGCAAGGGGTTGGACTAGATGACCTCCTGAGGTCCCTTCGAACCCTGATATTCTATGATTATTATTTTATGAAGCATCCCAAGTCAAAAGACTGGCTGGATGTAAAGTATATTTTGGTATGACTGTGCTGTATCTCCATAGGAGCTAAAGCAATTAAAGCAATCATGCATGAGAGGATATGAACTTTTTGCAGTACCTACACCCAATCTGAATGCTGATCTAGATGGACCTTACTTTTTTGCAACTCTATTTTGGTGCTTCAGTTTTGTATCAATATTCAGTCAGCGAGCACCTAAGCAACCAGTAAAATCAAAAACAACTACTTAACTAGCATAGGTGTTTTTAAGTTGCAGGACAAACAAAATTTGTCTGGAAACCTGGAGTATAATTCAAAGATAGGTGTTGCCTCAGTGTAGTGGGCTTTAGTGAATATTTCATTTACAGATTAAAATCCTTTGTTAGACAGCTACTATGATGCAATCTTTACTCTAGACAGAAAGTTAAGATGCCACCACTGATATCAGCACAAATACTACTACACCAATTGTCCAATCTGAAGAAAAGGGAGGAATTCATGATGTTTTATCAATGTTGTATGTTTGGTGTGGCAATGACACCTGTGACATAAACCATCATATCTAGTTTGTAGTGGTGGTGGTGTTTTGAGGCGGGTTTTTTTTTTTTTTAAATAAAAAACTTATTTTTGTCACTCTGGACAGCCTGCTATAGAGAAGGGTTCTCAGTGCATTTTTATAACTTTGGTTCTCTGTATGTACATTGTAGTGGAGTCTGAATTTTTATTTGATGTTTTTCCCTCATAACTTATTACAATATTGAGTGCTATTAACTTTTCCTTTCTTAAAATTAAAATGACTTTTCCCTTTTTTGCTATACCAGACAACCAGCTTTATGCATTATGGATCCAGTTCAACAGAGTATTTAAGCATGTACTTAAATCCATCTCTATTCAGCAACACAATGGTACTTAAGCTCCTGCTTAAGTGCTTTGCTGAATCAGGATGGACAGTCCACAGAATCTAAACACATTACCTCCAGCCAGAAAATCTATGGCCGATAGATCCTCAGGTGGTATAAATCATCTTAGTTCTATTTCCACAAGTTGACCATCTGCCCCTAGTGTCCACCTACAGGCTGCTTCGGTCATGTTGCCTCTAAGGCTAAGCCATTAAATTGAAATTGGTCCATAATGAGAGATCCTGGAAATCTGGTGCAATTCTGCCAGCTTAGGGCAAATTCTCCCCCAGATTCTATGGAAAATCCTTAGATTTTTTTTGTTAGAAGAAAATCACTCAAAGCACATATGGAAGCAATTGTTTAATGTAATTGTATCTTTGTGGAGTAGCTTTAAATAAAATGTATGAACTCCATCTAAGCCTAATTCTTTTTCTTTTAATATAATCCTCTCTAGAATGACAGCGGCCTCCCAATCCTGCTAGACTTATTTTCTCTCATCCCATCTTTGAAGAAAAAAAAATTCATTATTTGCATCTTTAAAATTTTGCCACCTTATTCCAGTAGAATGTAGTTTTAAATTAATCCAGTTGTTTTGCACAGAGCACCCCTTCAGTTGTAGGGAGGAATGAAAGGGGGGAGAAGGCAGCTGGGATGGGGGGAGATAGTTGTTGTAAGCCATAAATGCAGAGTCTCTGTTCAGTCCTTGATTTTTAGTGTCTAGCAAAGTTATGATTTAAGCTCAGAGGCTCAACTTTTGAAAGAGCTGTGTAGATTTCCTTTGAGGATGAGAACTGATAGGTCTGAATTACAGCAACTGCTTTATGAAAAGTGTTCACCCACAGGTGAAATGGTGTTTTTGTCTTCATCATTGTCCTGTGCGAGTTCACTCAAGAGCTTAGTGATTGTCTGGATTCATCCACATAGCTGTTATTGGGTCATTTAATGCTCTGGATGAGGTACATCACATGTTGTGTTAGGCATGTGTATGGATCTTGAAAGATGTGTTGTAAAGGGTGTTGACTATTCTACCAGTGGAGATATGTGTGGGGTATTAATGGGATGCCTCACCTTAAAATGTCCCTTGAAATACATTTTAACTACTTATGCTAAACAATCTGTTCCACCTTGTGACACTGAGTATGTTTCCCAGACCTGAAGAAGAGCTCTGTGTAAGCTGGAAAGCTTATCTTGCTCACCAACAGAAGTTGGTCCAATAAAAAATATTACCTCACCCACCTTGTCTCAGCAGTGACGTAGTTAATATTCGAGGGGTAGCCGTGTTAGTCTGAATCTGTAAAAAGCAACAGAAGGTCCTGTGGCACCTTTAAGACTAACAGAAGTATTGGGAGCATAAGCTTTCGTGGGTAAGAACCTCTGAAAAAGTGAGGTTCTTACCCACGAAAGCTTATGCTCCCAATACTTCTGTTAGTCTTAAAGGTGCCACAGGACCCTCTGTAGTTAACATTGACATTTAAATTGCTGCTATTCAGTTTTAATGTCAACATCCCACTGAGACAAACAGGGAAGGTCGCACCTCCCCGTTATCTCATTGTGCATGCACGCTCAGAAAGATACCACACCCCTACTTTACATTCAGAAGGGTAGCTACACAATAAGAAGGAATTTTTATTGAAGAAAAAAAGAGGTGCTCAGCACCTGTCAGGACCAAACTCCTAGCATGGAATTTCTGTAGCATATTGCCTGTGGCTCTATCCAGAACTACTCTTTGATATATTGTTTTCGGTTTCCTCCATTCTACATTTCTTATCTTCCTCATCCCATATACAGTAACAGTAGGGAGAGATTAGTATTGGGGAAATTAGCTTTAGGTTTTGTAATGATCCAACCACTCCCAGTCTTTATTCAGGCCTAATCTGATGGTATCCAGCTTGCAAATTAATTCTAGTTCTGCAGCTTCATGTTAGTCTGTTTTTGAAGGTTTTTTGTTGAAGAATTGCCACTTTTAGGTCTGTTATTGAGTGACCAGAGAGATTGAAGTGTTCTCCTACTGGTTTTTGAATGTTATGATTCCTGATGTCAGATTTGTGTCCATTTATTCTTTTGCATAGAGACTGTCTGGTTTGGCCAATGTACATGGCAGAGGGACATTGCTGGCACACGATGGCATATATCATATTGGTAGATGTGCAGGTGTACGAGCCCCTGATGGTGTGGCTGATGTGGGTAGGTCCTATGATGGCGTCCCTTGAATAGCTACATGGACAGAGTTGGTAACAGGTTTTGTTGCAGGGATTGGTTCCTGGGTTAGTGTTTCTGTTGTGTTGTGTGTAGTTGCTAGTGAGTATTTGCTTCAGGTTGAGTGGCTGTCTGTAAGCGAGGACTGGCCTGTCTCCCAAGGTCTGTGAGAGTGAGGGATCGTTCTTCAGGATAGGTTGTAGATCCTTGATGTTGTGCTGGAGAGGTTTTAGTTGGGGGCTGTAGGTGACGGCTAGTGGCGTTCTGTTACTTTCTTTGTTGGGCCTGTCTTGTAGTAGGTGACTTCTGGGTACCCTTCTAGCTCTGTCAATCTGTTTCTTCACTTCACCAGGTGGGTATTATAGTTTTAAGAATGCTTGATAGAGAGAGATCCTGTAGGTGTTTGTCTGAGGGATCGGAGCAAATGTGGTTACTACTGTTTCTTTTGCTCTTTCTCCACTTTCCTATCTGAGCATTTTGAAAAGCTCCAGCATTTGCAACAGGTGTGTTTTGCAGAGATTACTTTCTAGGAGCCTTTTATGTTAGGAAGAACTGCTCTAAGCCCTCAGGCCCTCTTCTTTCCTAGGCCAGCCTGACACAATGCTAATTTAATGCAATTAATGTACTGGACCAGGAGGAGTAGAAGGCTTGCATACATGTGTGCACCCACACACGCACACACACACACAATTCATTTTATTTAGCTGCTATGTTGCTCATTGCATTACTTTTAAGAGTTCCTGGCTTTTTCCAGCATGCACAACTTTGTACTGAGCAATCCCATATATAGAAGTCCGACATTAGGAGGCAAACAAAGCATCCTTTCCCAGCTACTGAAAGTAGAGACTCACATGATGTATCAAGTCTAAACAGCAGGGATCCTTAGACGGCTCTTTGAATTTTTCTTGCCGCACGTTCTGCTTCTCCTCTAGTCAAGCTGTCCAACACGCCCAGCTAAAATATTGCTCCTTTCCCACTGCTTCAACTGTCACCCCTTTTACTTTTAACTCCCCTCACCGTTTCACACACTCTCGCTCTCCATATAAAAATCAAACTTCTCTTTCTTAATTTTGCAGCTCTGCGCCATCAACATCTCAACCTCAGTTTCCTCCCTCTCGTGTCATTCTGCTTTTTCTTATCATTTATTATTAGTTCTGTTATGGTAGATCCTTAAATCCCAATCAAGGTTTAGGGCCCTATTGTTGCTAGGCATTGTACAAACAAGTAATAAAGATAACTCATTCTCCAGCCAGTTTACAGTCCTGCCCCCACCTTCTGACAACACTTCTTGGTACCAATGCCACACCTTCAGCAGCACAGCTGTACCTATGCAAGATCTTGTGTAGCTGCTCCATGCCGGTGGGGGAGAGTTCTCCTGTTGACATAGCGCTGTGCATGCTGCCACTTATGCCAGTGAAACGTATGTCGCTCAGGCAGGTGGTGTTTTTTCCCCTCACCCCCGAGCAACATAAATTTTGCCAACATAAGTGGTAGTGTAGACATGGCCTTACTCTCTGCATCATCCCATGTGAAAGTGCATGCCTATTTTCATCACTTCCTCTCAGATCTCACTTTTGTTTTTTTCCAGTGCTGACATCCATGCATGCGCTAGCTCTAATCCCCCCCCCCCCCGCCATTATCAAATCAATATTCCATTAAAAATAATAATCCGGATTTTTGTTACATCGGGTCTTCATGCAGGGAAGATCTTTCTTTTCATTTCTATGTGTCATGCTAATTTTATGATCCCACATCAATGTTTAATGGAGTTGGTTGCAATATTTTGCATATTTTTTTTCCTGTTCTTAGAATTGAAATATTTTGACGAGCCCTAATATTAAATAATAGCAACTTGGCTTGGCTTTGAATAAGTGACCTACAGATTAAAGATTACATTGCCTGTTACCAGTGCCACACGCTGAATTATCATATGAGAAACTTGATTGGAGCTGCAAGGTTCCAGACCGCTTTAGGATGAAAAGGAGAGTGTATACAGGGATAGACCCCTCCTCCCCTGGATGCTCTGCTTCCCATTGGCCAGCTAGAGAGATGTAAACTAATTAATTTTTGCTTCCCACATTTATTTAAACCCTGGTCTGGGGTTTCTTAGGCCTTCTGCCTCATTTTTAGTTGAGATCACCATTTCCCACTGGGGACAAATTGCTGGGAGCTAGTGGGGTGGGTTTTTTTTGTTTTTTTTTTTTGCCTTCCTTATAACATCATGGAGACACAGGTTAAGTAATCATAGGATTTAGGAATTTAATATGAGGAATTGTATTAACTGTTTGTTTATCGCAACTTATAGCCAGCATCCAGTGCAGCTAAAAGGCCAAAGGACCAGCAGCCAGAAAATAAGAGAGACATGGGCTTTTCTTGGTGGACCATATGTCAATTGGAAAAAAGGAGACCTGAGGTTCTTGCAAATCAGGATCCCTCTTTGGTACCTTCTTTACCTTTCACAGTGGGGAAGGTGAGAGGATTCAGCAGAGCTAACTGAATCCTTGGGCTAGGCATTTGGAGTGTCTACCCTGAATTACGAGCTATATGATAGATGCCTGAAAACACCACATTGGACAATCAGCCACTTAAATGCCCAATCTGGGGAGATGAGCAAATAGCACCCCTCTCCAATGTTACAATTTAATAAAATGGCATCTGCCATTTAAAATCCAATCCTGTGTCTGTCCTCATTCTCTTTCATGTCCTGATCAATGCTAGAAGCTATTGAGCTCCATCAAGTGCCACCTGCTGCTTTTTTGTTGTTTGTTAAATGACTGCTGTGTGAGCCTGACAGTAGTATAATTCTGAAAATATTTTAACACTGAGATCAAGTCATAACTTTAGAATTTTCTTCCGTGTGATTCTATAATATCTGTGTTAAAATAGATTAGTAAGAAAAACACTATATCACTTGCATTCCAAGCGCACTGGTAAGGTACCTGTGTCAGACTCCCGAGCCATACCTGCAAATGAAATAAAAATCTAATACCAAGCAAGTAAATATAATTGCACTTGCTTAATAGTAACCATCTCCTTGTAACCCATCATTTTCTTTTTCCTCTTTGTGACTTTAAGAAACATTTGGAAAATGTGCTTATGAATTACTTACCAGTGTTGAAGCTATTAAATTAGAGGCCTCTTTCTTCAGTATAAAAAGTAGATTAAAACTCAAGTCATTTCATGGTCTGAATCTGCAAAGTGTGTCAATAAAAGAGAAATAATGTTTTACAGTTTAGTAAAGCAGGCCAACCTTTCCTTAGAACACAGCAAATTCTTTTTGTGTAAAGAATTTCATTCCTGAATCCTTTTAGCTTCACGGCAGTATTTTTTGTAATATATCATGAAAGAAGCAAAATATCTGTATTGAGCTGCATGTGTTCTTATCATTACCACTTACTAGATTTAAGATACAGAGCGGTCAAAGAATCCAACAGAACTGTCTGAAAGATCAGTTCTGTCAGTCCCAGCTTCTTTTTTGGAGGAATATTTGTTTTCCTCTGCAGTACTAGGATAGTCCGTATAGAGTAGCTTTAGAAGTTTTAGCTACTGTGTGTCTACTTTATATTATGCTGAGTTCACTGCGGGTTTGAAGTGTCAAATGCTGCTTGAGACATTTCAGCAATCTATAAGCCTATTTCCTTTCACCGATGATTCAAGACAAGACTATGGGAGAGTGAAGTTCTTCTGCAAGATTACATCCATTGCTATATTAAGTGGCACAAAATCTAGTCATTCTAGCCTTTGAAAATGAGGATCTAAACTGAGTGATTGTGCTCATATTCTTTATTTGACTGGGTGGCTGCTGCTTAGAATCTATCTTCATTAATACCAAATGACTGTGACTGTAAGAAATGGGGGGGAAAAAAAGCATACAAAAGAACCTACAAGTGTGTATTTAAAATAGAAAAAGGTAGCGTATGTGATGCAGTGTGAAGCATTGTGTACAGTTAATCATTTTCCTTCACACATTTGTTCTGTTCCATGTAATAGCTTACTTGTAATCTAAAAATTAGCCAATTAAGAATGTAGTTTTTTCATTTTTAATTTTAGAGGGACTTTTAGAATCTTAAACCAAACCCATTTACTGTGAAAAAGCTGCTAATTAAAGATAACACATAAAACAATCACATGCTATACTGAATATGGTTAAAGTCACCAATGTACTGAATAACCTCAGATAAGTTCAGCTGCTGATCGGAACATATCCTGCTGCCTCTTTGATATTGCAGATATTTCCCTGTCAGTTTCACATCTATCCATTATTTTAAAATACCATAGTCCCAATGGCTTAATACTTGGCAACCAGCCCAAACCAAAGCATATTCCTCTTCATATTTTGGCTGTGACTTCCCCTTATGATGCAGCACTTCATGTTGTGCATCACAATGTAAGCTGATGTGATACATAATGTAACAAACGTTCACTCTACCAGTAAATGATGCACAATGACCACAACCCATATTTTTCTTTTTTTTTTTTCCTTTCCATTTGATATTGTTAATTTAAACTGCTAGAGGCTGGTCTTTCAACAAATTGTGATAATAGGTAACCTACCACTCCCACCTACATATTTCAAATTACTATTCATTTTCTTCATAATTCTCCTCCTCATATGTTTTCCTCATTAATGTATATAGCAGCCCAGGATGAAGTGAAGCCAGCTAATATGCCAGGTGTAAAACCCGAAGAGCTCTGTGTAAGCTCAAAGACTTGTCTCTCTCACCAACAGAAGTTGGTCCAATAAAAGATATTACTTCACCCACCTTATCCCCCAGACATAAAACGCTAATTTATTTAATTTTTGAAACATACTTGATCAGTTTGTGAGAATTTCAGGATACTGAATTAACTGATTCAAATCCAACCTTGTTTGTATCTCCAAAAAGTCAGGCCAATCCAATTATGCTCAATTCCCCCATCTTGGTGTATGCAGAGAAACTTACCATCTTAGTATCAAATTACATGCCAATTTAGGGATGCTAGCTAAATCCAGTCTCATCTTTCAGAAAAATTTCTGACATGAACAGATGCACATTGAGACAAAGGTTCAAATTCATCCTTTGTATAACTCCATTAAAGTTGATTATGTTTGCCAGGGATGAATTTATTCCAGGGAGTTCATTGTTGTCACCAAGGCACGTATTCAAAATGACTAATATACCATGTGATCTCAATGGAATCAACAGGGATGCACAAGTAGTAAATTAAGCAATGTATCTAATCTAAAGAGTTGATTGGAATTAAAGAAGTGGTGGGTATAAACATAAACCAGTGCTACATGAACACCAAACTAAGATATATTTAAAGGGATAACAGCCCTCATACTTCAGGAGGTGGTTGCCAGCAGGGACTTCTTAGAATGAGAACAAGTACTATTAGTCCATTTCTTTCCTGGGTATATTAGGATTGCTTTGAAGGTGTTTTGGCCAGTGGCAGGATACTAACCAGACGAATGGTCTGGTCTACAGGTGGCTCTATTTACAGATGATATTTACACTTCTAATTTGTGGCAGATACATTTCTCTGTGTTTTAAGTGTTATATTTAATGACAAAGACACTCTCATATGAAGAATGTTTCCCTTCCCCTTTAAAAAGAAACATTGGGCCTTATTCTTATTTACACTAAGGCATTATTCTGGGATCCTTGAGATGAATGTAACTGTTTCATTACACTCTAAGGCCCCTTTACACTGCAAGAGACATGAAGAGACTTTAGTGTTAAAAATAATGGACTTGATTCTCATTAATATCATTGGGAGAGTATTAGAAAGCTACTTGTAAATTAATAAATGAGATTGGTAAAAAAGTTTGAATATAATTATGTTTGGAATATATCTCACATCTCCCAGATAAAGGATCTTATGATTAAAAGTTAACTAAAAACTAAACTTTCCCCAATATTAAATATTCCCCTGTCCTCCTCAGTTCTATTTTTGACTTTAATTATTAATCGCAATCTACGCCAATCTAGGAGTGCTCGGCTTTTCAGTCCAAAAACTGCCGGTATAGCCTCATTAAAAATACGGCAGCAAAGGATAACTTGGCAGAAAACTGTTGCAAATGGCTAAACCCCCAGTTTATCCAACTACCATGATAACCAGAAGGAAATAGAAAATGAAATTGCTCACCAGGCTGACCAATGGGGATGAGGGGGGAAGGTGTATCTGTATGTGGTGGGTCTCTGCAACATGTGGATACAGGCGGGTATAATCCAGTCCTCAGTAATTACTCTATTTATTCTGATACAATGGAGTGAACAATAACTACATATATCAGCCATTCTATTGCATCTGCTTTGCTCAAACAAGCACATGTAACTTATATGGACAGGTGAGGATAGAATATCTACCTCGCACGTAAACTAAAATTCACAACAACAAAAGTTACTTGATTCAAAGGCTGTGTCTTAAAAGACAAAAAATGCCTAGCAACATTTCCTCAAGATTCTCCAAGTCACTTCTATTTAAACAAAGCAATGAAATAGATGGAATTTTACTCACGTTTCTCAGAATGTGTGATTCTAAGAGAAGGGCATTGTGATTGACAGTAGGAGGGAGGGAATCCCCTAGCTCACTATACCCCCTTTTCAGTCAAGTCCACAGGTTGGTGGTAGGGGAGCCCAGGCCCTCACATTCCCACCCAGAGCCCTGGGGCTAGCAGTTCAGGTATGAATCCTGAGCAAGGATATCACCAACCCTGTTCCCAGTCACTTCCTACTGCCCCCCTGCCTCTCCAGAGGTCCATAGGGGGGCTGATTATTGACTTGCAATGCAAGTGTTGTGCTGTTTCTCCAGCGGCATCCTGCAGCTTCCTACTGAGGTCAGCTCTGGGAGGCATGGGACTCCTGCTATATCCCTGCAGGAGCTACCAGAGCAGGTCTACTCCCTCACACTGACCGAGCTATGTTGTGCCCTTTTAAGCTCAAGCTCCACCTCCTCTGCAAGCACTCCCAGCAGATGAGAATGGGCAGAGCCTCCTGGGCCCAGAGCTGCTCCATAACTATTTGTTCCTCAATGTGGAGCTTGTACATCTGGTCACAGGTATAAGTAGAAAATGGCAACTTAGACTGTTACTAAATTGGAGTACGTTTGTGTCATGGAGTCATAAACTGATGGATTTCAAAGCCAGACGGGATCATTGTGATCATTCAGTCTGACCTTTATAAGACAGGCTATAGAACACCCCAAAAATAATTCCTAGAGCAGATCTTTCAGGAAAATATCCAATCTTGATTTTAAAATTGTCCATGATGGAATCAACCACAACCATTGGTAGGTTAATTACTTTCACTGTTAAAAATGTACACCTTATTTCCAGTCTGAATTTGCCTAGCTTCAACTTCCAGCCATTGGATCATGCTCTACCTTTCTCTGCTAGAAAAGCCCATTATTAAATATTTGTTCCCCATGTAGGTACTTATAGACTCATCAAGTCACCCTTTCACCTTCTTTGTTAAGCTAAATAGATAGACTGGAGGAGCTTAATCATTATAAAGCATATTTTCATCATTCTACCAGCTCCTTTCTGAACCTTCTTCAATTTACCAACCTCCTTCTTGAATTTTGGACACCAGAGCTGGACACGGTATTCCAGCCATGGCCACACTACTCTAAACTCAAGAGTCTCCTGTTTTAAGTAACCCAGGATCACATTAGCCCTTCTTTTGGGCATAACATCACACTAGGAATTCATGCTCATCTCATTATCCACCACAACCTCCAAATCTTTTTCAGAGTCATTGCTTCACAAGAGAGACTTCCCCATCATGCAAGTATGGCCTACATTCTTTCTTCCAGATGTATACATTTACCCATGTTAAAATGTAGATTGTCTGCTTGTGCAGATTTCTCTGAATCAGTGACCTGTCCTCTCCATTATTTATCACTCCCCCCAGCTTGCGTGTCATCTGCAAACTTTACCAAACACAATTTTAAATTTTCTTCCAGGTCACTCATAAAAATGCTGACTAGCATAGGGCCAAAATTTGATCCCCCCCCAGAATCATACTAGTAGCACACCCATTCAATGATGATTCCCACTTGTTAATTGTATACCTTTCTAGTTTGACTTGCTGGTATTTTGGTTTTAAAAAGCAAACAAACAACTCGCAGAGGTTTATTACATCAACACTATAACCTTTGGTGAAACAAATTTGTAATTTCAAAATAAAAGCTCCCTAGTTAGACAGGATCTATTTTCCATAAACCCAGGCTGATTGGTGTTAATTATATTTCCCTCCTTTAATGCTTTATTATTAATTATATTGCCCTCCTTTAATGCTCCCATATCAGCTTGCTCCATTATTTTGTCCAGAATTGATGTCAGACTGACAAGCCTATAATTATACAGATCGTCCCATTTACTCTTTTTAAATATTGGCACAGTTTTAACTTTCTTCCAGTCTTCTGGAACTTCCCCAATTTTCCAAGATTTTTGAAAAAAAAAAAAAAAACATTAATGGTTCAGTGAGCTCCTTTAAACCTCGTGGATGCAAGTTACCTGGACCTGCTGATTTAAAAATGTCTGACTTTAGTAGCTTCTGTTTAACATCCTCCTGAGATACTAGTAGAATGGAAAGAGTATCATATAATATGACATCATCATTGTTCCCCCCCTCCCCACCCCTGCAAATGCGGAACAGAAATATTTACTGGACACCTCTGCTTTTTCTGAATTATTATTGCTAATTCTACCATCTCCATCTAGTAACGGATCAATACCATTGTCAGGATGCTTTTTGTTCCCAATATCCTTAAAAACGCCTTTTCCCTGTTAGCCATAGATTTCTCTTGTGTCCATTTGCTTTCCTTATCAATTTTATACACTTCCCCGTTCTTCTATTTCTTTACATCTGTCCATATTTTTTATAGCTACCTTCATTTACCCTGTAAGCCAGGTCAGTTTTTTAACTAATACAGCCTTCTTCCTCAATTGTGGTTTTGGGGCATCTGGTAAAGTGTTCTTAAACAGTTCCCAATTATCATTCACATTTTTCTGACTAAATTCTTCCTCCCAGCTGATCTAGCTCATAATTGTTTTCAGCTTTGCAAAAGTGGCCCTTTTAGAGCACCAAGCATAAATTCTACTGGTCTAGACATCATTCTGTTTGCACATCATAAATGTGATCAAGTGATGATCACTTTTCCTAAGCTACCATTATTTTGGAGTTCTAATATAAAATTCCTTCATGTTGAGTACACTTTTTGAGTTAGGAAACTGTCATCTATAATATTTAGAAATTCCAAGGATGTTTTATTTCTGGCAGCATGAGACCTCTAGCATACATCAATAAAATTGAAGCCACACAGGTTTTTCCCCCCTACACATTATCTATAGGTATGTGAGGAGCTAGTCATCCTGTTCACAAGTGTGATTTGGTGCTCTGTAGCAGACAACAACTAATACTCCATCTTGTGCTTTATCTGTTAGGACATTGATCTATAAGCACTCAAGACCATTTTTCTTCTGAATTATCAGTGACTCGGAAATAGGTAATGCCATTTTTGAGAGAGTGCCACTCCCCTTCCTAAATAGATGATACCCATTTATTTTCACATTCCAATCATTGGATTCATCCCACCACGTTTCAGTAATACCAAGTAGATCAAGTTTATGCTCATAAATGAGCAATTCCAATTCCTCTTGTTTGTTACTCAGGCTGCTAGCATTGGGGTATGGACAATTAAAGTATTTCTTCTCAGAAGGGGGAGGATCAATACTGCACTGTAGTCTCTTGTCTTTTATTGCTCAGAACAGCAGCAGCTCGCCTCTCAAATAAAAAACTGCTCAGCACACATGATGTTGGGGCAGCACTGGAAAAAAAACCTTCTCTACCTGCTTCTAATATCAAATCAGGCAACAATGGGCCAAATTCTCTTCTTCCATTGGCAAAACACAGCATAGCTCAGTAGGATTACACCAGGGTAAGGAGAGGAGAACTTGCTTTTAAGGAGATCAACAGATTGATGCTTCTGACTGAAAATTTGTACCTATATTTTTTGTAAGAAATATCTAAGACTACTATAATGTAAGAAGATTAGTGGGAATTTTTCTGTTTTCTCAGTTTATTTACTGTATTTGACAGTGCTTTAGGTATAGTCAGTTTCAACATTTCACACACACAGGCAATTACTGTATTGTTTATATTACAATAGCACCCAAGGCCCATGTCATAGTACAAGCTGCCCCAGAGCACCCTCTTGTGGTTAGGCATGGTGCCACTGGTGAGGCCTGACTTGATTTCCCTTCACCCAGAGTATAAACAAATCCACCACGCAGGCTTCAGATATTAAGGATTGCCCCCTTGGGGGGTGGGGATGTGTCATTTATTTAACTGAAAGTCCACCACAAAGCATAAATAAAACCTTCATCCCAGCTAAGAGATAGTCAGACTTGGTCCATCTGCCCCCTGGTGAGTCTACATCTTGCCTCTATCCAGTCTCTTCACCTTGGGCTCTCTCAGCTCAGATCTCCTGCTACTATGTGGATAGAGCCCTTCTCTAGAGACAGGGGTTTATGCAGCTCTATCAAGGGCAGCTCTTCCCCTGGATAGCTTGCAGTACCTGGCAGGCCAGGCTTCCTGCCACTGTTTGAGACTCCCCCCTGCTGAAGCTAGGTCCTCCTGGATCTCTGCCAACTGCAACTCTTCCTCCAGAATTCTCCCATCTCTAGGAACATCCCTCTGGTAAGCTCCCCAGAGGTTCTCTGGCTCCAGAAACACATCCTATACTCTCCCTGCCTTAGTAGCACACCTTCTACTTATTTCCCCAGGTAGCACCCCTTCTCAGGAACTTCCTTTCTCTCTCTCTTCCTCCTTTAACTGAGCTTGAATGACCTTTATTAGGTCCCGGTGCTCATTTACTACTTAACTCTTAATTGACCACCTGGCCACTCAGTTGCCCCCAGATTGGCCTTCAAAAGGCAGTCACAGGCAGACTGAGGCCCTGATTCCCTTTAAGAGGCCTGTTGCCCTTTGACAGGCCCAATCACGATTAGGGCGCCATTGTGCTCAGCGCTGTACAAACATATAGGTAAACATTGTTCTTGCTCTAAATAGCTAACAGTCTAATTAGGCAAGACAAAGCAAAGCCTTGATCCTACAAAGACACAGTTCTACCACAGCACAATCTATATCATGCCACAGAATTGTAATCCAGAATCTAAGCTTCCATTTTAAAAATAACACTTTTCAAATATGAACCAATGCAGCAGTGTTGCCTTTCTAAGTCTGCAGACAGCCTGAAATAATGGCTCTGAGGTGCAAGCTGCTCCCATTCTTCTTACTCTGGTGTTAACTAAAACCCCTAAGGATCATAAATAAAATGACAGCATTATTACATATTTTCCTGCTGAATATATTAGCAGAAACATCCAGCTCATGTGCTTATTTTACATTTCCAAACCCACATTTTTCTGGGTGCCAAAAATCACCACCCGTCCCTTTCCCAGTTGCCAAAACATCCAGATTCCCCCTTGATAATACCTAGGCTTTGAGTTAAACCTCACATTAGTAAAGATTTTTTTTAAAACTTACTTATTTTACTACTTCAGTTATGAAATGCTTTTCTATCCACTCAAACAGATGAATAAAGATGATCTCGGTGTTGAAGAAGAACTGAATGAATATCATGATGGGGTTATCAGAAATTATTAGTTTTACTATGGGAATGAAAGTAAGATATTAAGGCCCTAATTCAAGAAAGCATTTGAACAGTAGGGTCAAAGCAAATAAATGGAATTTAATATAAAAATGAATAGCACAAGTAATACTTTACTGATTGTAATACCCATTTTATATTGAATTAATAAAACTTCCATCATTGAATTTATCTGGAACTTTGCCACAAAATGTTCAGTCTGTTGAACCAAAATGCCACAGAAATCAGAGAGAATTTGCCACAATGCCTCAGAAACTTGCAGGAGACTTTCAGTCCAGTTTGCTGCAGAGTTTGTAACAGAAGGCCTTGGCTACAAATGTTCTATCATACACTACGGTGAATATTTTCCAGGAAGGTGTCTGACAGTCACTGATGCTTCCTCCCATTAATGCTCCTCCTTCAGATTGCCTGTAATTTGTGCTGTGTCAGACTCCATACTCCAGCTCAAGCAAATGAGCTGTTGAAAAAACATTGCCAAAGAAATTATTTCTTTATTTTGCCATACTTCTAATGCTCCTTTAGAGCTTGGGTCTGAAGCACAACGATGGGTTGGTCTTCTCAAATTAAGGCTAAACTTTCAAATTTTTCCTTGTCTATGAAGAGTAATTTGCATTTTCACAGGTAGAGCTGTGTGTTGCAAACTGTGTTTGAATATAAAATCTCCCCGAATGCACTTCTGTGCTTTCAGATCAGAAAACATGAGTAAGGAGAAACTTTTCAAGATGGGACCAAATTTTCCACAATACCTCCCTGGACACAGCTACTAGGTCACTAAGATGGTTGCCCATAATAGGCATGGCTGTGAGATATGGTTGATATGGATGCAACACTATGGGTACACGAAAATGTGTTAGCTAGAACCATGCCAGACAATGATTTGAAAGTATAATTGAGGCTAACATAGTTGTAAGTTACTGTATAGCTTTGCCCTTGGTTGTTTATGGTTGCTCGTGTCTTTGCATTCATATTTCTCTTCTCACTCTTGATTCCAAAAGCTATCCCATTATTTTCTAAAATACCAAAAGTATTATTCTTATATTATCCATATTACTATGAAATATTTTTCAGAATTTTTGTTATAGCACAAAAATCCTAGATTTAAGGAAAAGCTAGTCACTGGGCTGACTCTAGTGGAAGCAAATGTTATATTGGAGACTCCAATGATGAGTTTGTTTAACATGAATATTTCCAGGAATGTTATTGAGATATGAATAAATGATAGAACCTTCAACCTGATTCTCCACTACAGGTGTAACCTTACTGACATGGAGTTACACTAGTGAAATGGAGAGGGGAATCAGACCCCATAGCATAGCTTTCCTTAAAGGCTTTCAGGTGAAGCCTCTGCTTCTGAAGATATGCCTTGCCAATGGCCAAAGCTACATGGAGGGATGAAAGAGAGCTTTTATGTCAAGACATGAGTTTGTATAATCACTGCTGTAAAAATCAAATTAAATACTTCTGTACTTTCAAATCAGAAAATATGAGTAAGGAACTACAAAGAACCTCACAAGAAACATTTCCAAATGGCACTAAAATTGATATTGAAATACCTCTTAAGCTGCTAGCCAATACAGCCTGCACTATTGTGTCAAACTTCCCCAGTCTGTCACTTTGCTAGAAATAAGGAAAAGCCTAATCTGAACTAGATCCTGCAGTCTGCTTGAAATAGACTCCACTTGTGGTCTTGGAAACATCAATAAACACTTTAAGATCAAGAATTTATTTCCCGTCACTATCATACCTTCTATGTATCTAGCATGGAACACTAGAAACCTTCTCTTCTTATGTACTCAGTACAAATCCCGTTTCCACTAAAGTTAGCATTTAGTTCAATACATCCTATTTTGATCTCTTATCATGGAAATATAGCATTGGTTATATTGGCCTACCACCAAGGCCCATTTGACAATGAAGTGGCAGCAACTTTGCCATCACTTCTGATGTACAGAAAAAAGGATTGCTAAGCAGGCCACACTGTGTTGGAGGATACTCAAGTTTGCACAACTGAAAGACTGGGATAGAATGTAACAAAAACTAAGGGAGAACAGGTTTCTAGCTATACTATATTTTATGATAAGTCAATCTCTGCATCTTCCTCACTATATAGTTAATCTTCTCTGAACTCTCTCCTATTTGCTAATATCTTTCTGGTATTAATGTGGTCAGAGCTGGGGAAAGAACTCCTAGTTTCCCTTGAGTGATATTTTTTATTAGATACAACAGATATTACTTTAGTGTGTCTGATATTCCAAAAATATTGTGGCTGTTCTGATCTCATTGTGAAATATTCTTTTTGTATCTCTTGAGAAGTGGGGGATCCCATTAAAGAGATTTAAAAAAAAAAGTCCTATTCTGCCTCTGACCCTATAGTGAAGAACTTTTCCTATGTAAGAATAAAAAAGATTAATTGTATAAATGCACTCTGAGGCAAAACTTCAAAAACCATCAGCAATGGAAAGTACAGTACTATAGATCCACTGAACCACTTAACAATTGTATCCAAACCTCTGAGTACTTCTGACATTTGACCTACAATAAGAGTAATTTATTTGGCCTCTTCCCTTCCGCAAGGAAAACAAGCTAATGGCTTATTGTTTGATAAGTGACTTCAAAGGAAACATTTCTTATTCTTCAATAACAATATAAAATCAATTGTAGAGGTCTTTGCTCAAGTGAAAGGTTGTGAAGACTCTTTCAAAAGTCCTTAGCTTAGCTCAAGAGTTTGCATAAGTAATGTGATTTTTTTTTCCCTTTGAAAACTGTTTTCACTGAGTGTGAAATCCATCCAGTTATCACAGAGAAAATAATCCAAGGTCTGATACAATTTATGTTCTAATATAGTCAAATACCAACTATTTCCTCCTTATAAAGCCTTATTAACCAAAATACACAATTGATGTGTTTCTACTTCTTTCCATTTGTTATTGCAATGTGATTTTGTTCAGCTTCTTATCAAGGAATTCCTATTTTCTCTAATTTTGTCTCTTCCAACAAAACAAAAACCAAAGATTATCAACAAGTGACTCAGATGAAAAATGCTCACAGTTGTAGAAATTAGAGTGGTTATGATGTTTGCTGGGTAACTTATTTCAGCAGAGAGCCAAAAGTGTTGACTCTAAAGTAGCAGACTCATGTGGCATATCTCTTATGCCCTAATACTGCAAATGAATCTGCCCAGGAAGACCTTTTGGCCAGTGTGGAGTCTCATTGAAGTCAGTCTGCAGGATCAGGGCCTTAAACTGATTCAAGGTGTGTTTAGTGAGAGGAAATGGTTGTTTAAAGTGGCAACCTTCAAAAAGAGCTACAAAAAACTATCAGTGACTTTCTTAGACTTTGTAAAGAAATTTGCTTCTCAGCTGGTTTGTTCTTGCTTCTGTGTTTGCTTTCTCGGACAGTCTAGTAAATAAGTTCAAGAACAGGAATTTACATGGAAACAGCATTTTTTAAGTAAATATTGAAGAATATTGACAATAAGTGAATTTGACTTCATAAACATGAGTATTTGCACCAGATAACAGAAATGTGGCATGTCCTACTGTATGTATCTAAATAACTAACCAACACATCTCAAGCTTATTTCCTGTGTATTATATATTTATTTTCATTTAATATCAAATGCTTTGGATCATCATTTTCACCTGATCCAGTCAAGCTAGTGATTTGAAATGGCCTTCTTTCTATTTCTGTTCAGTATAGATCTTCAGACACAAGCTAAATCTGACAGTCATTACTATGCTGGCAACTGTTACAGCAGGTAAGGAGATTAGACAATGACAGCTGCTTTTTGAGAAGAGCAGATATAGTTTTCAGTTTTACTGGAATCACATACAGTGTAGGAAAACATTTGTTTGCCGCTGTATCCAAAATGCTCATTTGAGATCCTAGAATTTTTCTCCCTTATGTGAGAGGGATCTTATACTGAATGATAATTTTGAAGATTATAGGAGAACTTTTAATTTGCCATGTGATTAAGACCAAGGTTAGAGAAATCCTGAGATCTAATTTTAAAACATACAAATTAAACTGGACCTCTTTACAGAAGCTAATAGTAAGGATTCTAGTCTCAAACACTGGAGTTCCTTTATAATTTTCTGAAAGAAAAAACTATTTAATAGGCCCATATTTAGATTTAGTGTAAATGGGTTAAATGCCATTGAGCTCATTGGAATTTGTACCCACCTACATTAAGTCTGAATTGAATCATTAACATTTTATATTAACTGCTTCAGCAACTCACAATATGAATCAAAGTTTGAAGTCTATTTTAGGAGCTACAGTAGATGGCTTGAAATTTTATAAACAAGATGAAAAGGAGAACACTTCCAGTCCCAAGATATTCATTCTGGAATGATAATGCTTTCTAGGCAAGGGAGAATGATTTTACATTGAGAGGCAGATAAAAATTGATAGTTTGTGTTGTCTATGGTAAATGTTCTTGAAAGACATCTCTGTAGGATTGTGTAAACAAATCTTGTACCTTAAGTGTAAAATTCTGAAGTTGAGAATGTTTGGCTTATTCTATGAAATCTTTTATTTTGAATTGTGCCTTCCCTGTTCCTAGATGCATTAGGAATGAGAGGTTGTGCAGATGACAGTTATAGATTCTTTTTTTTTTTTTTTCATTTCAGGGTACAGTCAAAAGTGTTTTCATCTTTCAGGAAACATTTCATAGTGAAAGTAATCTGTTTCAAAAGTAGTAGGTTGGTCTTCTACTGGTGCTTCTACGGTAAAATTCTTGTAACTTCCTGACAAAATAATCTTCTAATAATTTGATTGTAGTTTGGGAACTCAATTTTTAAAGGATATTGGACAAAAACAGTGCCATTTCTCTAGGTCTCTCATGTCTACATGGAATGAACTGAAGTTTCTGCATTTGTTTTAGGGGAAAAATCATTTTATGGTAAGAATAATCCATAGTGTCATGAACTCTTCTTGACAGTACTAGAAGAAGAACTATGGCAATAAAAGAAAGGGGTTCACCATCTCCATCATGTTGACTGAATTGTTTCCCAACGCTTGCCTTTCAAAAGAATGCCGTTTGGCAATCAAGATCCATTAGCCATTTTGTTTCTGTCCTATTATCATTGGAACTGTCAAATAATACGATGGTTACCAGAAATTATTAGTTTTACTATAGGAATGAAAAGAAGATATTAAGGCCCTAATGCAAGAAAGAATTTGAATGTGTGTCTAAGTCCATCCATGTACATGAAAGCATTTAAAGCTTTGAAGAGGAGGCTTTCCTGAATTAGAGCCTAAAGCACTGTGCAATTTCATCAGAAGATCTCAAAGCACATTAAAAATATTATAATAAATAAGAAAAAAATGTGCAAATTCTGTAATTGGGTTCTGTTCAATCACCAATAATATGAAACATTTCAAAAGCTAAGTGACAATTCTAAGCACTCTGTTAGTTCTGTAAGTACGGTAGGTCCTCTGAATTGGCACACATACAGACCAAGTAGTGGAACAGAAACTTGTACAATGCACAATCAACCTTCCTGCAGAAAGTGTTGATGACACCTTTAAGAGTGGTGTCTCATTGCCTGGATAGAGCCACCTCTATCAAATGCCAATTTACACCAGCCAAGGATGTGGTACACAGTGTGCAAAAGTTAAGGTTTGGTTGAAAGCACCTCAGAAAGATTTTTAACACATAGATTAATTGAATGTGTGAAAAAACAGATTGGCAAAACAAGCTGTAACAGTTGCTACATAGATCGATAGATACATAGGTAATATATACAATGTCCCAAGATAAAGTATAGTGGGATAAAAATACTAAGATACTAAATAAAAGATACTAAGTTGCACAAATATGTCATGGTTTTCATATAAACAATATGTATATGAAAATATATGGAGAATTTGAATGTTTAAAGAAAATATATGTCTGTAATGAGCCCACTCAGATTGCGAAGCCAGAAGTAACCATTGTGAATATGCAGTCTAACTTCCTGCATAACACAAGCCATAGAACTTCCCTGAATTAATTCCTGTTTGAACTAGAGGATATATTTTAGAAAAACATCCAATCTTGATTTTAAAATTGCCAGGGATTGACAATCTACTTTCGTAAATTATTCCAACAGTTAATAACTCACTGTTAAAAATGTGCATCTTATTTCTTGCGTATTTGTCTAGCTTCAATTTCATGAGTATGAGCAGACATGATTCCTCTGTTAACAAGTTCAGTCCCCATCCTGCAATTCTTTGTGCTTCGATGGACTGCTACCCCATTGATGTTATGTTCCATGTATGTGCAGAGGTTTGCCCGCAAAGAATAAATTGCAGGATGAGGGTACGGTGACCATATTTCTCAAAAGAAAAATAGGACATCACATGGGGCTGACCCCAGCCCTCCCCCCTCCTGCAGGGCTGGCCCGAGCTGTTCACCCAAGCCCTCCTCCCCATACTAGAGAAGGTAATCATATTTCCCAAAGGCTTGGGCTGGTGTCGCTGCTCACTCGAGCCCTGTCTGCCCCCAGTGCAAGACTGTGGCTGGCGTCACTGCTCGCTCGAGCCCTGCCTGCCCCCACCGGAGCCCTGCCTCCCCCCTAGGTGGGGCTGGCATCGCTACTCACCCCCTGCACGTTCCTCCGTACCCCCCTTGATCAGTTGACAATAGCAAATGGGACAAATGACTTTTTTTGGCAAAAGTGGGCAGGATGGCAGGGACAGAGCTTAAAAAAGGGACTGTCCCAGCTGAAATGGGATGTATGCTCACTCTAGATGAGGGACTTGCATTCAATTTTTCTTTAACTATAACTTAATTAATTTTACACTCAGTCTTTACATGCATATTCAAGTTATAAAAGAAATGAGTAACAAATGGCACCTTCTCACTCGATATCTGCTCTCTGTGGGCCAAAGTTTTAAAAAATAGTTAATTAACTCACTGAGTTTATATCTTTTGGGTAAAGATTCTCTACCACTTTTGGTTAAACCTCACATTTAGTAAGATTTTTAAAAAATCTATTTATTTAACTACTTCAGTTATGCTATGATTTTCTAGCTACTCAAAAGATTAATAAAGATGATCTCTGTGTTGAAGAAGAACTGAATGAATATCTGTAATGGGGTGACTAGGCCCAGAGGCCCCTTGTTGGGGGACTAAGTCTCCTGCCACACCAGTCCCAGAAAAGGAGCAGTAGAGGAGTCCTCCAAGCAGCCTTCAGTGGCTGCAGGGGAAGCACCCAATCAGGGCCCAGGAGGGCCATATAAAAGGAGCTGCAGAGACAGTCAGTTCCTTACTGAAGGAAGATGATACTTATGAAGGCCAATGGGAACTGCAGCACCATGGACAGCTCAGTGCTGGCACACACTGGGGAAATGAGGAAACGTTCCTAGCTGGCTGCTGGGCCTGAAGTTAGATGAGCCATGAGTTAAGCATGAAGCTTTAGTGAAGGCTGGGGCCAGGGATAAGTGGCCCAGGGAACTAAAAGCACTGTAGTTAAAGGGATGTGGTGGCATGTGGCAGCTATTCTTAGGGTCCCTGGACTGGGACCTGGAATAGTGGGTCCCTTCCATAGGTCACTGGGGAACTGGCCTACAATTGGACAGTGATAAACCCCAGAAGGGAAACTGAACTACATAGTGGCCAAGCTGAGGCCAGAATAGACCAAGAGGGTGAAACCATTGCATCCTGGAAGAAAACCTGATACTAGAGCCAAGACTATTTAAAGACTACAGACACACCTGACCAGAAGGGGCGCTAATTTTAGTGTCTGCAGTTGGTAAACTTTATAGCAGTAGCCCAGAGGTTTTCAAATCGTGGGGCATGCCCTCTTGCGGGGGGGAGCATGGAGGAATGTTTAGGCCAGCAATAACAGGTGTCTCAGACTGGCAACGCATGGTAGGACTCAGGGATACTTGCCACCTCCACCCTCTGACTCACCTCAGTGCACCACCCAGCCTGTCTACAACCAAAAATTGTAAATCAAAGGGGAGGTTCAGCTCAAAAAATTTGAAAACTGCTGCAGTAGCCAAATATACTAAAGTGTCCTATTTGAACCTAATCAGTATTACTTTTTAATTTGTTGATGACCTACATTTTATTTGCAGGGGTCTACTTAATACTCAAGCTGATTTGAAGTTGTTTGTATCTCAGACAAGGACCTAATGAACATTAATAACCTTTCTGCTTTTACAATAAGTGAAAGACCTATTTAGGATCCTGTTTTAATCATTTGTGTTATTTTTCTTTGAAATTAAAATTGTGGACTCAGACATATTTCCATACTAAAGAATTATCACATTTCTTCTATCACTGATGCCAAGAAAATTAGTCTTGCCCATTCTCTTTTTAATGTTACTGTGATAGGATGTAAACTCCACATTGGCACTGAATGATTAAGGGGAACTGAGGAACTCAATTAGTGCACCCAGTTGCACCTGGAGGATGGACCAGGACCACTTTAGGATGAGACCCAGCTAGGGAGGAGCTAAGTGGTTACTAGAAAGGAAAATCTTCACGTGGGTGGGAGGAGAAAGTATGTGGGCCTTGGTTTCAGAGGGGTAGCCGTGTTAGTCTGTATCAGCAAAAACAACGAGGAGTCCTTGTGACACCTTAGAGACTAACACATTTATTTGGGCATAAGCTTTTATCGGGACGGTCCCAATTTTATCAGGATGTCTGGTCACTCTAGGTGACTATCAATCCTTGGAAGTCTCGCCTAAGAAGATGCTCTGGTAAGGGTCAGCAGAGACATGGAACAAGTTCCAGTGGGGAGTTCTGATAAAAGGGCAGGATCTGGACCTAAAGGGAGAGAGTCTTGGAAGGTGTTCAAATGAGGAATGGAGCAGGGGATAAGGTCAAGCCTGAGGAGGGAAGAAGTTGGTGTAAGTTTATATCTGCCACTAGAATTTGTTGGAGGACTCTAGAGGCAACATTGTGAGCCTTGGGCCTGAAGAAAGGTGAATCTTGAGAGGCTGTGGAGCCTGAGAAGAATGCAGATACACAATGCTGCCAAGAACAGATTGTGGGAAAGGCCTGCTGATAGGCTGAGGCAGGAAAAAGCCCAAGGAGGTAGTAGAGGATGGGTCTGAATGGACAGTCCTTGGCTGGTCACTATAGAGTCCCTGGGCTGGAACCCAAAAGAGAGAGAGGGCCTGGGTTCCCCTATCGTGCACTGAGGAAGGTAGTGTAAAGTCCCCTGACATAAAGAGATATGGACTCTTGAAAACCTGGAGTCAAGAGGGTGTGTCGACCATGGGGCCCTGAGTTAGGGGCTAAAAACCTGATGTAAGGACATTGGACTATATTGTTGGTGCGAATTAAATCTGGAAGGGGCAGCAGAGGTGGGAGGAAACTATAAGTAACCTGGCTGGAGGACTGAGTCATGAGAATGGGATGACCAGAGAAGGGCTGGAGCAGTTATCTGTAGGGGGCATTAGATGAAGAGAGCTATACCATGCCTAACCAGAAGGGGGTGGCTGGCAGTAGTGAGTTCACTCTTCTACATACACGTGTTCACTTACTTTTAAGTGAATCTCCTCTAGCTGTCAGGAGGTTTTATCGTTCCCTTTTGGAGCTTGAGATCTGTAGGGTGCTCAGATATAAAGAGCACAATATAAATGCTCAGTTAGATCAGCTACTAGACCAGTGGCTACCTTTTGCAGCTCCAATATGTTTTATTTTATGTTATATATGGTATCCAAATTAATCATTTTCAAAATATACAATGTATTTTCGCAGTGACTCTAATTCATGAACTATAAAACTGTAAAAACACATACAATAACCTAAATTGCTGTAATTCTAACAATAATAAAAAATAATTGCATAGATACTGCATTTACAATGTGGTCAAGTTATGGCTGCTATGGAACACTTACCTTTGAATTTTTTGACTTTTCGATATCTTAATATTCTTTTTCTTCCCATTGTCTTTCTTGGTTTGCTTTTAAGGAGAAAAAGAAGCTGCAGTAAGCATGTAGGTAAGATGCATTTTTAAGTAAATGGGATCTCATAGTTAACTAAAAACAGCTTCATTTATTTCTGTATATGACTCCCCAGATAAATGCATGTATGTGAGGGTGTATCATTATGGGTTTGTCTACGTTAGCAGATTTAGAACCTGTCACGTATACTCACATACACTGGACTTAGGCATTTTCAGCACACTGATTCTGCTCACCCTGTGCTCAATGGCAAATCTTCAATAGTACAGGATTGGGGTCTACATCCTTCAGCTCTGCTCTATCAAAGGCTTCTAGACCTGGTGCTCAAAGCGACTGACTTCCTGCTTCATTTCTAGCATCACAGCTAGTGCACCAGTGCTGAAAAAGAGGCACAACATTTGCTGTTGTAGATATAACAGAGGTCCACAACATGACTTACTGCTAAAAAAGGAAGTGGAAAGTCATGAATCAAGAATGAACAGTATGCAATGTTCAAACACTTACAAAGTCGTTCTTTCTAAACCAAATTTCTTTAGTCATAAGTAAGGCTGCGGGTTTGTCATGGAGGTCATGGAAGACACTGATTCCATGACTTTCTGTGACCTCCGTGACTTCTGCAGCGGCCGGTGAGCCTGGCTTAGCCGCAGCTCAGGCAGCCCCTGCACCAGGATGCACCAGCCACAGCTGGGGCAGTCTCAAGCCACCCCCACCCCAGCAGAAGTAAAGTTTGGGTGTGCAAGGGGGCAGGGGCAAGGGGCAGGGTGAGGCGAGCTCTGGGTGGCGCTTATCTAGGGGGCTCTCGGAAAGTGAAGATGTCCCCCTTGCTCAGCTGCTAGGTGGAGGCGTGGCCAGCCAATGGGAGCTGCGAAGCCAGAGCCCAACTCATCCCATCTCCCAACCACCTGCCCCCTCCCACACCCAAACTCTGCTGCTGCTGCGTGGGGAGGTGCGGAGCAAGGTAGGGAGCCTGCTGGCCCCACCAATCCCTGACCCCAGCACCAGCGGGAGTCCCGGGCCACACACTGCTGCCCCTGCCTCCCACCCCCAGCAGCCGGGCTGCCCCCGGGCAACCCTCTCCCCCAAGTTTTATTCACTGATATTTTTATTAAAAGTCATGGACAGGTCACAGGCCCGTGACCTGTTGTGACTTTTAATAAAAATACCTGTGACTACAATGTAGCCTTAGTCATAAGGCCTTTGTTCTCACTGAGGACTAAGGGCCTACTTCTGTTCTCTCCTAAGTTCATGGAAATCTTCCATTATTTCACGGGTGTTTAATTCAGCATTAGAAACTTTATTTTTTAAGTTTTGTTCTTCAAGTAAAAACTTACATGCAAAAATATCTTAATATAATTTTTATATGGTCAAAAATCAAAAATGGCCATTTAAACATGCAAAATTAAAATAGTCTTTGGGCTGCATGAGAAACTTCAACTCAAAGAGTAAAATTTTGTAAAAAGTTGAAAAGATGAGCTTATAATGAAGCATTGCTTCTGCAATAGCATAATATCCTGAAGGTATTTGTCGTGTCATTGGGGATGACCCATTTTCCCTCCATTGCAGCATTCCTGTAGACTGCTCTAGGAAATCAAGCTGTGACAAACATCTGGATACCTCGGTACACAAATGGCATCATATTTAAAGATGAGCAGCTGGCAACAGAAAAATCAGTGGTCCACGAAAAATTACACATTACTACAAATTCTCAGTTCAACAGGAATATGAGAGACTGAACTGCTGACGTCAACTGAGAATTGTGTGTCAGCAAATGTTCCTTTTCATGCCACAGACCATTCAGCCATGAAAACTTACCTGGAGAACAATCTAAGGGATAGTTGTCTCATATTTTTCCATTTAAAAAAGCTGTTATGACTGCATGCTTTGAAGAGCACAAAGAAATGGGAGACAATTGCACAAACTACTGTCTGCATTGAAATAACAGGTGTATAAGCCTAATGCATTCAGAGAAATCAGACCAGTCTAATCTTCAGAAATTTATCAGGCTGGAGCTATTGAAGCAGCTGAAAGAGTTACTAACACAAATTAGATGCTGCTTCCTTATTTCTCCAACAATAGGCCATGGATTCCTGGGATGAGATTTTCCATCAAAAGGAAACATGAGAAAATGGCAGCGCTATCTTTGTGAAACCAGAGCTCAGCTCATCATCAACACAACATCTATCATGGAGCAAAAGGGTATCAGTCTTGACCGTCAATATGAACAATATCTCCATAACATCTGTGTATAAGCTCCCAGAGGAGTTATTTGCCTTTGAGTTCAGGAAACCAAGGTCACAACAAAGCCCATGTGATCATTGGTGACTTCAATAGCTGCAGCGTCACATGGGGTTATAGTGAAAACAATGAGAATCATGACTTGGTCAGGATGGGGACCGAGGCATAAATCTAAATCTGATCCATGATTCAGACCTCTCTGGGTCCTTTACATCTTCCCTTCCATCGGGAGCTATTAATCCAGACCTCCCCTTTGTTGAGAGCAACATAGAAGTTATGTGAAAAAAAGATGTTGGAACCCATCCCGCATATACAACACAGACCAATTGCAATCAGTGCAACAGCAGCCATAACGCCAAATCGGATATCAATGCATAGATGCTTCAATTTCAAGAAAGCAAATTGGAGAGGCTTCCCTAAAGACCTTGACAAAAAATGACAGGCATTGATCCAGCCTCGGAGAATTACAATCTCTTTGTGAATCGCACTGCACAACACCTCCAAGAGGTATATACCTCGAGGATGTAGAACTAAGCACATGCTAGGCTTCACTCCCATGCTAGCAGCAGAATATAAAAAATACCAACAAATGTTCCAAAGAGACAGGGACAGCTCTAACAAGCTTCAAGAAGAAAGGCAACAGAAATGGAAGAAATAAACATGACTCACACTAGTAGGAAAGCATGGCTGACCATTACAAATTGAATAACGATTCAAAGAAAGTAGAGCAACATCACAGACAATCAGGTGACACACCAGCTTCTGCTCAGTGTGAAAGCTCTGAACAAGAAGTCTAAAATATTAGACAGCAAACTGATCTGGAAGAAAATCATTTCAGTGCACCATACACAATAGACTAACTCAATGCCAGAATAAGTCACTTGAAGAACAGCAAAGCACCTGGACTCAACATATGCATAGAGCAGATTAAGCATTTTGGTCCTGCAACTAATTTATGGGTATTGTACCTTTTTAACAATTGCTCATCAACCCTTAGAATACCTAAATTACGGTGACAAGCCCATGTAATAGCTCTATTGAATCCAGGGAAGGATGCCTCTGACCCAAAAGAACTTCAGGCCAATATCACTTCTATAACACACTTGTCACATGGTATGCACACCCCATCCTCCTTTGGGGCATGGCGGGTTTGTAACATGGTTAGTGTCTTCCTGGCAGTCTTTAGTCTGAAAGCTCTCTGGCCCAGAGGCCAGAGACAATACGGTGGCCCTTGAGGTCAGGGCGGTGTGCCTCAATGGCCAGAGTCAATTACAACTGCCCTTGCATTGAGGGTAGCATGGCCTAGCGACCAGAGTCAATATAACAGTCCACTGACACAGGGCAGTATGGCCTAGTGGCCAAAGTCAATTAGTGGCCCTTGCATTCAGGGCAGCATGGTCTAGTGGCCAGAGTCAATTACAGTGGCCCTTACGTTCAGGGCAGTGCGGCCTAGTGGCCAGAGTCAATATACCAGCCTAGCGGCCAGGACCGGGGGGGTTAACAGTGGAGGAGTGCCACTGGGTCAACTAGGAATCCCATGGAAACACGCTTGCCTCACTCGGGTGGGAGATACCACTCGCTCACCCTCCCTGGGTCACTTCCTACCATGCTTCCAGAAGCTGCTGTCCATGGTGCATCAGGGTCCCCAGGCTCCTCAGCGCAAATGATTCCCTGGGACTCCGACTCTCAGGATCTCTGGCTCCCGCAGGCAAGGGCTGTGATGGCTCTTCAGCTGGAGCCTCCACCAAAGGTCCTTCCTCTCTGGTGGTCAGCCTAGAATGAGCTGGACTGCTCCCTTTTATACTGAGGCAGCAGTTGGAGGATGCCCACCATGATCTGATGGGCAGGACTTCCACCACCTATAGCGTGCTGTTAACCCTCTCTTGTCCAATGCATGGTATGCACACCCTGTAACACACCTTTATAAACTCCTCATTCTCAGTCGCCTCTCAGCTCATATCAAACAGCATCTAATGCCAGAACAAGCCAGATTTAGAACAGGAAAGTACTGTACTGGCCAAATATTAAATATCATCCACCATATTGAAGATGGATTCAAGTGAGAGATGATAATGGGTGCTGTGTTCGTAGATCTATCAGCAGCATACAATACAGTCAACCAGCAAAACTTGCTACAATGTGATGCACAACTGCCATCCAGTGCAGCTCATCCAATCTCTTTTGGAGAACAGACACTTACATAGAACTGTGCAAGAAACAGAGCCATTGGAGACAATAATAAATGGCTGCCCACAGGGCAGTGTGTTAGCCCAATCCTCTTCAACATATATACTAATGACCAGCCCATACAGAGCAATACAAGAAACTTTATATATGCCAATCTATGCATCACTTCACAGAGAAGGACCTTGCCACTGTCAAGAATAGACTGAAATGTCCACTGAACAACCTCTCAACTTATTACAATAAGAACCAGCTTCATGCCAACCTGACCAAGACATAGGTGCTGGCCTTTCACCTATGCCATCAAGATGCCAAGCGGAAATTAAGCATCACCAGGGATGGAATCCCACTGGCTAATCATCTGAACCCTGTCTACCTTGGGGTGACATTTGACCAGACCCTTTTCTTCAAAGTACATGAAGAGAAGACGAAAGGGAAAGTTATCACCCATAACAACATCCTCCAAAAGCTGGTCACCTCAAAGTGGGGAGCCAATCCAATTACTTTGTGAACCACTGCTATCGCCTCGTGCTACTCCAGAGCAGAGTATGCATGTCCAGTGTGGGAACAATCTGTCCATGCTAAGAAATTAGACCCTGTTCTAAACAACAGTTGTTGCAGAATAACAGGAAGCCTAAAGCCAACACCAAAGGAAAGCCGGTACTTACTGGCAGGCATTGCACTACCTGATATCAGGAGGAAGGTAGGAAGCCAAAGGGAAAGATCACGGCAGATGGAAGATCCAAGACATTATATGGTCACACAGGAGTAATCAGATGCCTTAAATCGCAGAAGTGTTTTGCCTTTGACTACAGCAGCTGGTAAGGCACAACTGAGGTTATGGAATTAAAGACTCTATGTGCAGTCAGATGCACAGAAATAGATCTGGAGCCCCAGGAGGACCTTCCTGGAGGGGCCAATACAGATGGTCAACATGGCAATGCCTGAACCACTTGCGCACAAAAACTGGCGGATCAAAGACTATATGATCAAATGGGCTACTCTAATGACATGAATTTATGCAAGTGCAGTGAAGTGCAGACTATGGAGCACCTGCTTGTTTGCCAACTCTTTGGGGACACCTGTACAAAGGAGGACCACACTGCAGAGACGGAAAGAACCATTGTTTGTGTATCATTCTGGAAAAACATCTAGTTTGTGACAAGGACATGAGAAGAAGAATGATTTGTCCATAAAGAAAGGCATGGTTCCATATCTTTGTGAAACAAAGTGCGATGCCAACACAAACTTGGAGTAAGGCTATAAAGTTAATCTATCCTCTTAGCCTTTTGCGATGGAGGGGATAAGTGATGGTTGATTTGGGGGGGGGGAGGTTTACTCCTTTTGGGATTTATGAAAACATAGTTTAAGAGTTATGATATGAGGATTATTGTGGGTTATATGACATTGCACTTTGATATTTCCCCTTGAGCAGTTAGCCAATATTTGAGCCCTTGCTGGGTTTGTTTCTATTAGGAGGAGGAGACATTTATAACAGTGAGGTATTTCTTTGATGCAATCCTTTTTCATTACACAGAATGTCCATAAAGTCCTGTTTCCCTGAACATAGTAGAAACAAACAACTGGAGGCAGTTTCCATGCTCACAATTTTCAGGAAGGCCTTTCCAGCAGTCCTGTGCCCAAAACGTGCTTTCTCAGCTACCTCTCAGGATTACACTCATGCAGCTTCTCTCACTGCCTGCTCACTTCTTGTTTCTTTTCAAACACACTTGGACACAGCGGCAACCAAATCAGTGCAACTAGTCCCTGAATTTGAAATCGGTCCCCAGGGAAAATCCTTGGGCCACATGGCTCATCTTTTACTCAGGTCTAAACATGATAGTCTGTGTCTTGGGAAGTGGCTTTTATTGTTTCAGCTGTCACTAAGCTAAGGGGCATTTAATTTCTCCCTCATTTAGCCTGAGTAATAAATAGCTAGCATGCCCGGTACACATAGGTGCTTGAACTAGAGGGTGGGTGGTGCTGCTGCACCCTCTGGCTTGAAGTGGTTTCCATTTTATATACAGTGTTTACAGTTTGGTTCAATGGCTCTCAGCACCTCCACTATACAAATTGTTCCAGCACCCCTGCCGGTACACTCCAGCGAGGACTGTGATTGCTCATAGGTCAACAACTTGTTTGACAGCACCAGCAGAACAGTATAATGCAACAAAGACTCCCAGGATTTGTAATTTAATTATATTAAGGATACATATCTGGTTTGTCTGGTTTGGACAGTAGCTTTGATTTGGACTGCTGATCTATTGCAAGGCAGACTGCTTAATCTGTGGTAGTGCAATTTCACTTGTAAATACCTTAATTTGTTTGATCAAAAACATGGCTGTATAATATTAACAGTGCATATTTTTGTACTGAAGAGACAACATTCTAATCAGCTCACACTTCATATATAAATCTCTTTATTTAAAACAAACATACAACAGACCATCTATAATTTCCCTACTGATTGGGAGACCCATTGTGAATTACTCAAGCTTACAGGTTAGCAAGTAAATTAATATACACACAGAGTAATGATGATGCATAATTCAATTAGACCCAGGGGGAAATTTTGGAATGGCAATTTTTTTCAGTGAAAAATACAGATTTGGGTTGACTGAACCATTTCATGAGTATGTCCGTTTTGATAAACTGTTTTGGTTAAAAAGAAAAATCTTTGGAGATGTCAAAATGAGCCATTTTGCAATTAATGAAATGTCCTGTTTTGGCATTGGGTGATTTTTTCCCAGGCTGGATTCACACACCAAAATGCAGAGGGGGAGGGCCTCTGAATCTTTAGCCCAGTGACTAGGGCATTCCCTGGGATATGGGAGACTCACGTCTAAGGTAGGGACTTCAACACAATTCCCCCCTATTCCCAGCTGAGTGCTTTAATTCCCAGGCTTTGGGTGTTCTAGGATCAAGTGGTCTCATTCTCTCCTATTGAAGCCGTTCCGTTCTGAATAGTTATTGGGCCAGAGAGAGCCGCTGTAGCCTCGTTTAGGAAATGACCTGGAGGAGGGGGTGAGAGACCTGAGTTCCACTCACTGCTCCTCTGTTTTGTGAGCCTAGCTCTTCCTTTCCTTTGCTTTTATTCTACCTATCCAAAACAAAGCACTTCATTCAACCTGAAACATTTTCTGATCTTTTGATTCACCAAAAAACCTTCAGTTTGACCTAAACCAATTTTTTTCTTTGGAACGGTCAGCAAATTGAGAAATCAGTTATTGACAGTTCTAAAGTCAATTTACACTGTTCATGTATTTAACAAGTGTAGCAGAGCTTAATACATTTCAATATACTAATAATGAACTGCATCGTTTGTTAGTCAATAAGGCTTAGTAATATGAGACTTCAGTATAATATTCTGTTGTTCATCTTTGAGAAATGGGGAGAGACTGCTGTTTAATGTGTAAACTAGTGGGGTTGATAAGAAAGGGTCCACTGTGAAATCCAATGTAAGTGTACTTTTCACTGTTGTCTCTAGGGGGCAAGTTGTGGAAGTTGAGACCTCAGCATATCACAAGATGAGGCCCCAGTTTTGTAGAAATTTAAAGCATTTCCAGTACATTTTGCTAATCTGAAATTATATGTTTTAGAACAGTGACATTCTCATGGAAATTTATAGCCTCATGGGGAAAAAAAAAAAAAGAACATTGTGACCCAGTGAAAGAACCACATTGGGGAAAATTCCATTCCATTAGGTGAAAACATAGCGTATGATTTTAGAACATAAAGCAGCATATAATGCGAGTATGTAATCACAAAAGTCAGAGCTACAACAGACCTATCAGATTATCCAGTCAGTTTCCTTGTCAAGACTGAAATGAACTTTGCACAAAATTTATATATGTTTTGTAGGTAGTGTTTGTGCTTTCTGCAAATCTGAAAAACACACTTTTGAATAAAAGTAACTACTCTGTTTCAGAGGTGGGTATGGGAGGGATAGAGAGATGAAATCTCTACACTTTGTCATAACAGGGCCAGGTAATAGATTAAACTAATCAGTGTTGGTCCTCCCTTATATCTTATTCTTATTTGGGTTTTACAAGAAAAATGCTATCAAGTTTTATAATCCACTGAAAGCAGGGCAATCAATGGCAAAACCCACATTGACTTAAGTGGGCATAGAATCAAGCCTTGGGTTGTAAATTCTTGAGGCAGGGATCCTGTCTAACAGTTTTTGGAAAGCATCAGGCACATTTGACATTACAAAAAATTATAATAGCTTTGGATAAGTCTGATCTAAAATAATCCTGGTCCTTGATTCAAAAGCAATCTCTGATGGTTGGAAAAATTCTAACAAACTATTGCTTAAAATGTATCAAACATAGTGCAAGGCTCCCTAGTTGAAAATAGAGGATTTAGACAAACTTCTTTCTATGGCTTTTTAATCTAAGGCATTCAAATTTTTCCAGGAGCAGATTTGCAGGGTAAGGGAAAGAGGATTTGTGCTGCAATGGCAGGTCTCCATGTTATGCATCAAGGGGCAGATAATGCCAGGTTTGAGTATCACCAGCTATTATCCTAGTGGAGATTGTAGCCTAGAGAATAGAGAAAGGACTTTCTTTACTGAAAACTCTTGTGCAGTAAATGTGATATCCCTCTTTTGTTAAAGACAAATTTGTTTGTAAATGAAACACTGAGATTCAATTAAAGTAAAAATCCATTAGTGCAGTTCCAATAATATTAAGGGTCCATAAAAATTTGGATTTATGAGGCCAGTCAGATAGTACTGATGTGGCCCACATCATTTCTAAAGCCTTCTAATGCTGGCAAAACATTTCGTCCGGATTCTCATCTCATTTTATACTGGTTTTGTACTGTTGTAACCACATTGATTTCATTGCAGTCATTCCAGATTTACACCAGTGTCAAGAATCAGGCCCTTTATGTCCACATGTAGAAATTCTGTGAATATTGCAGATGAATTTTTAGTGCTCTTATGGTTGCCCCATCTCTGTCAAAGTCTCAAAAATGCCTTTGCTCATATTGGTTTAATTCTGTTTCAGTGCTACTACAATAGAAATCCAGCATTTGCAACTGTATTGATGCAGCTATTCCTCCCAGTGCAATCCCACAATGCTCCAGCTTTTCCTTCGGCAATTAAGGATGAAACTCCCTCTGTATTCTCTCTTCCCTGCCATGCTGGGGGTTATCGACATTCATTTCTGTGAGATGATCACCTCCCCAACTGGATTCAGCCACTGAACTAAACCACTGGAACTACAAACCAAACTAGCAAAACATAACTGTAATATTGGTATTATGGGATGCCTGGTAGCATACCTCTTATAAAGGTCAACTGACATTTCCCATTATAAGAACCTTTTTCAGTTGCTTATAACTTTCTCAAAATCTAAGTGTTTGGGTTGAAATTATCCATTCTAGCTCTGCTTCAGCCAGAATAGTTTTTGGAAAGTTTCAACCAAATCAGTCCAGCTGTTTCTGAGAATAAGGGTAGAAAAATATACAATATTTTGCAATGACAGAAAAATTTGACCAATTCTTTGAGACACTCTAGTGCCCCCACGTTTTGTCTAAGGACTTGATATTTGGCAGGGGGGTGGCCTTTGTGGCAGTGATGTGCCTTTTGCTATTTCTGTGAAAATGCACCCAAATTTGGGAAATTATAAGCCTCTGAAAAATAGCATTTCCACATGCTCAGTAGAGACTTGCTAGAGTTAAACTCTCTAAAGATTTCACCCTCACTGAGCATGCTCAAGCCTCTCACATCTCCAAGGCTGATCAGACTGTTCATGCACTATCCTCTACAAAACAACTTTCAAGGTACCTCTTTTGACCCAAGCAGTTAGCCGATATTTGTCTGTTGGACACCAGTCTCATGTGTTGCAGAAGTTGGAAGGTACACAGAGAAAGAGGCAGGGAATTGCAAGGGGGCGGGGAAAGGATAGTAGGATGGTAGTGTAGTTGAATGCTGCCCTGGGAAACTGGATTCTACCCCTGCCTCTGCCACACAGTTTGTGTGTGATGCTAGGCACATCACTTAAACCAAACTTTTCAGAGATGGTCACTAATCGTGTGCTCTTCATTTTCTAGGTGCTCAACTGGAGATCTTGGGGTCTGACTTGCAGTCATGCTGAGCACTTACAGCTGCAACTGATGTCAATGAGAGCTGTGAATTCAACATGTAAACTCTATAATGCTAAATACTCCAAAAAAATCTGTCCTTGGGTGTCTCAAATTGGGCACCTAAAACTAGTGCATACTGTACATTTCACCTTAATCTCTTTGTGCATCTGTTCCCCATATGTGGAATGGAGATACCATCCACTCACTTAATAGAGGCTTTGTGAAGCAAACAATAGTGTGTGTGAAGCACTCAGATATTACAGCGATGAGCTCCATAGAAAAGTTAATTACGAAATTAATAATCCTGTATTCAGATTATTTGAATGGTGTGCAGTAGACAAGGCATGGGGCTACACACTGCATATTGAGCACTGTCAGTCTTGTGCACTGAATGATGCAAGGGTCCTGTAGAAAAAAGTATATGATCATGTAATTAAAGCCTATATCACAATGTATACACACAATGGGGCAACCCTAATTCTAGCATTTCCTAACATTTAGTGCTTGAGAGTCTAATCTTAAAGTACATCTACACAGCAGGTGGGAGGGCACTTCCAAGTGAAGGCAGACATACACTAGCTATGCTAAAGCTTGCACACTAAAAATATCAGTGTGGCTGCAGTGGCACGGGCACCAGTTTGGGCTAAGTGTCCAAGTCCAACCTCATCTGACCCCAGGGTACTTACGTTTCTGAGACTAGGACGTGGGCAGTCATGCCTAGTGTTTAGAGCAGGAGTCACTCCTAGTGGTTGGACAAAGAGTCACTAGCCAGGAATCGGAGCTGAGGGTCAGAGCTGGGTTACTTGAAGTGAGGGAAGGCAGGATCAGGGTTGGGTCCAAGACAGGAGCAGGAGCTATTACAGCCATGGGTGAATACTTTGAGCAGCTGCCAAACTACTACAGCTTCTGGCCTTAAGAGCTGATCTGCTGACTCTTCCCACCAAATCAGGCAATGTTGCCACTCAGACAGCCTACTGCAGGCCAGCTGTGCTCATTAGGCTGCTCAGAGACTGGCTCTGCAGGCCCAGATTCCTGACAGTATTGCCCTCTGAGGTTGCCTCAGGGACCAGTTTCTGGGGGTACTTCCAATAGAACTTTAGCAATAGGTCTGCAGTGTGGATGTTCTCTACTGGTTCCCAAGGCCGTTCATCTGTACTGTAGCCTTCCCAGTCTACCAGGTACTGGGTCCTTCCCCTAATTTACCGAGAGTCAAGGATTCAGTGTGCCAGGTACTCTTCCTGCTTGTGGACTTGTGGCAGTGGCAGACTGGAGTGGTTTGGGTTGTCAGTGTAGGGCTTTAAAAGTGACATGTGAAAGATGGGTGGATCTTCAAGGATTCAGGCAGCTGTAACCTGAAGGCCACTGGGGCTTTACCTGTTCTAAAATCTTGAAAGGGCCCATGTATTGGTAGTCTAATTTAGTGAATGGGCAGCTCGATTTAATGTCCTGGGCAGAGAGCCACACCTTGTTCTCTACGGACAGATCCGGGGCCAGCCTGATAGTCTCGGTTTGCATAGTGTTTATAAAGGCTTTTTTGGCAAACTGCAAGTGTTCTCTGAGCTCCCAGTGTAGGTGGGAGGCTAAATCTGCAGCAGCTGGTACTGAGGAACTCCTGGGTAAATCTGGTTGGAAGTGGAAGTGCAAACAAGAGTTTGCAAAGAACAGGCTCTTCTGGGTTGAGACAGGGGTTGAATCTATGAATTTGGCCCAGCAGGAAGAGCCAGTTGTCCTCGTGGTAACTTGGAAAGCAGCAAAGATCATCAACTGTTGGAGCAGTGACTCTCTCTGTTTGCCCATTAGTAGGTGGATGAGTTGAGGGATTTGATGCTAAAGAGTCTGAGAAATTTCTACAAGAATCAGAAGACAAACTTGGATCCCCATCAGACAATGCCTGTCAGTAACCGTGGTAGTGGAAGATCTTTTCTAGGAAGAGCCGAGCAGTCTTCCATGCAGTAGGAACAGCAGGGCACAGGATCAAGTGCACCATCTTTGTTAGAAAGTCAACACCAATCAGGATTATTGAGTGTCCCCGAGAGTATGGCAGTTCTACAATGAAGTCCATTGATATAATAGACCAAAGCTGCCAAGGTCTGGGCAGAGGCTGGAGGACACCTAGTGTTTTTGATTCTGGCTTCTTGGTATGAGGTCACAGGACCTAATCCTTGATGCAAGCTTGTAGGACTGGCCAATAGAAGCTCCTCGATACTAAATTCAAAGTCTTGAATTGGCCAAAATGGCCTGCAAATAGCAAATTGAGGCATAGTTTCAATGCCTGAAGCCGAGGTTGTACCTCCAGAACATAAATACAACCCTTGAGAGAGAAGGCTTGTGATGGGGTGTGCATACCCCGCACTGGACAAGAGGTAGTTAACCCCACACTATGGGCAGCAGAAGTCTCTCTCCTCAGACTGTGCTGGGCATGCTTCAACTACTGCGTCAGTATAAAAGGGAGTAGCCCAGCTCATTCTAGGCTGACAGGGAAAGACCTGAGGTGGAGGGTACAGACGAAGAGCCATCACAGCCTTTGCCTGCGGGAACTGGAGACTGAGAGCCAGACCAGAGGGCTGCAGCCGACAGAGCTGCAGGGAATCATCTGCGCTTGAGGAGCCCAAGAGTCCCGATGCTCAATGGACTACAAGGCCTGAAAATGCTGTAGGAAGTGACCCAAGGGGGTTGCATGAGTGGTACCTCCCACCCAAGTGAGGTCAGCATGTTTCAGTGGGAGTCCCCGCTGAACCAATGGTGGACCACTCCGCCACTGTCAGGGCCCTGGGATAAGGCCCAGTTGAGTTGGGTGGGCCGTGGCCTCCCTACCCGGGCCGCCACCACCCCCCTGGTGGCGGCCCCTTTCTCCTCCCCCGGATACTGCCCATTGGGCCTCACTGCCCCACGCCTAGGGGCTGCGATATTGACTCAGGCCATTGGGTCATACTGCCCTGTACCTGAAGGCTGCTACATTGACACTGGCCATTGGGCTGCATTACCTCGTACCAGAGGGCTATTATATGGACCCTGGCTGCTAGGCCACGTTGCCCTGTGTCCGAGGGCAGTTGTATTGGCTCTAGCCACTAGACCGCGCTGTTCTGTATGCAAGGGCTGCTGGAATTGACCCAGGCCACTAGGCCATGCAGCCCTGAATGCAAGGGCCATCAGAATTAACTCTGGCCACTAGGCCACGCTGCTCTGAACATAAGGGCCGCCGTAACTGACTGGCTGCTAGGCTGCACTGCCCCAAACACAAGGCCTGCTGGAAGTGACTCTGGCCGTTTATGGCCTCAAGGTTGTTGGGGAGACTAACGGCAGTGGTGTCACAACCCTGCCCCATCCTGAAAGGGGGAGGGGGTGTGCATACACCACAACAAGGCTGTTCTGAGAACTCTGAACTTTCAGAACTCTGAGTTGGGTTGGATACCTACATTGTTCAAGGTCTGGTGGTTCTGGGTTAGTAAATGTGCATCAGGGAGCAGATGGAGAATGTCAGACTGCTGTCAATCATCCTGTGACGGGTTCAGTCACAGAGATCCCCTTGGGACTGCCACCTGATGTGCTGAGACTACTTCTGAACCCATTTTCCCTGCCAGCTTGGGACTTCAGTACCCTGTCTTGTTGAGCCAGACATGCTAGCCTGCTGCAAACACAGACCAAGGTCTGAACCACATCCCCCAAAAGCTGCAGACTTAACTGAAAACAGCTAAGAAGTGCTCCTGTCTCTAGCACCCAGACACCCAGCTTCCAATGTGATCCAAACCCCAAATAAATCTGTTTTGCTCTGTATAAATCTTATACAGGGTAAACTCAAATTGTCCGCCCTCTATAACACTGATAGAGATATGCACAGCTGTTTGCTCCCCCAAGTATTAATTGCTTACTCTGGGTTAATTAATAAACAATAGTGATTTTATTAAGTATAACAAGTAGAATTTAAGTGGTTCCAAGTAATAACAGACAGAACAAAGTAAGTTACCAGGCAAAATAAAACAAAACACTCAAGTCTAAGCCTAATACAGTAGGAAACTGAATACAGATGAAATCTCACCCTCAGAGATGTTCCAATAAGCTTCTTTCACAGACTGGACTCCTTCCTAGTCTTGGCCCAATTCTTTCCCCTGGTACAGTCCTTGTTCCAACTCAGGTGGTAGCTAGGGGATTTCTTATGACTTCAGCCTCCTTTGTTCTGTTCCACCCTCTTATATAGCTTTGGCACAAGGCAGGAATCTTTTGTCTCTCTGGGTCCCCACACCTCCTTCTAAATGGAAAAGCACCAGGTTTAAGATGGATTCCAGTACCAGGTGACATGGTCACATGTCCTGTGAGACCCCAGGCCTTCATTATTCCTGGCCTGACTCACAGGAAGGCTTGTAAATGGCTCTGTTTACTTGCAACCAATTGTCCTAGTTGATGGGAGCCATCAAGATTCCAAACCACCATTAATGGCCCACACTTTGCATAATTACAGTAGGACCTAAGTTATATTTCATATTTCTAGTTTCAGATACAAGAATGGTACATTTATACAAATTGGATGACCACACTCAGTAGATTATAAGCTTTGTAATGATACGTTACAAGAGACCTTTTGCATGAAGCATATGCCAGTTACATTACATTCATGCTCACTAGCATATTTTCATAAAATCATATGGAGTGCAACGATACATCCTATTTACAAAGTTGGATACCTTGAGCATGATGGCGGAGGGTTAAGGTGTCTAGTAGTCCACAGGTACATTCAGTTTCTTGTAGTCTGTCAGGACTTGGACTAGGAATCTGGCTCCTTTTCAGAGGTGGTGCCACTCCTCAAAAGCTGCCTTGATAGCTGGTAGCTCCTTGCCCCAAATATTTTTTTTTCTGCCAGGGTTAGCTTCTGAGCATAAAAGGCACAGGCTGGAGTTGATTGTGGGGGCCTGCATCATGAAACAATACTGCACCTATGGCAAAATTCATGACATTGGCCTCAATTGCAAATTGTTTAGTAGTATCAGGGTGAATCAGGATGAGTACTGAGGTGAATACCCTCTTCAGTTGATCAAATGCCAAATGAGCCTCCAGGGAGCAGGAGAACTGGGCCACCTTTTGCATGAGCACAATTATGGGTACAATCAGGCTAGAGAATCCTTTAATAAATTGCCTGTAGACATTTGTGAACCACAGGAATCTCTGCACCTCGGGTGTGGGCCAGTGGGAATTGCCACCACCTTGAACCAGTCCATGCTAAGTCCTTTGGGTGAGACAAGATGTAGCAAGAATTCCACTGTTTCTTTATCAAACCCACATTCCTTGAACTTCAGGTGAAGGTGGTTTTGATGAAGTTTCGCCACATCAGAGCATACATGATGATTGTGGAGGGCTAGACTTTCAGAGAAAATTAGGAAATCATTCAGGTAAATGATTACACATTGGTCCAGCATATTCTGAAGATGTCATTTATAAAATGCTGGAAGGTTGCCAGGATGTTGGACTGCCCAAATGGCAAAACCAAAAACTCAAAGTGGCCATATAGGGTATGGAAGGCAGTCTTCCATTTGTCTCCTTCCTGAACCCTCACCCAGTTATAAGCTCCAAGGAGGTCCAACTTTGTGAAGATCTTGTCAGCGGAGTCTTTCAAACAACTCATTAATATGTGGTAAGAGGTAATCGTTTCAGACTGCAATCTTGTTCAGAGCTCAGTAGTACACACAAGGCCAGAGGGATCCACCTTTCTTCACCATGAAGATGACCAGGGCCCCCACTGGGGACATAGAGGGGGGGAATGAACCCTTTCTATTGGTTAGCTCTGGAGGGCCTGAAGTTCTGAAAGGGAGTAAATACACCTGAAGAGAACCTCTGCTTCCAGCTGGAGGTTGATAGGGCAGTAGGGTATCAGCTTTCTTTTGCCAACACATCAGCATTGTGTTGATATTTAACAGAAATCCCTGGGGATGTTGGGGTGGTTTGTGGAAGTTGCTTGGGTTGCCTTTGGATCCTTTTCACTTCTCTAAATTCTTTGGAGTACCTAATAAGCTATAAAAGGTTGTTGGGCCCCAGTCAGCTTTCAAGAAAACAGGATTGTTGGCAAGACAGGAGTCAAAGCATGTCATGGCTGATTGCCAGTAGATGTATGTGTTGTGGGCAATGAGCTAGCCAATGCTAAGGCAAAGCAGTGAATGTGGTGCATGAATTAGCCCAAATTGGAAGGCCTCAGTGGCCTCAATGGGTAGTTATCTCTAAGGGAGCCATCTGGTGGGTGACTGGTCCCAGTGAGACAAGTGACTCTTCTATAGAATCCACTAACTCAGGGCAGGGTCCTTACACTGGATGAGAGTCCTGTGTGCTCAGGTGAACTCCAGATCCATTAAACTGCCTGAGGCATCCTAGTCCACCAGCACTTCTAGAGTGGTATCAGGCATCGCAGAGTGCCAGAGCCAGAGATGAAGTTGGAGATGTGTCGGATGCTGATTGGCCATAAGCAGGGTACTGGTGGACAAGCGTTGGTGTGGACTGCTGGGGAGGAGCGGCAATGGAACTGGCAGGGCTGGTGGAAGTCGGGAGGACCAATTTTTTCTTCACAGTGTTTGGTCAGGCAGTTGTTGATCTTGATTCCTAGGTTGACTAAGGCATCCATGCTGGTCAGTGATTCCACCCCTCCAGTTCATCATTACTATCATCATTTAGACCAAGTTGGAAATAATGCTGGGCAGCCTTGTTCCATTCAGGTCTTCTACCAAACGTCAGAACTCCACTGCATATTTAGCAACTGGCCATCGTCCCTGACACAACACCTGAAGCATGGCTTTCGCCATATACTAGTAACTTGGGTCATTGAAGATCACCACCATTGCTTGAACAAAGTCCTCAAATTGTCCCAGAATCAGGCATGATTTTACCTGGTGCAGAAATGCCAAATCAGGGCCTCCCCAGTAACTTATCCCATTTGGGATTGCAGGCATAGCAAAAATGAGAGCTGACCTGATTTAGGAACCCATGAAATTTGTCATAATCACCATCAAACTTGTCAGGCAGGGGAAGCTTGGGCTCATGGGGAACTGCAGTCAGAACTGAAGGTCATGCAACTTAAGCTTGCAGGACTGCATTCTGCACCTGGAGGATGGAAACCTAGCCTCGCAAGATCTATAGGGCTCCCACTTTCTCCATCACAGAGATATTGGGCCTTTGTAGGGATCTCTGGTCACCATATCAGCTCTAGTTCCTTTATGGTTGATTGTTTTAGGGCTGATCAAACTGTCAGGATGTGGGCAGTTATGCCTAGTGCTAAGAGCAGGAGTCAGTAGCCAGGAATAGAGCCCAGGTTCAGACTTGGGTTACCTAGAGCAAGGCATGGCACAGGCAAGGCTGGGTTCAAAGCAGGGACAGGACTAGGACCAAGCAAGCACAGAAGCTATCACGATCCTGAGCAAATGCTTTGAGCAGCCCCCAGACTGCTGCTGGGCTTAAGAACTGGTCTGCTGACTCTTCCTGCCAATCAGGCAGCCTGCTACTGGCCAGTTGTAGTCATTGGGCTGCTTGGAGACTGGATTTGCTGCAAGCTCTGTTTGCTGACAGTACTTAGGTGGGTTAGCTCATGCTGCCACCTATGCTGTTACAGCCACATTTTAGCATACTAGCTTGAGTAGAGCTAGTGCATGTCTGTCTACCTTTCCTGGGAAGCACCCTCCCAGAAGCTGTGTAGACATACTCTTGATGTTCTTCTATGTAGTTTTTTGTGTGTAATTATATGATGGAGGTTGGGTGGCTCCCAGCAAGCATGTCTTTAATTGATGGTTAGTCAGATCTTGTTGAGGCTATTGGTGTGATAGATGCTGCTTATTCAGGCCAGCTGAAGGAACAGCTAAATGTCCCTACTGAGAGTGGGGGATTGATTTGGGTGGAGCTGTGTGGATCTGAGTCAGAAACAGCTAGGATGGCTGAAACACCCAGGAGACAGCAAGAAAAGCACTGGAAGTGTGGACCTGAGCAAAAGCCAACAGAGCTTTTTCAGCAAAGTTCTGGCTGGGGAAAAAAGCTTAGAATTGGGAGCAAGAAAACTCCCTTGTCACTTGATCCTATTATGTAAAGGGAAACAGAGCTTTGTGTATCTTTATAAATAAACAGAATTGCCTTATACTTGGCTATCATCAATTTCTGCTCCTAATGGAAACAACCCACAAGACTCCAAATATCAGCTACCTCCTTGGGTCAAAAGGAACAATATATAATGTACCTTTTGAATTTACTATAACAAAATGTATTCATCCAAGTTCTGGAGAACTGTGGGATAAGTGCTTTAATATACTAATGTAGCCATAGTTGGCTGAAGTGCCACGAACAGACATTTCAGTGGATTTATTTACCCAAACCAGAACGGCTCACTGTGGACACACCAAACCACTGCAGGAATAAGTGATGCTTGGCTGCAATTTTCAACTGTCAGATAACACCCTTTTCTAGTATAAATGGCCTTGTAGAGTTATGTTGTAAATACCTCCCTTCATGCACCGCAGTGTGCTTAAGATATCACATTCTGCATGGCTTTTGGGGGTTTACATCATAAACAACATGAATGCCCTTCCTGTCACAAGCTCTCTCCTTCATATCAAACATTACTGCAAGATGCCTTGCTAAGTTAGTGTAGATCATATTGACGATACTTTAATGTAGTCTTTGTGAAATTTTTTATTTTAGAAACACATTCCAGCTTTATAATATGTTCATACTAAACAATACATATTAAAATGGTTTCAGATCAATTACAATCTATTATGTAAATATGTATTAAATATCTACCAACTGGACCATTCGTTGGAAAGACTTGTCTGGAATGCTAGAATAGGGTGATGTGATGGGGTGGACTAGGCCCAGAGGCTCCTTGCTGGACGCCTCAGTGTCTTACCACACTTGTCCCAGGAAAGCAGCAGTAGAGGAGTCCTCCAAGCAGCTTACAATTGCTGCAGGGAGCAGCCAATGAGGGCCCAGAAGGGCCATATAAAAGGAGCTGCAGCACAAGAAACAGTCAGTTCCTTGCTAGAGCTAGAAGAATAGAAATAGTGCTCCTGACTGGCCAATGGGAACTGCAGCACCCCGGATAGCTCAGTACTGGCAGGGAGTGAGAGAGAACTCCTAGCTGGCTGCTGGGCCTGAATTTAGGTGGGCCCTGAGTAAGGGTGAAGCATTGGGAAAGTGGCCCAGAGAACTGAAGCCAGTTTTGTTAAAGGAACATGGGGGTGTGTAGCTGTCATTCTGAGGGTTCCCGGGCTGGGACCTGCAGTAGTGGGTGGGCCTGGGTTCCCCCAGAGGCCACTGGGGAACTGGCTTACAATTGGACAGTGATTTAAACCCCACAAAAGGGTAACTGAACTACTTAGTGGCCCAACTGGAGAGTTGAGGCCAGAGTAGATCAGGAGGGCAGAACCATTGCCTCCAGGGAGGAAGCTCTGGGGGTATGGTCCAGTATCAGGGCCAGGACTATTTGAAGACTGCAGGCTCATCTGTCCAGAATAGACCCTTGTGAGAGGTGGGTGCCACACTGTTACTGGTGATTTTTTTTTTAAACCTGCCCTTAAATACACTCAGTTCCTGAGGAGTACAATGTCTTGGCAAAACTAAAAGCACAAAAAGTCAGATTTCTCTTAGCAAGCATCCTGACCATTCCAATGAATATTTTTAGAGCTCCTCACTATTAGGGCCTTTAATGCCTCCACAACTGTGACTGGCAGAGGCCTTTTTCCCACACCAGCATGAGTCAGCCTTTTTTCCAATAAATTTTATCAGACTATTGCCCTGCAATTCCCTAAAGCCAGCTTCTCCTAATAGTACTTACATAACAACTGCTTTCCCTGATAGCCCTCTTTCTGCTTCTAGTCTCCTCTGTACAACAGTTTTCTTGATTCTTTCAGATCTTCCCAGTTAAAGGCCCCTGGCCACTTCCTTTGCCACAGGCCTAAACTGCTCCTGCTACTCTGATGTACCACCACGTCCTCCCCACTGAAGCTAGTGTAAATCTGCACAGCTGTGTTTAATCTAATGGGGCAAGGCTGATTTATGCCAGTAGAAGACCTGGGTCTAGTTCTCTAATCTGTTGTAGGCTCTCCCCCCCCCCCCCCGTCTCTCTCAATACGGCTGGTATGTGTCATAGTACCTGAAGGCTACCTATGTATAGTTTCTGTCTACTATGAAGCAGCTGAGGAAAAGAAAAATCCTATTGTTCAGCCAAATGGGACACCAAAGCCACCAACCAGCCAGTTGGCTGGTAATCAGAAAGGAAATGCAAACTGACTTTAAAAATCATGCACATTAATCTCATCTAGATATTTATACCTGGCTCATCACAGTATCTGAGAACCTATGCCTGACCTCAGCCTGGGAATTTAAACTGGTCTATTCTCTTAGGTCCCAGTCCTGCTGCTAAGACCTTCTGCAGAGACCTATTGATTTTACTGGCCCCTACATATACACACAAGTGTCCATGTTTGTGCATCCCAGTGTAGAACTGTAACATTAGTTTCCATGTAAATTCTGCCAAGCAACAGAAAGAATGAAGGCATTACTATTACCCAGCTATTTACTAAATTCTTTCTCTCTGGCTCATCTTAATCCATTATATCAGACTCTAATCTGGGATGTTTCCTGCCTAGGAAAAAAAAAATGCAGACAACCAGCAGCCTTTCTTGACACATAACTACATTTGAGACCAAGATAACCTGGCTGAGCCAGCCTAAGAACATCTTTCTTAGCTTATCATGAAACAGTCTTGCCCTATAGAGCAATGGTTCCTAAGTCTTTGCTGCTGGTACTTGGCTAGCTACTCTTCCCTATACAATGATCTCCAGTATATACATTCTCTGCATCTTAGAGTTACATGTAGTTTTAAGCAACAGCCTCTGTTGTAGGGTGTAGCGGGGTGGATACTGCTCCTGCCTAGAAGAGCTTGAAAGCAGCCCTGCAGAAAGCTTCAGCTCTAAACGCTGGGCTGATTGGGGAAGCGGCCGCAGCTGGGCCACACCCTAGTATAAAAAGGCTGGGAGCCAGGAGCTCAGTAGTCTCCCTCGGGGGGGGGAGGGGTTGGCTGGCTGGCTGGCTGGCTGGCTGGCTGGCTGCAGGGAGCTTAACCAAGTGCCCAGAATGGAGCAGGGATAGGGAAAGACCAAAGGAGCTGGGGAGCTCTAGCCTAGGAATGCCCCAGGTTGCAGGCCTAGGGTAATGCCAATGGGGCACTTGGGTTGCAGGAGGCAGCCCATGGATAGGCAGAAGCAGCAAGTCCAAACATCTTTGTCTGTGATGAGTGGCTCATACTGCAGTCTGCCCCAGTGAATGGGGGCTGAATGGAGACTGGGCAGTAACCAAGACTGAGGTGAAGTGGGGATAGAGGGTGGGAGTTCCCCTGGGAGGGGAGACCCAGACTGTGGGGGTACTGACAGGGGGGTAGCAACCCAGAGAAAGAGGCACTGGGGGCCTGGGAGGGACATGGGGATGAGCTGTAAGGTGGATCACCAGCCTGTAGGGGGTGCTCCAATGGCTGAAGAGCTAATTCCCATGGATGACCATCAGGAGGCGCTGCAGGGGAGAGTCCATACATGTGCATAGGGGAATTAAAAGCCAAAGCTGCAGCAGGAGCTTTTGTAGGCATACCTGAGACAGACCAAATGCTTCCAGGAGCTAGAGTGCACCTGCTGCTACAAACTCTGAAAGTGGGTGCTCCATGAGGGAAGGTGGAAGGCATTGCCTCTACCCCTTTAAGAGGCTAGTACCACCATGGACACAGGCACTGCACCATCCTTGTGCTTCATGAATGCAATGATTCTCATTTTGACCAGAGCGGAGGAAGTGACTTGTGACTATTCCCCTACCTCATGCACCTCTGTAGAGTGAGGAACAATTTAGATCTTAGGGAGCTACATTATTACTGATCCAGAACATTAGAATGACTTCATGTTGTGGGTGATTGCTGCAGAATATAGTAAGGGTTTTTGTTTGGTTAGGGTTTTTTTAACATATATTTGTGGACCATAAGCTGCCCTCAGACTCCAGGGCTGCATGGCTACAGTTGTGTCCTCTTTTCTCTCCCTGACCTCTTCCATTTATCCTTCTTCTCCTAATCTCAAAGTGCTTTTATGCACCTAGGACTACCCATAATTTGGACAAAAGAAGGGCTTAAGCAGGACTGCTGAGGGAAGGGGGGGAGGATGGGGGAAAAGCTGGGATTTTCAAGCCATACATTTTCCCACTAAATACAAGGCCCAGTTACATAGCACCAGTCCTCCCGATTAACAGTTGAAAGGTGACTTCCCTGGGTCAATTACTGGATCCCTGTTTACTGCATGAATCATTATTCTCTCTCTACAACATTACTAATTGTATTAAACTATTTTATGTTATGCTGCAGAAGCCAAGATCAGATCATTTCTATCATTACTGCTGAGATTGGTCCCTAACATGCTTAGCTGAGGAAGATAGCACTAGATGATGCAATAGCTCCGGTATTGTTTTCCCTTTGTTTTCTACTCCTTGTAGAGAGAAAAATGATGCCTGGAAGTCTGTCACTGCATTTTCATGCATATCTTTTACAATTTCTAGAAAGGTGTGGGAGGTGAAGTTTATACAGCCTCCAGTCCTCTAATATGATTTTTCTAGAAGGGCCTGTCTAGTCAATCAGATTAAAACAGGCCTGGCCACTCTACTCCAGAACATTATCACCAAGAAATGAGAAAAGGGATGGGAGGAGTGTGGGGAAGTGTCCCCATTATTTTCCTGATATGATACAATTAGTCTAAGTATCCTCAGAGCTGTAAAGTTCTGAGCAGCCTGGAACTAGATTCTGATTTCACATGAGGAGAGCTGGCATTAGGCTTCTTAAGCAGACTGTGCAATTGGTCAGGGCCCCAGGCAGCTCCAGAGGCCCCCCCTATTAATTTAGTATGTGTTGTGTGCAGGGGAGGGTCCTCCAAAATATTCCTGCTTAGGGTCCCCAATGGGCTAGCATGGGCTCTGCACCTGGGTGTAAATGCAGAACAGCGCCTCAGGATTACACCAGTGTAAATGAGATCAGGACCCTATGTCCAAACCCTCTCCCCAACCCATCCCATCCATGTTTGCAAATTCATTCCTCTTTGGCTGCCTGGGCAGAGCCGTGAGTCATACAAGCAGCAATTCCCCGAAGCCCGCGCTCACCCACATCCCAACACCTCTGCTGCAGAGAGCGGTGGCGGCACAGGTTGGGCGCGGGCTGCGCACAGCAGGGAGGGAGGGCTGGGAGCGGAGGGCGCACCAATGGGGAGGCGCGGTGGGCGAGCGGGGCGGGGCCGGCGTGACGGGCTCGGGCGGGGCTGACTCTCAGCCAGGCGAGCGCTGCAGGTGGGAAGTTGGTGCCGCCGCAGCTCGACTCTCTCCGGCTCCCGCCGCGTTGGGTGCAGAGCGCGTCAAAGCAGCCGGGGTCGGCGGGAGAGCGCGCGCGCCTCCTCCCGGGTGCTGAGCTGCAGCCGGGGCTCCCCGGTGCCCGTGTCCTGGAGAAAGGGGCAAAGGGGCGCATCGTCCGGAGCGGCAGGAGGAGCTGTTCCCTCGGAGGGCTCAGGTGAGGTGCCTCAGTTTCTTCCCCCTTCGCCTGCTCCTTGCCCTGCTGAGCCCCTGTTGTTTCTGCACGCCCCGGCCAGCGCCGGATAACGATGCGCAGAAGGAACCGCTCTGCTGTCCTTGGCTTGAGGTCAGTGGGAAAGGCTGGTGGACATCGGCTGCTTCTGCTTCCCTGCCTGCCTGTCTGCCTTCCCCAGTCTGTTCAGCTGGGGGGATGCCAGGCGCGGACTTCATCCCTGCCGTGGAAATATCTGCCCGTGCGTTGCCCTGTGCCTGCGGAGCCATAGGTTAAAACAGCTGCTCGGAGCGGGTATAAATCTCACGCACACTAGACTGCAGTGGCAACGGGCTGACATGCAGCAGAGCGGCTCTGTGAAGCGCGTCTTCTCTCGGGCACGGGGCTGCAGGAGCTGTGTGATCCTCTAAGCTGGGCTCTGAGCGGTTAACTGGCAGCTTTCAGCAGCCGGCTGACTTCATTGCTTTGCTTTTCCCTTCTGTGCAAACCCAGGCTTTTCTCTCGCTCCCCCGCTAATATGTAGTTTCGAGTTGCTTTGGGGCTTGTCTCTTCACTATCAGTAGGAGTTGAGCTGCAAGCGCGCCTGCTGTCTGCTTCTCTCCAATGCTGTCAGCTGCTGCGGGGAGCGACGGGCGCGGAGCGCGATCCTCCTTCCCCTCTTTGACTCCTTTCTCCGCTTCCAAAGTGCAAAGGTGAGAGGGTCCCGATCCTGCTCCCACTGAAGCCCACCATGGGCCAGCTCCCAAAGGCTTCCGCGGGAGCGGGTTCCAACCAAGCGCAAGTTTGCTCCAGTGGAGCCAGTGGTAGTTTGTTTGGTCATTGACTTCATTGCTCCCAAGATCCTGCTCTGGAAGCTTGTGAGCTCTTATTTTGAAGGCTCTGATTCTTTGCAGAAGATTAGGCTGTAGCGTTCTGCATGCTGCCAGTCATGGCTGTACGGTGGGGAAACCTTATCATTCAGCAACTGTCTACTGCTGTAAGAGTCTTTGAAATCCCTTGGCTCTGGGGAATGCCGCTCCCCCGTTTATATAATGTATCCTAATTGAAGGAACCATGGAAGGCTTTAATGGATATAATGTAGGGGATTGTAGGTGGCTATTTACATCTCCAGTTATTATTAGCATAGGGTGGCTGGAGGGGGGGGGGGGTGCTAAACGTTCTCTCCGTAAACTCAGCAGCAATTAACGTTCTTCTTTAGTAAAATCGCTTTGGGATCGGACTGTTTTCAAGAGCGTTTGTGCTCTTTCCTCCTTGGGAAGACAACGATCTTGTAGGGGTTCTGTGACCTTACTGGGCACGTTGCCTAAACTAATGGACTTGCTGATTGTCCGAGCGCATTGCTGAGACGATGAAACTTATCGAGCTATTAGTAGCTGGGCGGTTTCATTTCATTGTGGTTAAAAGGAGGCGCGGGTCGTTCAGATGCGTTTAAAGGGAAGGGCTGGGAATCTGCTGAAAGTTGTCGTTTCCAGACACACAGCGAGCCTTAAATAGCCACAGGCGGGAGGTTGTAGCGCACTGATGACTAGCAGAGATCAGAGTACAAAGTTAAACACTGAGTCAGCAGAGTCAAGGTGGGTTTTGTCAGTGACGGGAGCTTGCTGGAGGTTTTAGCAGCATTATACAAACAATTCATTGTCTGAGTGCATGATGCTGATATTACCACATGCATTCTTCTTGACTGATAAAAAAGAGCCCACATTGTACAGGTGACTTGGACCCAGGACTACAAGGTGCTATAAGGAACACAATTTTAAATTATTGTCTAAAAAGTTATTTATTTACTGCATATTTAAGCTAATTTGGAGGACCTCCGCTTTTGAGATACAGAAGTTGCATTTCCTAATGAGCTGCAAGCTTTGTGGGTTAAACTGGCAGAGTGAATGCAGTCTTCAGGATTAGATGAAAGCTATGTACTTACTGATTTTTGTTTTGCCTATTTCTCTGCTATTTTTCTTACAAAATATATTATTTATTCTCCATGTTAAATTCTGATTATCCGCTATAAATATTGGAAATGTCCTAACATGAAAATAAGATACATACATAGGAATATGAATGGATAAATAGAATGAACATGATTCTAAAAATCTTCACTTCCACTGTGTCAGGAATGAGTTTTTAGGGACAGTGCTGATTTTTAGAAGCATTTTGAAAGACATGTGAGTTGTGAAAGATATTGTAGGACTCGATACAATAATTTGAGCATTTAGAACTCTGCATTTTGTGTACAGTTCAGCATTGGGAAGCCATTTTTCTAACTTTTCCTGACAGAATAGGACTCAAGTGTTGTTCAAAATGCTTTCCGACAGGTATTTGATTTGTAAGGGCTATTTTAACACCTGATATTGGCATTTGTGTCTGGTGGCAAGCTTTTGCCTCTGGCAGCATAATGGAAAAAGAATCCCTAGATGCCACTATGTATCTCTGTGGAGTTGGGGCTACTCTCCTAATGCAAGTGGTAATAATCTGTATTTTTTTTTTAAAGGAAAGCCCTAGCCCTTTTTTTTTTTTTTTAAAGTTGATTATGGGTCAGCTTCCATTTCTGTTACATGAAAAATCTAACACTTGCTCATCCTTTTGATCAGATACATGCGTCTTTCATAGTAATACAAATACCATATACTTCCAATGTATGATTAACTCCTCTTCATGTATAGTCCCTCTCTACTATTGTGTGGATACTTTAGCTCAGGCATTGCTGCTCTTGATTTGAAAATGATGCCCACTCTAGCATTGAGATTTTTTAACATGCAAAACTTTTTGGTTTTGTAATGTTTTTTTTTTAAAGTGCTTCTGTAGAACAAACTTTTTTATTAGAATGCAAATATCAGGTGTTTTAAGAACATTTTTCTATGGAATGTTCCCCTTTTTCCTCTGACTTCCCACTGGCATTCCGATGTGAGATCACACAAGCTGAGCCCTGCACTCTTCTATAAATACTGTGCATTCCATTATTTTTTTTCAGGAACGAAGTATGACCACTTCCAGCAAATGCACTTAATATAGGGTTGTTTGCCAAATGGTCTTATTTTCCCTTGGTTGTAATTGTGAGAGGAACATAGGAAAACAGATTAATTGATTTCCACAACCTTCCCCCATCCTTACTGCAACAACATATCCTCCAGCATGAGATTTATTACAGACTCTAAGAGGGAAAATTTTGTCGGAGCCCCTTGTTCGAACATTGGCTGCACACTGTTGCCTAGGACAAGCTTATGAAGGCACTTTGTTATCTAACATAACCTTATCTGTCATTCCAGAACTTCATAACAAACTTACTGGAACATGGAATGACCTTAAAAAGGAATCTTTCAATCTGATGTGCGGCGTTCTTGTACTTGGAATGGAAATGCTGCACACAGAACTGACATTTTTAGATTGATGCTTCTAAAGCTAAAACTGATTCTCTAAAGAGAGTATAGAGATGGGTGATGCATTTAGGTGGAGGGGGGTATTTTTGGTTTGTTTACTAGTGGCAGTACCTATTTGAAGAATGGATATATTGAGAATGCACAAATTATCATGACCTCTAAATTAGAGATGAAATCAGATTGCATTTTAAATCTAAGGAAAATCAACACTGCCTCTGTCAATTGAGACAGCCTTTGTCTTACTAATAGTCTAGGAAGAATTTGCTTCTGACCATTTATGCACACCTTCAGAAGCCCCAGGTTATTAAGACTAACTAAAAGCTAGTTTGGTGTGCTAAAGCCTGATGACAGCTCTGTTTTTAAATTTATTATTATCCTACATTTTATACAGTATATTTCTTCCATTCAAAAAACACTTCAGAGTTCTTTATAAATTGTATGCAGGAATCACTTCATCTACTGAAATGCTGCCATCTCTGGAGAGGAATGCAGCAGTAGTTTCAGAGCTCACCGCAACACTATGCAGCAGCTTAGGACAAGAACTGAGGGAAAATATTGAAACTGTAGGGGAAAGGTATGCAGGCAGAATATAATGACCTAAGCTGACATTGGGCCTGAGCACTGAGGCTAATAAATCTGCTCTTGCAGAGTTTAATGACAACTGGAGCATTGGTTTAAATTCTGTCAGAAAGATGAGCCCTTTGATTGCATAGTGCCACCTAACATCGTGCTAGAGTATTGTTTGAGGGCTGACTCAGTGGTAAGATCCTACTGGATCTTAAACGCACCACCAACAGGGGTATTTTTGGGAGGGTCTGCCAAATACCGTCCAGAAGCAATCCTGCTTAGCTTGTGAGATCTGATGACCTTTCAGCCTGAGATAGTGTGGCTGTAGACTAAAACAGTACATTTGGGTTTGAAATTTTTAGCTGCAGATGGAGGAAATTTTGGGATTATCAGTATTTTATTCAGTGTTGCATTTGTTTTATTGAAGGACAATGTAATTGGGTGAGTACCTTCACTTATGCTACATAATGTTCTGATAAATTTCAAATGTGTGAATTGAGGTGGATAGCCTAATATCAAGCTGTGAAGACTTCTCTTGGGTCACTGAGGTATAATTTGAGAAAGGTAAACTAAGCATTACACTATGTATGGCCTGCTGTGTCAGATTTTGAATATCCAGAACACTCCATAACAAATTAAAAAAAACATAGTAAGAGAACCAACAAAGTAAAAGAAGCAGTTAGAGGCAAAAGGGCATCCTTTAAAAACGGGAAGTTAAATCCTAGTGAGGAAAATAGAAAGGAGCATAAACTCTGGCAAATGAAGTGTAAAAATATAATTAGGAAGGCAAAAAAAGAATTTGAAGAACAGCCAGCCAAAGACTCAAAAAGAAATAGCAATTTTTTGAAGTACATCAGAAGCAGGAAGCCTGCTAAACAACCAGTGGGGCCGCTGGACAATCGAGATGCTAAAGGAGCACTCAAGGCCATTGTGGAGAAACTAAATGAATTCGTTGCATTGGTCTTCACGGCTGAGGATGTGAGGGAAATTCCCAAACCTGAGCCATTCTTTTTAGGTGACAAATCTGAGGAACTGTCACAGATTGAGGTGTCATTAGAGGAGGTTTTGGAACAAATTGATAAGCTAAACAGTAATAAGTCACTAGGACTAGATGGTATTCACCCGAGAGTTTTGAAGGAACTCAAATGTGAAATTGCAGAACTACTAACTGTCGTTTGTAAACTATCATTTAAATCAGCTTCTGTACCAAATCACTGGGGGATAGCTAATGTGACACCAATTTTTAAAAAGGGCTCCAGAGGTGATCCCAGTAATTACAGGCTGGTAATCCTGACTTCAGTACCAGGCAAACTGGTTGAAACTATAGTAAAGAACAAAATTGTGAGACATATAGATGAACATAATTTGTTGGGGAAGAGTCAACATGGTTTTTGTAAAGGGAAATCATGCCTCACCAATCTACTAGAATTCTTTGAGGGGGTCCACAAGCATGTGGACAAGGAGGTTCCCGTGGATATAGTGTACTTAGATTTTTCAGAAAGCTTTTGACAAGGTCCCTCACCAAAGGCTCTGAAGCAAAATAAGCTGTCATGGGGTAAGAAGGTAGGTCCTCTCATGGATTGGTAACTGGAAGCTAGGAAACAAACGGTAGGAATAAATGGTCAATTTTCAGAATGGAGAGAGGTAAATAGTGGTGTCCCCAGGAGTCTGTACTGGGACCAGTCCTATTCAACATATTCATAAATGATCTGGAAAAAGGGGTAAAGAGTGAGGTGGCAAAATTTGCAGATGATACAAAACTGTAGTCTGCCTGGTACTTAACTATCTTGAGCAAAGAGCTACAAAAGGATCTCTCAAAACTGGGTGACTGGGCAACCAAATGGTAGATGAAATTCAATGTTGATAAATGCAAATCAATGCACATTGGAAAACCTAAACCTAACTATACATATAAAATGATGGTGTCTAAATTAGCTGTTACCACTGAAAAAAAGTTCTTGGAGTCATTGTGGATCGTTCTTTGAAAACATCTGTTGAATGTGCAGCAGCAGTCCAAAAAGTGAACAGAATGTTTGGAATCATTAAGGAAGTAGGGATGTAAAAGGTTAAGCGATAAGCATCAGACTTAACGATTAAACTCAGCTGCTGACCAGAGCCCAGGACTCTGCTTTCCCCAGGGGGTGGCGGCCAGGAGGGACACCTGGGGGTGATGGCCAGCAGCTGAGACCCCGCATAAAATGTGGATGGTGCTGCAGTACCCTCCCCCCCCAACTCTAGTTCCCCAATTAAACATCTAACCGTGTAACCAATAAAATTTTAATTGGTTACATGGTTACTTTTTTTTAACCATTATTTACATTCCTATAAGAAAGAGATAGATAATAAGACAGAAAATACCATATTGTCTCTATTTAAATCCATGGTACGCCCACATCTTGAATAGTGTGTGCAGATGTGGTCACCCCATCTCAAAAAGATATATTAGAATTGGAAAAGATACACAAAAGGACAACAAAAATTATTAAGGGTATGGAACGGCTTCCATATGAGGAGAGATTAATAAGACTGGGACTTTTTAGCTTGGAAAAGAGATGACTGACGGGGGGTATGATTGAGGTCTATAAAATCATGATTGGTGTGGAGAAAGTAAATAAGGAAGTGTGATTTACTCCTTCTCACAACATGAGAACTAGGGGTCACCAAATGAAATTAATAGGCAGCAGGATTTAAGCAAACAGAAGGAAGTATTTTTTCACACAACGCACAGTTAACCTATGGAACTTCTTGCCAGAGGATGTTCTGAAGGCCAAGGCTATAATAGGGTTCAAAAAAGAACTAGATAAGTTCATGGAGGATTGGTCTATGAATGGCTGTTAGTCAGGAGGGGTAGTGATGGTGTCCTTAGCCTCTGTTTGCCAGAAGCTGGGAATGGGCGACAGGGGATGGATCACTTGATGATTACTTGTTCTGTTCATTCCCTCTGGGGCACCTAGCATTGGCCACTGTTGGAAGTCAGGATCCTGGGCTAGATGGACCTTTGGTCTGACCCAGAATGACTGGTCTTATGTTCCTGGTTTCTTTTCAAGGCATTGGCATCCTATTCTGACATTGTTTAGCACTTTATTTAAAATTTACATTTGCTAAAGATTCACCACATACAGAAAATGTTAATGTTTGGCAAGGAAAGTTTGTTTGCATAAAGCTTTTCCATTTATTTTAATATTCTGAAGTTGTCTTTACTAATTTAGCTATGACAATAAATTATAAACATGTTCTATAGTGAAGCTTGCCATTCTTTGGCAGCTCAGACAATAAAAGTAAATCTAAAATCATCTTCATTATTGTTGATTTCCATTATCTTCCTTTTCTCTCAAAATATAGGAATATATAATGGCAGATCCTGCAACTGGACCCTAGTCCCCATGTGAAACAAGTTTCAGGATCAGGGCCTTGTAGTTACTTTGTATTTTTCAATATCATATTACTGAAAGATGTGCAGTGCAGTCTGATTGTTTTCTTCATTGGCAGCTGACCTAATTAGTCTGATAGTTAATACTCTGTGTGTGTACTGTGTTAACTATGTGTTAGACTGGCATTCTTGCATTTCAGTGGTGTATGATTCATTTCAAGTCTTTCTTACTCCTACCCATGGGTTAGGATGGATCCAAGATGAATCATACATGCATATATGTCTTGCAGCCAAAAACATGTAAGTGTGAAATAAATGGCTGAAAATTTGCACAACACTTTGAACACTTACTCCTTTATTTAGGATTTGTGGCATGATGTGTGAGTTACAATTCTTACCACCAAATAGGCTGGGTGGAAATGTAGCAAGTAGTACACTTGCACTATATCATGAAGACTGCAAATTGGAATCAGACCCCAGCATAGAAACAAAATAGATATTTCTGACTAAAAAATTATTATGTGGGTTGTGAGTAGAGGGTCCACACTGAAAATAGGAAATCCACTATCCTCTGAAACCTTCACGGCTAATTTAATGCCTGGAAAAACTGTGATTTCAGTGTCTGGTGAAGAAGCAATTGACCCTAAAATTGCTGCCTGGAGCTGAACCAACACTTTCAGCTTCATAACCGTTGTCTTGCACAAATGGAGAGGGTGAGGGTGGGGAGAGAGTACTTAAGGAGAGTAGTGAGAATTAAAAAAAAAAAAGTCTTGCATTAGACTACGTCTACAGAGCAATTATCTCCTTCTTACCACATGCTAGCTGCTTGATTTAGGGTATGTGCATAGCAGAAAATGTAGTAGTGACCTAGGTGATGGCCCACGTTTTCATTCCCACTTTCTATCGCTTCTGCAATATTTACAACACTCAGCATCCAAAAATCATGACATGGCTCAGATTTTAAATTTAAAAAATACATCTCTTTCACATGCCTTCTGATTTTTTTTTAAATGTATTTTAGTGGGAAGCTGCCTATACAAAATTTGTGTGTGATCATCTCAGGTTCAAAACTGAGCCTTATATACTCAGAAATGTAGGCTTCTCTGCTCACTATGTGGGGTCTCCATGTAGCCTCTCCTATCCCCTAGGGTGTGGAAAGTTGCCATTCTATCCCTCTCCATCTCTACCTAAACAAGATAGGTGTCTACCTCTCTGATATTCTCCCTCTATGCTTCCCCAAAGTCACTTGCCCCCTCTATTTCCCTCCGTTGCTCCTCACATTCTCCTTCTCTGCCCTACCACATCTCCCTGCATCCCTCCCACCACCTATGCGCTTTCCCTGCACCACTCTGTCAGCTGCTGCTTCCCCATGTTTTCTTGACTCCTCAGTTTCCTGATCAGTTTACTAACATCCACTTATCTGCACCTCTACCGTCTCTTCACCTGTCATCTGTCTAGCCTTCCCAGAGTGATTAAATGGCCACCATTTTTGCAGGGGGCAGTCTTGCTTTCACTTGCAAAGGCTGAGAGGATATAACAATTCTTGCTGAGCACAGCCTGTTGCTTCAGTCCTATGGACAGTAATGGTAGACAGTAGCCATTCTGGACAGGGGCAGAATGTCACAAGATTGAAGGCAGAAATCAGAAGTTAATAAGAAATCTTTCACAAGACCATCAGTAGAATTCTGAAAGTTGGCAATACTGCTTCCTCCTTCGCCCTGCGGCATTCTCTAAGAAAATTTGTTGGTTAGCAAGCTGGCAAATATATCCTCAGTTAAGTGTGTGTGTGTGTGTGTGTGTGTGTGTGTGTGTGTGTGTGTGTGGTTGGGGGGAGGGAGGAACACAGTTGAGAATATATTTGCTAATTTTATTTTTATGTGTGGAAAGCAAGGAAGATAAGTGTGGGAGGCTTCTCACACTGATTGCTTTGGGGGAAAATAGTGAACTACTTGTCACTTCTTCTGGGAGCATAAACTACAGGAGCCAACCTATAGTGGAAATTTTTCTAGGGTTATTTTTAAGAAAATGAGTTGTGAGCAATCAGGGTCTTTCATTTTTAGTGTGTTGCAGTGCAGTCAGTGGCATTGAAGTACATACTTCAGACAAACAGTAATTCTTGCCACAGTTGGCTACCGCTTAGTTTTATATCCAATACAATAGTATGTACTGACACTTGTAGCCTTTTGATTATAGACCTGAATGGGAATTCAGTTTTGGACCTGCCACAAATTGTGGCCATAGTTTTGCATCTACAGTTCATTCATGCTTTTCCTAGTCATTCACTTGTGGGTCCAAATTGAGTTCAAAATTGCACCTGAAAAAATGTAAGCCTGATGTTAAAAATGTAGTAGCCCATGAGCAGGTTGAACTCCTTTCATTTGGGTCACTTGCTCAGGGTTCATGACTGGTGTGCTGGGCTGTGTGTGGCTGCACCCGCTGACTTAAGGTAGTAATAACAAAATACGTGGTTTCTGCTTGGAACACACCTAGTATAAAAATTGTTCCTGCACCACTGTTCATGACACAGGCACGTTACAACTTTTGGTGATAGATTGCAATTGTGTCCTTAAAACATGGATTAAGCAATGTTGTCTACACATTCCTCTCTTTAATACTTATTGGATTGGAAAGTAAAACATTTAACGTTGGCTCATGGTCATATACCAACTAGAGCTTAGATGTAAAGAACTTTTACTTATTATGCTGAAACTGTTTGTGAAGATATAGTTAAGGTTGTGTTCAAATGTAGACAGAATGACTTGTTCATAATGCCTGATGTTAGAGAAAATCTTGTTGCTGCAACAACCCAGGATTCTTGGCTCTAGTAAAATGAGTCGTTATTGTGAAAGATAGTTATTGTGAAAGAAATAACTGATGAACAAAGGTGAAACATACATGTGTGTGTGACTAACTAGCCATTGTCTATTGAATACAAATATAATGGCCTCCTATCATCATATAATCTAGGATTCAAGAATCTGGTAGTAAATCTGGTTCTTGATGTTACAAATCCTGTGGCAGATTAGTAGTAATCTGTTACAATTTATATATCATTTCACTTCAAAGTGCTTTGCTTCATTTCAGCCACCAGCTAAATGTATTTACTTCTGGGATGAAATGTGGCAGTTTTATAACAGCGTTTTAGGAATAGAAATGACAAACACAGATTCAAGTTAAAAATGCATTGGGAATCCAGGTAGGTAAAATGTACTAAACTGTAATTTAGTCAAATTGGCATACAGCCAAGACACTAAACTGACACCTCTTTTTGCAAAGTGTCATGGGCAAGGCCAAAGTAGTGGATGGATGCAAGTGATCTAGGCCGTACAAAGGGAGTTGCGGTAAAACATTTGCATGAAGTGGTCGAAATAATTTATTAATATGCTATCTTTTTGCTTCTTGTAACTTGGCTCCTTTTGCTCACCATTGTATGCACCCGGGCGGGGGGGGGGCAAACTTTTTGGCCTGAGGGCCACATCTGGGTATGGAAATTGTATGGCGGGCCATGAATACTCACAAAATTGGGGGTTGGGGTGAGGGCTCTGGCTGGGGATGAGAGCTCTGGGGTGGGGATGAGGGGTTGGGGGTGCTCTGGGTTGGGACCAAGGTGTTTGGAGGGTGGGAGGGGGATCATGATTGGATCAGGGTTTGGGGTGCAGGAGGGGGTCAGGGGTGCAGGCTCCGGGCGGCGCTTACCTCAAGCGGCTCCGAAAAGCAGCGGCATGTCTCCCCCCATGGCTTCTACGCCGTGGCCAGGTGGCTCTGCGCGCTGCCCTGTACGCAGGCACTGCCCCTGCAGCTCCCATTGGCTGTGGTTCCCAGCCAATGGGAGCTGTGGGGGCAGCATGCAGAGCTCCTTGGCTTCCCCTATACATAGGAGCCAGAGTGGGGACATGCCCCTGCTTCTGAGAGCCGTGCGAAGCAAGGCAAGTCCCAGACCCCACTCCCCAGTGGGAGCTCAAGGGCTGGATTAAAACGTCTCGCGGGCTGGATGTGGTTCCTGGGCCATAGTTTGCCCCACCCTGGTATACACCAACATTCTTTACTTCCATAGTGTTAGTGTTTAGGGGACAATTTCCTGGTGCAAGTGCTGGAGGAACCAACTAGGGGCAAAGCTTTTCTTGACCTGCTGCTCACAAACAGGGAAGAACTAGTAGGGGAAGCAAAAGTGGATGGGAACCTGGGAGGCAGTGACCATGAGATGGTCGAGTTCAGGATCCTGACACAAGGAAGAAAGGAGAGCAGCAGAATACGGACCCTGGACTTCAGAAAAGCAGACTTTGACTCCCTCAGGGAACAGATGGGCAGGATCCCCTGGGAGAATAACATGAAGGGCAAAGGGGTCCAGGAGAGCTGGCTGTATTTTAAAGAATCCTTATTGAGGTTGCAGGAACAAACCATCCCGATGTGTAGAAAGAATAGTAAATATGGCAGGCGACCAGCTTGGCTAAACAGTGAAATCCTTGCTGATCTTAAACGCAAAAAAGAGGCTTATAAGGAGTGGAAGATTGGACAAATGACCAGGGAGGAGTATAAAAATATTGCTCAGGCGTGCAGGAGTGAAATCAGGAAGGCCAAATCACACTTGGAGTTGCAGTTAGCAAGAGATGTTAAGAGTAACCAGAAGGGTTTCTTCAGGTATGTTAGCAACAAGAAGAAAATCAAGGAAAGTGTGGGCCCCTTACTGAATGAGGGAGGCAACCTAGTGACCGAGGATGTGGAAAAAGCTAATGTACTCAATGATTTTTTTGCCTCTGTCTTCACGCACAAGGTCAGCTCCCAGATTGCTGCACTGGGCAGTACAGCATGGGGAGAAGGTGACCAACCCTCTGTGGAGAAAGAAGTGGTTCGGGACTATTTAGAAAAACTGGACGTGCACAAGTCCATGGGGCCGGATGCGCTGCATCCGAGGGTGCTAAAGGAGTTGGCGGGTGAGATTGCAGAGCCATTAGCCATTATTTTTGAAAATTCATGGCGATCGGGGGAGGTCCCAGATGACTGGAAAAAGGCTAATGTAGTGCCCATCTTTAAAAAAGGGAAGAAGGAGGATCCGGGGAACTACAGGCCAGTCAGCCTCACCTCAGTCCCTGGAAAAATCATGGAGCAGGTCCTCAAGGAATCAATTATGAAACATTTAGAGGACAGGAAAGTGATCAGGAACAGTCAGCATGGATTCACGAAGGGGAAGTCGTGCCTGACTAACCTAATTGCCTTCTATGATGAGATAACTGGCTCTGTGGATGAGGGGAAAGCAGTGGATGTCTTATTTCTTGACTTTAGCAAAGCTTTTGATACTGTTTCCCACAGTATTCTTGCCACCAAGTTAAAGAAGTATGGGCTGGATGAATGGACTGTAAGGTGGATAGAAAGCTGGCTAGATCGTCGGGCTCAACGGGTAGTGATCAATGGCTCCATGTCTAGTTGGCAGCTGGTTTCAAGTGGAGTGCCCCAAGGGTCGGTCCTGGGGCCGGTTTTGTTTAATATCTTTATTAATGATCTGGAGGATGGTGTGGACTGCACTCTCAGCAAGTTTGCAGATGACACTAAACTAGGAGGCGTGGTAGATACACTAGAGGGTAGGGATCGGATACAGAGGGACCTAGACAAATTAGAGGATTGGGCAGAAAAAAACCTGATGAGGTTCAACAAGGACAAGTGCAGAGTCCTGCACTTAGGACGGAAGAATCCCATGCACTGCTACAGACTAGGGACCGAATGGCTAGGTAGCAGTTCTGCTGAAAAGGACCTAGGGGTCACAGTGGACGAGAAGCTGGATATGAGTCAACAGTGTGCTCTTGTTGCCAAGAAGGCTAACGGCATTTTGGGCTGTATAAGTAGGGGCATTGCCAGCAGATCGAGGAACGTGATCGTTCCCCTTTATTCGACATTGGTGAGGCCTCATCTGGAATACTGTGTCCAGTTTTGGTCCCCACACTACAAGAAGGATGTGGAAAAATTGGAAAGAGTCCAGCGGAGGGCAACAAAAATGATTAGGGGTCTGGAGCACATGACTTATGAGGAGAGGCTGAGAGAACTGGGATTGTTTAGTCTCCAGAAGAGAAGAATGAGGGGGGATTTGATAGCAGCCTTCAACTACCTGAAGGGGGGTTCCAAAGAGGATGGAGCTCGGCTGTTCTCAGTGGTGGCAGATGACAGAACAAGGAGCAATGGTCTCAAGTTGCAGTGGGGGAGGTCCAGGTTGGATATCAGGAAAAACTATTTCACTAGGAGGGTGGTGAAACACTGGAATGCGTTACCTAGGGAGGTGGTGGAGTCTCCTTCCTTGGAGGTTTTTAAGGCCCGGCTTGACAAAGCCCTGGCTGGGATAATTTAGCTGGGAATTGGTCCTGCTTTGAGCAGGGGGTTGGACTAGATGACCTCTTGAGGTCCCTTCCAACTCTGATATTCTATGATTCTATGATTGGAGGTACTGGGGGGAAGGGATGACAAGTGACTCAGCAACTGCCATCCATAGGAGTGTGGAGTATTAATGATGTTTGCTGGTTACAGTCTCCTTAGAGCCAGTAGATTATTTTTTCCCTGTTGCCCCATTAAGGACATTATTTCAGCACCAAGTCAAAGGGAAAAAGTACCACCTTTTGCATTGCCAGTTCTGCTTTTTGCAGTGCTTTGAGTCCTTTGGACATATAAACACTGATCATGCCAGATTCTGCTTACCTTGTGAGATCTGATCAGATCCGAGCCCAATATAGAGACAATGCGACCTATTATAGTGCTTTATATTTTCTGAAGACACTTGAAAACACATCCCTGAGCGCAGCAAGTTTCAGTGCTGTAAAGCGCCAGTGTAGACAGTACACCTGCACTGGGAGCTACGCCCCTCGTGGAGGCGACCACACCAGCCACCTTAAAGCACTGCTGTGTAGACTAGCCCTTGGTTTGAAGAATTTGGGCAGGCCAAAACTATCTGATGGGCAGATTATTACAAACCAGATAAGCGCTCCACACCCCAACCCCCTGCCCCAGCCCTGAGCCATCTCCCACACCCTAACTCCTGGCCAGACCCTGTACCCCAACCCCCAGCCTGCTCCTGCATCCTAACTTCCTCCCAGGTCCTGCACCCCCAGCCCTGTACCCCCTCTCCCACCCTAAGTCCTGGCCAGACCAGGCATTCTAACTTTTTCTACATTTTTATTTATAAAGTGCTCTTATCCAAAGTGCTTTACAATAGGTAGCTAACGGTACAAACAATATTTGGAAAGATCAGTAAGTAGTCTGCCTAGACCCTCAGTGATTTTCAAGTGGTCTGTGGAAAAATAAGTTAGACTACAAAAACAATCAAGGTACCTCACTTTTTCATTTACTTCCTATTACTTATAGGAGGAGGATGAAGAAAAAAAGAATGAAAAACGGGGGCGGGGGAGAAAGTATTCCTTTTTCTTGGCTGGGTCCCAAGGAGGGGCCCCAAAAATGAAGCTGAGCACAGGGCCCCACTAACTCTAAATCCACCACTGGGTTAGGTATGCGTATTATCTGTGAAAATGGCATTCCTTTTCTATGCACCATGTAGCTGCAGTCTTTGCTGCCCAGAATTGTCAAATGAAAAGAATACAAGTAAAAGATGCATTATTCTTCTAAAGCCTCGTTATGATTTCATCTTTGACAGATCACTATTAAATCTTAATTTTTTTCAGTGCTAAACTATGCCATCATGTTTCTTTGGTACTGGATTATTTTATGGAGAGAATTTTTCTGTGTTCAATCCAGTTAGTCAATGATAGAAACCATTCTGTAATGTAAACCAATTTAATGTTTGTTTTTTACATAAAACAATAACATTGTTATCGAATTACTAAATTGCTTTTCTTTTTCTTTTCTGTTTTTATCAATTGTTATGACTGACTGCAACATGAACCTGATACACTGGATGAAACTCTGGCACATGGAATGTGGATAATTTTGGGGTGAGTCTTAGAATCATCTTAAAGTCATTGATTTTTTTTTCTCTTCTCAGTGGAAGGAAAAGAGCATTAGTAAACTTGGACTGGATTTAATGAGAGCTCTAGTTTGTGGGCCACAAAGAACTGCATGAGTGTAGAAGCAAGATGCAACTTTTATTGAATCTGATGCTTATGTGGCTTGGGTCTATTTTCCCCTAAGCTCTGTTTTGATATTGGCAGAGATGTGGAAGATAACATTAAGAGGATTAATTCTAAATGATAAATTTTTTATGAGCTTTAGTATTTATCACTCTTGCGTAATAGTTGACATGAAAATAATTTCTAAACTATTCTATGAAGCTTACAAATAATTGATTGCACCTAAGGTTTCCTAGGTTTATAATATTGCTTCTGTAAACCATTCAAATAAAAAAATAATTCACTGTGTGACTTTTCAGAAATATACTGTGCAAATCAGTTCATTTTCTCATAATACCACTGTTGCTTGTGGCATGAATCCCTAGAAGAGGTATATAACATTGTTGACTTGTTTGCATTAAATACTGTACTACATTCCTGTGTGTGTAAAGGATTTCCAACCCAACTAGTCTGTGAGATTGTTTAAAAGTAATGCAGCATAGCTTCTCCATATTCTTCACACAAATTGAGGGTAGAATACCAATGCCAAGGTAACTATGATTTCTCTCTGCAGATGAGGCTAGCATCTAGCATTCTGGACTTTCAGTTAAAGGTGGTTAGACTGCTGCAGATAAAACCATTTGCTGCAAACATATCAGCCAAGAGACCCATTCCAGAAACATGTTTGGAATTCTTAATATTCACTCAGAATTGTTATAGGAATAAGGTTGCCTCTTTGAAAAACTTAACTCAAAATGTTTTTTGGTTTTAGAAAGCTTTAAACATAACTCTTGGAATTATCCATGTGACTCTTATTTTGATAGACATTTGTGACACAACAGCATGAATCTTGCATTTAGGGCGAACAGATTGAATTTTATGATTAGTGGGCACAATTCAGGAAAGCATCTCGGATCTGAACAGAGATGAGCATCATCAATGATTTAGATAAAGGCATAAAGAATATACTTATAAAGTTTGTGGATGATACCAAGCTGAGAGGGGATGCAAGTGCTTTGGAGGATAGGATTTTAATTCAAAATGATCTGGAAAAACTGGAGAAATGGTCTGAAGTAAATAGGATGAAATTCAATAAGGCCAAATGCAAAGTACTCCACTTAGGAAAGAACGAGCAGTTGCACGCATACAAAATGGTAAATGACTGCCTAGGAAGGAGTACTGTAGAAAGGGATCTGGAGGTTATAGTGGATCACAAGCTAAATATGAGTCAACAGTATAACACTGTTGCAAGAAAGGCAAACATCATTCTGGTATGTATTAGTAGGAATCTTATAAGCAAGATACGAGAAGTAATTCTTTGGCTCTACTCAGTGCTGATTAGGCCTCAACTGGAGTATTGTGTCCAGTTCTGGACTTCACATTTCAGGAAAGATGTGGACAAATTGGAGAAAACACAGAGAAGAGCAACAAAAATGATTAAAGGTCTAGAAAACATGACCTATGAGGGAAGATTGAAAAATTTGGTTTGTTTAGTCTGGAGAAGAGAAGACTGAGAGGCGGAATAACAGTTTTCAAGTACATAAAAGGTCGTTACAAGGAGGAGGGAGGAGAAAAACTGTACTCTTTAACCTCTGAAGATAGGACAAGAAACAATGGGCTTAAATTGCAGCAATGACAAAAACTTCATAACTGTCCGGGTAGTTAAGCACTGGAATAAATTGCCTAGGGAAGTTGTGGAATCTCCATCATTGGAGATTTTTAAGAGCAGGTTACAAAAACACCTGTCAGGGATGGTCTAGAATAGATAATATTTAATCCTGCCATGAGTGCAGGGGACTGGACTAGATGATCTCTTGTGGTCCCTTCCAGTCCCATGATTCTATAAGCATATGCTTACCCTGAATTAGAGCCATAAAACATAACCGAAAATTCAAAAGTGGTATCCTCTAGATTTCCCACTAAAATGCAAGTAGTGTGGAAATGTGAGTAGATGCTTCTGTTCTGATGTTTTAATTCTCTGTTAAACGTGCACAGACTTTGTCATTAGCTGCTCTTTGATGTATTGTAGTTGGATTTAGTTATTTGTAAATTAACCCCCTTTCTTATTGATTTCTATCTGATATGCACCAAAGATCTCTCTTCCATCCCCTCTTCAGATGCCTAGGTCTTAGAAGCAGAGGGAGATTATCTGGGCTACTTCTAATACAACAGAAGAGGGTTAGTTGTGGCTTCTATAAGAGCTTATCAGCTAGAGGGGATTGCTCAGAACCATTAAGGAACCCCAGCTTGTCACTCCCCCTTTTCACTAACTAAACCGGTTCCATCCATGGCACTCCCCACCCCTGCTGGCCTGGGGGCAAGAGAATGAAGGACAAGAACCCCATTTGGAGAAGACAAACATGGCTTTTTAAAGAATTCCCTAATAAAAATTAACAAAAAATAAATTTGTTGTACCTTTCCAGAGTGATGCCTTTTAATCCCTTTTTATTGACCCTGTGCTCATACTGTAGAGCTTTTTGTCTCAAAGCAGTAATATGAGTTCAGGGTCCTGGAGGGTAATGACCTTAATCATTTTCCATATGTTGTTTCATGCTGGGTGAACATATGTTGCACTGTTACTTCTTCTCATGGATACCTGTTATTCCTCAGAAATGTAGCTAAAAATGCAGTTAAGTGGCCTTCTGCATGACTGATGCAAGGTAATTTCATAACTGAGTAGCAGTGGGCTCTGTAAATGAGCTGCTTCAGATTCCCCTTCTTTGATGTGCTAAGAAGCCTTCATCAACTTGAGAGAGTAATGACTCCTGTGCCCAGGAATATGTTGCATATTTTCTCTGCTATACATACTAATAAAATCTCAAGTCTGAGAACTATTGAAATATATTGTTCACTACCAAACTTAAGCAGGTATTTCATTTTACTTTTAGGCTACCTTAGTTAATATTTTACAATGTAAAAGTATAACTGACTGTTCATATGCTGCATATACAGATGCAACGTTTAATACCTTGTTTTGTGGGGCAGAGGTGCTTCCTCGTACTGTTATAACTAACGATGATTAAAATGGACAAACTTTGTTTCACCCAGTTTTCATTGTTGTAGTTTTGATTATATCTGGGGCTGAGAAAAAGCAATCTGGTTATATTTGAATGTCACCAAAATATAATACATTTATAACAAAAATGTAACAATTAGAAGAGCCTGAGGCTTGGTAAACAAGCTAAGTGGCAGGGGAGTGTTGTATGTCTGGTGACAGCATGGTTAGTTAGTGGTTCTGAATAAAGTTCACTTTAAGCACACTCTCACAACAGAAATGTGATATACCACAAAATCCATGCCAAACTATTGGCACACCTGGCAACCTTTACTCATTCAGCTGCTGTCTTGAAATCTTGTACGCTCCTTGCTTTCTTGTGGTCAAAGAATTCTTTGCAGTCTGATCTTGAAGAGAATCCTAGGTTATCTGATGTGAAAGCGGTAGTCAAACCAGGATACAAGAGTGTTTTGGGGTTTGTTTTTTTTTGTGCCTAATTGAAATGCCTTTATAAGGCATTTTTAAATGGTGGGTTCTCAGCACTTTCTGAACACTGGGTTTCTTTAAGGTGTCTCAGGTTAGGCATGGAGAATTGCTAGTTACATTTGAAAACTTTGAACCTAAGATCTTCTGAGATCCTATGAGAGCGATATTGGGATATCAGCAAATGTAAGATGCAGATTGTTTTGGGAGGAAAAGGGTGTTGGTGACGTCATAGAAAATGTGTGAGTTGGTGGTTGTGTGGAATCAACCAGAGCACAGGTTGTAAAAGAAGCGAAGGGAAGAGAACTGGGAATGGATTGGGAGGCTAAATGGATGGAAGAGATGAGATTTCAGGAAGAATTTGCACATTGTAAGGTGCAAAGTTGGTATGTGGAGGGGAAGAGACTTCCTAGCAACTTGTATATACTCTGAATAAGCATCCAAACTTTAGGGAGGTGACTTCTCAAAATGGAACCACTCCACCAAGCGCTTTGAGTTCAGCTACTGCTGGAAAGAATAGAAAGCCTGAGGACACTGAATTTGTTAGAAACATGTTAAATAGTCCATGTCTCTCTCTCTTTTTGAACTGCTTGAATTAAACAGATTTTGTTAATCATTTTTTGGTTTGTGAAGGGGCCTAGGATAATTTACAAGTAGCTTTTCCCTTGCTTCATATAACCCAACAAATGGGTGGAGGAGGTTGGTGCGGTGTCCCCAAGACAGTGGTTAAAATATAGATTTAGCAACTCCAAATGAGATTTCAGAGGCTTTGACCCACCACTTTATTCTACGCCTCCTTTTTCTACCACTATCCCATCTGCTCCCACCCACATAGCAGCTGAATTCTCTATGCTTGTCCTGTGGTGACCTGATCATGACCAACTGCGACCAACACTAGAGGTCAAAAACACAGTATATGCTGCACACTTCCATTTCCAGAGGCTGAACGCACAATGACCATAATATTCTCATCATCCCCTATGAGAAGCTAAAGCCCTGAGGTTTCTCCTCCACTTGAGTCTTGAGTATGGCTGTGTACAGTGCCTGTCCTCAGAGTTGTATTTAAGGAACAATTGTGTCTTAATGTTCACTTTTCTGTTAACCTCATATACTATGCAGGCAGATCAAGCTGAAGAATTTGCCTTTTATTTTTATTTTCTTTTACATATATGCCTAGGCTTTTTTTTGTGTGTGTTTTTTTTTTTTTTTTTTTTTTTTTTTTTTTTTTTTTTACCATAGCTGTTCATTTTCAGTTGTTGCCTGGATAATAGTGCTGATGAACAAGTATTTAGTCTGACACACAAAGGCTTCGCTGTAAAGAAAATGAAGCAGAGAAAATTACTGTGGCAAAGGTTTCTAAATTATACTTGAACAGGAAGATGTTGATAAGGAAGTAGTTTAAAAATTACTGTTTAGAGAAGGGGAAGAATGCTCTTATGACCTGTATTTTAGCTATCAGCAAAATGAGGAAACAATTGATTCATAAGGTCAGTGAGGTAATTTTGGTGCTAATAAAGTAACTGCTCTGTTGAATCCAGTGCCTGATCCAAAGCCCATTGAAATAGTCATTCCGCTGTTGTCAGTGGGCTTTGGATCAGGCCACACATGAGTATAAGTGCAAGTTATTTTCATTTGCTTTGAAAATAAAAATTTAATTGTATATTTTAAGTACTTGCAAAACATATTTGTTTTACTTCCACTTGGGCAGGCTGAAGATTTTTTTAATTAACGTATGTATTGAAAATGCATGTAGTATAATAGTGCTACTGTTGGGACAGAATAAAAAATAATTTAGAAGTTTTAGTATTGTAACCAACTATATCCTTATTGAAGCTAATGACAAAAATCCCGTTGTCTTTGAAGGGAGCAGGGTTTAGGTCCATGAGCCCTCATGCTGCAAAGCAGTCCAGATGCAGTTAAAGGTCCACCTACCCAGATGGTTTTGTAGGATAAGGGCCATTGTTTGTGAGAAACTTTTTTGAAGATTTAAATAAAAGGCATGGTCTACTAGCAGTAAATCCTTCACATAATATCCTTCAGCTTGTTTCGAACCATCAGTACTAAGTAGCTAATGTAATAGTTATAATCCATATATTATTTATGGTCCCTTTTCCTCATCCAGGATGTGGGATAAAGAAAACACACTGTACAAATCTTTTAACCGAATAACGAATAAGCAGGATATTTCTTTGATGGCTGAGCCCCTCCCTATAAACACTTCAGTTCTGCTTCTGGAAATTGTATTTAGGATCCAACAGCTATTTTACTGATTATGGATTAGTAGTAATGTCCTCTGGCAAGACCTGTCCTGCCAGGTCACTTATGAAAAGTACTAAGGCAAATGACCACCACAAAATATAGCTTCTGTGATTAATTTAGTGTTAGCAGAACAAATCACTGATTATGAACAAAATGAAGTTTCTTGTAATGAAGCATGAAGGCACTTAGCTCTGTCTTAACCTTGATTAGCCCATATTCATAGCTTTGTTGGAAATGAGTTAAGTGAGGCCAATGGCCTGTACTGTTCAAAGGTTAAAGTAATCCACAATAGTTCAACTGTCAGCAAAATTGAACCTTGTATAGACTAGGTTTTCATGTAAGGCCTTAAACTACTTTTATTGTTCCCTGAGCTGATAGATATTAGCTGACATGTCCTTTATCAATCTGAGAAATGGGCAAGGGTTGCCTGTTTCTGAGTTGTATCTGAACTTTGCCTTTTGAGACAGGTTAGACAACAGTCTAGCTGAAATACTGCAGAAATTGCAGTCTTTTGTAATGCAGCCTCAGATAACTGTTTGGATTTATCCAGTAGCTGTGAGTGATTACCAAGTTAGATATTGTATCTTAGAAGGTTTTTTTCCCCTCTTTCTCTCACACTCTCCAGAATGGCTGTACACGGGTATTATGCTGTTGCATCCTATTTTTAACACCAAAGCTCATTTACCATAGCTAAGCATAGGGTGTGTTGTGTTCAGTGAACTGGCATTTTATCAAAGGCATCCCAACATTTTTTAGGTTTCTGATTATAACTAGTGAAAGCTAAGCAAAATTCAGTTAAATTTAAGCTTTTATAGATAGGAAAATACTAGCGTAGTCTGAGTCAATATATTTGTATGTCAAAATGGAGATATTTGACTAATTGATTTTACTCCTCCATCCGTCTCAATACATTGTTTGTCATATGGCACTTTAAGTTACTGTTTCTAGTTTACCAAACTACTGTAGCTCTTTTCTTTTCAAACTAATATAAAATGTTTCTGGAAAATTCACATTCTTCTAAATCCATTTTTACTACTGCCCAGTGTTAAAACCAGTGATTTTTATTCAGAGATATAATTGTCTAGTATATATTTTGGCTGTAATGATGATTGCCACAGATGTTTGATTTTTTTTGTCATGTTTATTCATAACCAGATATTGCAATTGACTTATAAGAAGATGTTGTAAGGATAGTTTTCATTCTCAGTTTTGGGAAGTGGGCTCCACCTAGTGTTTAAATTATAGGATTAAATTTCTCAAATTTGTTTTCTTGAATGCCCTTGTTATATAGTTAAAGGACACAGAAGCAAGTTGACATGGGTATAATTTTCAGTAATGGTTATCTAAACTAGGAAGTTTGTAGGTACAGTTAGTATACTAATGATGATGACCTGCAATACTGAAATGGTTATAATCTTTCACAGAGAAAATATAATATTCCTGTTCTATACAATTCCTGTTTATATACAACGGCAGGCAAGCATTTTAAAAAGAAATTAAAACAGCATGGCAATAATATGTTCCTAGATATTTTGCGGTTGATTGCCATATATTTTTTTCTGATGTGGCACATTAGAAAACAGCATGATAGTTGATTAAAATCTGATGCAGAAAAACGAATTAGAGTTCTTTTAAAAAGGCAATAAATGTGCGACAGTTTATCTGGATTAATATTGAATCAACAAAATATTTTTACTGTATACAATACCTGTTCATTAACACACACGTTCTGCCTATATTTCTTAATTACACCATAATTTTTCAGTAAGAGCAATTTATAGTTAGTCTTTGAGTGGTTGCAGATGTGTATTCCACTCAGGTGCATGAGTGCCCAGCACACCAAAGCCAGAGAACTTTGCTAAGCAGTGCTCATAGGGATGGCGCTTGAGCCCTGTGCCCCCTCTGCTGGCTTTTTAAGATTAGTGCTGCCCTGACCACCACCAGCACCCCCCGCACCCCCACCCCTCAGTTCCTTCTCACCACCTGTGGCTAGAGTTGAAGTATTCTATGTGAGATTTAGCTCACGCGTTCTTTTTTTATCCTCATTCTTTTCTGGGAATTTAATTTATTGTATATAGTTAGTGTAGCTCAGTGGTACCCCTTATGTTTAGTTACAGTAGTTAGGCTAGATAGTTAATTGTCCTGGATAATGCCCTCCCTGGGGTTTAAATATGTGGAGTTGCTATCCCCAATAGTGACCACTCTCACTCACTCTCACTCTGTCTGTGGTGCTGAGAGAAGGGCATATTAAGAAAAAGTGCTCGCTTTGCAAGTCCGTTTAAGAAGTGGCTAGATACTTGCATCTGAAACAGCGCTTCTGAGAGCAGATCATGAGGCCCACTTTGGCACCAGGGACCTCCTCAGATTGCCTGGTCCCACTTTGAAGTGTGGCTCCTGCCTCAAGAGTCAGTGCTTCCCTTATCCGGAAGAGGGGTTCCCTTGCATCACCATTGGTACTGGGATCGGCACCATTCCTGCAGTAAGGATGTGGGTCCTTGGCCTGCTACCTACTGGCCACTAATGTCTCACCCCTATTCCTAGTTGTCTCCAGGGAATCCTTGGTATGTCCCTTGGTCTGGGAAATCCCACTCTTCGGAAGACCTGGGCAGGATTGCTGATTCCAGCTGTGGTTTCTCTCCCTGAGCTGCCTCTATTACAAGTGTAATCAGAGGTTATTCTTCCTGAGTCACTCCAGACTGACTGTCTCTTGCAGATTATAATTTAATAACTGTTGGGATAGTTAAGCACTGGAATAAATTGCCTAGGGAGGTTGCCTGTGGAATCTCCATCATTGGGGATTTTTAAGAGCAGGTTGGACAAATACCTGTCAGGAATGGTCTAGATAATACTTAGTCCTGCCTTGAGTGCAGGGGACTGGACTAGATGACCTCTCGAGATCCCTTCTGGTTCTGTGATTCTATTCTTGGTCTCCATGGCCTCAGCAAATATGTGATGTTCCATATGGTCCACTCTAGCAACTATCCTCCTTACAATTGAATCACAATGACTGGTTTACTGCCATAGACCTTCGGGATGCTTATTTCCACATGGCAATTCTCCTGAGCCATGGGAGACTTAAGAGTTTTTTTTTTTTATGGCAGGCCATCACTATCAATACACCATGCTTCGCTTCAGCCTATACTCAGCATCTTGTTTTTTTACAAAATGCATGACTCAATAGTTTCACAATTTCACCTTCACCAAATGATTTACTTTTCAGTGTTCGTCACTCATTGGATGTGAAATGAGGCTTAGTGTTCTACCTAGATAGAACTAAGCTTCCTAGGAACTTAGCATCACTTCATTCTTTTGTATCCTGTGAGGATCAAATGAGTGATCAGGTGGTCTCTGTACAAACCATTTCCAGATGGATAACTTCCTGTATTACATCAGCATATGACATATTCCTCCCTACATTGGGGCAGGAATCCCCAAATGGTCTGTTAAAACACTTTTTTGCCTATTTTGTGCTACAGGAGTGATTGGAGAACGGGGTCCAAGATCTGGTCCTGTATCTTTGGCAAAAGGCCGGTTCTTATTTCATCTGTAAAACATTCAAAGTTTACAGATTTTCCAGCTCAAGCCTGTCTGTGCTTAAACAGCAAATATAACACGAACCATCTGGTGTCTAAATATTTTCTACTGAAATGTGTGTTGGGTACGGTGCCCATTTTAAAATAGTAAGTTAGTAGCTGTGGTGGTGGCTCAGCGTGCTGAGCACTAAGTTAAACTGCACTACGTTTGAATTTGTACAGTTCAAACTAAGCTCCAGATTGTACCTCCTGACTCCATGGAGGGGTGGGGTGGGGGGGAGGGAGAAACACCACAGCTCCCTGTCTGCAGCGGAGGGGAGGGGGAGACTAAGGGGGAGAGAAGAATGTAGGGTAGGGTGTTTCTCTGACGCATAATTCCCACCTTTCCTTTCTCTCTCTGCCCACCCACTTCCCCAGAACTTGTGGAACCCCCCTTGCTGGAGCATAGAATTCACACACAAGGAGAGAGTACAGTTAAGCCATGACCAGGGATAGGAGGAAAAGATTAATTCATTATTAACTCTTGTTTTCATCTTGCTCCACTCTCTGGGCTCTCTCTAAGAGGGCAAGGATTCAGGGACAATGGCAAGAAGCCTGGCTTCAAGAACCCAGTCCTAGGAAAGCTGGAGTGGGGATAACCTCACAACTAGTTTCAGAGTAGCAGCCGTGTTAGTCTGTATCTGCAAAAAGAACAGGAGTATTTGTGGCACCTTAGAGACTAACAAATTTATTAGAGCATAAGAGGTGGGCTGTGGTCCACGAAAGCTTATGCTCTAATAAATTTGTTAGTCTCTAAGGTGCCACAAGTACTCCTGTTCTTCTTCTCACAACTAGTGCAGATGCAAAGTGCCTCTGGAAGACCCACCCAAGATCAATTTGGAGACCTAAAGCTCTGCTGCATCAGATGGTGGGGAAGGCAACCTCATGCCATCACACCCAAAGGAATAATGTCTACAAAATTCTGTGAGTTTTCATTGCCCCATGTGGGAGGTTTCCTTTATACAACAAGGCTTAGTCTTGTCCTTTGTAATTGGTAGAGATGGTCAAAAAATGAAATTGCAGTTAAAAAAATGAATTTTAAATTTTCCATAGTTTTGTCATTATTCAAACAATTCCATGTTACGAGAAAATATTACAAGTGTATAATTAGTTTCCCTGCTCCTTCACAAGATAACCCTTCACTCCCAAAAGGGAGCACGAGGCCCACAATTTTCATTGGCATTGTGTCCTAAATTTTGTAAGCAAATGCATTTCTTTGTTACTTATAATGTGTTTAAATTACTAAAAATAAAATGTTTGTAAATCCCGTTTTCTTTTTTGCTGTTTGTGGTGCTTACTTTTTGCATTTCTCCTTGCTTGAACAATTAAAATGAATGCAATTTTGTTCCACTTTAAGCTTCTTAGCACTTCTGGGGATTGTTTATTTAGAAGCAGTAATTTCCACTGGAATTTCAAAGCAAAAACATGGAAACCTTTTTTGTTAGACTTAAATTCATTAAAAGTTTGGGTTTTTGTAATCTACATTTTGGACAAAACTTGAGTTCATGATGCCCATCTTAAATCTACTTGTAAGACGTAGTGGTTTGATTTTTTCCCCCTCTCTTTTAGAATGTGAGTAAAATTGAATTGATGCATAGAGCACACTGCCCACAAAACAACTTACATAGGGACTATTGGCACAATTATTTGAATGTTAAAATTTATCATAGTCCAGAAGGACTTGACACCTCTTAAGACCTGTAGTGAGGTGTTGCAGGAATCAGCTATTGTAGTGGATACTAGTAGAATAAATGGGCCTAACATTTTTCAGTAGTCATATACAACTTTATTTTCAGTCCATTAAAAGCATAAGGTACAATAATAATATTTCCAACAGTTGGTGGTGATCAAAATAGCTTGGTGGTAGTTCTGGAGCAGTTTAGGATTAAGGGTGTTAATAAGTGACCCTACAAAGGTCTCTATTGGGGTTTTAGTTTGTTTACCTTGGTACAGAAAAGACCACGAGGAGGTAACATTTTGAAAGAGGCTAAATTTAGAAAATTGAATGCTAAGTTGAAAATGAAGTAAAAACAAAATGGAAAATTTACAAGAATGGTTTATTGTGATTTATGTTCTGTATAAGAATTGTTCAGTGTTGAAGTGTAGAGTAATGAGACAAACACCAAATAATCAGTCTATCCTGGGAAAAGGTAATATGGAAGATAATCTGGAAAAAAGAAGTGGAACAATTTTCAAAATAATTGCCGCCATAAACTGTTTACTTTAACAAGAAAAGCAAAACAAGTTTTGGGAATTTGGAATGATTATTTTGGCAGAAGGAAATCACATTTGGAGCTTTCTGTGCAAATATTGGTCACCCTATTGTAGGACAGGAATTGCTGAGATGACAGTGCAGTAGACAACAGAATAAGATTAATCAGGTGGTTGAGGTTATGAAGAAAATGTGGTCTTGACTTATTTAGCCTAGAAGAAAAAGAGGGGTATTTTGGGTATGGGCAACCTTAAAATAAAAGGGATGACCTGATGATAATTGTTAGAGAACTATTTCGCTCTGTAACTTGAGTTCATGAGTGTGAACTAGTATATGAAGCATCCAGTCAGAATTTCTTTACAGTATAGGTGGCAGGAATGTATACCAAATTGTTTAAGTAATTAATAAAGGTAGGCAGTTTATATCAGCTAATCAGAGAACTACATTGTTTGGGTTTTTGGGGGGTGGGGGGTGGGGGGAAGTATGAAGGGAAAAAATGCACTATTATATCAAATAACTAGATTATTGGTGTTAAGATAAGAGACTTAATTAGATCTACATTTCTTGCGTTTGTGAAGGCAGTCTTTGATGTCTGAACACATTATCACATTAGAATGGATTTTTTACCCTGTATGCTAGAAACATCATCATTAGGTTGCAATACGTGCACACAGTTGATTGTTTGTTTTGTTCTGTTTGAAAATGACACCTAATCAGTGGTCAGTTTTTTCCCCTTTGTTTCTCAATTTCCTGATTCTAAAAACAAGAATGTAATGTCTTCGCGTGAAGGATTGTTCAGAGCAACTGCTAATCTGTTGAGTCTACACCATCATGTAATGCAACTTTAGAGATGTGTGCTGTCGAAGTCTAATGCCAGTAAATAGACACATTCTGCTCTACAGTAAAGAGAGTTAGACAACTTTATTACCCAAAGTGGGCGAGATTGTTTTTGTTGCTTAAATTTATTTATTTTTGGAGTGCATCAGAGAAAGAGGAGTTGGTTATATAGCAGGTTGCCAGCATACTGCATTCTTATTGTGCTTGCAGAAAATTTGGGATAATAATGGAATGGTCCTGTATTGTCTAAAATACCTCATTATGAAGCACTTTTCCTTTTTATAGCTGTTTAAATGGTTTTTTTCAATTAATCCAATTTTTAGTTATTAATTTGGTAGGCATTTATTTGCCTGTTGTAATTGTTATAATTTCTTCTCTGTCTGGTCACTACCACCTCACATTAGAATCATATTACTGAATCTAATTTAAAAATTGCTCAGGCTAATAAAGAAGAGGTTAGCTGTAAGTGTTTTGTTGGCTCAATCCAATCTGTGTTCTTTGCATTCACTCTGGGTTTGTATCTAGCTCTTCAGTGCTGACAAGTGCCATTTAGCTTCATTTATTCATTATGGGAAAAACAATTTTAAAAGGTTAGTTACTAAGGCTACCTTCTGAAGAGGAAATAAATGAAATTGTCTAGTCCTAGAGACATAAATTGTATAACCTAATATCAAAATCCAGAATAACATGCTTAAGTCAAATTACCACTATTAAAAATATTAGAGGCTCGTGTTATGAAAAACGAGGCTATCACCTTCCATCTATAATAGTTTGTAAGGCAAATAAGCTAAAAATACATTGTGCAGAAAACATTGTATGCTGACCCAACAGCAACTGTTTTTCTTACTAAATAAGAATAATACATATGCAGTGATTGATGTTCTGTTTTTTTTTTTGTTTTGTTTTAAGTATCAGGCTTTACTGTTTTACGCAATCCAGCATAATTTAGTCTGGTAATTTTATTTAAATAAGCATGACATATAACTGAACATTTTTTGATACTAGAAAAATTAGGACCTAATCTTTATTTGTGAATAAACCTTTTATTTCCCTTTTGAATTTGTTAGAATAGTTAGGAGAATATTGTGGTACTTTATATGCCTATTAGCTTTACAGTTTTCTTATATTTCCTATCTAGAAACCTAGACAGAACATGAATTGGTGGAGTCAATGGTGATTGGAAAGAGGTGTAAGGCTAGCAGGAGGACTTGACTGTCACTGGATGTTGAAGTGAGAAGAGAGGGCACAGTTATGAACTACTGGGGGCTTGCTAGAATCTATAAGGCCAGATTCTCAGCTGGGTATATCAAAGTAGGGACATTGACTTCAGTGCAGCTAGCTGGTTTACCCTTGCTGAGAATCTGGATCAGAGATTTCTGGAAGGCAGGCAGGGAAACTGATAACACAATTCTGTATAAAGCTGGCTATCCTATTTTTAGTTTTCAGTGTTGAATTCCGAATGAGAGAGTTTCTCATAACCATGGTAAATGTGAAAACTGCTGGTCAATATGGCAAAAGTGTGAGTCAAAATTGAATTCAATCTAAAATATTTAAACTTTTTTTTCACAACATTAATTTCACTTTTTGGCCAGCTCTTAGTGATCAGTAATTTACCAAGCATTAATGTATGAACTCTTGACTTACCAGGCCTGAAGTTGATGGAAATAAGGTGTTGACAAAAAATGATGTAAACAGACAATTCTTTTAAAATAAAATGTAAATGTAAATATTTTCAAGTGTTAGTGAGATTTAAAAAAAAAAGTAGTACATCAGTTTCTTTGGATTCTTCAAGATTGAAAGTACCATTGAATGAACTTTGTGTGTTGACTAGAAAAGCAACATACTGCTGATATTGATACTGCAAGTGAGGCATTTTAGATGTCTACATTTTGGTGACGCTGGCGTGATGATAATTTGTCTTGTTCCGGGCCTTCCATCAGCTGTTCAGTATTGGCTTAATTCTGGAGCTGTCTCTTTGACTTCTGTAGGATTCTTTTATTGACTTTGAGTGTTTAACTTTCCTCAGGGTGGGAAATCAGTGCATTCTTTTTTCTTCAGATTTGTGAAAATCATAACAGGTCTGAGATCAGATGCACAGGAATTTTCTCTCAAAGAACGTGTGGGGTCCTAAATACTTGATAGTGTGCAACTCTACGAAGGAGTTCTTCTGTGGGGCATCATTTAAAAAGGTCTTAATCTGAAGACTTGATTCAATAATGTCTTATTGTTGAAAACCTCTTTTTAGTTACTTGACTAAAGGAAATGTTCTGGTAAATTAATTGATTGGCATATTAAAGGACTAATTTCAGGTGGAGCAATAGATTTTCACATACATTATCAATTTAGAAATACAATTTATTCCTTTCAAAATTTAGTTTTCCTGATTTTATGACACACTTCCAACTGTTTGTTAAAGTGTTTAGTGGTAACATTTCTATTACAAAAATGCAATTTTGGTTGAAACAAGCACACACAAATCCTTCCTGTTACAGATCCAGGCTTTTCTTTGAAAAGTAATCATGTAAGGGGTATACTGAAGGGAACGAAATCAGGAGAGAAAGTAGAAGTTAGAGACTCTGTACAATTAAGGGTTAAATTAAGGCACCCAGCCTGCAAACAGTATGCACCTGCTTAACTTTGAGCATTGGAATATTCCCACTGAAACTGAAGGGGCTATGCATTGCTTATAGCTAAGTAGATACATAACTTTTTGAATAATCAAGGCTAAAATCCGTCTCCTAAGAACCTGGTTCTGAAATACTTTATCAACCTATAAAGTATATAAGAAGAAATGTTAGCATTTTTTATTTTGATAAACTACAAACAAACTTAAAACTTAAGTTATGCAGCAGGTCATTACAGAATACTAATGCAGGATAAGTATCCTCTTTTAAAAAAAAATTACCCATACTACCACAATTGGCCTCCTCATACTCCTAGTCTTGCAATTATTGATACTACCTCATAGATATTTCTAGTGGGGGGGGGGGGTCCCACAGGGATTGGATCTTGGGCCTATGCTAGTCTCTCATACAGCTTTCACTATACTGAAGGATGTATAGTGAAATGACCTAAAGAAAACACAAAATTATAACTAATAGTTTGCAGATGACCCATCACTGGAAACTTTAAAATCAAGATTGGATGTTTTTCTAAAAAGATGTGCTCTAATTCAAATAGGAATTAATTAGGTAAGTTATATGGCGTGTGTTTATACTGGAGATCAAATTAGATGATCATAATAGTCCCTTCTGGCCTTTAAAAAAACAAACAGATCTATGAATTGATCCATATGGCACAAGTTTTTTAAATGGTTTGCTCATCCTTCAGTATAGTGAAAGCTGTATGAGAGACTTTCCTTACGAGGCTTGTCTCTTAAGAGGCTATCCCCAAGCATCCCATATACACTGAGTACAATTCTTCTCCACCTTTACTAGAAAACCACTTCAGTCAGTTAATAGCTTTTGTTGGTCCCTTGAGTGGTCTCTGAAGACCATTTTCAACATGTAACCTTTGGAAAAGATACTTTTCCAGTAATGAAATTTAATTTTACCCCTTTTTGCCAATATTGCAGACCTGTGGGTTGTTTTGTCTTGTGGGAGATGGGAAGTGTTGCATAGGAAGTTCAATATTTTAATTATACATTGTACTTTCTTAATTTATTGGAAAAGATCTGCATTTCACTTAAATAAATTTAGTTTTGTGCCCTATTCCAGGGCAGAAATTAATTATCAGATGTTTGCTGTGTCATTATATTTCACCTTTAATATATTCTTTACAATAATAAATCTCTCCAAATTTTAAATTAATAGAACATTGTATGCCCAAGTCTCTGGAGTAGAATACGGTACAAGTAGTTATTGCTGCTTATATGTAACAGCTTAGATAAATTAATCATTAATTCATTATAAGGATGTTTGCATTGCAACAATAATCGCATTTTGACTGCGGCCAAGAAATTTACTGCTGTACTTTATAAATGTCATGAATCATAACAAAAAGCTTTTTTTTCATTAAGCATAACTCTGAACCTTCACTTCCTCCTGCTATCCCAATTCCTTTTTTGACTGTAAAGTGGATTTTTTGTAAGTACTCTTAAAGCATGGAGTAATGGCAGCGCAATAACCAGTTTATTTTTATCACTGGTTAGTAATAGCATCAATATGCTACAATCTGTCTCCAGTGAAAATCCCATGATCAGGCTGACTTCCTTCACTACAAATTTGTTCTCTCCTTGTTCAGTTCCGCCATCTTCCTAGCTAAGCATCTCTTTTTCAGTTTAGTTGACTCCCATGTCCTCAATCCCAGCTGCCTCTAATTCACTCCTCAAACCCTCCTATCATCCTGCCTCTGCTTCTCTTCCACCACAGGATCTCACTGATTTCTTCCAAGAAAAAACTGGAAAAAAATAGGACCTTCCTCATCCTCCTCTTGGTTTGCTTTCCTTTCCTCCTTGCCCTCATACAGCTCTCACTGCTTTTTCCCTATCACAGACGCGTGAGTTTCTCCTCTTCTTTCTTCCTTTGCCTCTGTGACCCCATCCCATCTCCTGATCTCCCTCATGCCCGCTCTCAACCCCGTCCTTACTCTTCTCCTTAACCTCTGATTCTGCTCTGGTTCTTCCCCTTCACAAGCACAACCATGCTTAAGTCACTTCCATCTTTAAAAAATAAAAAAAGCCTTGACCCCACCTGCCTCTCAAACATCTGCCTCATTTCCTTTCATCTCTAAGGTCACTGAATGCACTTACAATCACAATCTAACATTCCTGTTTTCCAGTTCCTACCTCAATCCTCCCTAATGCAGCTTCTTCCCCTTGCTCACCACTGAAATGGCTCTCAGAAAGGACCTTTTCCTAGCCAAAGTTCAGAACTCCACTCTCATCCTGCTTGACCCATCAGCCACCTTTTGACATTGTTGAGCCTTCTCCTGAAAGTCTTGTCCTCCCTTGGCTTGACTGTGACCTCTTTGTTCTCTTTCCACTTCTCTAACTGCATCTTCAGTGCCTCCTGAGAAGGAGCCTCCTTGTCCTCCCCAGATTTCTGTTGGGGCTCTGTCCTTGGTCCCCTTCTATTCTCTATATGCTTTTATCTCTGGGTAGTCTCATCCACAGACAAATTCAACTACCATCTCTGTGCTATTGATTCACAAATGTCCCTCTCTACTCCACACCAGTCTCTTTCTGCTCAAGCTAAAAATCTTGGCCTGTCTCTCTGACATCTGCTTGTGTATGTCCAGCTGTCAGCTCAAGCTGGACGTGGCTAAAAGAGCTCTTAATCCATCCCCCCGCAAACCCTACCTGCTATCTCATTTCCTGATCAATGTGTTCATCACCACCATCCAGCCCATACTGGATTAGGACTTCTTTCCAGGCTATACCTAATCTTGCCAATTCTTTTTGCATAGCATCTCTAAGCTATGGCTGTCATGCTCTTTGGAGTGGCTCATGACCCCAAGTGCCAACCTCAGGGTAGACTGTCAAAAAAGCCGGGCAAAAACCCCAAACTGGCCGTATGTTCTGTAATTAGATTTCACCAACCCGATAACAAGTGTGAACTCCTAAGACTGATATAGTGCTTTCCCATGGAGGCACAGACAGTCTCCTTCTATGTGATTGATAGACGGTCACTGTGACCGGGGTCCTAGTGGGGAGTCAGCTTTGGTCACTCAATTAGGGTGAACTGCAAAGAATGGGGCAGACAATCCCCAAAAAGCTGGTTGATATTCCAATACTTAGATTTACCAAGCCAGCATAAAACAGCTGCTTTATTACCTCACTGGTTACTAAGAAATCCAAGCAACACAGTTCCCTCAAAGTGATCCAGCCCCAGACCTCCATCCAGGTACCTAAGTCAAATATGATGACTTCTGAAAATCTTATTTCATCATATAAAAGAAAAGGTTCTACCAATCCCAAAGGATCAGACATGTTACCTCCCAGGTTAATTAATGTTTCAGATGTTACCAAATACATGCTACAGCCAATTCTTATTAACTAAACTAATATTTATTAAAAAACAGAGTATTGTTAAAAGATCAATATACATACACACGAGTTCAATTAATTGAGGTTCAGATTCATACCATAGATGGTGAGCTTTGTAGTTGCAAAGAGTTCTTTCAGAAATAGTTCATAGGTTATAGTCCAATAGCCAAATCCTATTCAGGGCGTACCAGCATAACTGGGACCTCAGTCTTGTGAGTCAAACTTCCCCGATGAAGCCTAAGCAGATCTGAGATGACCAAATCAGGACCCAAGGATCTTTTATACAATTTCATGTCTTTGACAAGTTGGGAGTTCAAAAGGTAATTAGCATGACTTTTTGAAGGAGGTCCATCACTGGTACTTAGCTATAGAATTAACATAAGGCAATTTGCTTGTTCCTCCACCATTCGCAGATTATTTGCTATACATTTCAAAGAGAGATGAATACAGAGAGATCCTGTGTTTACAATTCATTTAAATGATAGGACTTTTTTCTAACCTCTGAATTATCAGAATACAGCATAGACAGGGACTGTTGATTATATTGTCCACCCTGCTCATACATAGGTAAAAACACAAACATTATCTCCCCACGTGTCTTTTGAGGGTTATTTATTTTGCAGGATGTTTAACCCTTTCTAGCCATGCGTCAGTCACTTTACACCAAAAATCACAACATTCAGGTTATTCCCAGTCCGAAGGGGACCAGTCACTTACCCCAGGTCAGTTGTACTCCGATCTCAAACCAAAGACAATGCCTGCAGCCAATCCTGTAATAAACTAAACATTTATTAACTAAGAAAAGAAATTAGTTATTTAGAAGGTTAAAACGGGAAACATACAAGCACAAATGAGTTAGTCTTCGATTTTAAAAGATAATATAAGCTTCTATAATAAGCAGCTCTGCTTTTACCCTTTAGGGCTGACCCGTGCCAAGAAATCTCCTTGTCAGGGATTTTTATCTGTCACCCCAGAATCTAAGCTGATGGGGTGAGTTCATGTGCAGGTCTCCCCTTCCTGCAGGAAGAAGAACAGGCGTACTTGTGGCACCTTAGAGACTAACAAATTTATTAGAGCATAAGCTTTCGTGGACTACAGCCCACGTGCGGAATGCAAGGTCTCTGTCCTTTGATGCTACTGATGACTCCTTTGCCCATCTTGTGTGCAGGATGAGCACTTTATTTTAATTAATGCTGCTTTTCCTCTTTGGGATGTTACACGACAGAAGTTTACAATGCAAACACTTGATATTTGCATCCCATAGCATAAAGTTATTTTATAAGTAAGATTAATACCTGCAGCATCCTACAAGTATTCCATAAAGTCTAAATATATTCTTATAACACTAATATCTATTTTAACTATACTTTCAGGTAAACGGGACTAGTTTCCAGCTATGCATTTGTCAGAGTTCAGTGAAGGCCTGGGCCTTTACATGAGCTGGCACCTGGTCTGCCAGCATCACAATGACCTCTCCTAGCCATCCACACATCGAAGTTCTCACCTCACATCTCAATTATTGCAACATCTTTTTCTCTGGCCTTAACACATGCAACCTTGCCTTACTCATCCATTCAGAATGCTGCTGCAAAGACCATTATAAGGTCATTTTTTTTTCTTTTTGTTCTCTTTGTATATCACCTAGCACAATGAGGTCCTGGTTCAGGACTAGGGTGCTTGATGCTTCAGTAATACAAATAATAAATAATTATATATTTCTAGGTCCAGGAGGGTATGATTGTTGGTCTTAGTGGGTAGTAATCAAATCATATCTCAAGGTGAGGAGGTGGGGTTTTGCCCCCTAGAACAACATACAGAGGGGAACCTTTCTACATGGGAGGGAATTTAAAAAAAAAATCTGCTTTCTCTGTGTCCTCTTCAAATCCTCCAGCCTCAGGGAGGCTTGTCTGTGAATCCAGGGATCTCTATGGGAAGAGTTGATGAAGAGTGGATGAGAATTGGGTTTCCAAGTGTGAGGGGCTTCCATGGCTTTGAAGATTGCCTTTCTTCTCCAGCATAGTAGTATTGACTGGGATGTGTTATCTTTTCCTTCAAGTCCCTTGTGTTAGGGATTCTTATTTAGCAGGCACCTGGGGTGAAAGCAGTAGGTGCTTGAACTAGAGGGGCAGGGGGTGCTGCAGCACTCCTGGCTTGAAGTGGTTTCCATTATATACAAGGTTTACAGTTTGGTTCAATGGCTCTCAGCACTCCCAGTATAAAAACTGTTCCAGCAACTCCGGTGGCACCAGGAGCCATAACTGGAGTGGGGGATAGAGCATCTGCATATATGGCCCAGTCTTATGAAAGATTTCCCAGGATCCACACAACTTATGTCTGGGTAGGTCTTATAGCCTGTTTCACAGATGTGTAAACCCTTCTTCTTTGACAGTAACCTTCCAGGAAGAACTCTGAGAGGTTCCTCATGGAGACTTCTCCTTTGGGTTTCATTGTGGGAGGAGTGATTCCACCCTCGTTTTTATTTAGCCCTCAAGTGAGGGCTATGTGGAAGGTAATAGAGGAAGTCAAAAGCAGCTGCATGAGTGAAAGATAATCCACTCTCCCCCTGAATTTTTGAAAACTTTATTATAGAAAAGAAATGATTGCTGCTATTAAAATATGCTAAAATAACTTTAAATCAACATTGTTTTGCCCATTTAAACCATTTTTTTAATTTTATTATGCTCCTTTTTCATATTTTTCCATTTTTGTTTAATGAAGTCACTTCGAGTGGACTGGCTAAAAATCTTACAATGTAGGAGCTGAACATTGTATGTTATATCTGAAATGCTGTTAATCATATGGATGCACTTTGTTTCACTTTAAAAAAATACGTCTGTCAGGATATCCATTATGAATTCTGGTTTTAGAGACTGCAGACAAGCATATAAACATAAATTCTATATATGTCTTTATAGCACAATAGAGTAAAGAAATACCATCAAAACAACTTGTGTGATAACTTGCTACTTAGTATAACAACTAACACCTTAGATCTGTTTAACTGAAAATGATTAGCACATAATTCAAAAATAATTCTCTATTTGTTCAGTGTGCTTATTTTGTGCATTTAAAAGCAGTTTGTATATAGTCAGTCTTGCTGTTTTCAATTCTCTAGTACATTTGTTCAGTTTCCCCTGTTTGAGTGTGTCTTGGATTTTGTTACAACAAAAAGTACATTGTAGAATACAACGGTACAGCCTGGGGAACTAGAGATTGTCTATGATTGATGGTTAAAGATATAATGGCATTGTTTAATGTTTAAATTTCCTTCCTTCCTCCCACCTTACCCAGTCAACGTGATGCAAAATTCAGTAGAGGGATTAGAGAGGCTTTTCATTCCCTCCTTTCTTTTTTTCTCCTCCTCCTGTCCCAGAAACTAAATAAAACACACTCCCACTAAGCAAGCATTTTGGCAATTATCTAAGCAGAAGTATAATACCCCTGTTCTATTTGGCAGACATGAAATACAGTAGCTGCTAAATCGACAGTGAACTGGGCAGTTACTATTTAGTGGTGTTGGACATCACTAAGGAATCAAGAAAAGAATGCTTTAGAAATGGCAAATAAGTTCCAGTAGTGTGTTGTATTACACAAGCTGTGAAGCTGTTTTAATTTAGAAACTTTGCAGATATTATGGAGAATATCTGGTAGTTTCAAAATATAACCCCCCCAGTATAACATTTTGCTGTAAATATACAATTAGTATAGCATTCAGTTTCCCCTGTTTGAGTGTTTCACAGTAGTGGTTAAAGTTTGCAGCTCTCCTCAGTTACTTTCCCCTCTTCCTGCACTAGTATTTTTCCTATGTGTATCCCTCTGTGACTGGGCCTGGGCTTACTGGTGGTGGTGTCTAGTGGTTAGGTTGCTGGACCTCCCATTTTGCCTGGTCCCTGGTGCCTCTTGCCAGTAACCATTCCAACACTCTGACAACCCGTCTCAGGCCAGGTCACCAATTTGTTCACCCCCTTCTGGGATAAGAGTTCAAATAAATATATAAATATATAAAGCCCCACAGCTTTACAGCAATGAAGGTTTTAAATCCATCTCCTAACTCCTGTAGCTGGCTTGCCCTTGCCTTGGGGCTTTCGATGTCTCGATCCTCTCCTTACTTCTGAGAATGGGTTGTGGAAAGGAGATTTATGCCCTCTGTGCAACCAGGGTAGCTGTTAGGGGAGCTTGGGCCCTCCTGCTTCAGCAGGCTCTGGCCCAGTGTCCTATTAAAAGCAACAATATCAGATGCCCTGGACTTTCTTGAGGTTGGGTCACTTCCTACCATTCATCTCTCCTCAAAGTCCAGCATAAGATGGCAAAAAAAGAAAATAACTAAACCTTCAGCCCATCTGGGATCAGCTGATAGACCTATCCTGAAACCTCTTGAACAAGGGAACTGCAGAAGGGGACTATCTTCCTATCCTGTATGTCCCCTTCTGAGCAGTCTGGCTCCCTTTTAAAGTTCCTTCTCTACCTGGAGCAGGATCTGCAGGTGCAAGGGGTTGAAGTCAGCTTGGGCCCAGGATCTTAATCCTTTCAGTTTCAATGTGGAGTTTAAATACCCCATCACACTCTCCTTTAAAAATAGTGGTCCAAAATATTGCAGTCAGTGGAGTTGCACCTGTTTACACCAGCAGAGAATTTGGCTCAGTATTCATTTAATAGTTTATGTACTGATGATCTTGGAGAGTAACATCGCACAGACAGGTAAAAATGGAACTTTAAAGAATAATAAAATAATTTGCATGTATAATCAGCAATCTGTGGCCATATGCAGAGATATGTCATTGCAGAAGAGCAAACCAGTGGCATCCATTGGTTCTATTCCATGGGCCTTCTTAGAAGATATCCTGTCAGAGTTGTTCACTCTTCTCCCTGTCTTCCTGCTTCTGTTGTGTTTAGTCTGCTTTGGCAATCAAGGGAGCAAGAATCCCAAATTTAATCTTGGATTTAGCACATGGCAAAGCAACACACAGCTGTTTGTGTTATGTAGAGGAAACCGATTTTGCCTAATTATATTGAAACATAAATTCTGATGCAGTCCCTTAGCTCTACTATGGGATGAATTAAAAATTGTCATTTAGAATTGCCTAAACTTGATTGGTGCTGCAGTTTGGTTTAACTGTTCCATACAGGACAACTAATCAATCACTCTTTGACAGCTAGTTGGTTAAGGCCAAGCTCTTCATATTATTGTAGCTTATGTGTAGAATTTCAAAAATACTGCTACAGTGACTGTTTAACAACTCTGTGACTTAAAAAAAAAAAAAAGTTGGACAAACTAATTTTTTCCCCCTCTTTGTCCCTCTAATCTACTAATCACTTGCATTTTTCTTGTTCAGATACTTACACTCATCTCCCTCTAGGTGAATATATTAGTATAATCAGACATGAGTACATTTTGTGATTGCTGGCTCATTTGAATGGATTGGGATACTTCTCCCCCTTCAGCTTTATTGCAGGATGGATAAAAATTATTTAAAAATGGATTTTAAATTTAAAATAAATACAGTTTTTTTAAATAAACCCATTTGAAATTGACAATCTATGTAAAGCCTAAACTTTCAATAATTAAATTAAAATAAAATTTAAATTAAATAAAAATATAATATTAAGCAGTACATGTTTGCTGCTAAGTTTTAAAGAATGTGAAACAATTGGACTGGTGAAAGTCGCTGGCTAAGCACTCGAAACCAGAGTTCCTTGAAGTGCTAAACTAGCTCTTGGCAGCAGTAGCCTCTTCTGCATGTTCAGAGAGAATATTTTTTTCATTTCAGTTGATTTAACTAGTTCAGTTCAATGATTAATTCATTCAAAGTTAAGAAAGTAAGGGAAACTGGAAGAGGAAAACACGCTTTTCTGCTTTTTTCAATCTAAGAATAAATACCTAGTAGTGAGAGGGTGAGATCTACTAGTTCTACAATCTTGAACAACATGGTACCCAGAAATAATTAGTTCAGTGCAATAACTACTTTCTTTGTCTAATAAATCAATTGGGTTTTTAAATGCAAAACATGTTTGACAAACTTTATGTATCCACATTTAAGAAAGCTTTATGTAACTAATGAAAAAGTATTTTAAAATGCTGATCTTGTGCATTTAATTGAATTTGAATTTCCATCCAAGTAGAACATGATACAAATCACAAGTTAAAAATAATCATGTATAGTTTGCCGTTTTCTAGCATAAAAATGTAAAAATTAAGAATTGGAATTAAACTATGTAATTGCTTAAACAAATGTGTACAGATGTTGTGTATCCATCTAGTTACAAAAAGGACCACATTTAGTATAAAGACTATATTTGGTTGCAAATCAATATGTTTTAATGGTTATTGACCAATGAGAATCAACCTAAGTACAAATACAAAACATAATTAAAATTGATTAATTAAATCAAGGTTTCCTGCTTGATGATTTAAATAATGATAGAAAGTTGGTGATATAAATCAATTCACCCTGCTTTATTGTGTGCAGCAATGCAAGAACAACCGTACTGGGTCAGACCAATGGTCCATCTGACAGTGGCCAGTGCCAGATGCTTTAGAGGGAATAAACAGACCAGGACAATTATGAAGTGATCCAGTTTCTGGCAGTTGGAGGTTTAGGGACCCCCAGAGCCTAGGTTTGCATCCCTGACCATCTTGGAAAATAGCCATTGATGGACCTAGCCACCACAAACTTATTTCTCTTTTGAATCCAGTTCTCTGACTTCAAGATCAGAAGAAACCATCATGATCATCTAGTCTGACCTCCTGCACATTGCAAGCCACAGAACCTCATCTATCCAGTCCTGTAATAGACCCCTACCCTCTGGCTAAGTTACTGAAGTCCTCAAATCATGATTTAAACATTACAGAGAATCCACCATTTACACTCGTTTAAACTGCAAGTGACCCATCCCCATGCTGCTGAGAAAAGCAAACCCCCCCAGAGTTTCTGCCAATTTGACCTGGGAGAAAATTCCTTCTGAGCCCCAAATATAGTGATTAGTTAGACCTTGAGCATGTGGGCAAGACCCTCCTGCCAGACATCTGGGAAAGAATTCTCTGTAGTAACTCAGAACGTCCCCATATAGGGTCCCATCACCAGCCATTGGAGATATTTGCTCCTAGCAGTTGCAGATCGGCTACGTGCCACTGTAGGCAGTCTCATTCTACCATCCCCTCCATAAACTTATCAAGCTCAGTCTTTAAGCCAGTTAAGTTTTTTTTTGTGCCCACTGCTCCCCTTGGAAGGCTGTTCCAGAACTTCACTCCTCTGACCATTAGAAACCTTCACCTAATTTGAAGCCTAAACTTGTTGATGGCCAGTTTATATCCATTTGTTTCTGAGTCCACATTGACTCTTAACTTAAATAATGCCCCTCTCCCTGATATTTACCTCTCTGATGTATTTATAGAGAGCAATCATATCTTCCCCTCAGCCTTTTTATTAGGCTAAACAAGCGAAGCTCTTTGAGTCTTCTCTTTATAAGGTAGGGTTTCCATTCCTTGGATCATCCTAGTAGTCCTTCTCTGTAGCTGTTCTAGTTTGAGTTCATCTTTCCTAAACCTGGGAGACCACAGTTGTACACAATATTCCAGATGAGGTCTCACCAGTACCTTGTATAATGATACTAACACTTCCCTGTCTGTACTGGAAAAACCTCACCTGATGCATCCTAGAACTGCATTAGCCTTTTTCATGGCTGCATCACATTGGTGGCTCATAGTACTCCTGTGATCAGCCAATACCCTCAGGTCTGTCTCCTCCTATGTCACTTCCAACTGATACAGCCCCACCTTATAGCAAAAATTCTTGTTTAGTCTCTAAATGTCTGACTTTGCATTACTAAATTTCATCCCATTTGTATTACTCCAGTATACAAGGTTGCCCAGATCTTCTTGTATGATATTCTGGTCCTTCTCCTGTATTGGCAATACCTCACAACTTTGTGTCATCAGCAAATTTTATTAGCACACTCCCACTTTTTGTGCCAAGGTCAGTAATAAAAATGTTAAATAAGATTGGTGCCAAGACTAATGCCTGAGGAACTCCACTGGTAACGTCCCTTCAGCTCCCTTCAGGATTAAACAAAGACTGTGAATGGCTATCCAACTACAGAAGCAGTTTCTCCTCCCTTGGTGTTCACACCTCAACTGCTTGCAGAGCACCTCACCCTCCCTGATTGAACTAACCTCGTTATCTCCACACTGATTTATACATGCCTCTGGAGATTTACATTACTTGCATCTGAAGAAGTGAGGTTCTTACCCACGAAAGCTTATGCTCCCTATACTTCTGTTAGTCTCAAAGGTGCCACAGGACCCTCTGTTGCTGCCTTCAGCTTGACAGTTCACTTTTCAGTATGACCCATTATAGTCTCCCTTTTAACCAGTTCCTTATCCACCTTTCAAGTCTCATATTAATCCCTATCATCTCCAATTTAACTAATAATTTCCCATATGGAACTATATCAAATGCCATCTTGAAATCCAGGTACATAAGATCTACTGTATTTCCTTTGTCTAAAAAATCAGTTATCTTAAAGGAGGAGATGAGGTTGGTCTGTCACAATTTATCTTTTTTAAAACTATTGTATTTTATTCCAATTCCTATTAACCTCTAGGTCCTTAACTACTTTCTCTTTCAAAATTTGTTCAAAGACTTTGCATACAATTGAGGTCAAACTAACAGGCCTGTAGCTTTCTGGATCACTTCCTTTCCCTTTCTTAAAAATAGGAACTATATTAGTAATTCTCCAATCATAGACTATGACACCTGAGTTTACAGATGGATTAAAAATCTTTGCTATTGAGCTTGCAATTTCATGTGCCAGTTCCTATAATAATCTTGGATGGACTATTTCGAGGGGTCCAGATAATCTCCCATTAAGCGGTTTGAGTTTGCTTTCTACCTTGGATGTAGTAATTTCTACATCCATAACCTCATTCCCATTAGTCACTATGCAACTACCCTCTATTCATTAGCCTCATTAAAAGCTGAGGCAAAGTATTTCTTTAGGTGTTGGGCCATGCCTAGAGTATCTTTAATCTCCACCCCATCCTTAGTGCTTAGCGGTCCCACTTATTCTTTCCTTGTTTTCTATTTATTTATATGGCTATAGAACCTTTTACTATTGGTTTTAATTCCAGTTCTCACTTTATCCCTATGCTTTTTGACTTCCAAGAGATACCCTTTCTTTTTGCTCCATTCCATCCCTTGTAAGCTTTCTGCGTTCTCTTAATCACCTGTTTGAGATGCTTGCTCTTCCAGCTTGGTCTGCAACCCTTTCCTGTGAATTTTTCCCTTTGCTTGGGATGCAGGCTTCAGCTAGTTTCTGCAACTTTGACTTAAAATAATTCCAAGCTTTCTTCACATTCAAATCCTTGAGTTCTTCGGTCTAGTCCACTTACCTAATTGCCTTAATTTGTTTAAGTTAGCCCTTTTGAAATCAAGGATCCGAGTTGCAGATCTATTTTTGTTTATCCTTCCATTTAGTTTAGTCATGGTAGTGCCTAAGAGCCCCAGTCATGGACCAGGACCCTGTCCTGCTAGGTGCTGTACAAACACGGTGTACTGAGGCTACATTTGGAAATTCAAAGCTTGCAAGGGGAAAGACCACTTTCCTATAGGAGAGCAGAATATAGATTATCAGTAGCTTTCTTGGCTGTTGACATTAACTGTAGCTGGAATAGTTTGTTTCCCCCCCGCCCCCCACCGGTAGTGGATGGGATTCTTTCCTTATGACACTTTAACCCAACATTCTAGCTACCTAAATCCCTCCTTTTTCTAATAGCATCCGCCACAGAGGTAGCTAATGCAGTGCAAATGTGCCTTGCCCTACCTTGTCTCTTTTTTTGCTGAAGCACAGACCATTTCTAGTATGGAGTGGACATAATTATTCTGCTTTATAAGTGTACAAGTAGAAATACCCATCCCAAGACCTGAATTAAATACAGAATTCAATTAATCAGTGTCACAATACAACACCTTTATATCAACCACATTCAATACCAGATAAGAGGAAAAACATGCATCTGTAAAAATCGAAGTCTTTGCTATTTCTTCCCACACCCAGAGAAAACATTACTTTTAGTATTGGGGGACTGAGAGGGTGTGGAGGACAGGGTTCAGATCCTAGTTCTTTTAAAATGTATTTTGTCACACCCCTGCCACACAGCAACTGGAGTCTTTGGAGGAATTCTAGCTCACCCAAGCAGAATTCCCCAGGATTCTAAGGGAGCACATACTGGAGCAAAAGCTCTGACACCCTTTGAAAGCATGTGTGCTTCAGGGCAGTTCTGGTGGGACAGTTGAAGGGGGTAGGACCATGGCTTTTATCCTACCCTCCACATCCCCACATCTGTCTTGTACGTGCACCCTCTTTACCCTTTCCTCATCCTCACACATCCCATTTATGCAATGCCAGCCACTAACGCAGATGTATGCTAGCAAGAAACTCCACTTAATAATTGGGCAGCTGCATTCTGTGCCACCTTCTATTCCTGACTGGCCTTAAGGTGTGACTCCATTTAGACTGCATTGCAGTAATCTCAGCTTGAGATGTTACCAAACTAATCTAATTTACTGCATCTGAAATAAACCGTTGCACTCTTCTTCCCAATTGTAGATGGAAAGCATAAAATTATATATGAGAAAATATATGGAATGATACTGGTTGATATTAGGCAATCAAAAACATCCTGAAATAGATGTGTGACAGTTACATAGGTCAAACTTGATAGGCTACATTGACACCTTTCTGTGCGACATTCATTTGTTTTTAAGGTATCTCTTATAGAGCTGCCATTATTTGAAACCATGGAATATCCTTTATAGAGCACAATCTAATTGTGTCATGTTTAAGGTTTCAAAAGTAAATATTTAATGTTGTGGAAGACTAAACTGTAGGTTCCAGATGTGATCTAATTCTGTGTGAAAAGGGATTTAAAGCCAATGATCCCTTACTAACTGTGAGTCAGCCACCCCATTTCTTTTCCGTTCTTCTGTTATCCTGGTGAGGAATTTCAGAATTTACTTCCAACTTGATTTGCTTTCTGTTCTTTTTCACTTTTGCTGGCAGCTTTCCTGGGCTGCATATCAAATTGCACCTCACTGAGGTTCCTCAACAACTTATGTGTAAAGCTGCTTGATTGTGACGTCCCCTGGGGCTCTGAGTTTTGACTTGAGAGAATGTGCTTGTGCTCTGTGAATACTGAGCCACTGAGGAACCTCAGGCTGAGATGTCTAGAGGCCTTTGATTTAGTTTAAAAATGGATTGCTTAGAAAGTCATTAGTCTGTCTCTGCTCTTGCTACCCTTTGTACAACCTTTCACTGCCATTTATTTTAGAAAGTGGAATGATGAAGCAATCTTGACAAAACTGAATTGAAGGCTCAAAAAACAAAAATGCAATTGTAAATGTCCTAGTTGCTAGCGGAACATAATTTAATGATCTAGTTTAATAATTTTGCTTCTAAATCTGAGAACAAGCTTTCATTCAGTGACTGTCAGCCTTAAGCTGTCTAAAGCATAGATAACACCTGTTGCAGACGGCAGCTAGGGCCCATTCACACTATGGACTAGATTCTCAGCATGCAGCTATGCTAATTTACACCAGTTGAGATTCCGGCTCCATTAGTACAACTGTGTTATGTAACTAGTTTAACCCTCTCATCCAACCCAGTTACAACAAACATAGTTGAACCAGCAACCAGCAGCTTTTTTCACAATACAACCATGTCTATCAGCCATCTTCCATATCTACCTTACTGTCTAACTGTTGGTGTATTCTGAGAAAACTGGGCAAGTATAGGATACCTGCTTGACATGCGCACACACAGCAGCACCGGCAGCACCTGGGGCAATGTACTCTGGGATTGCACAAAGAACTTAGAGGAAGGAGGATTGCCAAACTAGATATGCAGCCATAGTTCAGGGGTTTTGTCTAAAGAGCAAAATAAGTGTTATGACCTGATTACAGGAAGATAACCATATGCAACTAATATTGTGTGCTGTGAGTTAGTAATCTTAATGTGTGTAGACACAAAACCATGTTTAGAGCCAACCATGTCTCTCGATGTCTACACTTTTAATCAAATTTGTAACCACAGTCTAAAATGACTGTTCGCATCGCAGCATCAGAACCTAGCAGCAGTACATGTAGATGATGATGATAGACCTCCCACTCTAATTTTTATTTTAGAAAAGATGGAATCTCTACTAGTAGAAGATGGGATGTAGAGTTGCTGTTGCTCAGAATTCCAGTTATTTCTTCTTACAGACTGGACCTCTGTCTTTCCCTTCAGGTTAGCTCCTTCGTCCCTTCAGTCCTTCTTGGGTAGGCAAAGGAGGAGAGTCCCATTTGACTCCCTCCCCACCCTTAAATAAGATTTATATAAGGCAGGAATCCTTTGTTTCCCAAACTTGACCCCTCCCACCCCCCTTCCCTTTTAGTGGAAAGTTACAAGAAGTCCAAGATAATGTTTAGTATCAGGTGAGCAGACCACCTGGCCTAGTAGTGTCACAGTTACCTCCTAGGCCGCCTCCCAGGAGTGGGAGAGATTAGTATCTTCACAGTCTTATTGTTCCTGTCTGATGGCCTGTCCTCTGGTGGTGTCTTCCCAATACACACCCTGTTGTAGTTGTTACAAAGTCCATATTCCTAACTTTATATACAGAAATAATACATGTATACAAATTGGATAATCACATTCAGTAAATCATAACCTTTCTAATGATAACTTAAATGAGCCATCTTGCATAAAGTACATCTGTTATGTCATATCCTTATTATAAGCATATTTCCATAAAGAATATGGAGTGTTAATGTCACAGGGAGATACAGAAAATGTGTAGGAGGAGTTGAGTGGAGATTAGGACTTGGACTGCGAGCCTGGATGGGGCTACTAGGACTGGCTGGGCAAGGAGATTGGGACTGAGATGACAAGTCTGAAGAGTGGAGACTGGGACAGAGAGCCAAAGGTGGAGAAGAGCCTGGACAGGAATAGGGATAGGGACAAGATGAAGGGGATGGAGTAGAAGGGGTCAGACTTGGGGCAAATGGGCAGAAGATCTGTGCCCACTAGAGCACTCTCACCTCCAGTGTCTGGAATGGAACCCAAGATTCTTGAGTCTCACCATTCATCTGCTGTCAACTCACAAAAAATTACATTAAATGGTAAGGCTGTGAAGTCAAGCACTCCAAAGTTAGGAAGCCAGAATTAAGAATGCCTATAGGTTTTGTGTGTGTAATTTTGTATAAAGTGTGTGTGGGGGGATCTTTTTCTGCTCCTTCTCCCCCAGTCCCTGTTACGCAAGCAGGACCAAACTGCTTATTCCTCTCAACTCTAGCAATCACTTTACACTTAAGGGCTAGAATCTTGTTTTTAAATAAAAGTTGATCTTTTTTATAAGACAAATAAGTCAGCTCTATTAACACGGGGTGTGCACAAGCCTCTTCTATCTTGTCGGTACTAAATATATATTTCCTCCACATGTGAAGTGGCTTTATTCACACATTGGTTCCTGTTCATGGAACTGTGACTTTTTTTATTTTTAGAGTGCTGCTATCTTCTTCCCTTTCTGCTATGTCTGACCATGGCTTATTGAACTCATGCCAAGATGCATTTGTTCTACATACACCAATTTTAAAGTTACATGTAAGCTTCAACATAACTTTTCTTTTTAAATATTGTTAATCTTACTTGTTGTCTAGAGTCCCTAGGTGCCATCACAAAAAATGAATAACAATACTTATGTATTTCTACATTGAAACCTGGAAATCACTGCATTTTAACAAATAGTTCCAGTTATAGAATATTTGAGATAACTAATTAAAACGTATATAAAAAATTGATCCAATAAAACTTGACAGAGAGAAGCATTTATCCACTATCTTTTCAAAAGTAGGAGTGTGTGTGTGAGAGAGAGATACTAGGGGCTAGAGAGGAAAAGATTTTACTTGGTGACTGTGGTGATGTCTTTCTACATGATGAATACAGTAGTTCCCTGACTGTATAATGAAATGAATAGACTATAATGATGGCTTCTAGGCATTCTAAAAAATCAAAATTCTTGCCCTAGAGGACAACTTTACACCCTTTTCAATCTTTTTTTATTCTAAGGGCAAAATAAAGATGTGGTGGTGTCAGTGATAATTCACTGGACACTTGTTTCCATTTAGCACTGAAAAGCAAATACTTTCAAGCTGAAATGTAATAAAATGTGTTACCTGGAGAAGTGTATTCATGACATGTTCACCTGTGCAGGTGTTACAGGAATAATAATTTATTAATGGTCTGGATTATGGTATTCACTCCAGTGCAGACACAAGATTGGTTTTAGCTTCATAGATGTTCTGTTAACTATGAAGCATGTTGAAAATTGTGTGGTATAAGAAAAGCATGAAAGTAAGGTGTATGTTCTAAAATGCACAAAAACATACATTACAATATAACATGGATCTGTGTGTTCCCGCCCCTCTCCCATATGGTAACTGTGGCCTGATTAGCCTAACGTGGACTTGATTGCAATGCATGCTGTTAATTTTATCTGGTTAGTTCTCAGTTGTAACAAATATAGTGCTCAAAAGTGGTAACGAGATGCAGGAATGAGAAACTGTTGCTCCTTGTTTGTACAGTTATAAAATGTGTCCCATTTAGGCAGACCCTCCTGTTGGAGGTGGGTGTTTGGAGCCACACAGCCATAGGCTGAATTCCTCCTGAGAACTCCCCTGTATGCACTTCACTCCCCAGGTTGCACCAATCCTGCTGTATGGGTCAGTGTGGAGGGATTAGCGGGGACCATGGCCCGGCCTCCTTACAAGTGTTGTGCATCTGTGGGGAAGTGGGAAGGGAACGCCTTCCTGGGCTGACAGACTGCAGTTATGCCAAGCCCTTGTGCAGGTTGCATCCTGGGTGGGGGCAGAGGAAGAAAGGATGCAGTTTTCACTCTTTTCACTACCCCCTGTGCACCCGAGTAAGGGCACAGTCAGGCCCTTACTGAGGGTGGAAAATAAGACATACTCCTACTTAGAGTATTTCAAGATAGCATGTAGATGTGAAATGGATCAGCTTGTTGTAAAGCTTTTCATGTTGACAGAGATAATATAGGCATAAAAGAAAGAGGAAAGATACGGTGGTTGTGTTATGGTCTGTTCTATTCACATAACATTCATTTAAATTCACATTACATTTTCCTGATTTACTCATCTCCTTTGTGTCCCAGAGCTATTTTAATTGGATTTACTTGTTCTGTTTACTAGGGAGTTGAGAGCTTTATTGAGTAGACACAGTACCAATGTAATAGCAAGAAAGACTATTTTACTAAATTTCCGGTGTTAAAAGCAGCTGAACTTTATGTAGTGCTTGGAGGGGGGAAGGGAAGGGAATATAATGGGCCCAATTTTGAGAATTGTACACAGATAGGTGCACAATTTCATGTGCATATAATTTGCATATGAAATCCCTGCCACTGTGCACCTACCCTGGGGATTTACACATGCAAATAGCATGTTAGCAACCTAACTGGCCTTTACTTGTACGTGTACCACTATGCACATGCAGTACCTGCATGTATTAAGCACATAATTTTACTGTTTTGCATGCAGTAACTGTGTGTGTGTGTGTGTGTGTGTGTGTGTTTCACATACTAAACAGCTTTACGATTTAATTTTAAAATTGCATATTGCATATAACATAATGGTATGTCATGAAGTTCATTCCAAATTTATTTTAATATTCATAATCATTACTTCACAACATGGTCATTTCTATTCGTATGCTCTTTTTATTTGAAAAAATAAAGATGGTGGTTGTTTAAAAACTGTTCAGCAACCAATGTTAGTATGGCTAAAAGATGGGCTAGTGGACAGAACAGAAGTAGAGGATAAAAGCATTAAAATAAGTGCAGTTTATTCCATGGTATGTTGTGTGTTTTTACATACACAAATGTACAGTTGTTAAAATGCTTCCATTTTTGGAATTTGTTTGTGGTGTTCATATTCCTGCTACATGTAGACTTGCTGGGTTAAATACTGACCTGATTTCTATCCGGTGAAATCCTGGACCTATTGGTGTCTCTGATGAAACTCCTGTTAACTTAAATGAGGCCAGGATTTCACCCACTGAGTTTTCAAGATTTGACCTGTTCCATTGTGGGAGGAAGGGTCTTGTTTGCTCATGTAAAGTTATTGGGTGTCAAATATTAGACTTTACTTTGATTGCTGACACAAGTTAGATTATCCAGAATTCCTATTAATTTCATTAGACTTTGATTAGGCTCTTCTTGAGCAAGAAATAGAGAAACAAGATCTTCAAAAAAAAATGATTAAAACTCTGCTGTTCAGAAATGTGGGTTTCGGTTTTTTTCTTGTGAAGAATTCTGTTTCAAGATAAAAATATCTTGATTAGTTCTAGCGATCAAGATATAGTAAATATTTGATACGATAGTTTTAAATAAGCAAAACAAGATGCTTACTTGCATTGTATGTAACTTACGTTAGCTCTCAACGTTCCAATGCTTGGAAGGATTTTTATTGGTAAATGGCCAGTTTCACTGTACACCCTAAATTGGAAAAATATTTCCATCAATTTTATTGAATTCTACAGATGAGCAAAGAGAAAAATTACTTCCTGAATACTTACTAAACTTTAAGGATATTTACTTTGTATATTTTGGTATGTGATGTTGACAGTTTGTGTGTTAACATTTAAAGCTTTAACTTCATCTCAATGTCTTTCATTAAATTGCCTGACTCCTCTTCTCTTCTCCCCCAAGCCCATAATTTCCAGCACCTGGGAAAAGTTAAATAAATAAAAAATGCTTAAAATACTGATATCTATTGAAATTATAAAAAATCTAATTCTGCCCAGCCTATTATCGAGAACGAGACTATTAATATAGTGAAATACTTGTTAAATTTGGTAACTATCAATTCCTGCCTCAGAGTGGAATATGCATTGGAAAAGTTGTTTGGAGGACAACTGCATGCTTGCATAGCTGCTTCTTTCCACTATGCTCGGCTGTAGCCAGCAGTCCTTCATTTTTATGCGCTCGCTCGCTCTCTCTCAATACTAAATTAGCAAGACCATTTTAAGTTGAAGTGAAAGGGTGATAAACAATTTTATATAAACTCATATTTGTTTCTTGTTTATAGCTGTTGGTTCTAGTTCTCAGAAGCTGTAACATGGGATTATTAAGTAACAGTTAAAGATAAAAGGGATTGCAAAAAGGTCTGTTCATCTCAAGGGGATGTGGAAAAAGAATTTAAGGATGATAATATTTTGTAGTACTGAAACAGATACTAGAGCTTCATGGAAACCATTCAGATTGCTGTTGAAATGGGTACCCTGAAAATTGGGCTTTAAATGGGTTCACAGCAAGTGAATTAATTAGCCATATACAGTAACTCTCCACTTAACGTCCTCTCGCTTAACGTTGTTTCGATCTTATGTCCCAGCTCCATTACAGAACATGCTAGTTTAAAGTTGTGTAATGCTCCGCTATAACATTGTTTTGCTGCCTGCTTTGTCCACAGCTGGCAGCCCTCCTATCAGCTCCCTTACGCGCGCCCCCTCCCGCAGCACTTCCCGTCCACCAGTGGACCCCACAGATCCACACCTTCCCCCTGCTCCCCCCACCTCTTGCCCACGGCAATCAGCTGGTTTGTGGCGTTCAGGAGGCAGGGGAGGGAGGGGGAGGAGCAAGGACGTGGAGTAAAGGGAGAGGAGGTGGAGCAGGGGGAGAAGAGGTTAAGGGTGGGGCCTTGGGGGAAGGGGTGGCATGGGTGGGCCAAGGGTTGAGCCCCCCGCCCCTGGTGCTTGCACAGTAGGGAAAGCTGACGCTGCTGCTGTGCAATAAGCTTCTCCTAGCCTACAGCACCTTCAGCCTCCTTGCCTGCCTCATTGTCTGTTGTGCCTGTTTGGGGTAAGGCAGGGGCACCTCCCATTGCTTCATACTCAGCAATGATGATTGTCATATTAAATTGTTTCTTTAAAATTGTTTAAAATGTATATAATGCCTTTTGTCTAGCAAAAAAAAATTTCCCTGGAACCTAACTCCCCCCCCCCCCCCCCAATTTTCATTAATTCTTATGGGGAAATTGGATTTGCTTAACATCGTTTCGCTTAAAGTCACATTTTTCAGGAACATAACTACAAAGTTAAGTGAGGAGTTACTGTATTTACATTTTCTAGTCATTATTAGCCTGATACAGTTTCTACTGTAGTCAGTGAAAGTCTTTCCAAGATAAGATCCCCCAAAAATCAAATGGGGGGTGAGGGGAGAGAGAGATGTATTGTATTCAAATAAATGGACAAGTTCTCAGTGCAAACTATGAAAATCAGAGGACAAAATAGAATTTTTCAAACTTAAAGTATTATTTACCACTTATTTTGTGGTAGTGCCTAAAGTCCAACCAGGTCAGGGCCCCATTGTGCTTGACACTCTAAGAGCATGTATAAGTGACAGTTCCTGCCCCAAAGAGCTTGGATATGTGCAGGTCCAATAAGTTAGCTTAACATGGCTGCATATATATGCAATTATTTTGCCCTACTGGGAAGTCAAGATTTATAAAATGCAGGCTTATTACATTAACTTAAATTTTTTAAAAAATACAGTTGTTGATTCTAGATTAACAAACTGTACCACTGAACATGATTCATCCCCCAACTCCTCCTTTCCATCCTGAGTTAGTTTTTCTTTTGCTGGCAGTTCTTCTTGTTGTACTGTTTCCACCCAGTAGGACAGCTGAAGAATTCCCTCCAAGAGCTAGTAATTGCCCTTCTCTGGATCAGTCAGTCAGTGAGTCCTCTAGAAGTGCAGCTTTACTATCAACTATTTCACACATGCAGGCTCTTGTGGTCTGGATTTTGGACTATCAAGACATTTCAAATTGAGATTTTTATATTCTGCAGCACAAAGCTGTCATTAATAAAGTTTACTGATCTTCTTCTACCTCTCAGTTTAATCAACCACTCACTCCTTTCCATTTCTACTGCGCCCTTACAGAAGCCTCTCAAAGTGCTTTACAACAGTCATATAATCCAGAAATGTAAAAAGCTAAATCAAATAACTAGGCTGAGAAGGAAGATGGAGAAGGATTCATAAAGGAAGTGCATTGAATGGGTGTCTGATAAATAGGCTTCATAAGATAAATACACAAGACCCAAAGGATAGGAATCATATCCACCGTATAAGCAAAGTCTTAAAAAGTGAATGGAGTGCCCTGATAAGCATGGGCCAAACCACTGGGACTTAAGGGGTTTAGATCCTAAGAGATTAGAAGATAAGATAACATACTGCACAGTTGTGTAATAGTAGTATTTTTCTGCTAACTGCTGTGTTCTGGGAGAGTCTATGAAGTTCTTTTGAATATGGGAATTATATGATGAACACTCTCTAACCCAGCAAGTATGCTGTCTGATAAATTCTGCACTAGCTCTAGACATGCCATAAAACTGCAAAGTAAGAATTCTATGGGTCTAGTCTAAAGGAAACTGAGATATGAATTTAACATTTTGGTAAATCACTACAGGGAACACAAATTTTAGCTTTAAATGGATTTGAGGAGGTAACTGAATAAAATAATCTTGTGGATGATATGGGCTTTAAAAGAGAGCTCGAATCACACAAATTTCAAGATCCTAAAAATTGTTAGAACAACAACAGAGGGAGTCCAGCACCAAAGGAAGCTATTAGTTTTAATCTGTGCACTTAAAAAATCTTGTGCTCTTATGTGTTTAAGATTGAAAACATTTTGAGGACATTTAAGATGAATATTAGGTAGTTGTATAAGAACGTTAAACCTTTCACTGAGATTGCAAAAACTGAAGAGAATATTTTATCCCACTCAAATGGCATATTTTTGTTTGTTTTAAAATTATTTTCCAGATTGCACCATTGCTATTCTTACATATTAGTAAGACAGTTTTTTACTGATGAACTGAAAGATCAATTTTTGAGATTTGCTTTAGGATATATAAGGATTGTCTTCAAACTTGCCTTTTCCTTCTGGATGACTTTAGCAATCTTTGAAGGAGGATCTGGAATGTGACCTCACAGCTGGATGTGGAAACCTGATCTGGAGCTCTTGCTAGCATAAGACTCCACAACCCCTCTCCATTCAGTTCATGCATCACTACTGACACATTCCAGGTCCTTCAAAGTTTACCAGGCTCTTCCAGGAAAAAGAGAAGAATGGTACTGGTTGTGATGTTGCACTCTATATGATTTTATGAAAGTATGCTGATGAGTGTGAATATAATGTAACTAAAATATGCTTCATGCAAAAGGTTTCTTGTAAGGCATCATTACAGAGTTTATAATCTACTGAGTGTGGTCATCCTATTTGTATAAATGTACAGGGCCACCCAGAGGATTCAGGGGGCCTGGGGTCTTTGGCGGAGGGGGTCCTTCCACTCCGGGTCTTCAGGGCACTTCGGCGGCGGGTCCCAGAGCAAGTGAAGGACCCGCCGCCAAATTGCCGCGGAAGAAGCCCTCGCTGCCAAATTGCCACCGAAGACCCAGGGCGGAAGAAAACTCTTGTGGGGGCCCCTGAAAACTCTCAGGGGGCCCCTGTGGGGCCCGGGGCAAATTGCCCCATTCCCCCCCCCCCCCCCGGGGCAGCCCTGTAAATGTATCACTCTTGTATCTGAAACTAGAAATATGAAATCTAACTCTGAGGGCCTACTGTAATTATGCAAAGTGTGGGCCATTAATTGTGGTTTGGAATCTTGATAGCTCCCATCTACTAGGACAATTGATTGTGGATGGCTCTGTTTGCAGGTAGGCATCCCTGTGAGTCAGGCTGGGAGGAATGAAGGCTTGGGGTCTTACAGTGACATGTGATCATGTCACCTGAAGTGGAATCCATCTTTAACCTGGTGTTTTTCCCAGTGATGAGCTGCCAAAATATGAACAACCGGTTCCCTCCTCCTCACCCCATGAGGAGGTCGTGCCCCCCCCCACCCATGCCCCATCCAACCCCCCATGTTCCTTGATACCCCACCCCTGGGACCCCTGCCCCATCCACCCCCCTTCCCTGTCCCCTAACTGCCCCCTGCCGTCCCATCCAACCCCTCCTCTCATTCTTGGTGGCCCCCCAGGACCCCTGTCCCATCCAACCACCCCTTCTCTCTGTCCCGACTGCCCCTGGAACTCCTGCCCCTGACTGCCCCCCACTGCTCCATCCAACACCCCTGCTCCTTCCTGACTGCCCCCCCCCAGGACCCTTGCCCCTATTCGATTCCCCTGTTCCCTGCCCTCTGACCGCCCCAAGTCCCAACCTTAATCCACCCCCCCGCCCTCTATCCAACACCCCCTCCCTACCCCCCTTACTGCACTGCCTGGAGGTGGGGGCCGGGAGCTGGGGGCCGCGGGCCGGGCCGGAGCCTCGGGCTGGGCCGGAGCCACGGGCCAGCCCAGAGTTGAGGCTGGGGGCTGGAGCTGGGGGCCAGAGCCGCTGGCTGGCCCGGAGTTGGGGGCTGGGCCGAAGGTGGGGGCCGGCCTGGAGCCGCTGGCCAGCCCGGAGTCAGGGCCAGGAGCCGGCCCGGAGCCGCTGGCCGGGCTGAAGTCGGGGTCCGGCCCAGAGCTGCGGGCCAGCCCACAGTTGGGGCCAGAGTTGCTGGCTGGCCCGAAGTCGGGGTCCGGGCCGGAGTAGCTGGCCGGCCCGAAGTCGGGGACCGGGCCAGAGTGGCGCGGCGCCTGGAGCCCTCCTCACCTGCAGGAAGCTGCTGCTTCCTTCTCAGATCTCCCAGGTTTCCCGCTCGAACAGCTGATTCGTGGGAAGCCTGGAAGGGGAGCCTTCAGGGGAGGAGGCAGAGGCAGAGCCGGAGCTAGGTGAGCTGGGGCCGGAGGCAGGGCAGGGAGCTGCTGGAGCTTTTGTTAAATTTAAAAGCCCTTTTAGAACGGGACAACCTGTTCTAAAATGGCTTTTAAATTTAACAACCGGTTCCTGTGAACCGGTGGGAACCGGCTCCAGCTCACCACTGTTTTATCCATTGGGAAAGGGTGGGAACCCAGAGGAACAAAGGATTCCCGCCTTATGCAAAAGATATATAAGTGGGTGGAACAGAAAAAAGGGGGCAGCCATCATGAGAAATCCTCTAGCTACCACCTGAGCTGGAACAAGGGCTGTATCGGGGAAAGGATTGTGCCCAGACTAGGAAGGCATCCAGTCTGTGAAATAAACTTATTGAAACATCTCTGAGGGTAAGATTTTTATCTGTATTCAGTTTTATTATTGTACTAGGTTTAGACTTGCGTGTTTTATTTTATTTTGCTTGGTAATTCACTTTGTTCTGTCTGTTACTACTTGGAACCACTTAAATCCTACTTTCTGTATTAAATAAAATCACTTTTTACTTATTAATTAACCCCGAGCAGGTATTAATACCTGGGAGGAGAGGGGGCAAACAGCTGTGCATATCTCAGCATTATAGAGGGCGAACAATTTGAGTTTACCCTGTATGAGCTTTATACAGGGTGAAACTGATTTATGTGGGGTTTGGACCCCACTGGGAGTTGGGCATCTGAGTGTTTAAGACAGGAACACTTCTTAAGTTGCTTTCAGTTAAGTCTGCAGCTTTGGGGCACGTGGTTCAGACCCTGGATGTGTGTTGGAGCAGACTGGCATGTCTGGCTCGACAAGACAGGGTGCTGGAGTCCCAAGCTGGCAGGGAAAGCAGGGGCAGAAGTAGTCTTGGGAACTGCCAACTGATGTGCCAAGGGGGTTTCTGTGATCCAACCCGTCACACTAGTTTTCCTAATGCAAAACAGAGGGGGAAACTCCTTGACACCATCTTTATACATCATAAAAATTGAATAATGGGTGCAAATATCTTACACTAAATATTTACACACATACAACATAGTGTTAAGAAAAAGGTTTTCATTCTGCAATTATTGACTAAGATCCAAGAAGATATAAAAATCATTTTATTAATGGTATTTTTCTGAGGAACAGATATCCCCCCCCCTCCACCACAAAAAAAAAAAAACACATGAAGAATAACTTTCTTAAGCTGAGATTTGTGCAATAGTTATTCAGTTGTACCTGTATTGTTAAATCACCGCTGTTAGCCCCCAGGTCTCCTACTGCCCTTGGTGATCTCTCCAATGGAGATGCTCCATAGCTAAGGCTACTTAAAATGTAATCAGATAATCACATTGGTTTTGTTATTTCTCTGTTGGCTTCTGTCTATGTGGTAGGGGAAATACGCCACTTGAGGCAGCTGTTTCACAGCCACTTCCTTCCTATGACCCCTTTTTCCAGGCAGGTTTTTTGTGAATGGGGAAGCAAGAGCTTGGCAGTGTCTGACGGAACAACTCTGATAGTAGCCTTTCCCCTCGATATGGGTCATCTATGTATCCTTCTACCCCTTGGCCATGCAGGACATAGGGGAGCATAGGAGGGTCTTACTCTGAAAGCTATTTTCTTAATCCTAGTTCATGTCTTTCGCTCATTTGTGTCCCTGCTTCATTTTTGTAACTTATCATAATTCTTAAAACTATAGATTATCTTCTGCCCGGAAAGATACAAAGAGAAAATAAAAGTGCATTTGGAACCAAAGATGAAATGGTATTTTGTTGCCAGCCAGGTGAAGTGAAGGAGTGTATTTTCTAGTAAATGTAGACCAAATGAATTCAGGGGATGGAAATTCTGATAGTCTGACTTTCAGCATTGAGATCTATCACAAAAAATAAATTTGACTTTGTAATACCATACCATACCATACTTTCCTTGTGAGGAAAATACTTTTGTGGCTATCACATCAGATGATTTCTGCAGTTCATATGTTCTCTTAGCAGGATATAAAAAGTTTGAAATAAAAAGCATCTTTCACAGTGTTTACCCCAGTTTTTCTTTTCTGTATTTGGCACTTTAAGAGTTAATTAAATTGTTGTGAATTCTAATTTCTTTTGTTAGATACACTGACATTTGGTTGACACTTTGCTACAAGAGATTGCAGCAATTGCTTGTTTCCTCCAAGTAACTTCATGGGTCAAGCTGCCTGACAGCAAGAGAATCTGATAAGTGCAATCACTTGATAAATGCTCAGTCTGAGGAGACAATAGTCTTGTCTGTCCTACTGATGAAACCATTTGGGGGAATTTGGTTACAGCACTGGTTGTAATGCAAAACACTGTTAAAAGCAAGATTCCATTTTGCAATATACACAGGATCTAACTCTGATTTTAAGAATATGTTAAAGTTTTGAAAATAATGGACTTCTGGCAAATAAGAGGAAAATCTGTTTTTCCCAAACTCAATACTCTGTCCACATAGAGTATGAATATCTTTTGTTCATAAGCTTTTTTCAGAAATTAATGCTTTTTAATTACATGTATGTGATACCAATCTAGCAAGGCACTTAAACATATGTTTAAACTTTAAGCGTATGTAATCCCGTTGACTAAGTTACACATGTGCTTAAGCATCTTGCTGGATCAAGGCCTGTGTCCGCAATATTGTGCGACGGGGTGGAAAGGCAGTAAGTGTTACTGTCCATTTAAATTTCCAGTGGTATAGCTAGAAAGATAGAATGCACATTGCAAATTAGTGGGGTTTCGATTCTGATTTCAACCTAAGGAGCTTCAAGCATGGAAAGTTATTTTCTTTATAGTCATTGGAATCTTGTTAATTTTATTTCCCCGTTAAAAACGGACATAAAATGCAGACAGTATTTGAGATTTAGGACACCTGTTGCAAATGTTAGGAGAGCATGTTAGGAAAGGCCTTCTGCAGTTCAAGTTTGCCTAATGCTTCCTAGCATTAGGCAGCTTGTGACTTTTTTGACAGATGAGGCACAAATCACTAAATAGCCATTTCCACCCCTGCCTGCTGTATAATTTAAAAGTGTACCTTGTTTATAGTGAAGCAGCAGCAGGTGGGCCCAGGAGCTGCAGCTGCCATTGCAACCGAGGCTGGCATCAGGTGCAAAGCATGAGGGAGTTCAAGGAAGGGGCTGGGAAGGTGCAGCCCCAACCTTACCCTCTGTAAACCTCTTGCAGCCTGGCCTTAACTGTTACAATCTTGTTGTGGCCTCACCAAGCAGTGGTTACCACAGCAATTCCCTGATAAAGAGACTCCTGGGTTGGTAAATTGCCACGGTAACATGGCAGCTTCTTAAGGCACGATTAGCTGTACCAAGATCAGAGCCTCACACAGCACTACCTTCTTCAAACTTTCTGACATTGCATTTTGCTATTGGAGAGAGAGAGTTGTGACATTCAAATCAAAGCATAGTTTGTCCTTAAATCTGTTCATATTTATCAATGAAATACATTTTACATATTCTTTATTTTGTAGCTTTGGGGAATTCTTGGTTCGGCTGTGCCTTGCTGGCCTGGGCTGATGAGCAGCCCCTGGTAGGGCATGTAGAGGGCAAGGGAAGGTAGAATAAATGTAAGAGACAGAGATGCCATTTGGATCCTTAGCGTTTTCAGCTGTTTGGCAACATGGTATTATATCTGTTACTTTCCAAAATCAGTCATCCAAATGATTACGTACAGACTGACCTATACCTGGCATTTGATAAGTAAACAAACCATGGTACTGAATTTATCTAGCCTAGTAGTTGGGGAACTATTATAAATTAAAAAGTTTGCATTATAGGAAGCTGTTCATCACTGTCATTTATTAGCAAAGTATAAATAGGTTTTTGTTTTTAAAGTTTTGAGAGGTTATGGGTGTTGGGATTCAGGTCTTTATAGATACATAGGACACACAAAATTATTAAAATACCTGTAACTGATGAGAACATGAGTTATTGGACTGCAGTTTAAGCTTTTGGGGAGCAGGGAGAAGCTTAAAATACTCTTTGTTCTCTTGGAGTAATGACAAAACCCCTTAAATATCATGACTGAATAGGGTTAAGCTCTAGCTGTATTTCAGTTACAAAGGAACCTGACTGATGTATTGAATCTGTTTTTATTTAGGGCTGTCAAGCGATTAAAAAATTAATCACGATTAAAAAAAAATTGTGATTAATCGTGCGATAATAGAATACCATGTATTTAAATATTTTTTGATGTTTCCTACATTTTCAAATATTTTGATTTCAATTACGACACACAATACAACCCGTACACTGCTCGCTTTATATTGACATTGTAAGTAAGAAGTGGGCAGCATTATCGCCTGTAAATGTAAACAAACTTGTTTGTCTTAGTGATTGGCTGAACAAGAAGTAGGACTGAGTGGACTTATAGGTTGTAAAGTTTTATTTGAGTGCAGATCTGTAACAAAATAATCTACATTTATAAGTTGCACTTTCACGATAGAGATTGCACTACAGTGCTTGTGTGAGGTAAATTGAAAAATTATTTCTTTTGTATATGATTTTTACAGTGCAAATATTTGTAATAATAATATAAATGAGCACTGTACACTTTGGATTGTGTTATAATTGAAATCAATATAATCAAAACATTTAATAAATTTCAATCGGTATTCTATTTAACAATGGGATTAAAAGTGCAATTGCAAATAATTTTTTTAATCACGATTAATTTTTTTAGTTAATCGCGTGAGTTAACTGTGATTAATCGACAGCCCTAGTTTTTATTATTTATTTCTATTGCCGTAGCACTTAGGTGCTTCAGTCATAGACCAAGTCCTCATTGTTCTATCCACTGTACAAACAGACTGAAATCACGATCCCTGCCCCAGAGATTCCTAACATTCTTCTTGATGAGAAGACTGTTCTTTTGGGTGTGTTGCTTTTCCGTATCTCACAATTCTAGGACACTGACGTGTATTTTACTGAAATGAGATCTAGAGAGTTACTTGAACCTGGTCAATGTCTCTTTATTTCTCCTTCCTCACCAAACATGAGGATAAATTGGTGTGTGTGGGGGGGGAAGTAAATGATCTAAGCTGAGAAGAATGATGCAAGTGTTTTGCTGCATTCCACTGGACTCATTTTTGTTTGTTCCTTGCATACCACTTGCATTCCTTCCAGTCAGTTAATGTGAATTTGAAAGTGAAACAAGCTACAAATTGAATTGAAGGAATAGTATGAATGTGAAAGACAATGCTTCTTGAGAGGAACTAAGATGCTACAAACATAAACAAGGGTCGAGTGGAACTCCTATTATAGCCAATGGGAGTCTTTCAGTTGACTTCAGTGGGAGCTGGATTAGATCCTGTGAACCTGATCATTCAAATATTTAGGAATGCAAGTAATGTTGTTGATTTGATCAGTCCCACTTATGTCCAGGGGACCGCTAATATGAATAAAATTAGGTGTCTAAGGGCAAGCCTATACTAAAGCACTACATTGGTGCAGCTGGTGAAGATGCACTAGGCTGACGGGAGAGCACTCTCCCGTCGGCATAATTGCTCCACCTCCGTGAGAGGTGGAAGCTAGGTTGGCAGGGAGACCGTCACCTGCCAACATAGCACTGGTGTGGATAGCATTTAAGTTGATGTAACTTACGTTGCTCGCAGGGAGGGTGTCTCTTTCCCACCGCTGAGCGACGTAAGTTACATTGACTTAAGTGGTAGTATAGACCAGTCCTAAGTTTTTACAGGATTTAAACAGACTGGGTATATGACTACTCACATTGTGTTGATTTAGGGCCAAGTGAAGTCCATGGGAGTGTTACTGGCTGGGCTCACTGGTAGCCTTGCCTAGTGGTTAGGTCACTTGCTTCCCACTTGCCCTGCCTCCAATGTCTAATTGGTAATTACTACCTCTGTGATGGTCTGCCTTTTGGTGGGTCACAACGGGGCCTCCAGCCAGATCACCAATTTAGTCCTGCCCCTCTCTGGGGTAATAGAGTCCCAGGGAATACATAGGGTCTTATGCCCTCCTGAATTCCTTGGTTCTTAAAGAGACTAAAGAAGTGAACCAGTACATAATAGCTATATGTCTAAATAATCTTTTAAATTCTCTCAGGCAGCAAGTTGCTACAGGTATGAAAATGACAAAGGGCAATGCTGAATTAATTACAGTAAGTGAATCCTTACTCAGCACTTTAATTGCAATAGCTCTCGGGACAGACTTACTGGTTGTTCCCTCAGTAATCTTAAAAGGATGGTTTTGGCTCTGGGTGGGAAGGCAAGACCAATTTCAGACAATTTCATGTGTCCCTTGTATAACTCCACTGAAATCAATAAATTTATGTGAGGGGTAAATTTGACCTATTGAATCACCAAAACTGACATATTTATCTACTGTATGTCATAGGTATGTACATATGGCATCCTAGAAAGTGGTCTGTTCAGTTAATAATACACACAGCTTTATTCCCTAGAGGGCATAAGGCCTCTTCGGTCAAGATCCAGGGATCAGGGTACAAAAAAGAAAAATCCCCTTGAAAAGATGTGTACTTCTGATACTCTTAAAGAGAGGGGAAATAAGTCAAAAATAAAAGGAGCACAAAACCAAATTTAATAAATGCAAGATTAACCCTTCTTGGAATTCATCCTCTAATGCAGGGGTGGCGAGCTATCGCCTGGGGGCCACATCCAGCCCTTCAGATGTTTTAATCCAGCCCTCGAGCTCCAGCTGGGGAGTGGGGTCAGGGGCTTGCCCCAGTCCATGTGTGCTGTGGCTCTGCACGGCTCCCGGAAACAGCGGTATGTCCCTCCCTCCGGCTCCTACAGATAGGGGCAGCCAGAGCGTTCCGCACGCTGCCCCTGCCCCAAACACCACCTCTGCAGCTCCCATTGGTTAGGAACTGTGGCCAATGGGAGCTGCAGGGGCGGCGCCTGTGGACCAGGCAGCATGCAGAGGTGCCTGGCCACGCTTCCGCCTAGGAGCCGGAGGGGGACATGCCACTGCTTCCGGGAGCTGCTTGAGATAAGCATTCCTGCCCCAACCTGATCCCCCTCCTGCCCTCCAAACGCCTCAGTCCCAGCCCCGAGCACCCTCCTGCATCCCCAACCCCTTAGCCCAAGCCCCACCCCAGAGCTTACACCCCTAGCTGGAGCCCTCCCCACCCCTCACCCTCTGCCCCAGCCCAGAACTCTCTCCAGCACCCTGAACTCCCCATTTCCGAGCTGGAGCCCACACCCTTTCCTGCACCCCAACCCCTAATTTTGTGAGCATTCATGGCCCGCCATACAATTTCCATACCCAGATGTGGCCCTTGGGCCAGAAAGTTTGCCCACTTCTGCTTTAATGCCTCCATTGCTGAGAAAGTTTTATATGACTCTCTAAAAAGATGGTTGCCACCTATTATTTTTGACTGTTTAGAAGAATAATTAAAACTTTAGGCTACATGAGGGATAGCTCAGTGGTTTGAGCATTGGCCTGTTAAACCCAGGGTTGTGAGTTCAATCTATGAGGAGGCCATTTAGGGAACTGAGGTAAAAATCTGTCTGGGGATTGGTCCTGCTTTGAGCAGGGGTTGGACTAGATGACCTCTGAGGTCCCTTCCAACCCCAATATTCTATGATTCAATGAAAACAGGAGCTTCATATAATCTTGAAAGACTATAAAGCACTTGAAAGAATGAGGTGTTTATCCCTCTTAATGCAGCTTTCAGAGAGTCAATACACTCTAATGGAACAGCAGCCCAATAAGGACTTAAGATAAAATATTAGTTATCTATTGGTAATCCTGGGCCTTGAAATAGACACAGGTTGTGGCTGGGTTCCATTTCTTAGCACATCCTGATACAATCAATGGTGAACTACACCATTTGATGTTGTATAGCACTGGGAGACAATAACTGTTAAGTTCTATTACCAGTTCTTCCAATGACTCATGGCATATATATATATATATATAATATATATATGCATGCCAATATGACCATTGTGAGAAAAGATACAATTGATGACATAATCTTCATCATAACAGATCTGTTTGTTGTTGTAATTTTGTTTGGCTAACATGGTGTATGTTGTTTTTGAATTCCTTACATTTTGTAGCCATATGTATTGAGATGAATTTGAGGGGGGAACTTGATATCCAGAGTGCACATCTCACCTTGAACTTTACTTACAAAATTTATCATAACTATAATATTAGCTTAATATAGATGTGTAGGTTTTATATTTGCGTAGAGAAGGAAGGAAGTACTAGAAGGCTCCTTCTAACTTCCAGAAGTCTTACTTTCATTCATTGTCGCACAGTGATCATTCTTAATTATTTGAATTTTGTTTCATTGCCATGCAGAAGGCTAAGCTGCATGAGTCATGAGCAGAAGCTTGCTTTTAATAAACTGAAAATATGGGAATAAAATCAAAGTGAACCTGAAATTGTCTGACTGTCTAGACCTGTAATGTCAAAGTGGTATTTACTGAAATTTACTGAATTGTCTTACTAATACTCTTATAGTACTTTCAGTTTTCCTAAGCGCTATGTCTCAACTAATTAATTGTTTAATGGGAAAATTTACTATTTAAGAAAAAAGGTTAAATAGTCACATAACTGTATCATGGGAAAGAATTGCAAAAGTATACTTTGGTTTTGATAGTGATTGTTAGTGCTCCATGAAAGAGAGAGAGAATGGCACTGACGAGAGCCATACATAGTATATTTGGGTACTACGTTGCTGATCCTGAAAACAAGCATGTGCATAACTTTACCATCAGTGCGACGACTCACATCATAAAGTTATGCACATGCTTAAATATTTGCAGGATAAGGCAGGAACTGTGCAACCTTCTTTGCATAACGCACTTCGAAGCATGGATCTCCTTTTGAGCGGAAATTGCCAATTGTGACTAATTGTACCAAATTGTAGTGGTTACTGGAGACAAACAGATGCTAATATAAAACTATTAAACTAATTTTCATTTACTACTGACACCTACATTTTAAAGACAAAGTGGGTGAGATAATATCTTATATTGGACCAACTTCTGTTGATGAGAGAGGCAAGTTTTTGAGCTTACACAGAGCTTTTCTTCTGGTCCAGGTGACCTGAAGAAGAGCTTTGTGTAGCTTGAAAGCTTGTCTCTCTCATCAACAGCAGTTGGTCCAGAAAAAGATATTACTTCACCCACCTTGTGTTTATCTAATATCTTGGGACCAACATAGCTACAACAACACTGAATACCTAGATTTGAAGACTCTCCAGTCTCCAGAGGTAAAAGGAGTGATCTGGGGTCTCTTCCTAGTGCTGCCTAGACCTTGGGTCTGATTCTTCTCTCTCATAATTGAACACTGCTGTAACTTCAATCACTACAATGGAGTTATTCATGATTAAGGCTACGTTTTAGTCACAGGTATTTTTAGTAAAAATCACGGGCATTAAACAAAAATTCATGGGCCCGTGACCAGTCCATGACTTGTACTATATAACCCTGACTAAATCTTGGGCAGTGAGGGTGGCCAGGGGTACTGCAGGGTCTCTGGGGGAGGGGCAGCCTGGGGGCGCCGCTGTGCTCGGGGAGGGGGCTGGTGGAGCTGACAGGCTCCCTACTTGGTTCCTCATGGCTCCCCCTTAAGCGGAGGTGCGACCAGACAGCTCCACGTGCTGCCTCTGCATCGGCTCCGCAGTTCCCATTGGCCAGGAACCATGACCAATGGGAACTGTGGGGGTGGTACCTATGGGCGGAGGTGGCAGGTGGAGCTAGGAGCTGAAGGGTGGGCACGTTGCTGTTTCCGGGAGGGGGTCCCCTGAGGTAAGCACCGTCCAGCACCCTCCCACACCCCAGCCCTGAGCCCCCTCCCACACCCAAACCCCTGCTGTTGCTGGGGGCACGGCGACCCAAGAATGCCCCAGCAGCAGCCTGTGCGGCTGGCCCAGGGGCTGCCTGAGCTGCTCAGGCGGCCGCTGGGCGAGCTGCTCAGGCGGCCGCTGGGCTAGCCGCACTGGCTGCTGCAGAAGTCATGGAGGTCACGGAATCCGTAACCTCGGTGACAAACTCACAGCCTTAGTCATGATTTACGACTGGGTGGGAAGGGAGTACTAGAGCTGGTTGAAAACTTTTCAACACAACTATTTTCTGTTGGAAAATGCTGAGCTGATGGAATTTAAACATTCTGCGGAAATGTGGCTATTCCATCAAAACTTTTGAGGAAAATGAGGCAGGGAGGCAGACTGGCTGGCCCTGTTCAGGATGAAATATTTTGCAAAAATTTGAATTTTTTTTGGAAGAAAGGAAATTCTGCTTTCCAGCCAGCTCTGGTGGAGACCTTTTTGTGAGGGCCCTGGGAAAATCACAAAGACCAATGTTTTCAAAAGTGGCCCAATCCTTTGGGATGGGGAGGTCTTTAGCTTTTGGGTTTGATTTGAGACTCTTTAGGCCTGATCTTCAAATGCTCAGTATCTCTGAAGTATCCTTTGTCTTCCACGGGAGTTGTGAGTGCTTAAAAGCTTTGAAACTCAGGCCCAAGAATCTCACGTTTCACATCCAAAGTCCATGGCCACTTAACCTCTCTGTTGCTAAGATTTCTCATTTCTAAAATGCGGTCATAATATCATCCTCCCACAAGTGCTGTGAGCCTACATCAATGTACATAAAGCCCTCTGAGCTCCTCAGGCCTTGTCTACACTACAGGGGAAATTCAATCTAAGCTATGCAATTTGTAGCGTAGCTGAAATTGATGTAGCTTAGATCTGCTTACTGCGGGGTCCCCACTATGCGATGTCAATGGGAGATGCTCTCCCATCAACTCCCCCTACTCTTTTCAATCTGGTGGAATACAGGAGTCCACGCGAGAGCAATCGATTTAGCAGGTCTTCACTAGACCCACTAAATCGACTGCTGATGTATCGATAGCTGCTTGTAGATCCCACAGTAAGTGTGGACAAGCCCTCAGATAGAAGATGCTATTTATCCAGAAGTGTTGGTGTAAATCATAATTGAGGCAAATCCATCAGCGGTGTTATCAATGGACTATATTAGTTACTTTGAAGTGCTGATGTTCTAGTGGCTTTACTGTGCTTAAAAATAAAGGTACCATGTTTCTGCAGAACAGAAATAACAGCTGCAAAAGGTTAACCCAGTATATCTTATGCATCTTTTAAATGCTTGATACTTCTCAAGTCTTTGCGCTCACTTTAGAGATTCAAGATTTGATTCAAACTGATTGTCCTTTTTTCACAATTTAAAAAATCAAATCTCATCAATTCTAGTGTATATTTTAGCTGTCAAATACTTTCTCCTGCATTTCACAATGATTTTTCTGAGTTCCTGGTTGAGAACAACATATAACTCTTGCTGTTTAAACTGCATGTCTTCTCTGAGTTGATGGCACACAATTTCCCTTTGAAGAATCTCTCTGTATTATGCATGTTACTGTATGCCAGATCAGCTGAATGGCAGTTCTGCATATAGGGCGGGGAGGGAGTTCTTTGATTATTCTACATTGGATAGTGTCTGCTGCTCTGTTTAATCAGAGAACCTAGATCGCCATTGCATGCTGTCAGAACCCTCTTTCTCTTTCAAGTCCCAGAGACACTATTAATTAAAACAGTTTTCTCCCCCTGCCATGATTCAGGTCGGGGCAAGATCCCCAGTTTTGGGCCCCAGTCAGCCCCTCAACTTCCACTGCCTAAATGGAGAATAAACCTAGCTACTACTCCTACACAACCCTCTCACTCTCCAACCCCACATAGGCCCCCCTACATTCTAGCACAGCAGCACTGCCAGTACTCAGATCTGGCATCAGGATCTTCTTGGATCCAGCTATTTTTGGCCCTTCCTGTGCATTCCACTGTCTAAACACAGAACAAATTTAGCTGTTCCTACTCCCACCAAAAAGTCCAGAAATCAATGCCTCTAAGTGCAGTGCTGCAAAATTCCAAATCTGGATCCTGTCAGATAAAATGTGATCCATATTATTCTAGTGTACTAGGAAAAACTGCACATGTACTGAAGTTAGATGGTAAAGTTAGAGGAATGCAGCCCAAAAACTAGCCAGATCCAGGTGTTAACTTAGCGATTTGGGTAGAATAGTAGAAGCAAAATATAATCTAGTGTTGCTACAATTTCTGGTTTATGGTCAAAAGTTGACAGGCTCCAGAGCCTGGGTCTGTCTGTTGTGATACTGTTGAGCTGCAGTGTAGGAGGGTCGATTCAGAAGGTGTGTGAGGAGCAGCTTCTCCTGGTCTCTCTTTAGACAGTGAACATTGTGGGCTGGGGTGGGGGGAGGATCCAGGTGATGAGTCTGCAGGTTGGTCGCGGCCTCGGCGTGCAATGATGCTTAACGCTCTAGGTCTGTGTTTGTGCGCGGGCGCGCAAATCGGAGTCGCTACACTTGATCTCCCAGCAGTGGTATTTGCACGGAAAGGGGCAAAATTTGGGCAAGATCCAGCCGGGTGCAAGGGACAGATCCGAGGTGTCTGCTGCGCGGATTACACTGGGATACATTAGGACGAGGGGTTCCCCCTGGGATCGGAGCCTCGAAGCGCCTCTTTCTCCATGTAGACAGCGCGGGGTGGGGCTGCTGAGCGCCAAAGCCGGCCGATTCCGGCGGGATCCAGCTTTTCCCGTTTTCCGCGGCGAGGGGCTTTTTGAAGGAGCCTGTCTCCACATTCCTGATTTGCTGGATATTGTGGAGGGCTCGTCCTGGGCTGGGCTGGGCTGCTGCTGACGCGTGGCCGCGGCTGCTGCTGCACGTCCCTCTGACGTGTTGGAACCAGACCTAGACCCAGCAGAGACCCGGGCTCCAGCTCGCTGCTGCTGCTGCGCCGGTTTGCCAAGGTACCTTTTCCCGGCACCTCGCTTCGCTTCCCCCCTGGCTGCTAGTGTGGTTGCAGTTTTCTCTGCTGGGGGCGGGCGGGCGGGGGGATCTGCTCAGGGTCTCCGCTACCAGGGGCGTTTTTACTATTTTTTTTTTAAATCTCTTTTCGAGGAGCCATTTTAAAGTGATCAGTGGCTGGTGACGGGGGGGAACTAGGGCGAGATCTGCGTGCAGACCCCTGGGTGTCACTTGCCCCTTCCCTCTGCACCCCTGGAGAGCCGCTCGGATTAAAAAAAGCCATTGACCCGCCTGCCCTCCAGCTGCTGCGGTGCGGCTCGCCAGCCAGCCGCTATTCCGGGGCCTGGCTCGGATGGTCCCGTTGCTTTGATGCGGTTGTGTCAGCAGGAGGGGAGGTGTCTGATTGGGTGCCGAGCTGCTGGGTTTGCTGCTACTGCCCGGGATCTTCCCGCTGACAGGCTGGGAAAAGCCTGGACTGGGCAACGCGTGCCAGGGGAGCGGGCGAGGGTGCCTGGGGAGGGGGCGGATGAGGGGTGTTTATACAAGGCATTTTTTTTCCTAGAGGAAACTTCTCTTTTATACAGGACAGCAGCGCCAGGGCGCCTGTGGGGGAAGTGGGGTGCGTGGATTGGGCTCTCTTGTAATGGCCCCTCCATAAAGCCCCCAAGCTGGGCAGCCCCCGGTAGAGTTGTTCCCGTTCACCCCCTTGCGGAGCACAGCGGTGTGCCAACTGCATTGTTTACCTGGCTGGCGGGCCGTCAAGGGGGGTTGTTGCGTGCATCGTGTGAAGCCTGATGTGGTGGCGGGGATGCTTTTGCGAGTGAAGAGGGTTGGGAGTTAATTGTCCAGCTTTTTTTCCCCTCTTGAAATCGGTTAGGCTCTTCTTGGTGCGTCTTCTTGTGGCGGCGGAGTTACTGCTTGTTGTTATCTGGCGTGTCCGTCTCCCCCCCCCCCCCCCCCGAGCCCCCTCCAGCCCGTGGCTTCTGCAATGCGGTGGGTGTGGTTACATAGTAAATTGGAGCTCTGGACCTCTGCAGTGGCAGCGCTGTCTCCGCTCCTGTCTTTAACGTTTCCAATTCCAAGGTTCCCTCCGGTTTCTCTCGGCTGCACACTGGGCTGGCGTCTTAAGTTGGGGAAGAGAGGTTCTTGCGATCGAAAGGGAAAGCTCAGGGGAAACAGATGGTATTAATCAGATGTGCGGGATGGGGGGAGGGGTGGGAGAGAAATAAAGGGTCAGACAAGTTTTGCAATCGTGTAATTTGAGTACTTGTGTTTTCAGATGTGAATCCTGGTAGCCTTGGGTTGAAGTGTGTACTTGAAAGATGTTGCAGTGATAGATGTGTGCATGTACTTCACCGCAACTTAGACAGCAAGGATAAACCAGGTGGGCTAGAAAGTTTACAGTGCTGCCATACAGTTACAGTATTTTCATGTGTAGTTACAGAATTATTCATATTTTGGTTTTACTCGCTTTAATGGGGAGTTTGAGGGTATTTTGTGGGATTTAAAAAATAGAAGAGGGAGTGGCTCTGGTAATAGGTTCTGTATTAAGCTGAGAACAAGGTATGTGGAGAAAGAAGGGATAGCCGGGAGGGGTATTTTTAATTGTTTTAATTTTGTCAGATATACAATTAACTTAAAAATTTACACTTCCATAATAATTAAAGTCAGTAAAATCAGTCTTTTGTAGTTTCTTTTTATTTTCCTCTCAACATCATCATTTTATTGAAGTAATAGAATGTAATGAAAGACTAGCATTACTCTGAATATTACTTCTGAATATGTGCCTAAACCTTATTTATACTTGAGGCAAAGATGTAACACACTTGCTAAACTGAACTTTGTGCATCACTTTGAGGTAGGAACAAGCAAAAATACTTATTTAACTTGACTTGTAAGTTTTTTAGGGAGACGAAGTGAAGAATCACAGGTCAAAGGTGACACTTTCCATAGTACTATTATCTCCTATGTGGTGAACCATTTACATAATCCAGTTAAATAATCCAGAAATAAAGTAGGTTTTTTCACTCTTAATTTACTGTTTGACTTTGGTTAAGTTAATATAGTGCATTGTGGCTTGTTTCAATAAATATGGAAGATAATCTTTAAGTACAATATAAGAAGCAAAGCTAATCTTCCTGTGTCACTTAATTGGTTAAAATCATTGTGTGACAATTTGCTGCATCAGTATTTTTTTCCTTCATGTTGTTGTACCAGTCTCCTTGGTTGGGAAATCTCCACTCTGTAACATGATGATGACATTTGCACATCAGAAATAATATAGTGGATGGAAAGAGGGGGATCACCACATTAGAGTGAAGAGCGATTGCAAGTTTATTCTGTATGATTCCATTAGAACAGGAAGGCTCCTTGTGATTCTGTTCTGCTACAGTCCTGTTCACTGCAGTGGTGAATGATTAGTACCAGAGAACATTAGCTTAAACACATTGAAATATTTTAATGTATCATACTTTATTTTTATTTAATACACTAATACAGCCAACACTGAATCTCCCTTCACCTAATTCATCTTACAGTGGCGTCCCCTTATTAAAGTGATGTTTAATGATGCAAGTGATGTTTTTCTTCTAAAGGGTTAGCCAGTATTATTGGAAACTTGACAGGTACATTATAAGAGCTCATCTAATGTGAGTCTGCCTTTTATTTACTGCTGTGGTGTAAAGGCTTTGTCTTTGTCGTGAAGAAGAGAGGGGGTGCATGCCCAGAAGCAAGGAGAACTGTAGCAATGAAGTCATTGCGCTGCCTTGTGTTATGACATCACTCTGGCTCAAGGAAATGAGGGTGGGGCACTGAAAATCAGACTGTCTGAACCATCTTTGTTTTAACTTTGTGTCTACTAAATGAAAGACTGATGCAGCCTTGCCTTAGGAACTGCAGCACAGCTGTTTGCGTTTTTTTTCCAAAGGAGGGACAAGTAGAGGTGAATCTAAAGATTGTGTGTGTATATTTACAAATAAAAAGAGATGCGGGTTTTCATCTATAGTGGAAACCTGCAAAATACTTATCCTCGCTGAACAAAAATTTCCTCTAACAGGTATTTGTGTGAGGACTTTGTTTGTTTGAGGGCTTCATTGTTTTATAAATAATGTGACTATTCACAATCAGTTTGGTATATGGAAATGTATTCATTTAACATATTTTTATTAGGTATATTATATGTTTTGGTGTATTGGCAATGATGTATTCCTTGTTAACATTTATGTAAAATGTCTTCCGTGTATTTTAAGTATTTATTTTGATTTAACTAACAGTAAAATAGAACTGGAAATGGGGTATTCATTCAGTGGGTAGTATTTAAACTTGATTCATGTAATTCTCATGTACCAGTAAATGGTGGTATATGACAGGAAGGAACAATTAAAGAATTTTTCCAGTATGTTACAAAAGAACATTTGGTTCCTAAGATACAGTGTATATATATGATACAGCGGTATCGGTTACTACACTGACAACATACTCAAAAGTACTTGCTTTTACAACCATGAAGTTTTTTTCCTTTTGAAATACAGAATATAGGTCTAATTCTGCAAGTACACGTGACTAACCTTGAGTAGGTCCATTGAAATCAGTGCGGCTACTCATTTAAGTAAGGATGTGGTTCTTTAAATGTAGATGACAATGTTGTGGTATATTTTGTTTCAGGATCCTATTTATCACATTTTATACTGGCAAGACATTCCGTTACTGAAAAAATATTTGAATTTTCAGTGTGTTCTGGTAGGGCTTTGACCTCCCTTTAATTTAATGAATTGGTGATAAATATGAGTATAACTGTGAAAAATGTGGTTACTTCCCAGCTGCACTGAGAATTGAGTGATGGGTTCCTGAATAGGGTATGTTAATTCTCTAGGTGGATTGTTTTATACTAGATATGCAAGTTGTGGAACACACACAAAAGTCTACAATTATGGAGAATAATATAAGAATGCTAAATGAAAATAGATTTAGAAAAGGGTAGTTAATCACTGAGATGTTTACTGCAGTAGCAAACTTTTTTAAAGACTTTATAGTTATGAGCAGGTTAAAAAAAATCCTGAAAACTGTCTAACGTTGGAAATAAATTAACTTCTAACCGCTTTTTTTTTTTTTTTCAATTTGTGGTGATGAGGGAAATGTTGACTGATTTCTGAAATTAGGTATTTAATATATACTCCTGTGTTCACTTGTATAAACAAGAGGTCTGGCTATAGTTCTGATTCCACAAGCTTGTAACTAAGAGGAATTGTATTGATTTTTCCATATTATCAGAAGGTTCATATGTGGGTCATAAAAGGACATGAACACTTCCTTAAGCATGGCTTCCATTTCTTACCCTGGCAATGGACCTAGCACTTCAATTATCTAGTGAGAGACTCCTAGATGTGTAATAGGAAAGAGGCTGACCTTCCAAAGCTCTTGACATCTGGGAGCAGGAACAACTTGGGTAGCGAGAAGAAATAATAGCTAACCTATCCGTCTGCCTTCAGTAAGAGAAGTCCTGCAGGCTTATTGCTCCTGCCCCTGCCATTACTAATGGTTGTCACTATGGGCATTAGTGCAGAGGAACCTCAGGAGGAATGTGCAGAACTGAATGGCTGGGAAAAAAAACGGAAATTGGGTTACAGTATTTGAGACAACTGAGTTAATATGAAGATAATGTGGAAATGTCTGGATGCAGATTCAGTGTTTTTCTCCTTACAAATACTGAATAAATAAACTCAAATAATTGACTTTTTTTCTTTTAACCTAAATTAAAATTTAATGTTTACATTTTGCCTGGTCGTTTATTATTCTGTGGTCACCAGAACTAAATGATTATATTTAATTCTTGCTTTCATGAACATTCCATATCTTAGCCTTCTAAATCACTTGTGCCTTGCTTTGGGTGCAGTCAGTGAGATACAATGTATGAAACGTGCTACATAAATAAAATGAGGCCTGGTGAGTGTTTCCTGTCTGTAGGGTGCTTATATGAAATATTTGTTTTCACTTACAGCTGTCAGTCTTCCACCACCCTCTCCTGTACAGATTGTTCATTTTGAAAGCACTCTGCTTTACAGAAAGACAGTCATTTTCCATTGAGTTCTTAATCCATAAAATTTGAATCCCTTTGCAAGATGAGAAACCATAGTAATAGTAGTAGTAGTAATTGAGTGTGTGTGTGGAGGGGGGGGTAGAGCTGTGTTGGGGGAAGAGAGAGGAGGGAGGAAACGGGGGAGGGAGGGGAAAATTGTCCACCAGATGTCTGATCCCACTGTGAAAAGGTTTTCATTTATAGGGTTAAAAAAGAATGTAGAAACCAAGGGGACTTGGTGTGAGGGAAAAAGGGCTAGAAGAAAATTAAAAGCATATGTGATCAGTATACAAGATTTTAGGGGGAAAGAACAATTTAAATGAATGTGTACTGTTATAAGCATATACAAGTATTTACACACGTGTAATGTGTGTCTGTGTGCAGGCACTGTAACATTGATAAATATAATAGCATCCATAAATGGCATTAGAGGAAGTCTATGAAACTCTTGAATGGAGTGGAATGAAGTTGAAGTTCCTGGTTAAGCCTGAGTTAAAAGCTAGACAGACTACCTTAGTACAATATATGTACATTGTGAAGTAGATTTGGCTCTTAATAGAGCATTTTTTTCCTAAAGGAGGTGGTCAGTGACAGCTGGAGCCCAGAATAGCTGGTGGGAATGTGGGGAACAATCTCCCTGCAAGGAGCTTATATTTTTCAAGTGGAAAAACTGACACACTCTGGTCAGTGCGGGGGGGTGGGTACAGGGAGAGGGGTGTTGTTGGGGATGAGGGGGAAAAGGGGTACTGTCTTTTCTCTTCTTTCCTACCCATTCTCCATTTCAAACTGGAGCACTTCACAGTTAAGAGCAGGATAGACAATAACAGTATATTTATCATTGTCAGTCATCACTGTTGTCTCCTAGTCCCAATCTCTTCCCCTCAAATCTAGCTCTTACTTTACCAACTCCTCACTCCACCCACACCACCAACTGACCTACAACTTAATTCACCAACTGACTTCTTCCTTGCAGAATCAACCATGCCAACTAAATCCATCCCCTCCTGAGTCAGAACCTCTCCAACCCAACCCCTATGGCTCAGGAACACTCCTCACCCTCCTTACTTAACCTCTCCTCAGCTCAGAACCACACCCTCAGCTCTTAATCCTTTCCCATCGGACAATCCTCAGAGCAATCCCTACTCCTGCCTCACACCCCAGGTTAATCATCTTGACACCCCTCTCAGAAATCCCATATTTTGTGCTGGGTCTGGAAAAGCAGGAGCAGAAGCAGCAGGGAGAATGAGCGTGCAATCTGAGGTAGTCCCTATTCCTTGCTCATTTTCTCCTCGCACTGCTGAGTGCAGCCTACATGCTTCAGGCCAAGAAGTCCCTGTGGAAACCACATGTATTGCAGCCTCAATAGGCTGGAACATGTCCAGCACCTGCTGTGGCAGCACGTGGTACAGAACCCTGCAGCAAATCAGCCACACAATGCAGTTGTGACAATATTGGAGATTATTTATGTCATTGGTCCCTGGTGGGGGTGGTGGTGTCTGGTCCTCATGAAACCAGGGGCAACTGTAAATGACACCTTACTGTTTTCTTGGGTGTAGTGGTTGCAATCAAAAACGTTAGTTAAAAAGACTGTAATGAACTCACTGAAGAGAAGGTTCTTGCAGACCCAGGAAAAATGTTTTAGACTGACTCAGGGCCAGATTCCTGCACCCTCACTTGTGCTGAGTAGTACCCATCGAAATCAATAAGCCTACTTATAGAGCTAGGCGCTATTCAGTAAAGTAAAGGCATCAGAATTTGGCCCTGTGAATGTTAATTAGTTACACCGAGAGTTTCCCTAGGGGTTCTGGAGATGGTAAATTCTACTCATTAGGTGAAGTAATCAGAGAGATTAGCATTTTTGTTGAGTTATTACTGTTCAACTTTTTAGAAGTTGATAGCAATAGATCACTTTAAAAATTACCTTGTATACCTAATTGTCTTTCCTTTTCTTCCTTTTTCCTTCATGCTGATATGGTTTTGTTTGTTAATAGCAAGGAGCATGGATTTAGAAAAATTGGCTAGTACTTCTGCTCTCACCCAAAAGGGAGAACCTCTCCCTTCCCCTCCCATTATTGTATGATTACTTTCTGTACTTTTCCTGACCAAGAGTCTGGAGTCAATTTGAAATAAATGTACATGTTAGCGAATAGCTGTTTTATAATGGAGGGTTTTTGTCAAGTTGCAGTGTTGTCATCCTCTTTGATTTCCATTTGTCAGCTCAGCAGTTGCTATGGGGCCGAATTTCTATCTTCATTCAGTTTCTATGGTCTAGTATTTGCCAAGTGTTCGACCATGACTCCTTGGCATGCACTTGGAGGGCCAGACATGCCTTTCGCTAAGTGGTCACCGCCGCCAGCTACTCCAACTAGATTTGGTGAGAGTTGAGTGAGTTGCCAGCACCAGCTGCAAGCAAACCACCCCTTATGGGTGTGGCTATCTTCTATGCAGAGGTATTACCTGTTAAACTCACCCCATACACCCCCATGATGCAATGATCTTCAATAAGAAAAGGCATAATTGGAAGTTCAGATATAAAAAGGTGATGTATCTGAATAGTGATAGGATTATTATTTTTATTATATCTCATTGTTTGTCTCACTGTTTGACTGGAAGTCCTTGTGTCCTAGGCACTGTATGCATAGTAAGAGGCAGTCCCTGGTAGAGCCCTTCAACCTGACCTGAACCCAATGGGACCTGACTCCAAGTGTCAGGTCTGGGATGGGTGGGGCGGGAAAACAACTGGACCATCTTGCTGTCAGATCAGCTGTCCTTCTCCTGAGGTCTGTGTAAGAGGCTGAATGCCTCTGCTGGCCACTACCATCTTGCTGCACTTTGTGTGAAGTGAAGCATGTGGGTGGAAAAGTCACAGCACCCCTCACTCTGTGAAACATTACTGCTGCTGTGCTGACCCCACAGGTAGGGGAGGACAGCTGACCCCATGGACAGGAGGAGCCGAACTCACAGGCAAGAGGCAGCAACATTGACTCAGATTCCCGGAACGGGTTGGGAAATTTCAGATCCTCTTGGACTGAGTGGACTTGGGTCGGGCCTAATTAGACCTCTAGACCCTGGTGCAAAGACCTTTTGATCTAAACAGGTAAGACAGACAAGGTGTGTTTACACTGCCATTAGACACCCTTGGCTGGCCTATGCCAGCTGTCTTGGGTGTGTGGGGCTGTGTAATTGTGGTGTAGATGTTTGGGCTGCAGCCCAGGGTCTGGGACCCGCCCACCTTGCAGGGTCCTAGCGCCCGGACTCAGGCCCAAGTTTGGACATTTACACTGCAATTGAACAACCCCTTATCCTGAGCCCTACCAGCCCAACTCAGCTGGGAATAGAACCCACAGCTCTTGATTCCCAGTCCTATGCTCTATCCACTAGACCAGAGGTAGGCAACCTATGGCATGCGTGCTGAAGGCGGCACACAAGCTGATTTTCAGTGGCACTAACACTGCCTGAGTCCTGGCCACCAGTCCGGGGGGCTCTACATTTTAATTTAATTTTAAATGAAGCTTCTTAAACATTTTAAAACCTTATTTACTTTACATACAACAATAGTTTAGTTATATATTATAGACTTATAGAAAGAGATCTTCTAAAAATGATAAAATATATTACTGGCACGCAAAACCTTAAATTTGAGTGAATAAATGAAGATTCGGCACACCACTTCTGAAAGGTTGCCGACCCCTGCACTAGACCAATCTGACTCTCAGCCAGTAGTCTTGGGGTACCAGGGGCTTGATTAACCAATATGTTACTCCAGTGTTGTGCTGGTGTAGTCATTAATTTCAGTGGATTTATACTAGTGTAAAATTTAAGAAAAGAAATGGAGCATCAGGCCCAAGATGTAGTATTCAAACATGTGATAATGTTGTTAATCTCTTACACTGCAACATGCATTCTCTGTCTCCTTATGGATCACTATAGAATCCAGAACATTTCTATTAATTATATACATATATAAGCGCCTTCATTTTCAGTTTAAACTGATTTTTACTGTAAAATCCCAAGTTTTACAAAAAGCATTATTCATGTTTTTTTCCCAATTTTCACCCTATTTTTGTATCATTCAAATATATAAAAATAACTTGTTTTATTAGGTAAATACAATACATTGCATGAGATATATGTATTACGAGACTACATTAGTCTGTGTGTATATGCAAACCTGCCTGTTGAAGGCTATGTATTAGTCTAGAAGATACACACAATAAACAACCAGGCAGGCATGCAAGCTCTGAAGTGCATACACATCTGAATGTACTGCTGAATCTCACGCCTACCACATACAGATTTTCATTTTCTTCCCATTTTAGTGTGTCAGATCTTTAAACAGTTATCTGCTAACAGCCTGAAATATGTATCAGAATATGTTTCAGAACACAAGGAAATATTCAAAAGTTAAAAAAGAAACAGGAGAAAAGGATGAAGTTGAGTGTATGCACTGCAAATGGTGTGTCCCAGTTATTAAATGTAAATATTTATAGGCTCATAGTTCTGTCTACAACAGTAAACTATTTATTCAAATTAAAAGTTTTATTTGGGTATTAGAGTGTTTTTTTTTTTAATTCAGAGGTGGCATTGTGTTTTGAGTTCTGTTTTACTTCTGTAGCAAACCACATTGAATTCCATTAATCAAAGCATTAATCTACTGAATACTTTTTCCCCTGTCCTTCCATCCACCAAAATAAACCCTGATATTACCCAGAAAAAATATTAATTTTTTTCCACTGATTTTCATCTTTTTTGTTGTTGTTGTTGTAATAAACACTGATAAATTCCTGGGAAAAATTAAATAAAATCAAAACCAAAAATGAAGAGCTCTGTGTATATAAAAGAAAATAGTAATGTTGTTTCCATGTATTGGAGCACTATTGTAGTACAGCTCTAGTTGGTAGCTTTTCATTCCTTTACCACCACCTTTTTCTCCTAAAAATAGTAGCAAATTTTAGCGGATTACAGGAGTGGCAAAAGAATGTTTTTGAGCAACCATTTTAGTTGAACAGTAGATTAAGAGCAGATTTAGGATGATCCAGGGGGTATAAATAGGGATAAAATAATGAAATTGAGCAAAGGAAAAACTAGGCTGGACAATTAGGGGAAAATGTGCTAACAATGAGACTTATTGGACTGTGTAAACAGTCTCCTTAGGGAGCTAGGAGAAAGCCCATCACTTGAATCATTTAAAAGTTGACTAGACAGAGCACTCAGCAGTACAATATAGGGAACAAACTTGGGGTGGGGGTGGTGGAGATGGATGGAAAAGTTGACCTAATTTCCATCTCTGATTTCTATGATTTATTAAAGACTTTTGCAGGCCTTCTGTAGAGGGCTACTAATGGAATTTGAAACATGGCAATTATAAGGGTCCTTTAATAGTGTGCCAGCACACTGTTGGTTTTGATCACTTAGTTGTAGCATTAATGTGGATAATCCTCCCCATTGCCGCAGACTGAACAGACTGCAATTACAGGCAGGGATTTCCAGTTCATTTTAGCACTACTGTTCATACTGGTTTGAATTCTATGTTGAGTCACAGTCCTGCAGTCCTGTTGCCTTCAAAAAAGCGTCAGCTGCTGCAGGGTGGTTTGGCTGATTTAGTTTATTAAAAGCCGTGAGACCTGATGCTGCTTGTGGATCCTTTGAGGTGGTGTGCTGGGGAAGAAAAGCCCCTAGACCTCCACTGAGAGAACCCTGATGCCCTGAGAAAGGAAAGAGACAGCCCCTACCCACTTCATGCAGAGATGTAAATATATTCAGTTAGGCTCTCTCTGCATATATTAAATGCATGTCTACTTATATATGTGCACAATTGAATACACCACACCATTAAATATTGATGATATGGGGAGACACTGCACTCTCCAAAGTTGCATCTAAAGCCAGCCTGATTTTTGACCCATCCCTAGTGACCCTAATTCGTACAAAACTAAACCATCCACCTCACATTTCACAGGCGCAACCTCATACCTGGATAAAAATTTTCTCACTTATTTTCTTAATGGGGATAGTGGGACTCCTGTTTCCTAGGTTGTTCATGCTTTGCCCTCTTGCCTGCTTTTATATACTGCATGCAGCTCAGAGAAGGAGCTTTTCCACAGACTGGCTCACTGAGCAGCCAGGGGAGAAGGGAAAAGAAGACGCAAAACAACTAGGAAACTGTAGACCCTTCCTTGAAATAACAGGTTTCCTGTTCTTCTAAGATCCTGTGTCTTGTTTTTTTCCTAACCACACAGAGTGTTCTCAGAGATCTGGTCTGCAGGCTCAGCCAAGAGGCTATGTCTACACCGCAGTTAAAATCCCGCAGCTGGCTTGCACCAGGTGATTTGGACTAAGGGGTTGTTCAGTTGCAGTGTAGATGTTTGGGCTCGGCCTGGTGCCTGGCTCTAGGACCTTATCACTAAAGTAAATATCTTGATTATGCCATCATCTCTACTTTTCCTAGGCTTTGCTCAGTGTATTTACAACAAGCACAAAACTGAAAGAAAAGCTGACTTTTACATTTTTCATCGAGTCAATATATTTTTTTATGTAGAATGATGAAATTTGTTTTCTCTTAAATCCATGCCGAATGTTTAATTCTGTCTCCATCATAACTCATGAATAAGAATAAGACTCCGTGTTTGTCACAGAGGACCAGGATTCCCTGACTTTCCATGACCTCTGTGACTTCTAAAGCAGCCCAGTGTGCCTGGCCCGGGGGCCACCTGAGCAGCAGGAGTTTGGGTGTGGGGAGGCTCACAGAAGGGCAACAGGAACTCCCCTTCCTCATCTCCTAGTTCCGCTTGCTGCCTCCACCTGTAGGCACTGCCCTCGCAGCTCCCATTGGCCGTGGTTCCCCCAAGTTTTAGTCAGGGATATATATATATATATATATATATATATATATATATATATATATATATATATATATATATATATAAAAAGTCATGGACAGGTCATGAGCCATGAATTTTTTTTTTTACTGCCCCGACATTTACTAAAAATACCCATGACTAAAATGTAGCTTACTCATGAATGGTTTGGCCTACAAACACTAAATGTGTTTGGTCTTGATGAAAGTGGTGCTTTGACTATCCTTGGAGGTTATGAAGGAATTTTACATAGTGAAAGCTGCTTCCCCATATGTTATGAAACGTGCCCCCGCTGGAGTTTGACTTTGCACAGATTTAGTGGATTTAAGACAACCTGCAGCTGCCCACTGAATTTCTTTAACTCCTTATTTCTTCCATCAAAATGCATGCTGGTAGATCAGCAGTGGGTGGGCAGAATTAAGGTTGTGTAGGTTACCTTAACTCTGTACTTCCATACTCCCTAATTCTTTTTTTTAGGTGAATCTTTATATACAATTTCCATGCTATCAAACATTTGTGTTTTCTGAGAAAACCAAATCTTTCCTTAAAAGCCTTTCCCGCTAAGTAACAGATGGACAGTTGCAAGCTTAACTCCAGCTTATAGTTTTGTTTGTTTTCATTTCTTGGTGTTTTTTTTCAAATATGTGCATCCCAAAAAAACCCTAGTTTCCCTACAGGTTTGAGATCACAGAGTAGGTAATGCCATCTCTTCACTGCACCCAATTAATGAAGAGGGAGATGCAGAGTTAAGCAACTGTGGAAGGATTTTGGTTTGTTTGTACAGTACTTAGCACTTTAGGGTTTATTTACACAGCAGCTGAGTGCAAACCTCCCAGTCTGGGTGGACAGAGTCAAGCTAACATGCTAAAAATAGCAGTGTGGATGTTGCTGCGCTGGAGGAGGCTCGGGCTAGCTACCTGAGCTTGGGTGGCTAGCCTGAGCCTCTGCTGGTGCAGTTGTGTCCACACTGCTGTTTTTACCTCAAGCCCTGGTAGCATGAGTCTGCCTCTCCTGGCTGGGAGGCTCGCTCCTTGCCACAGCATAGTCAGACATACCCAGAGACTGCTGGTCCATGAGTAGGGCTCCTAGATGCTATGGTAATAGAAGTGATTAATAATAAGGATGTTTTTTTTTTTTTTTTTTAAAGTCATGCTTAAATTCTCTCTAACGTTCCGTTAGCAAATGGTCTGCTATGGAAATATCTACATATTTAAAAGGCTCCTGTGAGGTAGTTTTGAAAGCATGCTTTGAATCTATGCTTCGCTTGTAGATTACATTTAGAATGTTTTTAATTAACGGGAGTTGTATACTACCACTGCATTGATTAAAGATGTGTGTAGACTACATAACAAGAACCTCTGTGTCAAAGTAGATTCTTTGCCTGTTCTTGCATTCAGTCCCTACTAACTGCTACTTTCTCTTTAATTACCCCCGTGTCAACAAGAGCAGTGCATTTCCTGCATTCCCTCATTGTTCTGAATATCGGCAGTGTCTCACAACAGTAGCAGCTGTACTGCTCCACTCTGCTTTGCTATTTGCCCTTCCTTCTTTCACTGACATTTTTGTAATCTTGTCAGTGTTTATTCTGTCCGAAGGGTAAGGCAACATGTAGGAATGAGGATGCCTAATACTCCACTCTGATTTCGTCACATTACTTTGAAAAAAACTCATTCAAGAATGCTTGGCCCCAAACTTGACCTGCCTTTGTAACTGTTTGCGAAAGTCTGTGCAAATATTTGTTCCCCCTCTTCCCCAGAATTGAAACACCTCTTTCTATGGTGTTTTTTCATAGAACAGATACCAGCATGTATTAGATGTTATAGCAACAAACCATTGTGTACATGCCATGGTGATACAAATTTCAATAAGGAGACAGATGTCATTTTCTAGCTTCCAGGGGGGTTATAAACTGTTAGATATATTTAGATTATTAAAAATGCCTTGCCACATTCCTTTTAGGCAGCTCTGGGGCTGGTTGTCTCTGTTCATAACCCCAGAGTTGAAGATATGTTTCCTTAATAATGTCCTCTCGGCTTATAAAGTGATAAAAAAATAAAAACACTGTGGGATGGAGCTTGGCAAATGAGCCGAGGTCTCAGCCAAGGAAATGTATTGTCTACTAATTTTCTAAACAAAACAAGTTCAGCTGAGTACAAGTCTCCCTTTCTCTGTTTTGGATGCTTTTCATACTGGTATGATGTGGGCAGATTTGATTTTTGCAAAATAGAATTTGATAAACAGTTATTAATTTCTGTGTTGTAGGAGATTGGAATTAAAAAGCTGCTAAGATAGTGATTGAATGGTTGTTACCGTGCATGAACGGTAACTTAAAAATAAAATAAAAGTTTAGAGTACATAACCTTGAGTATGAATGAGTTTGCGTGATAGCATGAACAGAATGGTTTCTTACTTTAAAAATTACATGAGCACTGATCAGAGGTGTTAGCTAGGCCACTATTCAGTCCTTGACCATACTATTTGAAGTCCAGTATCTGGCAACCCATCAGGCCTTGAATCCTGCTGTCCAGTGGTATCAGGCTTTTGTTTCTAGCCCCCATAGATTTTTATAGATCTGATCTTGATACTGTGTGATGACATGTATAGAAAAGCAATTTTAAGTAACTTTTTTTCAAGTTTTACTTGTTTTCTCTGTGAGCCCAGTACTGTTGGACACCAGATAACAAAGGCACCTAGCTTTAAAAATAGAGGGATACAAAATGACTTCAGACATTACTAAAATATTATTTCTGTAAAATATGTAACATATGCTGAAAATCTGATGCAGTGTGGAATAAATGTTTTTTAATGCTCTCATGGGAGGATGTACTTAAGTCACTCATGGTTTCAGTGCTTGTGAGTAATGGAACCATCCCAAATTCATGTGCGCCATTCCTCACCAGCAAAAGAGGGCAGCTGTTTGAAACTTTGCAGAGGCTTAGAATATTAAAAATAGTCCAGTGAAAGATAAAATAAGTGAGCAAAATACAGTGAGGCATTCAAAGATGAGTTTATCACACAGTTCCACAATTTATTACAAGGAAAGCACCAAAACAGAATGACCAGATGTTTAAGGCACAGCACACTCTCTATCCCTCAGAGAGCAGGTCAACCAAGCTGCTTCTTCTCATTACACCATTGCATCCTGTACCTGGGGGTGTCTGCACATGGACTGCAATGCATAGGAAAGTGGGAAAGCAACATCACTTGCACAGTTTCCACATAGAGTCCCCATCCATTGCTGTAGCCTCTAAAAACCAAGCTTCATTTGCCCAGTGCTGGTCCAGATGTGACCTATTATCCCCGGCCCTGGCAAGTCACAATTGTCTGGAGTTCTATAATTGGCCAGTGATGGGAGGAGGGCATGTTTTATCCTCTTCATCATATAACCAGGCCCACCACTTGAGGGTTCTGAGCAATGCAATTTTTTCCCAAGTAGTCGTTTATATTTGATTTTTACATACAGGTAGCATTGTTACCAGAAACAAATGAATCATAATGGTAGTGCCCATCATGTGCTAGACACAGTACAAATTTACCAGGACCACATCAAAACAGTAGAGCAGATTGCAAACTCAAGTTAGATGGGTAAATTTAATTTAACCCTGCGTTAGTGCATTGCTAAAGTTGCACAGTGAAAACCATAGTCAGGAGATGGAAAAACTGGAGTTTAGACCACCACATTAACTTGGCTACATTGCTCATTTTGTGTGTTTGATACATGTGTTAGGTGATTTAAAGATAATATATGAGGCTGAATCTATAATGAGGAAAACAGAAGTAGGAAATACATGTGTGAAATGCAGCCAATTAATGATGTATTGGAACCTTACCGCTTTCATTTCCTGAAATTTGTATATGGTGGAACCTTAACTTTAAAAAACAAAAAAACTTTTAAACAATTCCCCCCCAGAGTTTTTAAGGAGTTAGAACGGGGGTGGTCCCGTCCCTTCCCTCCCTCTCTTCCCCTCCCCCCCCCAAGAAAGAGAGATTTAAAATGAATAAAAGAGGGAAACAAGTACCATCTAAAGCTCTTCACTTAAGAATCATATAAGATCATGTAAGGTCCTTGCTCTGGGGATTCAAGTGGGAAAAGATTAGAAGCGGTGATCTTCCAGAAAACACCATCCTGGCCACTATGGACGTAGAAGCCCTCTACACCAATATTCCACACAAAGATGGACTACAAGCTATCAGGAACAGTATCCCCGATAATGTCACAGCTAACCTGGTGGCTGAACTTTGTGACTTTGTCCTCACCCACAACTATTTCACATTTGGGGACAATATATCCCTTCAAGTCAGCGGCACTGCTATGGGTACCCGCATGGCCCCACAGTATGCCAACATTTTTATGGCTGACTTAGAACAATGCTTCCTTAGCTCTCGTCCCCTAACGCCCCTACTCTACTTGCGCTACATTGATGACATCTTCATCATCTGGACCCATGGAAAAGAAGCCCTTGAGGAATTCCACCATGATTTCAATAATTTCCATCCCACCATCAACCTCAGCCTAGATCAATCCACACAAGCGGTTCATTTCCTGGACACTACTGTGCTAATAAGCGATGGTCACATAAATACCACCCTATACCAGAAATCTACTGACCGCTACACTTACCTACATGCCTCCAGCTTCCATCCAGGACATACCACACGATCCATTGTCTACAGCCAAGCTCTAAGATATAACCGCATTTGCTCCAATCCCTCAGATAGAGACAAGCACCTACAAGATCTCTATCAAGCATTCTTAAAACTACAATACCCACCTGCTGAAGTGAAAAAACAGATTGACAGAGCCAGACGAGTACCCAGAAGTCACCTCCTACAAGACAGGCCCAACAAAGAAAATAACAGAACACCACTAGCTGTCACCTTCAGCCCCCAACTAAAACCTCTCCAGCGCATCATCAGAGATCTACAACCTATCCTGAAAGATGATCCTTTACTCTCACAGATCTTGGGAGACAGACCTGTCCTCGCTTACAGACAACCCCCCAACCTAAAGCAAATACTCACCAGCAACCACACATCACTAAACAAAACCACTGACCCAGGAACCTATCCTTGTAACAAAGCCCGATGCCAACTCTGTCCACATATCTAGTCAAGTGACATCATCATAGGACCTAATCACATCAGCCATACCATCAGGGGCTCGTTCACCTGCACATCTACCAATATGATATATGCCATCATGTGCCAGCAATGCCCCTCTGCCATGTAAATTGGCCAAACCGGACAGTCTCTATGCAAAAGAATTAATGGACACAAATCTGACATCAGGAATCATAATACTCAAAAACCAGTGGGAGAACACTTTAACCTGTCTGGCCATTCAATGACAGACCTGCGGGTGGCTATCTTACAACAGAAAAACTTCAAAAACAGACTCCGAGAGACTGCTGAGCTGGAATGGATATGCAAACTAGATACAATCAACTCAGGATTGAATAAGGACTGGGAATGGCTGAGCCATTACAAACATTGAATCTATCTCCCCTTGTAAGTATTCTCTCACTTCTTATCAAACTGTCTGTACTGGGCTACCTTGATTATCACTTCTAAAGTTTTATTTCTCTTACTTAATTGGCCTCTCAGAGTTGGTGAGACAACTCCCACCTGTTTATGCTCTCTGTATGTGTGTATATATATCTCCTCAATATATGTTTCACTCTATATGCATCCGAAGAAGTGGGCTGTAGTCCACGAAAGCTTATGCTCTAATAAATTTGTTAGTCTCTAAGGTGCCACAAGTACTCCTGAACTTTTTCATAAATGATCTGGAGAAAGGGGTAAAAAGTGAGGTGGCAAAGTTTGCAGATAATACTAAACTGATAGTTAAGACCAAAGCAGAGTGTGAAGAACTTCAAAAAGATCTCACAAAACTAAGTGATTGGGCAACAAAATGGCAAATGAAATTTAATGTGGATAAATGTAAAGTGATGCACATTGGGAAAAATAACCCCAACTATACATACAATATGATGGGGGCTAATTTAGCTACAACTTATCAGGAAAAAGGTTTTGGAGTCATTGTGGATAGTTCTCTGCAGACGTCCACACAGTGTGCAGCGGCATTCAAAAAAGAAAACAGGATGTTAGAAATCATTAAAAAGGGGATAGAGAATAAGATGGAGAATATCTTATTGCCCTTATATAAATCCATGGTATGCCCACATCTTGAATACTGCGTACAGATGTGGTCTCCTCATCTCAAAAAAGATATATGCTGTCATTAGAAAAGGTTCAGAAAAGGGCAACTAAAATGATTAGGAGTTTGGAACGGGTCCCATATGAGGAGAGATTAAAGAGGCTAGGACTTTTCAGCTTAGAAAAGAGGAGACTAAGGGGGGATATGATAGAGGTATATAAAATCATGAGTGATGTGGAGAAAGTAAATAAGGAATAGTTATTTACTTGTTCCTATAATACAAGAACTAGGGGCCACCAAATGAAATTAATGGGCAGCAGGTTTAAAACAAAAGGAAGTTCTTCACACAGCGCACAGTCAACTTGTGGAACTCCTTGCCTGAGGAGGTTATGAAGGCTAGGACTATAACAGGGTTTAAAAGAGAACTGGATAAATTCATGGAGGTTAAGTTCATTAATGGCTGTTAGCCAGGATGGGTAAGGAATGGTGTCCCTAGCCTCTGTTTGTCAGAGGGCGGAGATGGATGGCAGAAGAGAGATCACTTGATCATTACCTGTTAGGTTTACTCCCTCTGGGGCACCTGGTATTGGCCACTGTTGGTAGACAGGATACTGGACTAGAGGGACCTTTGGTCTGACCCAGTACGGCCGTTCTTATGTCCTTATGTTTAATAACTATTGTCCATTACAATGAAACCTCCTATAAAAATGAGATTGATATGAATTAAAATAAATGAATCCTCTTATGTTCTAACCACTGGGCTATTGGCTGTTCTAGGATGGATGCTCTCACACTCATGCTTTCCCACACCCTACCAGAAATTTCATTTGGGACCTGAAAAACCATCTCATTAGTTGTGGTTTTTTTCCCAACAGAAAATCATTTTGTTGAAACATTCCCAATGAGCACTAGTAATTATTAAATTGAACAGTTGTGTGTAATTTTTAGAAAAGACTTTTCCGTGTGAATATCTGAAGGTAAGGCATCTTAGAGATACTCAAGAAGAAAATCATCAACCTCAACAATAGTGTAATTTTAAAGTTAATACATTCCTTTCCTGTGACGGTGCCCCCACTTTGTTTAAATAGCGGATACGTTTTAGAAAGGTGCAGCCTTACTCTCATTGTAAAGCATTCTTTAGTTCCAGCAACATGAAAGCTAGATCAAAGTATTCAATTTATCTCTGACGTACTAGGCAAGACTTAAAGCCAAAGCATGTTGTGATTTTTAAATGTTTTAAGACAAGACAAGGGAGTAACTGACCTAGAACGTTCAACAACAGGCTAAATAATTGGTTCATGGTAATATTTTATTGGGATTGTTGATGGACATTTGCCAGTCTTATTGTGAATAGTCTTATTGTGAATAGACTGGCAAATGTCCATCAACAATCCCAATAAAATATTACCATGAAGCAATTATTTAGCCTGTTGATGAACATTCTAGGTCAGTTACTCCCTTGTCTTGTCTTAAAACGTTTAGAAGTCACAACATGCTTTGGCTTTAAGTCTTGCCTAGTACGTCAGAGATAATTGAATACTTTGATCTAGCTTTTTTTTTTTTTTAATTCGTAAGAGTAGCACTTCAACAGTAAAGCAATGTTGCTTGTTTGTATTCTGAAACTTCTGAGTGCTCCATACTGATTTCTAATGTATGAAGTACAAGATCTGCAGTTTGAAAATAAGCTACTGCACAGCCTTGTTGCTAGCAACACAATGAATTAGAAGCAAGAGCGTGTGATAGGTTTTGCAAACCTCTCAAGCTGTATTTTATTTTGTGGACACTCATCTAATCTAAGTTTGGCTTTTTTATCTGTCAGTTGTGTAATGTTTTTCCTACTGTTTCTGTGCTATGTACTGTACAAAGGATAGCATAATACCCCCTATCCAAAAAGCTAAGTTGTCACAAGTAGTTATCGTAGTTGATGTGTGTCATATAAACAGAGTATTTGGTTTCTTTTTATTTCAACCATTTTCTCTCCTTTTTCAGTTGCCAATTGAGTAATGTTTAAGTAAATCAAAATTTTGCAGCCATGATGTTCAGATGGACTCAAATTCAGGAAAATTAAGTTTATTTACCTCTATTCAGAAGACAGGATATTTACTGATGTGAGATAAGCAGTCTCTTCGTGGTTGGATATATATGATCCTAATCCAAATTAAAAGCTGCAAAGTAAGATGTTTGGTCTTTCGCTTGCATTTATTCACAATGGTCTTCCACACCCGAGCTATTTCATGGCAGTACTGGTGTCTGAACTTTAGAATTAAACTGAACATTTTTGGAAATGGTTGTGGGTATGTTGTTCTTTTCAGAATGTTTTGCCATTCATAATGTGGAAGAGTTTACCCACTTTCATTCACCATTCTTCAGTTCTTTTTCGCACTCAGGCTATTAATAAATCCACTTTTTAAAATTAAATTCATTAATAAAAGATTACCTGATTTAGAAGATAATGAGCGCATTTAATACAAAACTTGAATATCAAAAGGGGTGTGGTTCCGGTGCCTGGCTCTTAAAAACAGTAAAAAGAGCTTTTTTTAGGAAATATTATAAACCAACTGATGCATATTGGTACCATCTATGAGCGTGGCAGCTGGAAAGTTTAATTATAGGCTGGGGAGCCCTTCAGGGATTAAGGGAAGTGTTAGCAGAAGGGGTGAATGTTAATGACAGCTGTTTGCCGCAGGCCTCAAAGAGGCGAAGTGAACGTAGAATAAAAATAAAGTGAAGTGTCCAACATATGGTGGCTTTAAACATTTTAAAGCCCCAGCTTATTTGGTTCTTGATATATGAAACTGATTTATATGAAATCATTTTAAGAGCTTATGCAAGAGAAGACTTGTGTGTAAGGGAGAAAAATATGTGTTCATTTCACAAACAAGTGTGTTGGTTTGCTCCCTATTCAAAGTTAAAGCATGGAACTGCATGACAGCACTTGCACATGGCCAGATATAAATAAAAACTAGAGAATAAGCATTTTGCACCTTGAATTTGGTTATCAAAACGCTAATTATAATTGCAGTTGTGCTGGGAATCTGCATTAATGGTTAAAATTAGGTAATTCCAAATCCTTGTGCTCTTGACAGCAAATGGCATGGGGAAATCCTCCAGTTTCTATTAATAGTGCCCACTAGCATCACTGCATAGTTGAGGTTGGGTCGGTATTCCCTTAATGCCTTTTTTCTTGGGTGTGGAGTAGTTAATTATTCCATAAAATAATTTGATCTGGCCAGAACCTTCAAAGTACTTTTTCCTTTTTAAATGCAAGTTCTCCCAAAATAATTGATCAAAATATTTTTTTACGCTTGTATAACTGAATAATTGTTTTTAAATTGGCAAATGATTAATTCATGATATGCTCTAATCACTGTTGCTGGTTCTTTGGGAGGAGGAGGGGAACAATAACATGTCCAGATTACTGAATTTTGCATGCTGGTTATAGTACATGTGTAGCAATGTCATTTCATCAGGATTTTTACACTAAATATCTCAGAGAATAATGGCATGTAAAGCGATGTTATTACTTATCAAAGGAAATAAGGTGTGTTAAGATCTGTCTTCATTAAATTAATAAGAAGTATAACAGATCTGCAGCATCTCTATTATAGATCTTATGGTGTGGAAGCATTGGTACATTGGTGTGAAAGTTCATTCCCGGGTACAAGCTAATCTAAATATCTAGCCATTATTTTAATATATTAAATATATCGCACATGATCTTATTTGGAGAGTCAAAAAAATACACAATCTCAAGACAATGTATTGTAAGTAAAAAAGGAACCAACGTAATCACATACATAGCACACTTTTTGTAGCGTATCAGGTCTCTGGATATTCAAATAGTTATCCCTGGAGGAATTTGAGTGTGAATACTAATATTAAATGTATAGCTAAGAGATAAGTCAGTGCAACTGACTTGCTGAAAAAGAATTAACAGTTTTAGTTTAGTATTGCGCATTTATAATATTTCATATTGTCTTTTATACTTGTAGTCCAAAGCTGCTTGCTAGTGTAGCCACCTGGCTCATGATCCTGCAACCCTTACTCCCACAAATATTCACTACTCACATGAGTGTTCAGTGGGACTACTCATGTGAGGAAGGATTGTAAGCTCAGGCCTACATCCAAAACTGAAGCTCTTTTGCAGAAGTGAGTGATTGTTGGCTATGAGTCTAGTGCAACTGCTTTCCACTTGACAGAAAAGGACAAAAATATTTACACCTCTTTTTCTTAAAGTGCTTATGTTCCTTGGTAAACTGTCTGGCAGTGGAAGTAAAGCACTTCACTTGGTATTTAAAATGCTGGACAAGAATTTGCTGCCGGAATTTCCTGTCTTTCTGAAGTGCAAATAAACAAAATCCAAAGAAAATATAGTGCAGTCTTGAGTATGGTGACAATTTTTACACTTTAACCTCCTTATTACTTAAGGAAAGCATTCCCACATTCCTTATGTCAGTAAGAAGACTAATGGTAGTCAAACGATAAAGTGAGTTGGTGTTCGGCATTGGCAGCTCAGTCTCTCCCTGGAATCCAAAATACCATGAGTCAGTCTTAAAGTAGGGAGAAATCTTGGGTTCAGGGTGTTTCAGATGTGTGTGTTTTTTGTTGGTTTGTTTTTTTGTAACTCCCTCTCTCAGCTTATGGGCTGATGGTGGGGGTTTTATCTGATTCTTTTCTTCCTCTGCCTGATGTACCAAAGCTTGGAAAATCATATCAATTACAACAACTTCTTATCATTAGAGTTGCTATCTCGGTGCAAAAGGCTCCGTCATGTGCCCTGTTTTATCAGTATTAATGGAGTTTGATTATACAAAAATCCTGTATCTACATCCCTAAAATATTCTGGTTGCTTTTCCTGTTAAGAACTCCTAAACACCCAAGTCCACAATAACATCTGCTAATCACAGCTTGAGGGAACTTTTCTCTAAGCTTTCACCAGAAGAATCTTTAGAATGACAGTCATTGTTTAGCAACTGGTGTGCCAGTTTATGGGAACGCATCATGTAATTGTCTGTCAGCCAGTTGTCTGGCATCTCATCCAAATGATGATTGCTGTGGATAACCCGCTTTCAGATAAACTAAGTTTTTTTGGCTGATTGTTTCTTAGGGTCTGCTGTCAATTGAAGATATTTAATTGCTGAAACGGAGGAGATGGAGGAAAAGGAAAAGCAGCCAAACCACTCCATAGTTGCTAGTGCAGCCTTGGGGCTGCACTGTTTCCTAAGGTTCCTGCGCCCCTGTCCTGTGGTGGTGGAAAGTTCTAGTTAGTGGCACATCCTTCAGCTCCATGTTTATGGCTTCTCTGCTTTTCCTTGTCACAAATTCCTGTAGTGAGGAGATGAAGAGGAAATTGCTATGGAGTTGAACTCTGCAGGGTGTGTCAACCTCCCGTGTAGCCTCTCAAAATATTTCTCAGCCTTCCCCTACAATGAAACTGCACTGTGCTTGGTCCCCTCATAGCTCGAATGCTGTCTGAGTGTAATCAAAATGATGTGATTTTTTTTTTAAAGAAGAAGTCACATACACTGCATCTAAAAGAAATGCTTTGGCAGCGCAGAACAAAATTAAGAACCCATAAAATCGAAACATACTGGGCTTGGACCAGTGAGCATAAAGGAAAAAAATCAGCCAGTGGCTGAGCATTTTTTAGTTCTGAAACCTAACATATAATACTTTAAATGAGCATATTGAAGTGTAAAATGCACAGAATAACATGAAGATTTAATCTGTTTGCCATTCTAATACTTGGTTCAACAAGGGTTGAAAGCAGGCATTTGCCAGCATGTTTAAGGAAATCTGAAGACTCTTTTGTTGCAAATAGCATCTCTCAGAAACCCTTTCTGATGTTGCAGTAGTCTCTGAACTCTGGATTGCATCTCAATTAATCTAAACATGTTACAAGAAGTGACAGGTAGAAAGAAGTAATATATATTTAAATGTTCTTGAGTGGGATAGAAGCCAGTGAATGGTATAAACCATCTTCTGCCTTTCTCATGGACATGGATTTACTCCTAATTTATTAATAAATTATGATATTGTCTGCACTGCAACTCAGGTCACCATATGTCCTAAGAGCTCTTAAAACCAGACAAGAAAGAGAGATTCCCCCTCCCCCTCCCTAAAATATTAGATGTGTGTATAGTACTGCAGTAGACTGGCCAAACAATTATTCATTATTTCTTGTATCATTGTTAGATCGAAGGCCGATAACTGAAGGGGAGGGAGGAAATATTTCTAAGTAGTTGCATTCACTAGCACATTTTAATAAATAAGCAGAGGTAAACAAAAGAGAAAACACCTACTTGAGTTTGCTTCAACTGGGTCTTGTCTGACAAAATTTACCATTTTTAAACCATGGATGGAGAGTACTTCAGTGTTGTTCTGTTATGAAATATTTAATATATTCTGCTTTGTTTGACTAAGAAATATAATCAACAAACTAGGCAGGAAAATCTGACTTATATAGATGACTAATTCAGTCCAAAATATTACTAGAGAGTTTACCGCTCCCCCCTCCCCCCCCAATACATCTCACATTAGGCCTGATCCAAATTCCATTTAAGTCAATGAGAGTTTTTCCATTGGCTTCAATGGGCTTATTATCATGACCAATGTGTAAATAGAAGGCATGTTGAAATGACCCCAAACTTTCTGCCCTACACACGTAACTAATATAATTCTGCTGAAAATATATGTAGAAATATTTGTCCTTCAAAAAGTAGAGAAGTTTTGATACATAAACTGTTAAACTAAAATTCTTCTTCTCCACTAAGTAATGCCCACTAACTTGGCACTGAGTTGGATCAGTCTCCAGTGTTTGGAGGCAGTCATACAGCTCCTGTGTATTCTTACAAAGTTGCTGTGTTTTGTTTATTGAACAAATTTAGTGTAGAGAGATCAGTATATGCAAATCTCAGAAAATAAAATGTGCTTATTTTATATTGGTATTGTCAACCATCAAACCTAAATAGGATTTTACATTTTTCTTTTAGCTAAGGTTAGCTCAGCAAGCAGTGAGAGGTTAAAAATGGTAGAATAAAAAAACCAATCGAAGTGCTCTTTATGGAACAGAATTTTACTCTTTTGTAGACTAAGGACAGTTTCCGTGGCCTGGTCCTGCAAAAATGTGTATATGTGGTTAATTTTAAGCATTGTGAATATTCCCACTGACTTCACAATATGTAAAATTAAGCACATGTATACATTTTTGTGGGATTGGGTAAGAAATTTGTGATTTTTGAAGAGGACATCTAGGGAGTAATTAGGTTATGTCATTTTTAGTTTGAGGTGCAATAGACATGTGAATCTTAGATGCCAAGGTTTCCACCCCCCACAGAAGAGTAAGATGATTTGCTGGAAGGCAGTATGTGGAGTTAGCAGAAAAGAAGAAAAGTGAAATCCCTTATTTTCTACTTTGTCATTTGGTTAGCAAGCAAACATGGCTGTTAGGAGAAGTTTGTTGGGATCTGGAAGGGAGCACTTCTCAGAATTCTTTGCAGTTTCAGCTTTCTTCTTTGATTCCTGAAAAGTTTGGGTAACATGTTAGGATATAAAAATTGATTGTTACCGGTAAACTTTGAGACTACAGACACATTATTGGACAGATCTGATAAGCCCTCCCTAAGAGGGAAGCTGGTACAATTCTCCTAGCTCTTTTTCTCTGAAACCACCTACCAAAGAGTCAGAAATAAAAAGGAAGAAGAAATAGTCTGAATTCTTCATTTGTCTGTTGTGCTCTGATCTGGAGGATGCTGATCCTAGTGCACAAGTATATCTGACCCAATGTTTTGAAATGATACAGTGCAAACAGATATCTGAGTTGAACACGAAATATAAATCATACAAGGCCGATTCAACAGGTGCCAATGCTCAGCAAAGGCTGGTTGTGTCCCCGTTCTCTGTGGACATGTTTTGTTGGGTAACAAAAGCATTTGAGAAGACATTCACTCTCCTTTGCTAACGGGAGTAACCTATGTCAAGGCCGAGAGATGCAGATTTGGCTAGTTCCCTGTGATCAATCTTCTCCTGCCACAAGGTAATAATAATATAGTTAGTCCTGCGGCTCAAGCTGACGGTTCTGTGATGCATACCACAATTGCATATAAAATAATTTGTTTGAACTTTTAAAAAAAAATTGGAAATTGTATATGAGAATAACTGAAAAGAACACTATTGAAGTTGCAAGGTCACTCACTGAGTATGGAAATGTCAGAATTTATGTTCCCCATTAAATGGGGGTCATTTCAGAAAAATTTGGCAGGGGGATGGGGAGGGAAAGTTGGGTCAGCAAATAGAATATTGAATTACATCCTGCAAAGTCTGGTGGGGCAAAAAGAAGACGACATAATGGAGCATATAGGCTTGTGAAAAGTCTGGAGGGCAAAAGAGTGCAACTGCCCCTCTTTCCCCCATAGCAAATGATGCCCCAGCGTTTAAAAATGTTTAAAGGAGACTGTGATCAACAGTTTCAAGTCTGTGGACAACAAGATGAATTTATGTCTGAATTATAACCTCATTTACTTCTACTCCAGCAGATCTAGGAAGAAGCCAGATTTGGCCAGATGCATTCTATATCCGAGGTAGCGTGATCCAGTGTATAGGGCATTGGGTTGGAAAATTGAGCTAATAATAATAACCTTTCTTCATGATGGAGCACTTTTAGATCTGTAAGTGAAAAGTACAAAAGCATCCCCTTCAAAAATAGCAATTTTCAGAATTGACTTGATCCGCTTCTCAATGATGGACTTTATAAGATGCTAGTCTTAGTCTTTACACCTACTTTAAAGAAACAGTTAAAGACCCATTTGTGTACCAGATCTATTATTGGAAAAAGTTTCAATGTCCTGCTTCAGGATATCAGGGAAGAGACAAGGTGTTTGGTCTTCATTGACAGTGGAGTTGATCATCTGTAGAAACTTAGCTAAAACAGAACTATTGTATGTTCCAATAGCATATATACTGTGTTCCGTGTTCCATAAAGCATCTTTAGCAAGTAACTGAGCAAAAGTGAACCCATTCTGTGAAACTGGGACGGTGTCCCATTTGCTCAAGGATTTTAAATGAGATTGCTGTAATATGCAACTCCATGGGTCCATCATAAATGTTCTCCTAAATAATGCATTTCCATTCTGACTGCTTAGTATATGGAAGTTTTTGCTCCCACACCATCTGTAGAACTTGATTTGAATCCAGCAAATTGTTTAACAGCTGGTACATTTTAGAAGTTGATAGGGAGGAGTTATATGTTTGATGCCACATCAGTGGGCTGTTTTGTGGTACATATTTGAGTTTTAGCGATACCTCCAGCAGCAAAAGCACATTTCAGCAGTATCTCCCAATTTGATCATCTGGCAGACTGTAGTCTTGTTAGAGCTACAGGAATGTTTTCATAGTGCCATTATTAAAAATGTATTTTGAAGTAGGGCTATTATGGTCCAGTTAACTTCGCCAAATGAACAGGATTCTTGTAATCTGTAGCAGGGGATTAAACCATAAAGAAGCATGGGAAACCTAGAAAAGGTAAAATATAAAATTATGGCTAGCTGATGCCACAATTTCTGGTTTTATTTGTTTGGGGGAGGCAGTAGTAATTACTTCAAAAAGCCAATGGTTTGCGTAAGTGAAGCTCAAAATTGGAAAGCCTGTTACTTGCCATTACAGAAAATGCTTTATATTTAGAGCCAGCTAACATGATCACCCAATACATTAAAATATAAACATAAGAATGGCCATACTGGGTCAGACCAAAGGTCCATCTAGCCCAGTATCTTGTCTTCCGACAGTGGCCAATGCCAGGTGCCCCAGAGGGAATGAACAGAACAGGTAATCAAGTGATCCATCTCCTGTCACCCATTCCTAGCTTCTGGCAAACAGAGGCTAGGGACACCATTCCTGTCCATCCTGGCTAATAGCTATTGATAGACCTATCCTACATGAACTTATATAGATCTTTTTAGAAGCCTGTTATCGTCATGGCCTTCACAACATCTGGCAAGGAATTCCACAGGTTGACCGTGCGTTGTGTGAAAAAATACTTCCTTTTGTTTGTTTTTAAACCTGCTGCCTATTAATTTCATTTGGTGACCCCTCGTTCTTGTATTATGAGAGAGAGTAAATAACATTTCCTTATTTACTTTCTCCACACCAGTCATGATTTTATAAACCTCTATCATATCCCCACTTAGTCGTCTCTTTTCCAAGCTGAAAAGTCAGTCTTACTAATCTCTCTTCATAGGACAGCCGTTCCATACTCCTAATCATTTTTGTTGCCCTTTTCTAAACCTTTTCCAATTCCAATACATCTTTTTTGAGATGGGGCAACCACATATGCATGCAGGATTCAAGATGTGGGCATACCATGGATTTATATAGAGGCAATATATTTTCTATCTTATTATCTGTCATTTTCTTATTGATTCCTTACATTCTGTTCTCTTTTTTGACTGCCGCTGCACATTAAGTGGATGTTTTCAAAGAACTATCCACAATGACTCCAAGATCTCTTTCTTGAGTGGTAACAGCCAATTTAGACTCCATCATTTTATATGTATAGTTGGGATTATGTTTTCCAATGTGCATTACTTTGCATTTATCAACATTGAATTTCATCTGTCATTTTGTTGCCCAGTCACCCAGTTTTGAGAGATCTTTTTGTAGCTCTTTGCAGTCGGCCTGGGACTTAACTGTCTTGAGCAATTTTGTATCATCGGGAAATTTTGCCACTTCACTGTTTACCCATTTTTCCAGATTATTTATGAATATGTTGAGTAGGACTGGTCCCAGTACAGACCCCTGGGGGACACCACTATTTACCTCTCTCCATTCTGAAAACTGACCATTTATTTCTACCCTTTGTTTCCTATCTTTCAACCAGTTACCAGTTCATGAGAGGGCCTTCCCTCTTATCCCATGACAGCTTACTTTACTTAAGAGCCTTTGGTGAGGGACCTTGTCAAAAGCTTTCTGAAAAATCTAAGTACACTATATCCACTGGATCCCCTTTGTCCACATGCTTGTGGACCCCCTCATAGAAGTCTAGTAGATTGGTGAGGCATGATTTCCCTTTACAAAAACCATGTTGGTTCTTCCCCAACAAATTATGTTCATCTATATGTCTGACAATTTTGTTCTTTACTATAGTTTCAACCAGTTTGCCCGGTACTGAAGTCAGGATTACCAGCCTGTAATTGCCGGGATCACCTCTGGAGCCCTTTTTAAAAATTGGTGTCACATTAGCTATCCTCCAGTCATTTGGTACAGAAGCTGATTTAAATGATAGGTTACAGACTACAGTCAGTAGTTCTGCAATTTCACATTTGAGTTTCTTCAGAACTCTCGGGTGAATACCATCTGATCCTGGTGACATTACTGTTTAGCTTATCAATTTGTTCCAAAGCCTCCTATGAGGACATCTCAATCTGGGATGTTTCCTCAGATTTGTCACCTAAAAAGAATGGCTCAGGTTTGGGAATCTCCCTCACATCCTCAGCTGTGAAGACAGATGCAAAGAATTCATTTAGTATCTCTGCAATGGCCTTATCATCCTTGAGTGCTCCTTTAGCATCTTGATTGTCCAGTGGCCCCACTGGTTGTTTAGCAGGCTACCTGCTTCTGATGTACTTAAAATTTTTTTTGCTATTACTTTTTGAGTCCTTTTGGCTAGTTGTTCTTCAAATTCTTTTTTGGCCTTCCTAATTATATTTTTACATTTCATTTGCCAGGGTTTATGCTCCTTTCTATTTACCTCACTAGGATTTGACTTCCACTTTTTAAAGGATGACTTTTTGCCTCTCACTGCTTCATTTACTTTGTTGTTTAGCCACAGTGGCATTTTTTTGTTTCTCTTATTGTTTTTTAATTTGGGGTATACATTTAAGTGAACATCTTGTATGTTGTCTTTAAAAAGTTTCCATGCAGCTTGTAGGGATTCCACTTTTGGCGCTGTACCTTTTATTTCTGTTTAACTAACCTCATTTTGGTGTAGTTCCCCTTTCTGAAATTAAATGCTATAGTGTTGGGCTGCTGTGGTGGTTTCTCCTGCAGAGGGATGTTAAATTTAATTATATTATGGTCACTATTGCCAAGCAGTCCAACTATATTTACCTCTTGAGCCAGATACTGTGCTCCACTTAGGACTAAATCAAGAATTGCCTCTCCCCTTGTGGGTTCCAGGACTAGCTGCTCCAAGAAGCAGTTATTTAAGGTGTGTGTCAAGAAACTTTGTTTGCATTCCATCCGGAGGTGACATGTACCCAGTCAATATGGGGATAGTTGAAATCCCCCATTATTACTGAGTTTTTAATTTGAATAACCTCTCTAACCTCCCCGAGCATTTCACCATCACTGTCACCGTCCTGGTCAGGTGATCGGTAATATATCTCTACTACTATATTCTTATTATTAAAGCATGGAATTACTATCCATAGAGATTCTACTATATTGTTTGGTTCATTTAAGATTTAAAAACCATCAAGTGAATAATCCATTTTAAGGGGCAGGGACGTTTTTGCCTGCTTAACTCCGGGTGAAACCTAATAACATTGTCCTGCCATGGCAAACCCACCTAATTTCTCAGGCGGCTGAAATAGAACATTCAGAAAACTCTAGTAAAATTAAGTTGGAAAATTTTAGGCCTTCATCCTCCTAGTTGATCTCTGTTGGCAGACCCCGGAACTCACATAAAGCTCCATTTATTTTAGTGGGACTCCATGGGTGCAGGGGTCCACCCATGCAGGTCACCTGGGAGGATCAAGGCCTTAGAGAGTTTCTTCTGATTGATTAATGCTCCTACTGTCTCAGTCCTTACGTGCCTGTGGGTAATGGCAGCATATGAGGGTCTGTAGGGGGAGAAAGAACAAAGTTGGGAAACCTGAGCTGTGCCTGTTGGGGGCGGGAGGGAGAATAGGAAACAACAGGAATATAGACTTAAAATTGGCACTAGAATTGTACCTAGCCACACCTTTTCATTTTGCTCATATGTTGCACCCCTTTGCTCCATCCCGAGTCTGTATATTGCCTGCTTATATTGTAAGCACTTCAGGGAAGGGACCATGAATGAAATCCTCACATCAGTAAAGTCAGTGGGAGACTCATGCTACCCAGTAGGCCTGAAGCTGTTTTCTTTTTAACACCCTAAACATTGACTATTAAGGGGAATGAGGAAATGAGACAATATTAATTGCAATACACAGTCTAGGGCTATTGCTGAAACTCGCTTTGTCTAGCCTGACTAACATTTGAATATCCTTTTTATGTGCATGACTTCACCGAGATCAGTGGAGTTTCCTCACTGGTGAATTTAGCCCAATTACTTTAATCCAGCATTCAAAAAATGTCATGTACTGTTCTTGAAAATTGCTGTTAAAATTGGAAATATTTGAATAGTTCCTATATGGATGGAAACTGTACGCTGATCTGGTATGATAACTAAAGACACATGGGAAAAGTAGTCACCCAAGCACCTCGTTATGCATGCGCTCTGCCAGCTGTCTGCTTGTGACATTCATAGTCTAAATGATTGATTACATTTAAAAAAAATCTTCATTCTGGACGGGTTTACAAAAATGAACTGGCATCGAAACTGAATATGAAAATGGGCAGTAACATTTTTGTGCATTTGTTGAGACTGATCATCTTTACAGTTGTAACTTAAGAGCCATTTTCAAAAATAATGCATTAGCTACTTGTATAAACTAATGGCAAATGATGGAAAAGGTAGGCACGGACAATACTGAATTTTTCCAGCTGACTTTGAAATCTTCATCTTCTCTGTTTCAAATGCTTTTCTCCTTTCTTTTTTGATACTGGGTGGTAGGGGAAGATATAGAAATATCGAAACCAGTAAAAATGGGGAAAATATCCACTTACTGTAAAGGCATAATTACCTAAAGCTACATCTTTCTCCTCATACAATAGATTCATGAATGTATAAAGCAATGGTGCATGGTATTTCTTGAATAGTTTAACTGTCACCATATAATGTAAAGCAGAAGCAGTTGATTTTTTTTATTGAATTATAGTTAAGATGCCATGGAAATTAGAATTATCTACATGCCTGCTTCAAATTATGTTGTATAATGTGAGGTGTAGGGATTTCCCCCCTCTATTTTGTAGAGTATTGCATAGAGTTAGTTTTTATTTCTCTGAGGTGGCAAAATAAATGGGTGGGAGCTGGAGGAAAGGCTCTTGCATGGGATGGGCTTGTTGCTCTAGTAAATCTCTTGCATTTCTAATTTTCTAATGTATATAATGATGGACTTGTCATTTGCTTGTGAGTGCTGAGGTATGATAATTATATATGAACAAAACAGGTATGTAGAATGTTGGTCTTCTTAACACTTAATTCAGTACAGTGTGTTAGCCTGAAGGGTGAATGGCCACTGTAGCCATCCACCTCCCCTTTCATGTGTGAGCAGATAGTGCAACTTTTTATTAAATGCATTCTCTTGTCTGTACTCGAGCTAAGTAAAAGTGAAGTCTGAAGAACTGATGCCTGAAGCACATTGAGTTTTAAAGCATTAAATGAAGCTTTTAAGTGGTCAATGGTGCATGTGCCCCCCTGTAAACAAGGCATTTCACAGCAACCCTTGAGGCAATGGGTTGGGACTGATGATCCCCCTCCCCACAAGAAAGTGATGAGGTAGTAACTTGAGCTTTTTCCAGAAACTCATCTGTACCCACTGAGGTCTTTAGAGAGAGCTCACTGTAGCCTTCAGTCATAAGGCTGGAGATATTGGCTGATGCATAGCGATGAAAGTAGGATAAATGAATACTTGGCTCTGTAGTTGTTCAGAAAGGTCAAAATCTCAAGGAAATGTAAACCTGAATATTCAAAAATGCTAGTCTACAGAGAACCATAATATGCCATTTCTGTGGCTCTTTCTACTCTTCTTAATGGCTTGATGAAATATTTATCATTCGTTTGTATTCACAGTAATAGCAGTTCAGCTGTATGCATTTTTGTTATATACATGTAGTAATAGAAACCAGCAGTGGATGAAGTCAGCAATTTCTACTAGTCCCATTCCCTTCCCCCTCAACTGTCTCCTGATCACTTTCTGTATCCTATATTCTTGGTTCCTTCACTTCCTTCTCCCCCCCCCCCCCATAACATCTGTTTTCTTGCTCAATCCCCCATTGTTTTTCTACAGACTCTTTTATTTTACTGTCTCACAGCACCGTATTGAGAGCACAATACAAGATGTGGATTAAACCTGCTCAGTATTAGGCAGCTTTATGGAACCACATTCTAAACAACAGGAGTTTCTCGGGTCTTTCAAATGAATTTTGATATTTTTATACTGAATGAAATAACCGTAAAAGCTTTATTATAATCTGTGCCGTTTTCAACAGTTAAGTTAAATTCAGAACTCTCTGGAATGCTTATGTTTGCCAGCTTTGGTGTGTAGATTTCTTTTAAACGGGAATGCTAAATGAAATTGCAGCGTTTGGGGGTAGGCAGGGGAATGATGCAATACATCTTATGAGGTGGTGGGGGAAAAAACTCAGGGCCAGATTCTATGCTGTGGGTGAGATCTGTTTGCTACAGCAGAATGGGTGGTGTCGAGGAGCTGGTTAGGGCTCCCTGTTTGTCCTTTCTCCCAGAGAGGTTAGAGCAGCCTGGGGGCAGTTCTAACCTTTGCCAACTGGTAATGATCTCAAGGGAATTATTTATTAGCTGGGGATAGCCAATACATGCTGTGCTCTGGCCACGCCCTATCTTACGTCCGTGTCCTAGAGCCTGGGCACTGTGGCAGTGTAGGATGCTACTGTTCTGGGTCTACTCCTGCTGAGAACTGCCTCTCATTAGAGAATCTCCTGCAGAGCCGATGCAGTAGTTTCCGACTGCTTCCTGCCGTTTACTGTCTTTTTAAAAGTATGAATTCGGCGGTGTGATCTTAGACACTCTGTAATGCACAGCATGCTAGCGACCTAAATTCAAACACAAGAATCAATAGGCAGCAGGAGAGTAGGCAGCCTACGTGGAAAAACCATGCACTGAGTCATTGATGTGCACCAGGAAGATCATAACACAAAGTGTCAATGGTACTTCCAACCCACTTATCACAAGGGAGATAAGAAAGGTATTTTTTAAACCCTGCCCCTCCTAGGGCCTTAATGGAGATGATGATGAGGGTGGGGTAGACAGGTGCAGCATGAGCCGCTATAGTCCTAAACACCCACCATAAGTTCTTATCTACATTTCCTGGAGGTCCTTCTCTTCCCCACTTCAATGTGTGCAGAACCAGTATTCAGCCCTAAGTCCTTCACATACATGAACACAACATTCACACAAGTTAAGGCAAAAAAAAAAAAATACTACTTACTCTTCGAGTGCTTGCTCATGTCGATTCCATATTAGGTGTTTTTGCTCGCCACATGCACTGGTGCCAGAAGTTTTTGCCTCAGCAGTATCTGTAGGGGACCGGCTCCAGTGCCCTCTGGAGTGGCGCCCGCATGGCACGGTATAAGGGGACTGCTGGCTCCCCCCACCCTCAGTTCCTTCTTGCTGCCAGTGATGGTGTTGGAATGTCTGCTGCTTCGGCTAGCGTTGTGTCGTTCTCTGTTCTTGCGAACTGTGAAAACCTGTAATATAGTTAGTAGTTTCTTACTTACCCTTAGTAGTACTTCTCAAACAGTCAATGCAGGACTTGCCCTTCAATGGCCAAGCCCTATTTGCGGATCAAATGGACAGCAAGTTGCATGGCTTCAAGGACTCCCGCACCAACCTGAAAACCCTGGGTCTCTATGTCCCAGCCCCGGCGCATAAGCGGTTCAAACCGCAGCAGCCTCAGGGCCTCTGGGCTCCACCCTCTGCCCAGTCGGGCTCGACCCGTATCAAGCAAGGGGCCAAATGGTCGTTTGAGGGGGCGCCCGACTGTGACCTACCAGACTGTTCCCCGGCTCCATCTGTCCCAGTGTTCTCCAACCACCTTTCCCTTTTCCTCTCTGCTTGGACCGCTATAACCTCGGACCATTGGGTCCTCAGCACAGTGGAGCAGGGTTGTAGCCTCCAGTTCCTTTATACCCCCCTTCCCAACCACCTTCCCTGTCCCTCTTCAGGGACTCCTCTCACAAGAGTCTCCTCATGCAGTAAGTAAAAATGTTGCTACAGCTGGGTGTGGTGGAAGAAGTTCCTCTCGAGTACTGGAACAAGGGGTTCTATTCCCGGTACGTTTTAATCCTAAAGGCCAAGGGCAGTCTATGGCCCATCCTGGACCTGTAAGACCTCAACAAAGAAGCTAAAGTTCCGCATGGTTTCCCTGGCTTCTGTTATCCCCTCCCTGGATCCGGGACACTGGTATGCCACCCTCAACTTGAAGGACTCATACTTCCATATAGTGATCTTTCAAGGACACAGATGCTTCCTCCGGTTTACAGTGGGGCCCCACCACTACCAGTTTGCAGTCATCATGTTCGGCCTGGTGACAGCACCGAGAGTGTTTACCAAGTGCACGTTGATGGTAGCGGCTTACCTCAGGCGCTGGGATATCCAGATCTACCCGTAGCTTGACAGCTGGCTCATCAAGGGCAGCTCCAGGTTTAAAGTCCAAAGGCAGTCAAAAAAGCAAACAGGATGTTAGGAATCATTAAAAAGGGGATAGAGAATAAGATGGCGAATATATTATTGCCCTTATATAAATCGATGGTACACCCACATCTTGAATACTGCGTACAGATGTGGTCTCCTCATCTCAAAAAAGATATACTGGCACTAGAAAAGGTTCAGAGAAGGGCGGTCCCATATGAGGAGAGATTAAAGAGGCTAGGACTTTTCAGCATGGAAAAGGGGAGACTAAGGTGGGATATGATAGAGGTATATAAAATCATGAGTGATGTGGAGAAAGTGGATAAGGAAAAGTTATTTACTTATTCCCATAATACAAGAACTAGGGGCCACCAAATGAAATTAATGGGCAGCAGGTTTAAAACAAATAAAAGGAAGAAGTTCTTCACACAGCGCACAGTCAACTTGTGGAACTCCTTGCCTGAGGAGGTTGTGAAGGGTTTACAGGGTTTATAAGAGAACTGGATAAATTCATGGAGGTTAAGTCCATTAATGGCTATTAGCCAGGATGGGTAAGGAATGGTTGTCAGAGGGTGGAGATGGATGGCAGGAGAGAGATCACTTGATCATTACCTGTTAGGTTCACTCCCTCTGGGGCACCTGGCATTGGCCACTGTTGGTAGACCGGATACTGGGCTAAATGGACCTTTGGTCGTTCTTATGTTATGTTATGTAGTGGTGCTTCAAGCCATGTGCCGCTCTCTGGACCTACTGGTAAACGACAAAAAGTCGATGTTAGTGCCCGTACAGAGGATAGAGTTCATCGGAGCGGTCCTCGACTCAACCTGTGTCAGGGCGTTCTTGCCGCTGGAAAGTTTCTACACATTGACAAACCTCATCACGGAAGTTTCTGCATTCCCTTTGACTACAGCCAGGGTTTGTCTGCGCTGGCTGGGTCATGTGGCAGTGTGCACTTAAAGAAAAAAAGTTTCCATGTTTGTCACGAAGGTCACAGAAGTCTCGGAATCCGTGACTTTCAGTGACCTCCGTGACTTCTGCAGTGGCCCGTGCGGATGGCCCAGGAGCTGCCTGAGGAGCTTGGGCAGCCCGCTGGGCCAGCCACACCAGCTGCTGCTGGGGCAGTTTTGGGCCCGCCCCCCAGCAGCAGGAATTTGGGTGTGGGGGGGCTCAGGGCTGGGTGTTGGGGTGTGGGGGGGCTCCCCAGAAGGGCGACAGGAACTCCCTTCCTTCAGCTCCTAGCTCTACGTGCTGCCTCCACTTGCAGGCACGACCCCTGCAGCTCCCATTAGCCGCAGTTCCCAGCCAATGGGAACTGCAGAACCAGGGCTTGGGGTGGAGTGGAGGCAGCATGTGGTGCTAGGAGCTGGAGGTCCCTGCTTCCCAGGAGTCAGGTAGGGAGTGTGCCCCAGCCCTCCCAACCCAAGCACTCACAGCACCCCCCTAGGCTGCGTTCCCTTTTCCCCCCGAGCACCCGCGACAGGAGTATATAGTAAAAGTCATGGACAGGTCATGGGCTGTGAATTTTTTGGAGCTACACTGATTTCTACCAGCTGACAAAACAGTGGGTTGATTCCATTTTAAACAGGAGTAATTCCATTAACTTCAGGAGTTGCTTCTGACTTACTGGTGTAACTAATATGAAAATTAGGCCCCTTGAGCAAAAATCTTAGTGAATTATATATAATTTATGCTCTTTATAAATAATGCTCTTGATAATTTTATGCTATTGAGAGTTAATTTTTCATTGTTTTTTGTAGTTGTAACTTAATTTGGTTAGTTGCTAATCCATTAATATTTGTAAACTAGAAAATCCAAACGTAGTAGTTTGTTACTGAAGCTATTGAATGAATATTTGAGTAGTGAGATAATATCTATGTTCTCAATTGTACAAAAGAAGGTGTAGAATTAGAGGGAGGAAATTTTAGGATTTTTTCTGTTCAGAGTCCGTATATTTAAAAATGTGGGTTATAATAGTGAGAAAAGGTGGTGAAGTAATATATTTTATTGGACCAACTTCTGTTGGTGAAAGAGGCAAGCTTTCCAGCTTACACTGAGTTCTTCTTCCAAGTTTTGACCTGAAGAAGAATTCTGTGTAAGCTGGAAAACTTGCCTCTTACTGACCAAAGTTGGTCCAATAAAAGATATTACTTCACCTGCCTTGTCTCTCTAATATCGTGGAGTCAACACGACTACAACAACACTGCAAACCACAGTGGTTTATAATAGTGGCAGTAGTAGCATCAGATGAAGGACAGGTCATTACACGCTGATGTGACAGATGGGCAATGCAAAACAACAAGAGATTAATCTTATTTTACAATTTATTTTTAAAGTAAACAAAAATGAATAGTGTAATGAATTGAACTCTGAGCCATGATCAGCCCTTTTAAAATGACCTCCAACCATTCTTTTTCCTCTCTCTCCTGCTCCTCTCTGAGTTTATTTATATATTGTTAAAATGATAAGACTGTTAAAGGACACATTTTTATATACCTGTGCGAAAGAAGTGTATACAGAACTATATGTGTCCTTCTAAATAAATACATGATAAGGTAATTGGAAATCTGTCCTCAAATATTTAATCTAAGTGTGGTGTCAGTTTGCTCTCACAATTTTTGCCTCATATCACTTGTTGCATACAGTGTAAGAATTTACATACACACCCTACACAAAAGTTGAACACATTGAGTATTACTGATTTATTCACCATTTATGTGCATAAGAGAGAATGCACAAAAATTGCACACACAGAGCTATGCATGAACAAACAGAGCCCCTTTGAAAATTTGGTCTTCAGTGTATAGAAGATGTCAACCAATAGACAAATGACTTATCAAATTATATTTTCAAATACCTTACTGAACATTTTCATTTAAAACAATGGAACCCTAGTAAATGGTCTGGAAAAAAAATAAAGCTGTTAAAATGGAAAAAACAAACAGAGATAACCAAACTTATTGTACTAGCAAGCATCATTCGTTTAATCTAGGAATTGATAGTGGACTCATACCAAATTAATAAGCAGCTTTATGTTCTGTGGAATTGCTTGTAATTGGAAAGTAACTATGGTTACCAGGTTAAAGAAATTATGACTTGATGAACAGAAATAGATTGCAAGAGCCTGATATTTTTTTTTAAATAGCTTAAAATCAAGATGTAGATCTATAAGACAGTGATGGCTAACAAGGTTCAAATATTGAAGATAATGTTAGATTTATTCATTGTGACACTTGTGCTAATGTAGAATCTGTTCTTTCAAATCCTTGTTTGATGTAGAATGGTTGCAACAGTGTTTAACTGGGTTTTGTTCCTCTATGGTATGAGGCCCTGTGCTGACAATGTTCTTTTAATGTGAAATATTTTCTTGCTAATATTTTCATGTTGATTTATTACTGAATGAAAATAAGCTCAAACACACACCTTTTCATACTGAGGCCTCTTGTCGTTTCCATTTTAAAAAACCCACAAAGTTTAGAGGTCTTGGGATAAAGTAATAACGTTTTTGGGTTTGTTTGTTTGTTTTTAATATTCAGGCGTATTGAGGGGAATGATGAAAGTATAATTGAATCATATCCGTGTGGGGCTGAATAAAATATAGGGCCAAATTCTGCTTACTCATTCAAGTAAAGCCTCATTGAAGGCAGTGGGACTGTGGGGAGCGTACTTAAAAAGTTCATACTGATTTTAGAGAGAGTGTGGGTTTCAGAGAGATTCCTTTGACTTAAAATGTGAAATAGTGCTAGAATCAATAATAGCTCTAGAACCAAAATGAATTTTTATGTGCATCCACTGAACCTGTGTAAGTATAACCCTCTACCCTTTAGTTCAGGTCACTGAGCAGAATTTGGCTCATAGTAACACCTTCATTAAAAGCTAACCATGTCTCATAGCAACAAAGTGGCTAATTTTCATGCAATATCTCTCTATAACAGTTAAATATGAACACTAAAGATACTGGGTAAAATTTGCAAAAGGCGTAAGTCCCTTTTTCAAAAGTGACTTGGGAACTAAGGAGCCAGTATCCCATTGACTTTGACTGAGACTAAGGAGCTCTTAAATGCTTAGAAAAATCAATAGGACTTAGGCTCCTCTGTCATTTACATGCTCTAGAAAATTTTACTCATTGGCTTTCAAACACTATTAATTTATTATATCTGATTATTATTATTCTTTATTATATTAATGTACTTTTGCTACAATATGGTCATTAAATGACAATAAAGAGTGAAAGTATGGATGCATAAACCTCCTTAAAATTCATAAATGTAATTAGTCCTAGTCCTCTGCATCAAGAGATGCTTTTCCAAGAAACCAAACAGAGTGGGCCACAAATGAATATGATCCACTGTACACTATTAGATTTTCAGGGCCAGAAACAATGAGACAAAAAAATTGTGATTGTCTTTCTCCATTTTCAAATGTAATTGAAAAAGAGAAAATAGCAGTAGCAGCAGCTGCAAGAATAACATTGAGTAGGTCTGGCCATCTTGTTTTACAGCATAATCAACCATGACGACAGAATCGGGATCAGACTCTGAATCCAAGGATCAAGATCAAGACCAGCAAGAAGCCCCTGCCCAGCAAGGGACACCTGGGGCACAACCTCAAGCCCAGCAGCAGCAGCAGCTCAGTGAGGAGCATCAGAACGCGCTAGACCAGTTCTCTGCTGTGGCAGCACACAGTACGCCTGTGAAGAAAGAGCAGGCAAGTGAACCATTTCTAGGTTTGCTGAACGTGGGTGATTAAATGCTATCTTATTAACTAACAACTAGGAGGTAACCTGTGGTTTAGTCAAAACAATTTTTTTTTTCTGAATTAAAAAGTTCAATTAGTTTGATGACCGTTTTTGCTATATTGATTGACTGGTCCTGAGGGATTAAAAATATTTTAGTTCACAGTCAAGCAATATCTTTTGGAATTAATGTCAGATCTCCTACCTGCTGCACTTAATTTCAGAGTCCAATGTTATCCTTGAAGGGAGGAGGAAACCCTTCAGTCTTTCACTGCCTCAGATCACACTAATATATATTTTTTTTAAGAAACGGAGAGTTTATAGGGTTTATTTTCATGCTGACACCTGCTGAAAACTGATGCTTGTTTTATGTGTGACCCATGTAAAATCTCAGAGGTTTTTTTAAACCACTATAGTTCTAAAACAGGGGTTCTCAAACTGGGGGTCAGCAAAGAGGGCAAAAACTGGTTAGGCAATGGGCTTTATTGTCTTCTCATTCCTCTGTCTCAGAAGTGAGAGAGATAGTCAGAGTGAGGAAGATTGTACTGTTGTTATTACCAGTTCTGTGAGAGAATCCCTGGGACAGGATATATTTCATTGCCCAATTACAATGGTTTTCCTTACTGTCGTTACATACACAAGAAAAGCTGTTTTGTTTATTTTTTTTTTTTTTTTTTTTTTTTTAGGAAGAAAAGTACTGTATATTTTTTACATTGATGCTGAGCATCTCCCTCTAGAATCTACTCCAAAAATGAACACACTTTCCATCCGATACAATAATTTAATCCTCCCATCTTTCTGCCATACCCCAAGGTGATGTAGTGGAGAAGAAAGTCCACATGCTGGGCTCTAAACACTGAGCAGCTACCTAAGTCTAAGACATGCAGATATTCAACAGATTTACTTGTATTTCATGCCTGATGCAGAGGCTGGACAGCATCAAAGACCACCGTTGCTAGCTTCTGTGACTCTGAAGTGTCCCTATCAAAAGGGATTCCAGTTTCAGAGGGGTTGAAAGCGTGTTGCATCAGAGCAACATCTATTCATGGATGGAAAAGTCATAGGCCTAGTGTGTCAAGTTATATATATATACACCTCGGCCTTGACAAAGGCTGAGGGGTGTGTGTGTGTGTGTGTGTGTATATGTGTATATATATATAATGTGTGTGTGTGTGTGTGTGTGTGTGTGTGTGTATATATACACACACACACACACACACACACACACACACAGCTTTCTTATTTTTTTTTAGAGCACTGAAACGTGAACTGGCACTCTTCTCCAAATGCAGCTTTCTGCAGGAAAGATTTCCATTATGTAGTGTTTCTAAAAATACCCAGGTGCAATCAGTTGCAATAAAATTTGTGTTCCTTATTTACTGGGGTTGAACCTGAATTATGAGTTAGTTGTAAAAAAGTAGGGGTGGGCCAGAAGAAATTATTCTGGCTTTTTCTCAGACATAACAAGAAATAACCAGTCTCTGCTGAAATTCATTAAAAAATGTTAAGCTTTTTTTATATCATAGTAATAACAGTGATAATATGGATGTGGTCAGCATACTCAGATAACTGTGCTAAAGGAGCTGCAATAATATACAAGAGTAACACACCTTTCAGGTACCCTGATCTGATTTACATAAAACAAATTGTTAAGCCCTTTATAGTTAATGAACTGTGAAGTGGAAAGCCAAGTAAGCTGTTGTTTGTATTTGCTTAAAGCTGAGATGGCCATACTGTTTTTAAATCTGTATTAAACCCCAAATCCCAGTGATCTACCATTCTGGTTTTTGACACTTACCCTCCATTATTTTTGAGGGAAGATAATTGCCTAATCCTCTAGACCACTTCGTAAATCTCAACCTGTGGGTCTTTAATTTTTTTGCCATTTTTGCCCAACTCAAGCTAAAAAGATGACATCCTCAAACTGCACATCCCAAATGGCCCTGTGGAGTCCTCTGACTTGTACCAAGCCCTGACTCCCTTCCTATCCTCACAATGTTCTTACCACCAGATGAGGTCCGTTTAATTATCCATTTCTTGTCCAGTTTGTGAATACTGGCCCAAATCTGTCACTTTAGGGACTCCACCAACCCAGCTATGACAATTCTCCCACTCTGATGGCCTCTATAGTTAATCCAGGTTTCCATCACATACATCCATAAATCCAGGCACCTTGAAACTTACCAATAAATAGATCTGGTTGGGGAATTTTCCGTCAAAATGATTTTTCAATGGACAATGTAGTTTCCACAAAAATCAACATTTTCTGGGGAATATCTTGATTTTGCTAATATATTTTTGATCTTTTTTCATCAGGAAATTTGGTTCAACCCAAATTGGAATACTTCATTTGTTGAACTGCCCTGACATTTTTAATTTAGAATCAGTTCAGTAAATCATTAAATTGCATTTTCTTATCAGTGCATTGCTTTATGGGAGTTGTAGTTCAGGCCTTTTCTCTCCCATAATGCAATGAAAATTGCCCTCTGACCAAGGTATGTGTGATGCGTAATGGGATTCACATGACTGTGGGTGCATCATGAGAGATGTAATCCAACCAGGCCCCTAGGGGAAAATGGGGGCTTCGGGTTTCTGAACTGCAGCTCCCATAAAGCAATGTGCTACAATGAGAAAATGCAGTTTTATGTTGAAATGACTCAAAACAAAACATGTTGGGTAATTTCAACAAACCAAACTAGAACAGATTTTGGGACTGTTGAAAAGCTTTTTGTGTTTAAATTTCTGAATCAAAATTTTTCAGAATTTTCATTCCACAAACATTTTTGCAACTTCAACTTTTGGTCCCAATTTGGGATAAAAACAAATGTTGGAATTTCTCACGGTATGAAAATTCCAAATCCCTCGCAGCTCTACCAGTACAGCATTCTTCCAATGCACCAAAGAAGGAGAGAGAGCCCAATCTTCCAAGGAAGGGAAATATTTTGTCATTCTCAAGTATGTTGCTCAGCTCTACCTGGTGCAGGCAGCAGAAACTTCAACCAAAAAGGGTACCTGCAAAGCAGCATCAACAAAACATTGAGCTAACTCAAGCAGAATCACACCAATATCTTGACTGAGGGACAGAAAAAACTTTATAGTTGGCCTCCTCTGGTGCTATAAATGGTTCACACCCATGTAGCTGGACCTTTCAATATACCCAATCCAGTAGCACCACTTAAGGCCAAAAAGTCATGTGATGATGTGATGACTAGCCCTTCACTGCATGCCATTTAGAAGGAACTTGGGCATGGAGAAGAGGCAGAAGCAGGCTCCTTGAGATGGCGGGACTCAGGGGAAGACAGAGCAGGGTGGCCTGGCAAATGAAGAGGAAGCCTCTGTTCTTTGAAGAAAATCTGTTCAGCTGTTTTTGAGTTAAGCAAGTATGAAAAATATACTTGAAAAATTGTCCAAAGTATTTTTGATGTCTCATTTTAAAAAGGATTTGTTTAAAAACTTCTAGCTTGGTGTGTACATTGTTTTCAATAAGGAAATTAGAATTGATTTTGAAGCATGTGGTGCACACTGTACTTTGTGTGCCTTAAAGAAATAAGCACTTCAGATGTTCAGACAGATCCATAAGCACGGCAATTGCATGTTCAAATGACCACGGCAATGTAAATATTCACATGTTTTTATTTGAATTGCCCGTTTGAGGGCCCCTTCTCACCAGCTGAATGCAACTGTAACACAAATCTTCCAAACCAACTGCAGTTCATGATCTCTCTCCCACATGCTCTCCATCTCCTGGTTCTCACAGAAACGTGACTCTCCCTCTGACTCCTCCTTTATTACTCTATGTGACTGTCATATATCAGTCTCCCAGGGCTGTGGGTCTTCTCTTAGATGCTTCACTTTTCCTTGTCCTCTCTCTCAGTCTTCCACTATTATTTTTAATCTTCTGTGTTGATGACCCTCTCACTGCAGAGAATAGCACTGAACTCCTGCTGACTTCACAGCGACTGGAAAAAAATGTTACTACTTCTTCACACATGTATGTTTAGGGATTTCCAAACTGTGTTCCCTTCTGAACTAATCTATTTAGTAAATCCACCAAGTTCTTGGAGGGTGAAAGACTTCATAAACAGACCCCAATTAGACCAGACCAATATCCAGAGAATTTCTGGGATTTGACTGTCCTATCTCAGCTTCTAAAGCCAACAAGCTGAAATGAAACACATGAAAATGAAATGGGGATATATCAAACTAAACACCACATACACGCCCACCCCTGAAAGATTCAGAAGTAAAACATTTTAGTATAAAACTCCTTATTTATTCACTGACTCTGAATCCCCGAACTGGCAGTAAATTGCTTGAACAACGCCCAAATTATATGATCAGAAGACAGCCCTGCTGCTGTTCGGCTTTTCTGTCTGTATCACTAATGCTGTAACTGCAAAAATTATGTTCCAACAACAACCCTGAAGCAACTTCCACTCTATTAGATGTTGATGGCATGGCAAGCCGTGGCATTGAAATGCTCCAAAAATACAGTATAAATGGGCCGTGAGGAGAATGTGGCTCGGAAGAGAATGCACCTATGCATGCAAAATTCAAAATAACCTAGTGAATCCGGTTTCTTCTTAGTGGTTGCTTTTGCCCTAGATAACAGCACCAACAGAATGTCAAGTTTCTTTAAGAGGAGGAGGCTTAATTCACTTTGAAATCATTTCAATGCATGGACATGTCATCACAGTTTTGGGGCCCTCTCTAATAGTTCCTGGCATGTTTTTGTGCTCTGTACAAATTATAGAAAATCCTTTGTGATTCTAACCTTGGACAGATTTCGTTTGGGTCTACTTGATTAGTCCAACAAAATAATACCAGTGACACCTCTTGTATGCATATGTAGAGAAATTAACGTCTGTTGCAGGTTTCAGTGAAACAAATCAACAACCCATAAGGAGGAGGTCTGGGAGTTCTTTCTGACTGAAGATGCCTCTTACTCTTAAAACAGCAATCTCTTCTGCTTTTGTTATTGTTGGTCTTTCCTTTTGAACAACTTACCTGCCTTCTTAAGGGATGTTCATCCCCATCCTCCACCCTCCAAAGCTGTCCTTCATCTACACACCATGAGCACTATGGACATTAATTACTCTACGAGGCCCTAATCCCATGGCGCACTAAATGCTGTCATCGCCCATTAGCTTCAGGGGGAGTTGAGGTTCTTGTCCCTACGTGCCTGAAAGAGAAAGCGCTCAACTAATATGTAGCTAAGCTAAGACAGGAGATCCAGCAGAGATAGCAGGGATTGTTTTCCATTGTCATCCCCTGCCCGCCCCCAGCATGTTTTATTGCTGTTAAGAGGATGTGCTGGATTTTGAAAGAGGCTTCTCTATTCCTTTTTATATCTTCCTAGACTGACTCTCCTTCTTGCTTTCTGCTCCAAGATGAGGGCCAGACAGTGACCCTTACTGTGCTCCCACAAAGGGAAGCAAGAGGCATAAGGCACTGCCTTACTCCCACGGGGAGACCAGTCTCTGCATATGGATGAGGTGTGAATTAGCAGACAGGGGCATGGTAACATAGTACACCAGACAGTGTATTTAAACAGGCACAGGAGGGGAAATAACGTGAGCCAGATATAGGGCTGGTCTCTTTTAGTTCCTGCCTGGAGGAAGTGGGGAACCCAGGACCAGATTGTGACTGTCCTCACAATCTGGTTCCTCGTCTGCTCCTGGGACAGCATTGCTATGCTCTGCCCCTTGCCATGGGGCTGTAGCAAAACCACAACTGAGCACTATATTTGCAGGCTTAGATCACTTGACATGTATCCGGCCCTAAGTGCCTTCTCCCCTTCAAACAGAATAAAGAAGGAAAACTAATGTTTGGGAGACCTTTTTCCAGGAGATTTCTCAGGGAAAGATCCCTGCATTTAGGTGGAATATTGTGGTGATGCAGTGTGTGCCGTACAGTCTTGTGCACTACCAGTGTGACGCAGGACTGTTTTGGTCTGAAAGCAGATTAAAGCTTTTGGACAGATTTGATCCAGTCTCATGAGGTCTTGTTGCGCTGAAGGAAAACAGACTCAGAGGATTAAATTGTGATGAATTTCAGTGCTGCTGGCTGCTGATTATATTGAATTTGTTCAGAGCCAAATCAGATGCATTTTTTTTCATGTTAGTGAGATGACTAAAAGATGAATATTTTATACTTTAGCTTAGGTATTACTATGCTTTTGTTGTCAAAATTTTGTCTGGAGGCTAGCAGGGGCACAACTGGTTATAGAGGTAACCATTACTGGAATGGAGCTTCAACTGATGTAGTGCATTTACTATTAAAGGTGGCTATATGAAGATTAGAGTGGCTCTGACAATCTGTTCCAGGGGAAAGGACCACAATCAATATTGCATCATAACAGCTTTATAGATGTCTCAAATGCTGACCCAGGGATAAGCCCAAAATAACACTACTGCAGTGGGTTTTCCCAGCCATATATTTATCTTTCAAAGTGGCAGTTACAGGAAGTCACACAGTTGTTTTATTGACTAAAGCAGGCTTTCCCAAACAATAAAGATGAAGTTCTTTTTTGTATGCTGCAGCTGGGTAACTGTTAGTGGTGAATAGTCTCTCCATAAGATGAAAGCCAGTTGTGCATTTTGATTCTGAATGGCTGCATTGTACAGCCACTATTTTAATCTGAAATTGAAACTTAATCTTCCCATTTGCTCTTCACAGGTCACTGACAGAGAACGGGAGTTTGCTGCTGCTGCTGCAAAACAGCTGGAATACCAGCAGTTTGAAGACGACAAGCTCTCTCAAAAATCATCATCTAGCAAACTCTCCAGATCTCCTCTAAAGATTGTTAAAAAGCCGAAAAACATGCAGTGCAAAGTGACGCTCCTGGACGGCTCTGAATATGGATGTGAAGTGGAGGTAAATTGTTCTTTCCTCTCTCTATTTTGCTTTATCTGTTGTTCCCTGTATATCCTAATTCATTCTATTGTGGAGAAAAGTTCTTCTACCAAAAAACCGAGTAGACTCAGGGGGCAAGATTTTCAAAAATGGGAGCCTAAATCTAGATCTAAATAAATGGTCTGTTTTTTTCACAAGTGCCAAATGCCAAGCAGTTCTCAATGTCTTCTCTAGGAGATTGAGGACTGAACTCAGTTTTAATCCACAGAGAGGGGTATAGGAGCACTCTGGAGAAGGAGCATGGGGTTCTAGATGCATGTGACTGTATGTGACACTCAGCCTGGACCACTGATAGTGAAACTCATTAAAGAAAGGGAGCCTCTGATCTCCAAGGGCTTCCTCTTTCCCAAGTCCTGTAGTTACTCACATAGCACCTGATTGAGCTAGTGCTCTATAAACAGAGTGTAGCCACCCCAGCTCGAATGGCAGGGAGAGGCTGGCTGTCCAAGACACTACCCAGTACCTGTCCAAGACACTAGAATTACTGTCTAAACCTGTCACGTACTTAGGCTGGCTAGCCCCTCCCGCCACTCATGCTGCTACGGCTGCATTCTATTTTTAGCACACTAGCTTGATCAGAGCTTGTCCGGGTATGTCTTCTTGAGCTGGAATTTACACTTGCTGCTCCATGTGTAGACTTACCCTAAATCCCAGCAGTAGAGAGCAGCTGGGAGCTTTATAGGCAACCCAGCTTCCCTGCACACTCTCTTCACGCAGGCTGCGCTTTTATGTGCCATGTCAGTGCTCCCATTGCAACCCGTAGGCCTCCCACAGGAGCCATTTGCTCCCTCCACCCAGCATGGATCCTTTTGGTAACTGAAAAGTGTGTGGTAGGTAAGAAAAGCCACCAGGTACAGAAGAGGAAGGGGAAAATGAGACCGTAAAAGTGTGGAAGAAGGTGAAGCAGGGAGAGGCAAGAGTAGAGATAAAATAAAAATGGAAAGCAAAATCTGTGAAAATATGTAGAAAAGAAAAAGTTCTGATGGTGGAGGGAGGGGAAAGGCTGGAGAAAAACAGCACCAAAGAGAAAATGTGGGAGTGGAGAGAAGAAGGTGAGATGTGGCAACCACACCAGGGGAGGACGTGAGGGGCCCTAAACCGTGAAGCAGCCATTACTCCATCACAAATTTTGGGGCTATAATCCAAAAAGGTTGGGAGCCACTGTTCTAAAGGTAGAAGGTTGCTGCTGCATGTGGGGCCAAATTCTGAAGTTCTTACACAGTTTTCACTCAGTCTTGACTATTGATTTCAACGAGAAGTGTTGTTTGAGCAAGGTCTTCAGAATTTTATTCATGACCACGCTTTAAAATTTGGAGCAAAAGTATTTTTGCAATGCCAAGAGCTTAGCTGTAAACAGCAGGTGTGATTTATTACATACATAGTAACTTGAAAAATCTGCTGTCAAGTACATTTTAGTTTCATTGGCTGAGTACTCTACAGTTTCTTTCTAGACTAGCAATAGATAGCTGGTGTAATACACTGCTGTGACATTAGCACTAATCTCAGATTGTTGCTTTACTTTTTGACCTCCAGACCTGTTTTTATATCTGACAGCAAATAGTGTGGAAACCCACACATAGGTACTTGCTTTAATGGGAAGAGTTGAACTTATTGAAGTCTTAATCACTTAGGTGGAAAATGGAAGTCACTGTGTGGAGTGCAATCAAGCAAATTTCACTAGATAGATGAAAATATTATGAGTAAGACAAGTTTTATGAGGACATAGGATGAAGTAGAAGGAGAAATTTATTAAGTTAGACTCTGATTTATGCAAATAAAGTAGTATGAATAATGTTTTCTTCTAGGAATTTCTTCTAGGAATTTGCTCTCTTTCTCCAAATATGTACTGAATGTAAGTTGAAGTGTCAAAATGCTGGCATCTAGATGTCATTGTCTTATTGCCTGTCTTCTTTCTCTCCTATAAGTCTGTATGATTACTCAATGTCTGTCCTCACAAAATGTCCAATATCCAGTATAAATTGCACTATGATTTATGAACTCAGATAATTAAAATATCCTTTATTTATAATATTCACTATCATCCAGAAATGCTTTTGTCTGTCCAAAAATTATCCAATTTAAGTGGATAGCACTTCAGCTGTTACATGTGTAAGGATATGTAACTGCATTCACCAAAGCAGATGTCAGTACAGGTACTGGAAAGGCAAAATTAAACACATTTGAGAGGACCAAAGTTCCATTGCTTTGCAGCTTTGTACATGTGAATTTGTGCACATGGCAGACGACGATGTTGGCATTGCAGTCCTGTATCAGGCCTTCCTACCAATATATTAAACTATCAACATGTTTGTGTATTAAACTTGTGCTTTTTCAAGCCAACTGTAGGCTTCTGTGCAGCGCTCAAGAATGCATGGTAGATCCCAGGAGAGTCTAATTTCTCTGTGCAAAAGGTTCCGCTGCTGGCACAACTGATCTGGCAAGGGAAGGATATGACATCATGCCAAGAGGAATAATGCCTTTTAACTCTATACCCTGACCTCCCGAGAAGGGTTAGTTGGCCAGGGAGACTGAGGAAAGAAAATGAAGAGATCTCAGGAGAACTCCATGCCTCAAATAGAAGTGGAGGGAAAAGTTCCTGTGCAGCAGCTCTGGCTAGCAGTAGAGTTATATGGCTGATCCAAAGAGACTATAGCATAATGATAAGGGATAACCTCACCTGTCACATCTCCAAAAAACCCTATCAACATTTTAAGGACAGCCCCAAAAGACAGAACTACTTATGTTCCTGGGCGCAGTTATGCTAGTTCCATCTTGGTAAGCTGAACACTAGAGATCAAGGGGAAAGGCCTAAAAAGTCATGCATGGATGTGATGTGATCGCCATAAAAACCAGATGCTCTTTTAGAAAAATATACTCAAAGATTAAATGCTGAAGTTCCTTGTGCTTCTGTCCACTTAATTCCCTCTTACAAGAGGTGTAGCGTTCATTTTTAATTTTTAAGGCAGTGAGCCAATGTGAAATGTGGCAAACCACCAGCTGTTGACATAAGCATCACCACATAGTAATAACCCCATCAATACTATCGTGTTGAATGCATCATATCCCATCCCAAAAGGGGCCAAGAGGAAGCAAAATCTCAGAAAGTTAGAATCCCAGTCCTGAGTTACAATCATAGCTTTGCCAGTCACTCCTTGTGTGGCCTTGTGCAAGTCACTTACCCTTTAGAACTGCATTCCCCAGACTGTGAAATAAGGATATTATTTCGCTACTTGACTCTCTGAGGACTGTGAGGATCAATTAGTTGGTTGTAGAGTGCTTTACAGATGACAAGCACCTTATGAATGCTAAATATTAATATTATTTAAAGCAGTATATTGCTCTCAGGTAGAACACATCCTACAGCATATCAATTATGTGCTCATCAGGGTAATAAGCTGACAGTTAAAATTGCACACACTCATGGAGTCAGACACATCAGAAACAGGTTTTACTAATCCATTATCTCCTTGCCATTCTCTGTATCATCAGTCACACCCTCTTCTTCCATTATTACCGCGTAGGAGTCTTCACCTCCTACTAACTTACCTTTCTGTCTCTCTCAGGCTTCCATTATTTTGTATTACACCAGGATACTCTCTTTTGATAGTGCTCCAATGCATATTTGCAAAGAACTTAACTTGAGAGTAACAGTGGGCAGACCCAAAGCTCTGTAATGTGGCTTGTATTCACAGAGAAAAAATTCTAAGACTCAGCTGAAAACTTCCTCTTTTGGTCCTCCAGCATCCCTGGCTGTGGTGGGTTTTTTTTCCTGGCCCAGGAATATGTTTCATGGCATGAAGGCATTCCAAACCAGAAACAGACAAAAATAGGTCACAAAACCTCCTTTTTGTTCTGCGAAAAATATAAAACAGTAGGTTCAATGCCACAAACTCCACTGCATTTTTACATTATGAATCTACTGAGGGTAGCAGTTGGCTTATGTCTATGGATGCCTTTCTTTTGAGGTCACAGAGACTGTGTGTAACTGTAGATGGGGAAGGGCACGTATTTTGAACCCAAACCCGCCACCCCCAAAAGAACCAAATATAAACCTGGCAGAAAACTGGGTGGGCACGTGACCCAACGGCCTCCCTCCCCTCGCGTCACCTCTGGGACAACTACTACTAGAAGAGCAGAAGTCTTTATTCATACATTGTTCCTATATATACAATACAGTTGTCATTGAAAACACAAAATGATAAAAATAAAAAATTAGGAGCTACTGTATGTTTCCTGTAAAGGAGTTCCATGCCAAAAAAAAAGTCTTGGAATTTCAATCTTTCTAGAGTCACTGGCTCACCGATCAACAGACTTTCTCTCAGATCATCTGAAGTGTCTACTCATGGTGAGAGTTCTATCTTATGTTTTGGTGCAGCTATTGTCAATAAGGTTAAAATCCTACCCTAATAGTTCAGAAAATACAACTCCTGCCGACAAAATAAACTGTGCAATAAAGAATTATTGGTCTATGAAAGACTTGAAAGAGTGGTGGAAAGGACAAAAAAAGGATAATGTGAGGACATAAATCCCTTCCCAAAACAAAACAGCCACTGACTTGGAATACACTACAAGTGCAGCAGAAGTCACAGAAAGCATGCAATCTGATACAACAGTGAACACGAGCAGCTGTATGTAAAGTATGTGGTATGTAGCACATCTAGCAGCACTACGGAGGTGGAATACCAGGCCCAAACATGGTGAAAAAGTGATAATAAACTCTTGGGAGAAGGCATAATCTCACAAATGCCTGAAGAAGGAAATGAAGAAGATTGACACCTAGAATGGGCTGAAGATAGCTCATGAATTGCTGTGCTTTCTAGGGAGATTACAGACAGATGAGTGAAATGAAGCAGAAAAGGAACAGGTCCATGGTTCAAATTGTGAAGGATTAAAGTACTTGCCAGTTATGAAAATCATGAACTTGCCATATTTAGAGATTGAGTTGAAAGGATAAGAAAGAAAAGACTCTCATTCAGTATTGTTAGATACACAACTCAAGGACTTGCTCTGTGGAAAAGAGAAACCTGAGCTAATCCAGTTGAATGAGAGACAGAGACAAATTTTAACCTCTAATGGGGAGATTATAGATGAAGAAAATTGTAATTATTTTTGTTTGTCAGACTATCTTTCTTAGAAAGATTACTGCATCAGCTGTATAGCCTGCTATACTAAGCATCCTAAAGAGAGAGAATCTGTTTTTCAGCATCTCTAATATAAAATTACAGCCCAAGAGGAAAGGAATCCATCCAGTGCTGTACAGTTTAAGAGCTTGATTTATGAATAAGCAGTACTCAAAGTACAATTGTCTTAGACTTTATATTCGCCAGGTTTTGAATGTGAAAGATTTGCTTTGATAAAATGATGTTTCATGTATTATTATGGAAATTATCTCAATAAATTAGCTCAATTTAGAAAGTATTTCTGCATTTCTGAGTGCAAAACTGATACCTAGATATATATTTTTGTGCATGCAGCTGCAGTGTTCTCAGACAAATTTGAATGTTCATGTGCACAAGCTTACAGTAGGTGAAAAATGTTTTTTTGCTTACAAAATTTGGGACCCAAGTTTTATGCCTTTTTGAGAACTTGGTCATTTGTGTTTAGATTGTGCTGAACAAAGTTTTTGCTTAAGTGCTTTTAATATCTATATATACAGTTAGACGACTCAATCATGTTGGAATGAATTGCTTCATAATATGTAAAATGATCAATGACAGTATTAGATATTACAAGATTTATGAATACAAAACTAATCCTCTAAGGCAAGGGTAGTGAATAGGTGGACCACGAGTCAAATCCGGACAACCAGATGCTTTTGAATGGACCCCAAGATCTTTTTATTTATTTCTTATCTTTGTTATTTTTTTATAATTATTACTTTCTCTGGAGTCTGGACCTTGACTATACCTTGACCAAGAAATTTGGACCTTGACAAAAAATAATTGACTATGCCTGCTCTAAGACCTGGTCCTGAACCAGTGTAATCAATGGAATTGTTGTCAGTGACTTCAATCAGTTTAGGATTTGGCCCTAATTCCAAAGGGCATTCTATGGGAGAAGAGTTTTTCTCTCAAATATACATATGACATCATCCGTGAAATGTGGGCAGGCATCAGTGTCAGATGTCTGAGTATCAAGTGAGCTGTCTGACACTTGGCAGGGCGGCTTATCTGGCTCCACCGAGCAATGCAGCATAGTAGTCCTGCAGTGTGTACTACCAGCCTGCCAGTGATACTGCTTCTTGCCCTTTGATGTAATCCCATGGTAAAGATCAGGATTGATCATAGAAATTAAATTAAATGCATCATACCTCAACGATCTGGTCAGGTCAAAAAAGGCGCTGAGTACTATTTCCACCAATCTTTTCTCACCTTGGAAGAAAGCCCAGTGGGAGATGTTCCCCATTCTTTCTCAGATTACTTTTGACAAGAATCAGAAACCTGATCTGATGAATACATCCAGGACAGGGGTTTGAGTCCAAACAAATCCTGCTGAGGAGAAGAATCCTAGAGCTATGTAATCCTCTAGCCAAGCAGTGCAGAAATCAGTTAAGTAAACTTCTTGGTCTCAGGCCTGACCTGTACTTTAAAGAGCCCAATATCAAAAGAGATCCAGAACTGCACTTTGACAATATATCCCTAGATTTCAGATCCTCTGAAACATTGAAAGTGAATTCTCTGATTCAGGGTTTCCTAAAATGAGGAAAAATGAATATTGTTTTTCCTTCTGAGCTCCTCCAGCTTCAAGCAGAGCATTTCCAAGTGAATTCGTATAAGAATTCTATTTCCCTTTCCCCTCCCCCTGTTTTGGCTTTCTATTCGACAGGTTGGTGCAACTTAGCTGGATGCCCTGGAATCTTTTAATTATCGACCATTCCGTACAGATGGTCTAATATGGAATGACTTCCTAAAACAGACTGTAGTCTGTCTTCATGGCTTTTGCTCTAAACCTATAAATGTGAGTATTTACAGACAGGGGATAACCAATTTCTTGAATGAGCAGAAAGATACAATCTACTAGGTCAAAATAAATGGCAGAATATTTGTTTTATTTTCAAAAGGCTCAGCAGATAGAGCCCCCGGAGAATTTATTCTTCATCTTCAGTCCTGTGTCTTTGAGTTTTACCAGACAGGTAGAGCCCTTCGCAGATACGCAATCCGCAAAAATTATCTGCGGATTTGCAGGGCTCTACACTGGGGGCCAGGCTGAGGCTCTGAGGCATCCCTCCCCTCTCCCGCTGGAGCCCAGTCAGAGAGAGCTGCGTGGGCAGCTGTGGGGAGCCCGTGCAGATTCGCGGACCCTCCACCTGCTCTTGGCCAGGCAGGGAACCCGGGGGGAGCGAAGACACGGCTGGGGGCTGCTCACACTGCAGGCAGGTAGAGGGTCTGCTGCAGCTCCCCACGGCTCCCCGGCTGAGCTCCATGCTGGCCTGGGAGGGGGAGACCTGTGGAGCTGCCCAGGGGCTGTTCAGGCCTTCCCGCCCAGGGCAGGTGGAGGGTTCGCACTGGCTCCCCACAGCTGCCCACACGACTCTCTCCGACCAGGCTCCAGGTGGATGGGGATGCCTCAGCCTGGCCCACAGTGTAGAGCCCTGCAAATCAGCAGATAATTTTTGCAGGTTGCTGTGGGGAGCTGCAGCGGACCCTTCACCTGCCCTGGGCCAGGGGACCGAGCAGCTCCCGCCCAGTGTCCTGGGACCCAGGCTCCCCACAGCTGCCTGCACGGCTCTCCCCGACCCAGCTCTGGTCAGGGGGGCAGCTTGGAGCCACAGCCCAGCTATGATAAGAGGCAGGCGGCTGTGCGGAGACTCCGTGGACCCTCCACCTGCCCTAGGCGGGGGGGCCCAAGCAGACCCCAGCCTCTCTGCCTAGGACAGGTGGAGGGACCCAGGCTCCCTATAGCTGCCAGTGCAGCTCTCCCCAATCCAGCTCTTACTGGGGCAGGAGCGGCTCGGAGCCGCAACCCAGCCACGATAAGAGCCGGGCGGGCAGCTGTGTGGAGACTCAGTGGACTCTCCACCTGCCCTGGGCATGGGGACCAAGCAGCTCCCCGCCCAGGGCAGGTGGAGGATCCACGCTGTGGTTCCTCACAGCTGCCCGCCCGGCTCTTGCCATCAGAGCCCTGTGCAGATACAAAATTTGTAACCACATCCGCGCTGCTATCTGCAAAAATGGTCCACAGATATTAAGCAGATACCCGTGGATTTTCAGGGCTCTACAGACAGGGTTTCAGGAAAGGAAAACAAAAGTTTCCATGGTAACTATTTCTGTGGTCTCTACAGCATTAAATAAAGCAAGTTGGGTTATTGCCATATTATTTTGATATTCCATAGATAAGTTAGATAACTGATATGTCAAAGAGCACTGTTAGTTTTGTCCCTCACTTTCCCCCAGAACTGAATCTTTCTTTCATCCAGTTCTTTCAGTCAACTTGATGTTCCTGGGTAGTAATTGGAAGAACATGTCGACTCCATGTATTTATTAAAAATGTTCTATGAGAAAATAATGAAAACCCCACATCTTAACACCAGAGGTTTTCCCCAGTTCCCCAGGCAATATAGGGAATAGCTCAGTGGTTTGAGCATTGGCCTGCTAAACCCAGGGTTGTGAGTTGAGGGGGCCACTTAGGAATCTGGGGCAAAAATCAGAACTTGGTCCTGCTAGTGAAGGCAGGGGGCTGGACTCGATGACCTTTCGGGGTCCCTTCCAGCTCTATGATATAGGTATAGCTCCATATACTATATTATATTACAAATGTTCATGCTTAATTTGAAATGAAATGAGAGGTTTTATGTTCAAACATTTGTCTGGCCAGTTACATGATTTATTAGATATCTGGCATTTCTCAAAATAGTATCCTAAATTGAAAGGGGAATACTGGAATAAACAGATTTGTTCCACCAGTGCATGGTGGAATTCCTATTTGGGAGACATACTTAAGCTAGATAAATAGTGCTTCGCATATCAGAGGCATATTATATCTCCTTCCCCTTGGAGAGAAAGTTCTTTAAGTGGGAGTATGTAGATCCTTTCCAGGAAGAACTAGACAAGGTCAAAATGGCATCTAGTTCTAAAGGACTATCACAGGGTAGATTTCAAATGTATACAATATGCAGTCTCACTTTTTCCTTTACCACCATTGCAAGTAATTAAGAGGCATGGAAAAGAAAACTTGGTAACTTACTTTAGTGGCACCTGTCTTGGTTTTTCTGCACTTTCCACACCCAGCTCGTAATACTGCTTTTGGATAGAAGATCCCATGGAGATTATTTTCTTTACTTGACAAATGGGTGTAGTACTTCCCTTACCTCCCAAGGAGTTCATGAGGCTACAGATCCATTAGTGATTGTGAGATGCTCACATACTATAGTGATGAGAGGCATACAAGTAAACAGATACATTGGCCCTCTTGAGGGAAGGAGAATATAGTGCCGGTATACAGGAGCTCAGGAGACACTGTCTCTCTGAGGGAGAATGGCTCTGTATTGCCTCCAACGCAGGTTGTGCCTAAGTGGCATGATCTATTCTTTTGCTATAGTTTTGGCTTTTAGACTTGTTTAATAATGTTGAACTTCCTACATGTGCTGAGGGAGCATACTAAAAGGGAAATTCCAAACATGGTCTCTTACACACAGCATATACACTAAACTTATCGCTGGATACAAGAGGAAGTTTTTACTCATGCTGCTTCTTTTGACTGAGTCATCACTTACAATTAAAGCAGCTTAACAAAATTAGTTTTGGTTTTGGGAGGTTTTGCTGACACATCCTTGGTAAGGAGTGAAAATGTAACTGGATTGAAAAGCATCATCATACAGAATGTTTTCTTTCCCCACGCTCCCTAATTAGGGCAGACTCTGATTATCCAAGGAATTCAGCTAAGGCTATGTTATCTGACACATGTCGGTAGGAGGCTTCCAAGCTTCAGTGTGCTCTTAATAAATATAGTTATACATACAACTTTGCTGGCTTTCTATCTAAAGTTACTGTTTCTGAATATAAATACTTAATTTCAAAAGCAGAGTGTTCTAGAAATCAATAGCTGGTCTGTGGTATTTTCCAGCTTTTTCCTGTTTCCTTCCACTCAACAAACAAGTTGAAAATGAGCTGATGGAGGGAGCCTTGCTACCCTCTGAATAACGTTTTGGTTTGTGGCTCAGCGTGGAAATCCAGATAATCCATAATCCCTTATGGTATAGCTTGTAGATAGCCCCAAGTAAGATTTGGAGAGGATAGACTGCTCCACCATCACTTTGCATCTCCGGTGCAAGGGCAGCCACAGATGCAGTCTTGCTTTGTCCTCTGCATGAGAACTGCTGCTTGCTAGCAAGGAAAACTAAGCTCCTGGAGAGCTAAGGGAGTTAGGGGTAAGGCAGGGTGATGCCTTCCTTCCCATTCACTCTGCACAAGCCAGCAGAACTTGCTTGATGTACAAGGGAGTATGTGCTGCACCTTGACGGAATGTTGCCACAAGGGCATCCCCTCTGCATTAAGGAGCACCGCAGGAGGCAATGTGACTTCTGAAGCCCAAATGCCTCTGTTACTTCTGATTGTGGCTAAAAGCCACAGCAGTGCTTTACACGTCCCTAAAATTGTTCCTTAAAAATAAATTATCCATGGGTCTTTGCCCAGGTTAACCCTTAGCTGTACATTTGTCATTTGTGATTGCACTGACTAATACTGTATGTTTCTCCATAAACTTTGCTCCAGACCACCCCTTTCAGCTACTTAACATGGAAAGCAGTGTGGTCTAGTGAATAGGGCACCTGAGTGAGGGTTTGAAGATTGGGGTTCCTGCCTCAGTTGCTCACTGCCTATTTGACCTTAGACAAGTCACTTCTCTCTGTGCCTGATTCCTTTCCCACTCCAAATTTGTCTTGTCTACAGAGATTATAAATTCTTTGGGGCAGGGACTGTCTGTCTCTTACTACATGTTAGTACAGAACCTAACACAATGGGGACCCAATCTTGGTTGAGAACTGTAAGCACTACTGTAATATAAATAATCAAACCTATCCCCAGCATCTGAAGTGTCCTGTTTAACCTTTCCTCTCCCCCACCAAGTAACCTAACTTGTAACTTAATCCCAGAAGCTAAAGCCTCCTGCTACTTCTGAACCATCTACTCATTTCCATACTGATTCCAGTTCTAGCTACTCCACCCCAGACCTTTGATAAGAGTCATTATCCAACCCTCCCAGATGTCTGATTTTCCTGCCACCTGCCCAAATCACCGTGCCGCTGAGCCTCCCTGATGTTTCCTGGCACATGTCCTACCCCTCTTCTCAGTTGCTGAATTGCCCTTCTATCCATTCCCCTTCACCTCTGAACAACCCACATTAACCTCCATCTCAGAAGTCAGTTGCTCCCATTTTCATCTATATGGAAATTACTGTTCCATGTGATAACAGGCCATAACAAAAAATAAAAATCCCACACCCATTTGTATCAGCTTCTAAAAACATTAGCTGCCATATGTATATAAAGTCCTAATGTGTCAGCTGGGTAACTCTCCACTCAAACCCAGTGCAATGTTCTCTGGGTTTTCAAACAAAGGCTGTATCTACGAGCTTAGGGTGTGATTACCAGCTCACATACACATACCAGCACTAGCTTGATGAGTGCTAAGGTGAATATAAATGGTAGTGGAGTCACTTTTAACATGGGCAGCGGTGGCTCAGCTTAGCCTGCCAAGCACAAACCCATCGGAACCCCATGGGTACGTACTCAGCACTGGTAAGCCATGCCACCACTGTCTGTGCTGCTGCTGCTATTTATATTCACACTAATGCTCATCAAGCTAGAGTGACTATGTATAAGCAAGCTGGGAATCGCACCCCATGCTTATAGTATAGACATAGCTTGAACTATGTATTTTTTTAATATTCGCTGTTGTTTTTTGGCTATTTTTCTTGACAGCTACAGGCAGTGAATGGTGTGATTATTTATAGAGGAATCTCAAATCTAAGAACCTGAATGCCACCAATGCCTGTTCCATTGCAGAAAGTGTCTGTCTGTCTGCTTTAGTTGTGTTATGATTTTTCTTTTTCCCCTCTGAGTGACAATGTAGGTCAGGGATAGCTCCATGGCTATGAAATTCTAATGGCAAGATTAGACATTAAATCATTTTGTATTGACTGGAGATTTCTTCCTATTGAAAATAAACAAAAATGTTAACATTAATACAACAGACAGATGTTATAAACTAGCCTAGTATGTAGTGCTTGATTACTCTTCTAATGCAGGAAACAATCAACTGTCTTTATGGCAAGTTTACATCAGTGAATCCTCTGCATCATCTTGCAACAGATCGACATCACAAATGAAAGGTGGCATGCAGCACAGGAAAGAGGAGAGTTTGCTGATGCCATTTAAGAACATGTGGAATGAGGAAAATGTCTACATTTATTATGCCAGTTGGAAGGCTTCAAATGCAGCATTTGAACCCAATAGATCCACCTAATTATTGCAGAATTTTTATGGAAGTATCTAAAATTTAAAAAAAAAAAAAAAAAAAAAAAATCACACAATTTCGGAAAAATACCTTGTACCCCAAGACCATTGTACATAGCTAGTTTTATCTCGATCAAGAAGCTTCCAGATGTATTATATACAGGAGTGTAACAAACATACTGGATATTTAATTCATGCTTCAGAAATATTCTCCTGATACATTTGCTATTAGGAATGCCCAAGTACTTGATAATTATCACATTGGACAGTAGAAATGATGGGCTACTATACATTTAAGCAGCTGGCATGCATATGTCTCTATGGCTTGTTTCTGCTCCCATGTGCAGAGTCACATAGTCTTCAAATATTTGTTTATTATTTACATATTTCCTTTTTGATGCTTTGGATTCCAGTACACAAGTTATTCTGAGATGTGCATTTTATACAAAAACATGCAAATTCTGTGACCCAAACCAATGTAGTCAGAGCTCATATAATGCTAGGTCTACTGTGATCTCTGCTGCTGATGTAGCAGTCAGAGATCCTAATTTGGTCCAATTCCAGAATCGGGACTAGGTCACCAATCTTCTTAGCAGGATTTAGCAATCCTTTTTTTTTTTTTTTTTTAGATTAGTGCTGGCTTTTTAGAATTGTGAGCTCAAACAGTATTAAAGAAGGTTGTCCCCAATAGAAACTATGTCGCGTTATACAATGTCACTGACATTTGGCCTATACATGTTACTATAGCATAGTACATACATACTTGAATTAAGCACTTCAGAATCTAGGTCAGATATTTTCAGGAATGGAAAGGTGGTTGAAGGTGCTAGATACAATGAATGTGAAGGACCTTGTATATTATAGTAGCATAATACACAGAATAATTAAATGAAAGCAAATGAACACCCTTAATTGTACATCAAGATGGTACTTTCCAATCTGTAATAAGAGGTTTATTTTTTATGAGGCATTAATTTAAGTTTGACCCTATGTGTAGCACTGAAGTAATTGGAGATAGAGTGGAGTTTTTAGTGTAGCAAATACATTTCTTTAACAAATAATTTCTGTAATGCAATTCTTTAGTGTTCAAGATATGTATCTTTTAGTCAGTAAGACATATATAAATAAAATATGCACTGATCCAATTAAAGAGTGAATAAACAAATGGAAGTACTGCTTGCAGTGTCTGTGTGCAAAAATAATACATATATATTTCTCTTAAAAACCTGATTTTTTTTAAACCCACAATTTTTATTAAACTAAATATTTTTGAATTGACCAGTCCTCCGTGATTTCTCATACCCAGTTAAATACTGTCCAGTGAATAGATTTTATTCTGAGGTACACTTTTCAACATCTACCAGTGGATTTACCATCAAAATTCTTGAGTGCGCAATCAGTGATAACTATAGTTAATATATTTACTTGAAAAATTAATGTTCATTTTTAACTACCATAAAACTGATTGTTTATTCTCTCTCTCTCTCTCTCTCATTTTATGATGAATCTTTTCAGATTAGGAGCCTGAAAGATTGGCAGAAAGTTCTTTATACATGCTGTGTAACTAGTTGTAAACTGAGCTTAGAATTTTATGCTGGTCCAAGAGAAGCACATGTCTGCATAAACATTTATTTACAGTAGTCTGCATATCTGTTTGATTATGAAACTGAAAGGACAACAGTTGCAGTAGAAAGAGACAGGTGGCTCAGTGCTTATATACAGTAATTCCTCACTTAATGTTGTAGTTATGTTCCTGAAAAATGTGACTTTAAGTGAAATGATGTTAAGCAAATCCAATTTCCCCATAAGAATTAATGTAAATAAGCGGGGTTAGGTTCCAGGGAAGCTTCACTTACTCTGCAAGCACCAGAGGTGGGGGGTTCAACCTTCAGCCTGCCCACTCCACTCCTTCCCCCAAGCCCCTACCCTTGACCCGCCTCTTCTCCCCCCACCACCTCCTCCCCCTTTACTTTGCTCACTGCATCCTGGCTCCTCCCCCTCCCTCCCCTCCCTTCTAAACACCGCAAGCCAGCTGATTGATGAGTAGGGGAGGGAGGGGGGAGGTGCGCCGAGTCCTCACTCCTCCCTTCTACTTGGGGCAATCAGCTGGCTTGCCACGTTCAGGAGGGAGGGGGAGCCAGCGCGCCAAGTCCTCGCTCCTCCCCCCTCCCTCCTGCCTCCAAAACATCGCAAGCCAGCAATTGCCGCTGGTAGGAGGCAGGGGAGGGAGTGGAGGTGCGCCAAGTCCTCGCTCCTCCTGCCCAGGGCAATCAGCTGGCTTGTGGCGTTTTGGAAGCAGGAGGGAGGGGGGAGGAGCAAGGACTCGGCGCACAGGCTCCCCTTCCCTTCCCTGCCTCCCGAACGCGGCAAGCCAGCTGATTGCCCCAGCTGATTGCCTCGGGCAGGAGGGAGGCGGGAGGAGCGAGGACTTGGTAGGGGAGGGAATGCTCGCTACACCAAATACAGAATATTTCTGACAACCAGCTAAGGATTTATGCATGTTTCTGCTACTGGGTTAATTGTGGAAGGTGGAACACGGGGGAGATCAGGGCCGGCTCCAGCTTTTTTGCTGCCCCAATCGGCGAAGGAAAAACAAAAAAGATAAACCCGTGATCGGTGGCACTTTGGCAGCAGCTCTACCACACCGCTTCATTCTTCAGCGGCTGGTCCTTCCCTCCGAGAGGGACTGAGGGACCCCCCGCCAAAGACCCGGACGTGCCACCCCTTTCCATTGGCCACCCCAAACACCTGCTTCCTGCGCCGGTGCCTGGAGCCGGCCCTGGGGCAGATGGTGGGTGTGGGTGTGTACACACTAGAGAGAGAAGATGGGTCAGGTAATATCTTTTATTGGACCAACTTCTGTTGGTGAAAGAGACAAGCTTTCCAGTCACACAGAGCTCTTCTCCCGGTCTCCGCTCTGTGTAGCTTGAAAGCTTGTCTCTTTCACCAACAGAAGTTGGTCCAATAAAAGATGATATCTCACCAAACTTGCCCATCTAATATTATGGGCCCAACAGGACTATAGCAATATTACAACACACACACACACTTTTTCCATTTCTCTCTTTGATTAGCAAAAAGATTGTGAAGAGGCTACCATGTGATTTTTGCAATGCAAAAACTAAAGTTTATAAGAAAATAACTTATAAAATGTATGGGGCCAAATCCTGTCCTTCAGACAAAACTCCAATTAAAATAGTGGGATTGATTAAAACTATAAATTAGTATTGAGGTAAAATATTACCTTTTCCATAAGGCACATTGTGAAAGAAAAAATGGTCGGTAGACCTGCATTGAAACAAATGAGAGGAGATGGAAAAGGTCTGTACTGCCACATGGCAAAACATATTACACTATGCAAGAGTAGAGTAAGCACACAGTTATATTGTTAAGATCCACTGAAAAGTGCAAATGCGAATTAGGAATGAGAATCAGATAACCTCAAAATAATTCAAAATCCAATTATTTCTACCAGTGTTGCATGATGTTAATCTGTGTCTTTGTTCCAATGTTCATGGCCACTGTAATTTTTATAACAATTGTGTGCTGAAATAAACAACCTAAAAGTCACTCGTGCTAATTCTGATTCTAAGGGCTGTATTGGTAACTTTCCAGCAGTTGAGAGAGAGAGAGAGAGTGTGTGTGTGAGAGAGACACACACACACACACACACACACACACACATATACACACTCACATTTTCAATTTAAAATTAATGCCCATAGCCACAGTATTTATTTGCACTGCTGTGCTCCTTGGCCGATGAACAGAAAGAGTGTGTTTGAACTCTGTTTTGTCCTGGCCCTGTAGTTATCATACAGGGAGAAGATGGGCACCAGTGATGAAAATAAATTCATTTATAGCTAGCCTTTTGTAATGTTTTTCCATCTTCGCTTTTTCCCCTTGCCTATAGAACTTGTGCTGAATGTGATCACTTTTAATTGCCTTCAGAAGACAGACATTCCTTGCCTGCTGCAGTGGCTTTTTGTCCTCCTTGTTCAGCATTTTCTATACACATGAGACTGCAGCATTGCATGCAAAAATAGCTTCACTGTAAAACGTGGCACTTTGGCCGCTGTAATAGCTTTAAGTTCTAAGAAAATGAGAATGTTGTGTTGTGCTCCTAACCTGCTCACCCTATATCTGATACATCTGCAAAGGGAAAGTAAATCAAGTAGTGAATTAAAAATAGAGGAAGGGGGTAGCCTGCCACTCTACTACTCAATCAGGTATATAGAAGTAAGAGTAATTAACTCTTAAGTGACTGTACCCACACACATGTAGATACAAATATGAATCGTGTGTGAATGTATAGGACTGGATTCTGGATACAAATGGCCAGCATGAAATTCCCCTGACATAGGGGAACTTCCCCCTGGGATAAATCTAGCAGAGACGGCATCTATGCAGACCATGCTCTCCACACTAATAGTAGATTGTCAGGGGAGGGCGAGGACAAGGAGAGGCATGACAAAGCTAACTGTGCCAATGCCGGGGAACTTCCCACTGGCATAAAGCTTATAGAGGCGGGTCCATTGCCAACCACACATCCCCACCCCCTAGGGGATGTATCTGGGAAGGAAGGGAAAGGAGCATGATGGAAAGTATCAAGGGGTAGTCGTGTTAGTCTGACGAAGTGGGTTTTTTACCCACAAAAGCTTATGCCCAAATAAATCTGTTGGTCTCTAAGGTGCCACCGGACTCCTTGTTGAGTATGATGGAGTACATTACGCTATGCCATGCCTGTCCCATGGGCCCTATGCCAGGGCAGAAATTAAAGCACCTTGGCACTCAGAATTGAGAAGCCATAATCTGCTCCCTGCCATCTCAGCCTGACCTTTTCAGTGCAACTGAGAGAAGGCACCCAATCTGCTTTCTTCCTGACTATATTTTTGCCCTCTCACCAGTCCCATTATTATACGTTAAGTCCTCCTAAGTTTTGAAGAGAGAAGTTTTCTGTGATCCTCACGGCACCAGCATGACCAACAAGCGAATGGCATCTCTTTCTGCTGGAGGCAATGGTGGACCATTCTGTTCATTGTCCATCCTCAGTAGACTTTCACTAAGATGCAGTGTCTTGTCCCAATTCTGTAGTCTTTGGTTTGACAACCCAGGTGCTGTAGAGCAAGGGTTGAGTGAAAAACTAGTAGGAATCGGCTCAACTTGCTTCACTCCCCCAGGAGAAGATTCAATACCATGATGTAAGCCAGAATCTGGAAGAAGATTAGATAGTGGGGCAAGGATAAAGAGAAACGTGTTGAAGGATCAGATTCCATGTATTTTGGATTTCATAGAAGAAGGAATCTGAATTGGTTTTACTCTGATTGCCCTTAAGATGCAGCAAACTATTGCTAGCATTCTCAGCTAGAATAGAAAGTTTGGTTAGCTTCCTGAGGGCCTCTTGTATCTCTCAACTCCAGAATATCTATCTTTTGCGAAATCTTAACTTGGCTGCTTGTTCATTGAGAGTTTCAATACTCACTGTCCCCATGTCAATTGCCTGGAAAAAAAACTAGTACAAGGTAGATGTTACCCTAAACAAATAACATTCATCCCTGATGTCATTGATTCATAGATTTATAACACTGGTCTACAATTTTTGAGAAGTCGTCTGCTTCAGAGATAAAATGTGCTATTTATTATGTATTTTGATGTGCTGAATTCAAATATGACAATTAAAACAACTGATTGGCTACTGTTTCTAAGATATTTAAGTTTTTACATTTTATGTGTATGTATATTGTGTAGATAGTAGAGTTTTAATCATAAATTGTAAACCTAGGACTTTTCATGTGTTTATGGTTGCTTTACATGATAATATTTCACCTGTCCTGTTTATGTAACACTTTAAAAATCAGCAAAAGGGTTATATAAATAAAATTGATTATGAAACAAAAGGCAAAAAACTATTATGTACATAGTTTAGTCCTATTCAGTGTCTACTTGGCGCTTCTTGGCTTGTCTCTTGTATTCATTAAATGGAGCATCTCTTGTCACTGGCCAGCAATAGTCTGCAAGCATTGATGGGCTCCATTTGCCCTGATTGCGTTTCTCCATTGTTGCAATGTCCTGGTGAAATCGCTCGCCGTGCTCGTCGCTCACTGCTCCACAGTTCGGTGGAAAAAAATCTAGATGAGAGTGCAAAAAATGTATCTTTAGTGACATGTTGCAACCAAGGCTTTTGTATGCCTTAAGGAGGTTTTCCACCAACAACCTGTAGTTGTCTGCCTTGTTGTTTCCGAGAAAATTTATTGCCACTAACTGAAGACTTTCCATGCCGTCTTTTCCTTGCCACGCAGTGCATGGTCAAATGCATCATCTCGAAGAAGTTCACGAATCTGAGGACCAACAAAGACACCTTCCTTTATCTTAGCTTCATTTAACCTTGGAAATTTTCCACGGAGGTACTTGAAAGCTGCTTGTGTTTTGTCAATGGCCTTGACAAAGTTCTTCATCAGACCCAGTTTGATGTGTAAGGGTGGTAACAAAATCTTCCTTGATTCAACAAGTGGGGGATGCTGAACACTTTTCCTCCCAGGCTCCAGTGACTGTCGGAGTGGCCAATCTTTCTTGATGTAGTGGGAATCTCTTGCACGACTATCCCATTCGCAGAGAAAACAGCAGTACTTTGTGTATCCAGTCTGAGGACCAAGCAAGAGAGCAACAACCTTCAAATCGCCACAAAACTGCCACTGATGTTGGTCATAGTTTATGCACCTCAAAAGTTGTTTCATGTTGTCATAGGCTTCCTTCATATGGACTGCATGACCAACAGGAATTGATGGCAAAACATTGCCATTATGCAGTAAAAGAGCTTTAAGACTTGTCTTCGATGAATCAATGAACGGTCTCCACTCATCTGGATCGTGAACGATGTTGAGGGCTGCCATCACACCATCGATGTTGTTGCAGGCTACAAGATCACCTTCCATGAAGAAGAATGGGACAAGATCCTTTTGATGGTCACGGAACATAGAAACCCTAACATCACCTGCCAGGAGATTCCACTGCTGTAGTCTGGAGCCCAACAGCTCTGCCTTACTCTTGGGTAGTTCCAAATCCCTGACAAGGTCATTCAGTTCACCTTGTGTTATGAGGTGTGGTTCAGAGCAGGAGGATGGGAGAAAATGTGGGTCCTGTGATATTGATGGTTCAGGACCAGAAGTTTCATCCTCTTCCTCTTTCTCGTCTGACTCAAGTGAGAATGATTCTGGTGCATCAGGAACCAGCAGTCCTTCTCTGTGCGGTACTGGGCGTATTGCTGATGGAATGTTTGGATAATGCACAGTCCACTTTTTCTTCTTTGACACACCTTTCCCAACTGGAGGCACCATGCAGAAGTAACAATTGCTGGTATGATATGTTGGCTCTCTCCAAATCATTGGCACTGCAAAAGGCATAGATTTCCTTTTCCTGTTCAACCACTGGCGAAGATTTGTTGCACAAGTGTTGCAGCATATGTGTGGGGCCCACCTCTTGTTCTGATCTCCAATTTTGCAGCCAAAATAAAGGTGATAGGCTTTCTTAACCATAGTGGTTATACTGCGCTTTTATGATACAAAAGTCACTTCACCACAAACATAGCAGAAGTTATCTGCGCTGTTCACACAAGTACGAGGCATCTCTGCTCACTTTGGCTAAACAGAAATGTGTCCCTTTGCAAAATCAAACACTGACAAATAAGAGAGCACGACATGATTTCTAGAGCTGATATAGGGCAATTTGTTCAGCAGAGTGATGTAAGCTTTGTTATGGTTGCATCATCCATGACTTCTAGGAATAACATGATGCAATTCATATCATGTATGACGCAATACCAGCTTCAGATTGCATCATTCATTGTTTTGCCTAAAAAGCAAGTACTGTCCAAACCCAGTCATAGATTTATTGATAGATCCAGTCAAAGATGTATTTTAGTCATTTCTGGTTTAAATTGAGATCCCTTCCCTTTATAACTCACTTATCCTCCGCCATTCCCAAGTCAAGGTTCATATATACTGACCCGATAGCATATCTTGAAAACTAGAGCCAATCAACAATTTTAAGCATCATTTTCGTTCTCAGTGATCCAGAATTAGTAAAGTTTGACTACATTTATTTCAGAAGCATTTTGGCTGTAGAGCAGTGTAATAAATAAAATGCTTTTCTAGCGTAAATTTGATGAGAATAATTCACAATACTTATTTTGGTGACTAGAATGGCATATGTATAAAGAACAAAAGAATATACAAAAGCTTTTTCTACTATGTCACTGTTATGTCCTTTCATCTTGTGGAATACAATGCAGTTCATTGGTTTAATGCATAAGTGAACAAAAAATTCCTCCTTATTTCCCTGCTCTAAGAAACATCAGGGATTGTACCCTGCTGTTAACAAGTGAGAATAATTGGCTTGATAGTAAGCCTGTTATCCATACAATGCTAGGCTGAAGTGTTTAATTTTCAGGCTTCTCATTCACGTCTGATGAGTAATGTGTTCCTTCAGTCTCATATTTTATTGCTGAAATGTGAGAAGTGGAAGTGTGTGTGTATTTGTAATGGCTTGGATGAATACTGTGGTATGAGAGGCTGAAGAGAATTTCAAACCTCTATAACTTCCTCCCAGTGGACACGTACCTAGAGAATATAAATTTGTTTCACTAACCAGGATATTATGCCATTATTTTTCATACTGTTAGTCCCTTCACTCCAGCCTTTCTCTCCAATATTGTGGGGGGTGAAGAAATCAGTGGCTAGGAGCCAGATAGGGAGTGTGTTCATAGGACAGGGAAGGGGAGAAGAGTCAGGTGGGTTGTGGCAGCTGGGGGTGCTCTTAAACAATGGGAAAAAGAAGAAGCAGTCAAGGGAAGAAGAGGGAACTGGAGAGGGGTAAGGAGGGAAGCCAGAGTGACCGGGGAGAAGGGAGGTGAAGTGGTGAGTAGGGATTGCTAAAGTAGGATAGGAATAAGGAACAGAGTGGGAGAGGCAGGCTGTCCATCACGGTAGGATCTGCAGAAGCCAGTTGGGGGAGCTTGAGAGGGGAGAGGTGCAGATCCCAGAATAGAAAAGGGGGTAACAAAGAAAAGATGCTTCTTCTCCTCTCCCTTGCATATGGGAATCACTGACACAAGTGCAGACCTGCCAAATCTACCGCTTTTAGCCCTTTCTACTAGGAAGCTTGACTAATTTACTGCCTTTCCTGGTTCCCAGGTCAGTGAGAATTGTGGGTTTCATATGAATTCAGAGAGCAGAGTGTGTGTGTTTTGAAATAGACCTGGCACTACAATTCTGAAGAGTTATCTTTTTACTCCACAACTTCTCTCCTACTTTTATATTATCCAAATCTAGATTTCTCATATACTCTATCACTCGCTCGCTCAAACTAATTCTAAGTAAATATTTTTCTCAGTGACTTTTAATGGTCACATGTTTCATTTAATCTCATTCATGTTTGAAATGTGTTTGAGAATGTGTTGAGGAGGGCGCTGTTATGTTTGAATTGTGTAGGGTGTTCTCTTGGATTAGCGGGCAAATGTTTTTGAAGACAGGGAAATTGGAATATATCTTTTTTGACCCGTGACTTTCCAGTGTACAGACTTAAGATCTCATTTTGATTCTGCCAAGCGCATCAGTACAGATGGCTGAGAATGGCCTGATGCCTTTGGCATTGAGAGAATTAAGTTATGAGTCTTACTAACAGACAGTTGTTCCTCCCATTACTTTACTTCTTAGGGCTTGTCACCAGGGAATAGATGATAGGCATCATATTAGAAATATTATGGCATAAACTGAGAAGCTTTGTGATCTTGTTGCTGTACCCACTGTCATTCCCCCTCTTTCTTCTCCTCCAGTTTGTTATCCCTCTTAAGGGGCAAGACCATGTCTTATCTGTGCTGTAATGTGCCTACCACACCTTTGGGCACTGCAAAATAATATTAATTAATAATTGCCTGGAAGTTTTATTTATTTATTTGTTTCATTGATATATGGCACGTAACTAAAACACTGTGTCCCATCTATATATGCAATTATCTCCCCACATTAGCATAATTTTCAAATGGGAGGTGCATGCGTCTAATGGTGTTTGTATACTAGAACTGGTTGGGAATTTGTCAGTGAAATGTTTTTTTTCCCAGTGATGTTTTCATCAGGGAGGTTTCTCAGGCCCATGGTATGGGGGAACAAGGAGGAAGAGAGGAGGGGAGAAGGTGTGTGTCCTGCCTGGTGGTTAGGGCAGTCACCTGCAGTGTGAGACCCAGGTTCATATACCAACTCTAAATCAGACACGGATTTGAACCTGGGTCTCCCACATCCCAGTTGAGTGCATAACCCCTTGGCTATTCTGGAGTGTCTCTCTCCCTAATGTTTTGTTTTTTTTTTTTTAAGAAAAGTTTGAAAGGTATTGTTTTCATTCCTGTGTGGAACAAAAACAGATTTCAAAGGCGCAACATTTTTTATTAAACAGGGTTCTTGTTTTATGGCCAGCCCTAATGTATACAGGAATTTTTGGAAATATATGAACAGTTATGCAAATCTGCAAATTTGGCTTGTGGGTGGGAAGCATGTGTCTTCTTTTCTCTTTTCTTGCTGTTTGCAGCAGGAGGTCTCTGACATAGGTGGTTGCACCTCTTCCAGAACTCATTCATATACTGTATAACAAGGGCCATATAAGTACCCAGACATATAGCATGAGATAATTTACAGCAACTCATTAAGATCTGATTGTGGCACTAAGGGGCAATGGATGATTTGACATATGAAGCTCATCTATCCTAATACCAACAGGCACTGATGTGATGGGCAGGTAGGATGTCATCCCAGCAAGGCCCCTCCCTTAGCCACCTCCTCATCACAGGTTTGCATCAGATGCACTGGGATAAGAAGGTTCCCTGCAGTAGTACATATCACTCTCCAGCATCCTTTTTAGCAGCTGCCAGAGTAACAAGAAGCAGATTTTGCCATATTCTGTTCCAATGCAGCTACAATGCTGTGGAGATTTCCTGAGTAGGTATAGGGTATCTGCACAGAAAAAAAAAAGGCTAGAGAAAGTAGAGAGCATTTTATAACAGCTAAAACATGAACCGTCCAATTTTGCACATAGCTAGCCAAACTTATTGCTCTTACCTTCATCACCTATACCCACTGAGCACAGTGGGACCCTGATCGGGGCTTTTGGGTGACACTTCAATAATAAAAGTGATTAGAGATTACATTTGGTCTTTAACAGTACCTTAGCTGCCTTATTTTAATGCTTATTGTACAATATTAGCTACACATTAAAGGCAACTTCCATTCACACACATGTTCTTTAAAATACCTTAACTTGCAGCTGCTCTGTATTATTTGTCAAAGCTGCAACTGCATGGATCCTCCAGCTGAAATAGCTTCAGTTTTGACCTTGTGTGATAAATGAAAGGAGATGGGGGTATCTCCCTTTTATGGACACCTAGCCAGCCAGTAGCTATAAAATCCCTCTTTGTAGCTGTTCTCTAATTGCTCTACCTCTAAAGGGTTAAAAAGTCTCACTGCGATGCATAGGTAAAAGGAAGTGAATAGGCACCTGGCAAAAAGAGCCAATGGGAAGGCTAGAACTTTTTAAAATTGAGCAAAGACTTCCCTTTTGTCTGTCTGTCTGTGGTGGCTCTATCTGCTGGAGAGGGGACAGAGCAGCAGTTATGCTGTAAGAAGCTTTGGGCCAGGTATGAAAAATCCTCGGTATCATACCTAGAAACTACCCATTTAAAACCCCAGATATGTAAGTAGATCAGGGAATGTCTAGGAAGACACGATTAGGTTTATCCTTTTTATTTCTTTATGGCTTGTGGACTCCTCTGGGCTAAGCCCAGGTGCTTTTATTTTGTTTTTAACCTTTAAGCTGGACCTCAAGAAAGCTATTCTTGGTGCTTAATCCTTGTATTGCTCTTATAAAATCTAGCAATAGCCTGAGTTCCCAGATTTATTAATAAAAAAAAGAAAGAAAATACAATTTATCTTTTTTAAGAAGAGAATTGGATTTTTGTGTCTTAAGAGGTTTGTGCACATGGTGTTTAATTAGCTGACGGCAACAGCTGATTTCCTTCTTTTTTCTTTCTCAGCTCTTCCCCGGAAGGGGGGTGAAAGGGCTTGAGGGTACCCCACAGGAAAGAACTCCCAAGTGCACCTTCCTGGGCTCTCAAAGGGGTTCTGCACTTGAGTGGTGGCAGCATCTCCCCATCCAAGGTCAGAGAAAAGCTGTAACCTTGGGAGTTTAATACAAGCCTAGAGTGGCCAGTATTAATTTTTAGAATCCTTGCAGGTCCCCACCTTCTGCACTCAAAGTGCCAGAGTGGGGAATCAGCCTTGACACCTTGCATGACTTTTAAATGACAGGACACTGAGCTGTCATAATGCAAATACGTGTAAATATAACAGTTGTTGTATTATTTTTCTTAAGACAAATTTTTGTAGATTTAAATCCACCACTTACTCCATACAGAGATCTAGTCATTTAAATTGATATTAAAAAGTAAAGCAACAGTGTGGAGAAAACCTGTTGTTGTCTACTGTTTCAAACCAAATAGTTTTCAGATTCTGCTAGAAAGTCTTGATTTCCTTTCTTCTCAGTGTCTCAGTAGTAGGTTCTGTCTTTTGGATGTAATTAAAAAGCTATATGAAGCTTAAAGAAAAAAACGGCTGACTTCTATTATCTGTTGAATTCTGGGTTTTAGGAGAGTGGATCTGTTGGCTGGAGGAATAGACTAAATATTTGTTTGACAGTATATAGCAACGGTGGCTATATAGCCAAGCACTTCATTTAATCTAGTGTTTAAAGCAAGTATCAAAGGAGTAGCCATGTTGGTCTGGATCTGTAAAATGCGACAAAGAGTCCTGTGGCACCTTATAGACTAACAGACATATTGGAGCATGCTCCAGTACGTCTGTTAGTCTATAAGGTGCCACAGGACTCTGTCGCTGTTTAAAGCAAGTGACTAGTACAATGCCCTGGGGCTAGATCCTCAGCTGGCATAGGCAGGCATAGTTCCATAGTAGTAAATTACTCCAATTTACACCAGTGATGGAGCTGGCCCCTGTGGTCTATGCCCTACAGATTTCCTGTGTGTTCTTGGACAAGTCCTGCCATGCGGGCAGGGGACTGGACTCGATGACCTCTCGAGGTCCCTTCCAGTCCTAGAATCTATAAGTCACTTTAACATTTCATTTCCCCATCAGGAATATTTTTTTCCTACCTTTTTTTAAGTGCCCTGAGATCTTAAGAAGAAAATGTAAAGTTAGTGTAAAGTGTTACTTTGTTGTTGTTAATGTGCCAGCTACTCTTACCATTTCCAAAATGTTTTCTCAAACACTTGATGGTGAATTGTACAAGAGCCTTCATTCACATTTGTTTATTTGTTTGATTTTACTTAAAACAAATCTAAAACAGTTTGAGACTTTAAATGGCCAGCTTTTGTGGAGTGACAGACTGTAATGAATTTACTCCGTGTTAGTCAAAACACAATTTACTGTCATAAGAAGTAGACTGAAATAATATCTACAGTGCTCTTTAGTCATGTTCATTATTTTAATGAAAATAATATCAACAAGTACTAGAGTATTACTATTCTGCTTATATACATGTTGAATTTTGCTAATAATGAAACTGTTCCGCTTATATCCATGTTAAACTAAAAAATTGTGTGTGTGTGTGTATATATGTGTGTGTATATATACACACAAAATAAAAGAAACAGAAGTATTCATGCTTAATATAAGAAGATTCTGCAAACGGTCTAGCTTTGAGGGATGTGTAACACATGATGAAATGATGGTCAGAATGCTGCTTGAATTCTGTGTAGTATGAACTTTAGATATGACTAAATAACATAACAAGGCATAACTAACGAGTGTGCATTGCCACACAGGCAGATCATAAAAAGAGGTCCTTTGCCTTGTAAACCTTATGCTTAGAGTAGGAAATAATTTGAGTTCTTAAGATCCAGCCCAAAATTTGCTGAACGTCTCCTGCTGTGTGTGGAATATTTACCACTCCCATTAGTCTCAATGGAAGGGACACGTACTCAACAGTTTACAGGAGACACTTTAGTGCCTCAGAGAATCTGTCTCTCACGCAGCATAATACAGCTTAAATACTCATTGATAAATAAAATACTCATTGATAAACCTTAAAATTGATTGATTTAGGTTTCATGCTGCTAGCAGTGTTGCCTGTTGAACTGTAGTATCACTCACTATTGTAACCGTTTTACTAAAGCTGTTTGTTTATTAATAGAAACTGTTCCCTCCAGGTCACCAGTTTTATCTGGCTCAGAATTACAGCATTTGAAAGTTGCTATAAACTCATGGCTCTCGTGGACTCAATGTATTTCGTAAGGGGCATATACCCATATAACAAAACCATCACCACAACTGGTACAATCTCAGCAGATAGCCAGGTTCTAAATGAGCATAAAAAACTAGCTATCCTCTCATAGAGGCGGTCTGGGCTGAGAAATGTCAGTGGGATTCTGGAGAATCCTGCGCTTTCACTTTCTTAACCCAGTCCAGCTCCCAGTGATGGTAATGGGAGTTTTCCATTGACTTCTGTGGGTGCTGGATCAGACCACCCCCATACGTAAACATAAAAGGAGGACTTCATGGAGCCAATCCACACAAATGCCTTTGCTCCATCATCCACCGGTTTCAAACCCGCTTAGGGTAGTATTTTGGACCAATGTTTGTTACTACTGTTGCATATAAAGAAGGCTATAGTTCTAGTGCAGTGTAAGCTCGGAATATATTAAGTGCCAGTATTTGTGAGATAGAGGAAACCTTCTAAGCTACCATTTGAATGTTACATCTATTGATTTATTTTTAACTCCACATTGAGACCTGAATTTTTAAAGAGACAAATTAGCCCAGTTCAGCAGATTTTGTACAGTTCCAAATCAATGGTTTTGAAAGGTGTGTAGGTTAAGATAAATCAATATTGGTTTTTTAACTTTATTATACCGAAGAGGATTTATTTAAATGTTGCTGTACTTTGAAATTGATGAAAATGTTCTTTTGTTTTCCATAGAAACGTTCCAGAGGTCAAATATTGTTTGACAAAGTATGTGAACATCTAAATCTTTTGGAAAAGGACTACTTTGGGCTAACATACAGAGACATGGAAAACCAAAAGGTAAAAAAAGACACATCAGCCAGGGTTTTCTTGAATTAAAAGGAAGTAGAATGAAAGTCAACAGAACTGGAATCTTGCTAACTGGCATTGATCTTGAGTTTGCATGGGATAAGATATGTGACCATCAGATTTTTTTTCCGGGTGATCAATCCAGAACTGATGTTTTAGTTTTATCTCCAAAAGGATGCATCTTTATTTAATGCCATCTCCTTTTTAATTGTTTGTGCCTCCCAAGAACAGGAACAATGTTCTCCTGTCTTCCTTTTGCCTTAGAATCATAGAATCATAGATTATTAGGGTTGGAAGGGACCTCAGGAGGTCATCTAGTCCAACCCCCTGTTCAAAGCAGGACCAATCCCCAACTAAATCCCCAAATTGCCCCCTCAAGGATTAAACTCGCAACCCTGGGTTTAGCATGCCAATGCTCAAACCACTGGTTATTTATGATGTAAGAGAAGTTAATCATGTAGCTTTTCTCGTATGGTTTGTTCCAATACTGCCTTGAAAGTCAGATTTACATTCATAAATATATTTAATACTAAAAACAGTTTATTTAATGTTAAGGTTGTGACACAGACAGGCAGAAGTTAATTCACTATTGCTGCTAATTCCCTTTCAAGACTCATGTTATCTTTACCTGAGCATTATTGCTCAATTAGTACTGGGATATGATGATCTAAGATCCATGCAACATATACATTGTACACACATTAAGATGAGATAAGAAGCAGCAAAGGACCCTCTAAATATTTCTTTAAAGTACTTTAACTCCCTTTTGATATGTCTTAGTTAAAATTTATATTATAAAAGAGTCCCCTAACAGGTTTTCATATAAGTATGTGACTGTTTTCTCTCTTAGAGAGAACTCTTACTTTCTATATTTATGGACTTTTTAAAATGAGGATTTTGGCACTGATGCAAAAAGCAATTAAACAGATGCTTAGTTCCATCCTTATTCAAGAAAGCACTTAAGTGTGTACTTAACTTTAAGTTAAAGCTCAAGGTAAGCATGTGCTTAAATTCTTTCCTGAACAGTCATGCTTTCCTGAAGTGGGGCCAAAATAAGTGTGTATTTAGAAATCCTGTCAGATTATTAATAGTGATGATGTTCAACATTTATAGATCTCAAGTTACTTTACAAAAGTGGCTAGAATAAGTCAATAATTAATTTTAAAAACATGTACATGATAGTGTCAGAGCAATAGTTTATTTTTAATTTCTACATATATTTTTTAAATTTTACAATGTAAAAACAGCTTGTTCATCCTTCCCCCCCCCCCCCCCGCCCTCACTCCCCCCCTCCACCATAGAAAAAACATCTTCCAGGCTGAAGATCTTTATGCTATATAAGAATCCACATCAAATTTTTCCATCTGAGTTACCTGAGTTACAAGTATCTGAAAACAGGGCTTTAAAAAGAAACCCTGAGGCAATCTTAATTGTAGTGGCATATTATACTCTTGTAGCCTCATACTTTGGAGTTCAGACTAATTGATTCTGGGCAGCTGCCAGCTGATTAAGGGAAGGCAGGGTAAGGTGCAAGGGTTGTTCTGGGGTTTGTTTGGTTTTGGTTTTTGCTATATTTGTTTATCTTTCCTTGAAGAAAGTGGAATTTTTCCTAGGGGATTAACAAACTGCTTTTGTTATGAACTATATACATATTAAATATTAATTTGCATTGGTTAAGACAATGCTGAAGGTCAGGGACATAACCTCCCAATATCTGAGAGAGAAAAACAGGTACAACGCCGTCTAGACTGTGGATTTTAAACCATGCCGCCTGCCGAAATGGTTAGCGATACTATGCTGCAGTCAGATATCCCAAGCGAAATTGTGAGGCAGCCACAATTCCTCCTTGACTGCCAGGGAGCATGCACTGCAGTGGCAGTTCCCCATCCTTTCAACAGCTGTATTGTACAGTTCTCTCATACACCTGACAAGCTCTGCTGGTCAGTGTGGATGATGGCACTGCACAGAACACCTCACCCTTTTGGGTAGCTAGCACTGGAGGAAATTCTAGCAAGGGACAATGTCTGAACACCTCAATGGATTAAAGCCTGATTCCTGCACTGGGGCACAAATAGAGGAGAGGCTCATGTCCTCTTCCTCCTTTTTATGTACTTAAGCAGGGCCAGACTCTTCAGTCCCTCCAGCCTTTCAAGGTTTAAGCAAAGAAGAGCCTCCTAGTGTGCTAATGAAAGGTCAGTGGACATGCTGCCAAAGGATGCCTGTGTTCTAACCTAGTCTGCAGGTTCCTGTGATCTAAGCCGTTCTTACGACAACAACGAAACCCTTCAAGGAATCAAGTAAATGTATTAGCATAAAATAATTGCTGTAGCTACAGTATTCCAAAGGAAAGAGATGGAGCAAGAAGTTAATTTAGCCAACAAATGTGGCATCTGCTGCTGAGATTTTAAAAGGCCACTGAACACATGTAACTTTACTTTGTCTCATTTCAGTGCTGTTAATATCAATGTTTAAAAATAATTTTCACTGTATTTTTAGTCAAATTAAAAAAAAATTTCTTTTCAGAACTGGTTGGACCCTGCAAAGGAAATCAAAAAGCAGATCCGAAGTAAGTTGTAATCAATCATGTGTCTGTGTGAGGAGATCTGGGAAATGTTTTAATAAGGAGAGCAGTGTTGATAATATGAAATACTTTTCAACAAAATTAAAACATTTATTGAAAAATAACTTCACAATGCTCTGTATAAAATGGGAAATGCTGCTTTCCCTGGTATTCCACATTGTTTGCATGTAATAAATGGTGTGAGGAAAGTCCTACATACTCATACAAAAAAGCTTCACGTTAACACACTTTCCCAGCTTGAGAGAACATATTGCCAATATAAGTGACTATATAAAGCAGCAGTAACTACTGAGAGATCATCTTCCAGGTAGAACCCTACTAAGCACACTGACACAACACATATGGTTTAAGGCCTCCAGATGCAACTTCATTTATGAACCAAGTTAACCTGGTACTTAACTATTAATTTATTGCCCAACAAATATGCACCAAGCAAACTAATGGTTACCCAAAAAAGATTCACACTTTCTCCAAGCTGTGTGTTCCCCATGGCTATCTCCTTCTGAGAGAAATTAAACTCTTCACTGGAAGTGCCCCACACCATATACCTGCTATTATCTCGCCCAGTGCTCTGGGTGCCTTTTGGACATTAAAAATAATATCCCCCTTAAAAGATCAAAAAAATCATAAATACTTCTCACCATAACAAATTGCTACCCATCCACCCACGTCATCTGCCTACACCAAAACACATGTTTATAATTATATCAGGACTCTGCCAGACCAAGCAGGGAAGTGGAGGACGACCTGACCCCAAATGTGACAATCTATCTAACCTGCTGTAAGGCACAGAGACCCAGAAAGAGTGGAGGACAAGGACTATTGAACTCCATTTAACTGTGCCATAAATAACATATTGCCTCAGTGGGAGATTCCAGTCCAATGTAGTGTGTAGGGGTGGATCACTGCAAGAGAAGTTCTCTGGCTGGCAGCCTGTGGAGCAGGAATATTCCTCACCCACACATGTGGTTCTTTAAATGCCCTCACCCCTTGGGCCTGAGTTACCAGTTAGAATGACTAGTAGGGTGCAAACCTACCAATCACTTGCAGGCCTGAGCTCCAACCTCACCCTCCCCAGCCTCAAAGACTGGTACTGTATGGGGAAGGCATACAGGGGAGCAGCAGGTAGTTGAAGAAGTCTCTGTGAATATTGCACTCCCTCTTCAAGAGAAAACATCACTTTTATCATTAAGCCCCATCTCAAATGTTAAGTTTCTTATTATTTATTCAGGTCTGTTTCTGAGTCTGTAGAAGAAGAATTGTTGGATGTTTTTCTTCATCTTTTTTTTACTCTCTAATAAAATCAATCAGTTGGTCAGGATCATGAAATATAAATGTCTCATTGCTAAAAACAATTTGACGTTTACAGAGAGGGAAAAGTCTAAACTCAGCATTAAGCAATATAATCTTTGGGGCCTGGGTCACAAGATATAAATTGTTTTCTTTGAATTACTGTCATTTGGGCCACGTCTGGGAACACTGCTGGCCTTACTTACCAAAACACGTGTTAGTACAGATATCCCTCTACCCAAAACATCTTTATCTCGTTCCTGCACTTCTCCAATAACTTGAACTTTGTTCCTAAGATGACTTACTGCTTCACAAGGAGAATCAATTTTCTGCTTCATGTGAATATTTTAAAAGGCTCAGTTGTTAAATTTAGCTGTATGCTGTGTTAGTAATCCAAAAATGTTTTGAAGGGACCCTGTGTCAAGACTGCTAGGCTCAAACTGTGACCTACCTTTCTTTTCCTCCAATAGCTCTTTGGAAACCTGTTGTAATGTTTATAAATGTGATTTTATTTTGGCAAGAAAACTTCGGTATTCTCCTCCACACATCTTATAAATAATCACTTTCAGCAGCCTAGCATTTACAAGGAATTACATCTGGTAGTTTGTGTTTCTAGGATCAGGCCCTAAAATAGTAGGTTACCATTTCAAGATTCAAAGGATTAATTTAAACTTAGTGTGGAAAATTTCCCTTAGAGTATTTTTCATAATGATTAACTTCACCTTTTCCAAACTATCCTAGATATTATATATACTATCTAAAAATGAAGTGCAATGAAAAATAATTGAAATCTGTGTTTCATTGTGTAATTGTTAATAGGATACTGAAAAGTTATCACAGGAAAAGAAAGTGCTGTAGACTTTGATAAGTTATGTAGATTGTTGATGCAATTAAGGCAGTCCAACTACATACAGTTGATTGCAATGTATTTAATGTGTGTTTTAGCTAAGAGCTAGACAATGAAAGATTGTGACAGCAAGAGACTAACCAGGGCAGAAAAGACTAGTCCTACAGTTGACACTGGGAACAGTTAGAGTTGTCATAGATGACAGTGTTAATTTGCTTGGTTCAGATAATTCTGTTAAGAACTTTGGAATAGTAAAACTATCTTACAAGTGATCTATTTCATGAATGATTAGAACCACAATTGTATTGAATACTGATAAGAATATAGGATAAATGTCTGCTTTCAAGAGTGCTCAGTTCCACTGCAGGCAGGAGGAAATCCGAGCCAGTATTTGAGAAAAGAATTTGGCCAACACTGTTTATAGAGTTGTGGGTCTGATTCTCCTCACACCAGTTTAAAACCATGGACTTTAATAGAGTTATTCTTGATTGAAACCAGCGTAAGCAAGAGGAGAATCAGGCCTGTTATACTTTTTTTTTTTTCTTAGAGAATCATATTCCTGAGGGGCACAATGTGGATTTAATTTATTTCTTGTTTGTCAGGGGGATCTTCTCTCTCCCTTCTTTCTCAAACAAGGGTGTGTATCCAAAAATTTCACAGAGGATTTGGGGCTATCTTCTTCTGTATTAAATGTCAACCTCTTTTAGCATATGAAATCTATGTTCTCGAATAGATTCAGCAAATTAAGGCCCTGGTCCTGCAATGAGCTCTGTACAGCTGAAGATCTGAAGGCCCTGAAATCATGAGGCAAGGAATCAACCATGCAGATCTCATTGTAGGCCCTAAATGAACAGTCCCAAATACATGATCAAGAAAACTATATGGAATTTTAAGGCAATTTAAAAGTAGCATTTGCAATATAGTCAACATTAACACTTCCTCTCTTCTATCCAGCATAAAATCCAGTAGTAGAAGTTGACACACCTTCAAAACATACGTTCATCACAACTTAGACAGTGCAAAATACCTGTTAGTTGTGTTAGAATGAAAGAATACACTGTAGAGTTTATAAAGAGGAGTCCTATTTCACATAGTGCCCACAAAGAATCTGTAACCATCATTATACAAGTGTCTTGGACATTTTTTTAAAGTGTATTTTTCAGTTCAGTGCTGTATTTTAATAGGTTACCATATTTTAGAAAATAAAAGCATCAGGTTATCTTGATGTCCATTTCTCAATTCCCACAGTAATGTCACCTGAGATATTGGTTGTGTGCAAGGGGGTGATCAATTAATATAGGGTCTCTGTAGTAGTAATATAGGTGAAGAGCTATGTAATTAATGCAACAGAATCTTGGTTGCTGATAGGCTGTACCAGAGGTTGGGGCCGGGTGTGTGTGTGTGGTTTGTTTGTTTTTTTGCTTGCTAGTTCGCCAAGCATTTGGCTTTTTTATTGGTGCCATTTATTAAACATGAGACATCGGTTTTCTAGGAATCCTTATCCTCTTAAATTTTCCCTATTTTTTTGGAATGGTCTTGGTATTTTTTTATCTATAGTTTTGAAAAGTAAGGTCCTATTAAAAATGTCTTATAGGATGTGTAAAGTTATTGCCTGTGACAGGAGTTATCTAAAGTACTACGATTATTGTTTCCCTTGTGTTAAAAATTTGGGTCCATTTTTTTCATTAATGGCCTTTACATTTGTCCTTGCAATTTTGTCTATATGATAATTTATGCCAGCTACAGAGACAGTGTGTGTGCTAAAACAGCATTCAGACACTGCTGAGTGTGGGGTTATAGAATAGAATGATCTATTTTGCACATAATTGTGGTCACATAGTTAAAGCCCATTTTCATTTTTAGCCTGTGGTGTTTCCAATGCTTATCTCCACGTTTTGTTTTCTTTTTATTTTATTTCTATAGGCTACCTTTTAATACATCTAATCTCAGTAAACAGACTCTTTTCTTGCTCAGTTTTCAGGGCATTAGAAATAAATTACTCTTCACTATGCAAGAAAAGAACTGTAGGCCTCAAACTGTAACTGTGAGAAGTAGAAAGGTATCTTAAATATTGTATACAAGAAGAATATAAATCCTGTCATTTCTGAATATTTGACTGGAATATTTCCTAATTTATCTTTTAGATTGCTAGTAACCTAACAGTGTGAACATCTTCATTTGTACTTGTGTAGGCAATTTCAGTGAACCTGTGGGTTTTTTTCAGGTGGTGCTTGGCAGTTCTCCTTTAATGTGAAATTTTACCCTCCCGATCCTTCCCAGCTGTCTGAAGATATTACCAGGTATTTGAAACAATAAATACCTTTCCAAAAGTGCTTTTAAACACATTTTTGACAGCAGTGACATTCTATCTGTCTGGAAGCATGAATGTTTTTGTTTTACTATCAGCCGCCTTCTAATTATGAGCTAATGGGAAATATTTGATGTTCTCTTAGTAGAGAAAAGGTTAATAGTTGGGGTTTTTATTCATTGTTTTGACTTCCAAACTAGAAGACTTTCACATTTGATAAACTGATACCAAAATCAGGCTTTCTCAATACGTATTTCTAATGAGAAGAATTAATTCTAGCTTCAGAGTTCACAAACATTGCAGTACCCAGTCTTGCCTATTAGTGTTTTGTTGGGTCCTCTAGACACTGTGTGACACAAATACAACTATAATCATCAAACTGGACATGAACATGAACCAGGATTTCGAAAGTAAACATTACTTACCTCTTTCCCTCAATTATGTGTTTTCAAATTTAAATCCCCAGCTCTAAGCCTGTTCCCATGGTTTTGGTTCAGGGTTGATCCAAACCCCAGAAGTGGGTTAATTCCCAGCTTTATTTTTGGATACAGCCCAAAGTAGCAGGAATTCACATCAATTGGTCTAATGCGACTTCTGCCATTTGGGGGGCCAAAATTTCACAAGAACAGCTCAGGATGCCTTTGAATCTGAATCCTAACCTTGGTTCACCCTGAAAACTGAGTCCAGAACTAGATCCTAGCCCAACCTAATTTCTGGCAGTCCCTTCTCTCTGTGAAGGACCTCTTGGGGCTAAGTGACCCTGGCTGTCCCAGTGGTGCAGCACCCTTCTGCTGACTTTTTAACCCAGTCATGCAGTGCAGTCTAAAGCATTCTGCATCCCAGTCTCATGCAGTCTGGGCTGTTGTGAGATTTGGAAAAGACATCAGGCTGCAATGTTCACTTACACAAGTAGAAAGGCCCAGAGCTGCAAGGAAATATGGGGCCTCAAACAAAAAATAAAACTGTGACTCCCCTGTAAACCATTATTTTGCACAAACTTTTCTCCCCCTCTATCTTACATTTCCTAGTTTCACCTCTATCCTCTTTTTGTTTTTAACCAGATTGTTCACTTGCAACTTATACTTTTCTTTTGTCCACTTCAGACTACCCTTTTTTCACACCACCGTTGCCAACCACCAAAATCACGAGTCAGACCCCCAAAAAATCATGAGATTGGACCCCAAATCATTCAGTTCTTTAATGTTTATGAGCTATTTTCTGACTTTTTTTTAACTCCCCCACATCATCATCATCATGGAGAAATGCGATTTTAGCCACCTCATCTCTACAGCAATTAATTCTGCCCCACCCTTCCATCACATTTGCTCCAGACCCACATCAACTCCGTCCACCCAACCATACAACAATCCTCCTTTGCTCCACAGCTGCTCCTCCTGCAACTGTGGAGGAGGTTCTCCCCATTGCTAGCCCTGGTGCGGCAGCATTAGAGAGGAGCAGAGGTGGGAGGAACCAATCCCTTTTCACAGGAGGGGGTTGGGGGAGATAGGAGCAATCCTATAATGAGAGGCTGGGATCTCTCTGCTCCCGCCTCCCTGGCCCCCTCTTGTGCAAATGGTATTGCCTGTTTCCTCTCTGTTCCTGAGGGGAGGGGAGAAAACGTTGCCCGCCTGCCTCCTGTAGCAGCTCTGATTGGCTGCTCTTCCCCAAAAGGTGGTTAGTGAGAGAGGGCTTTTTTCCCCTAGGCAGGAGAGATTACAGAGATTAAGCAATTTGCCCAAGGTCTCGCTGTAAATCTGTAGTAGGGTCAGGATTTTCTCCCAGTCCTGTGCCTTAGCCACTAAACCACCCTTCCTTTCTAGTTCCTCTGAAACTATTTTCAGTTTCTTCTATCTGGCCCTCACATTGCATGATTAATGGGATCATTTTTAGCAGCATAGCTACCCTTATGGGAAGTAGTCATTTGTTGTTTTTGCTTTTTAGCTAATCAATTAACTGGTATTTCTGAAGTGCTTATTACAGAAAATTATAAATCAAATAAGATGAATTGCTCAGGATATCTGTACGACAGTAGATACCTTAGTATAGTTAATATCTAATGGGGAATTTTCTCTGTAACTTATACCATAGGTTCTCAACCCTGTGGGGCCGTGATCAGGTTTCAGGGGGTCCGCCAAGTATGGCTGGCATTAGACTCTCTAGGGTCCTGGGCAGAAAGCCAAAGCCCTGCCACGTGGGACTGCAGCCCGGGACCACGGACCCCACCACCCGGTGCTGAAGCCTGAGCAGCTTAGCTTCGCGATGCCTCCTGTGGTTTGGGGCCCCAGGCAATTGCCCTACTTGCTATCTCCTAACACCAGCCCAGGTTTTTATATCCAGAAAAACAGTTGTTGCGGCACAGCTGGGCTGGGGAGTTTTTGTAGCATATTGGGGGGCCTCAGAAAGAAAAAGTTTGAGAACTCCTGACTTATACTAATAGTTATAAAACACAGAGAGTAGCCTATTTCATCAATGAATCTCAAAGTGCTTTACGAAGATTAGTTATTTAAGAGTTAGCATTCATTTGTTACATAGACAAGCATTTATCCCAGTTTTACACATGGAGGAACTTGGGCATAAATTGGGTGTTTTGCTCAAGGACTGTGAGTGGCAGAGTCAGGAAAAGACCCCAGAAATTCTTACTAATGACTGAACCACATCACTTCTCTAAAAGTGCTGGAAGAACTCCTGTAAACTCTTGCTCTTATTTATTGTAGGTACTACCTCTGCTTGCAGCTGAGAGATGACATAGTGTCTGGAAGGCTGCCTTGTTCTTTTGTTACTCTTGCTCTTTTGGGGTCCTATACCGTTCAGTCGGAACTTGGAGATTATGATCCTGATGAATATGGAAGTGATTATGTCAGTGAATTCCGGTTTGCACCAAATCATACTAAAGAACTGGAAGACAAAGTAATCGAGCTGCACAAGAGCCACAGGTGAGCAGCGGACCTCCACTCAACTTCCACTCAACTTTGGAGTTTGAGCATCCTCCATGTGAAATATTAGAATCTGATGCAAAATATTTTGAGGGAACTAACAGTTCTGCACAGGTCTTTTGGAGGAGTGAGACTGTTTTGCTAGGGAAAAAAATGTTCTTTAGCATGGAAGATGATGATGCAAAATGTGTAATGGCTTCTAACTAATTTCTGACAGAATGTGTTTCCCATGTACCGAAGTTTATTCGTATTATTCTTGCTCAAAACTGATACTAGTAATGACTGTTTTTCTTCAGGGGAATGACACCTGCAGAGGCTGAGATGCATTTCTTGGAGAATGCCAAAAAACTATCCATGTATGGAGTGGATCTACATCATGCCAAGGTCTGGACTATGATTAAAAACTCTTTGTTTCATATTATGGGGCCCATTTCTATACCCCTTCTCAGCTTGACTTTATTTCAGAAGGTCCTGTTGATTTCATTTTTCTTACTGATTTCAGTGGGAAAACTTGTAGATTAAGTACTACTCAAGGTGAGCAAAAGTGGCAGAAATAGGCCCAAAGTGATTAATGTGTCATGATGTAAACGCAGCTACATTTTGTAGTTGTTGCAGAATTTAACTAGTTGATTCCAGTTCCATCAACTGTTGGTACGCATGTTTCAAAAAGTCTGTGAAGCTGATTAAACAAACAAATCTTTTTTGAAAGCTGTGATCTGAGAAACAGTTAATGTAATGAGCCTCAGAGCTATTGACTGGATTTGTTTGAAAAATATGCATTTTTATCAGAAGACATCCAGACAATGATTGATTGTTATTTCATTCAGCTGAATTTTCCAATTTAATAAAGTCAATTATGGTGTTTTATCTAGACAAGCAGACCACTTCTAACACTGCAAAAGTCCTTTGAAGCACTTTGTTAACCATACTGGAACTTAATCAGATTGGTAGTGATAAAGGGACTGACGGTTAGCTCTCATTGAAAGAAGTGTATTTGTTTCAGTTAGCCCAATGAATAGGAACTCTCTTGGAATCAATCTCCCATGATGAAACTGTCTCTAAAATCATCAGCTAGGTTAGGTACATTCACAGATCAAGAGGTACTCACTCAGTGTGGTTGATGAGAGATCGCCAGTCATTTCGTAGTCTTGTGGGGGGGTTGTTTTTGAATTTTTCTGTTTCACTATTCAGAAAAAGATTCATAGATTCCAGCAACTGTAGAGTGAAGTCAGTAAATGTCCTTGGCAAATTGATGCTGGACAAAAGACCAGAGCTTTGGAAGAGCACCACATTTTTTGTGAAGGGTCAAATTACTGTAGAGCCATTTTCATTCTGCATCAGAACCTTTCAACAGCTGAGATAAATATGCTGCTTGGATCTTGAAAGGGCCTTCATCCATGTGCATGAGGCATTTCATAGGAACTGTGTATGTGTATTACAGACTTCAAGGTAATCCTTTGTAGTCTATTAATTGCCTACACTGAAAATGAAAACGCTGTCTATGGCTCAGTGGACAGCATTCTCCCAATAGGCATGTTATTGCTTTTCTTGTCTCTTGCATGTATGCTCAAGATCTTGAGGCACATTTGGAGCAAAGCTAGAACTGGAATAGGAAATGTCACTCCTTTCTTTGTAGCATTTTAACATCCTCCATCCCTCAGAGGGAGATCAACAAAGAACATTTATGAGTTTTTGTGCAAAATATGTTTTGGTCTTTGATACCAAAAGTTAGTTACTTTGCAATAGGGCCTAGTTATTCTCTCAAAAAAATTATGTAATGCTGGAGAAATGCTGGTAACTAGAAGAGTACAACTATTGGAGTAACCTATTCTGTGCAACAAAGACCTTGTTACCCAATTTTATCTGACAGAGAATGAAAAGCAAAAAGGATCAGGGCAAAACTTTCAGTAAAGTTGATGTGTATTTATATCAAAGCTGCTTACTGTTTAGAGAAGGTATCATAATAAAAGCTGCATCAATGAGCTGAAGGCTGCAAACAGTCACTAAGTTAATTATTCTGTTCCTTGATTAAGCACTCTCCTTGAAAACTGGACTGACAGTTGTGTTTATAAATGGGAATTAATATTTTGATAATTATGTAAGTTGCCTACATATGCAAAACTGTACAAGTATGTGTAATGTATTCTCCAATGTGGCTACGACCTTGCTGCTCTTTAGAGCTGCCTTGGCTAGTCTCTTCACCCATATACTAAGAGCCAGAGTCTGTCATTCTTACTCACATTGAGTAATACCTGCTTCCTCAAGTACTCCCACTTAAATCAGCAGGACTGCTTGGGGAATAGAGGTGGCAGGATCTGGGCCTGAATGCAGGTATAACTGGTACAAAGGTTAAAGTTCAGGAAAGAAATCTTTTCTTAAACAGGTAATATGAAATAGTCCCTTGCATCTGGGACTTTGTGCATGCATTTTGCATATGGACCTCAAGCCTTTATTTTTGAAAATATGGCTCAGTATATTTAAACATTTCTTTGTTCTTAGAAAAATGAAAAATTGAAATATACTGCAGACACTAAATTTTATTTTTGGATAGTACATCCCAACACTGAAATCTAGTTTTATTTAGACGGCATTCCCCTTTGAGGGCCCCACACACATTATTGCTGTATCTCTTATTGATCTCTCATTCATGGTGCAGTACGTTTTACACATTGTCTAGTTCTTTGGTGTATATCTCACCTTAAGAAAGTTCAGCATGAGTAATTTTTGAATTGCAGTAGAATTTTCAAATTGTGAATTTCCTTTACAACTAAATTAACTATGCCTCTGGTCTTTTGGTTCACCTTAAAATGCAGCCAGATTTTCAGTATGTCTTTAAAAGATGATTTGCTAGGAGACTAAACGAAACCAATTCACTCATTTCATGACTGTCATAGTATGAAAGTTTTGTAAGTTCTGTTGTCAGATTGTTGTTAACTTAAAATTGTTTTAAAATAATTTTTAAAAAAGCCTCCAAGCTTAACGTGATAACCTTTTTGTTTCCGATGGTACTTAATAAGCTAGATGAAACAAATATAATGAAAAATGAATCCTTTACAAATCTCCAGTTGCATGCATCTGTAATAGTAAATGGCAAAGAGAGTTTTTTAGACTATTTTGTAAGATTTCTAAAGGGGTGCTTTTGACACCTTAAAGTCCTGAGAAATGTGAACTGCAGCCTGGTTTCTCAGGCAAAATGAGTGACAGCACAAGCCCCATAAGCAAAGACTTTAAGGAACCATTCCATTCTAAATGCTGCTCTTTTTTTTTTTTTTTTTTTTTTTGCTATTTACTAATTCATTTACGCTGGCAGAGAAATGAGGAAGAAAGAGTATTGGGCATAGGTGCAACTACATAAATAAATAACCTGGGGAAGAACTAGATATGAAACTGCACAAGACCAACAATCATGATGATGAGGGATATAGTAAACAGGATAGTAAAGAAATGTCCCTCATCACTCTCAGTCTTATGGTTGTGCTTATAGCATTAGGGAGGTAATACTGTTTAATAAAGCAATTATCAATGTCGTTAAACCTCTTATGCTATTTTTTTTCCTTTTTGGAGTCTTTCAGAGAAGTTTTTAACATTCAGTAAAATCTTTCATCTTCTTTGTATATGATGTTGTTAAATATTGCACCTTACAGCTGTTTGTATAAATATGAATAAGTAAGCAAGCTAAGGTTACCTAATGAGTCACCACAGCTAACACAGTTCAAATATGTAGCTCAAATAAGAACAAGACATATAAAATTATGGAACTTTGGAAAAGGAGAGAAGAAATCAACAAAGTATGTTGCTTACTTTTTCAGGATTCTGAAGGAGTTGAAATCATGTTAGGGGTTTGTGCCAGTGGTCTCTTAATATATCGAGACAGACTCAGGATAAATAGATTTGCCTGGCCAAAGGTTCTGAAAATTTCATACAAGAGGAACAATTTCTACATCAAAATCCGACCAGGAGAGGTAAGCAGACCCTGACACATATACTAGTAAAAGAAACTTATTCAAACTACCTTGTGACCTCATGGACTGGTTTGTTTGCCATTGTTCACAAGTTTGTATCAGTACTCTTCATCTAAATTTTTAAGATGTATTGAATTTTTTTCCCCTTTCTTAGGAAAGATTAGGCAAATCCCTTATTTAAAATATGTCTAAAATACATTCTGGGTCATGAAATAACATGAAGGATGAATTTGTCCTGTTGCATTTAAAGATAACACTCTGATACCACGTCATAAATATTTTGTGAATGTGAATAATATGTTGATAAAATATTAGTAAATACACTTATTTATTGGGTGCTTCTCACTGTAGCTGGTCAGAGATTACACATGGTTTAAATGGGTCTGTTCACCCTTTCCAATCAGAGGAGCACATAGGCCATGCATTCAGTGCTTTACAGATATCCTGGAATACTAAATCAATGGAATAAAATTTCTATCCATCAGTAATATTGGTACCTAAGAATCTTAGTCGTTTCAGATCTACAGCACTTCATCTTCTGAAGTGCTTGAAGGTGTTATGAACTATTGTATGAAGAGTGCCCTCTGGTGGTTTGATTGAATGCATAGCATTCACCACAAACCCTTTCAATGACCTTCCCTTCTCATTTGCTTCTGAAGATATTCAACCCCATAGAGATAGATTAGACAAATGCTTCCCACTCTCATTTACTAACTCCAGTTCCTTTCCTATATACCTCCTTAATCCTAGTGGTCTCTGAAACCCAAATCAATCTCAGGGGACTCTTTCTCACCTCAGGCTATTGTCAGAAAATCCAAATGTTTTCTCATTGCAGTTAAGTTGCTAAAACATTAGAGCAACAAATAGTTGAAAGGCACTAACCACATAATTCTTTCTCCTAAATCTCCCAAGCCCTTTCTTTAAAAGTCTGTGCTGTGCTACAATGCATAGCGCAGCCATCTTAATCAATAAACTCTCACTCCTCATTCGGAGTCCTAACAAACTATTCCATCATCACCCAAACTGGGATTTCACGACAGGAATCAGGAGACTGTATGTGTTTATATTTGTAGAGATATGCAGGTATGTACATATGGAGTAATGAAATGATATAGGTAGAGAAAATTAATATGAAATTGTATCTAGACAAACTGGAGAAATGGTCTGAAGTAAATAGGATGAAATTCAATAAGGATAAATGCAAAGTACCCCACTTAGGAAGGAACAATCAGTTGCACACGTACAAAATGGGAAATGACTACCTAGGAAGGAGTACTGCGAAAAGGGATCTAGGGGTCATAGTGGATCACAAGCTAAATATAAGTCAACAGTGTAACACTGTTGCAAAAAAGCAAACATCATTCTGGGATGTTGTGAAGGGGTGGATTAGGCCCTGAGGCCCCCTGTTGGAGGCTTTGTGGCCCTGCCACACTCCACCCCAGAAAAGGCGGGAAGAGAGGTTCTCCAGACTGCCTAGAGCATCTGTGTGGGAAGCAGCCAATCAGGGCCCAGCGGGTCAGTATGAGAAGAGATGCAGGGCAAGAGTGAGGTTCAGTTCCTTGCTAGAACTGGAGGAGTGTGCATGGTGTGTGCTGGCTGAGGGAGCTGCACGACCTTGGATTAGGTAGTGCTGCCAGAAGCCAGTGAGGCTGCAAAGGATCCCTGAGCTGGTTGCAGGGACTCCATCAGGACAAGGCCCTGAGGTAAGGTGAAGATGACATGGGGCCACGGGGAAGTGGCCCAGGGAATTCGAGCAGTAGCACGACTTAGGCTATGTCTACACTACCGCAGTAAGGCGACCTACGCTACACAACTCCAGCTACGTTATTCATGTAGCTGGAGTCGATGTACCTTGGTTGAGTTGCCGCAGGGTCTACACCACGGGGGGTCAACTGGAGAAACTCTCCCGTCGACTTACTTGACTCTTCTTGTTGGGGGCAGAGAACAGGGGTGGACTGGAGAGCGATCTGCTATCTATTTGGTGGGTCTTCACTAGACCTGCTAAATCGACCGCTGGTGGATCGATCTCAGAGTGTTGATCTCATCTGCAGTGTAGATGAAGCCTGAGATAAAGGGACATAGGGACAGCGGCTAACTACAGGGTTCCTGGGCTGGGACCTGGAATAGTGGGTGGTCCCCAGTTCCCCCAAGCTCCCCATTAGTGACTGGGGGAAGTGGAAGTACCCCAGAGGGGGAACTGAACTGAACTGTAGAAGCCCAGCTGAAGAGCCGGGGCCAGAAAGGTCCTGAGAGGGCAAAGACATTGCCTCCAGGGAAGGAGCCCTGGGACACCGTTCTATTCTGGAGCAGGGACAAACTGAGGCATTACTGAGGGCACTGAGAGAGGACCCTGTTAGACTTATACCCCAGAAGGGATTTGCTTTGCTTTTAACACGCAGACAGACTGTGTGTGACTCGGCTGGAGGGCTGAGTCATCAAAGAGACACCACATAGAGTACAGGCGCACACACTTGGCCGGAGGGCGGGGGGACTCACGAGAGGTGAGTATGCCCCGTTATAGATGTATGAGGAGGAATGTTGTAAGCAAGACATAAGAAGTAATTCTTCTCTACTCTCTGCTGATTAGGCCTCAATTGGAGTATTGTGTCCAGGTCTGGGCACCGCATTTTGGGAAAGAAGTGGACAAATTGGAGAAAGTCCAGAGAAGAGCAACAAAAATGATTAAAGGTCTAGAAAACATGACCTATGAGGGAAGATTGGGAAAGAATGGGTTTGTTTAGTCTGGAGAAGAGGAGACTGCGGGGTGGGGGCAGGCATGATAACATTTTTCAAGTATATAAAAGGTTGTTACAAGGAGGAGGGTGGTAAATTGTTCTTGTTAACCTCTGAGGATAGGACAGGAAGTAATGGGCTTAAATTGTAGTAAGGATGGTTTAGGTTGTACTTTAGGAAAAACTTCCTAACTGTCAGGGTAGTTAAGCACTGGAATAAATTGCCTAGGGATGCTGTGGAATCTCTGTCACTGGAGATTTTTAGGAGCGGATTAGAAAATGGTCTAGATAATACTTAGTCCTGCCTTGAGTGCAGGGGACTGGACTAGATGACCTCTCAAGGTCCCTTCCAGTCCTATGATTCTATTATTAGAAAACATGCTTTATAGCGATAGACTCAAGTAGCTCTATCTGTTTAGCTTAACAAAGAGAAGGTTAAAGGGTGGTTTGATTACACTCTATAAATACTCACACAGGGAACAAATATTTGATAATGGACTCTTCAAATTAGCAGAGAAAGGAATGGCTGGAAGTGAAGCTAGACAAATTCAGATTTGGAAATAAGGTGAAAAATTTTAACAATGAGGGTAGTTGACCAGTGGAACAACTTACCAGGGGTTGTGTTTTTTTTTTTTTTTATTATTAATTTTTTTTTAATCAAGGTTGGATGTTTTTGTAAAAGAGACACTCTATTTCCAAAAGGAATTAATTCAGGGAAGTGCTATGGCCTGTGTTATGTAGGAGGTCAGGCTAAATGATGATAGTGGTCCCTTCTGGCCTTTGAATCTATATAAATCTGTAACTACTCATTTTTTCTTTCTTTCTACCTAGTTTGAACAGTTTGAAAGCACTATTGGGTTTAAGTTGCCAAATCATCGTGCTGCAAAGCGTTTATGGAAAGTATGTGTTGAACACCACACATTTTTCAGGTATGTGGGGTTTCCTTCCTAAAGGTTTAGAATAAAGCCTGCCCCCCCCCCAACAAAAAATTGTGCTAATACAGCCAAATGACTTGGGATCAAATTATTACTCTCTGATCGCTGAGATATTTGGAAAGATTACTATTCCCAAAGTATTTGTAATGCTTCACCAAAATTATTCCAACTGTGGCTGGTCCTTAATTGGACCTTAAAATATCACATGATTTTGATTGCCAGTTTGATATTTTTCATTTCATATGCACAATGATGTTATCAGTTAATGCTTGTCTAACACCTACAGTTTATGGGCTGATTGGAAATTTGTCCCCTAATTTCTGTACACATTCTCTTTCTCACTCACTCACTCACTCACTCACTCACTCACACACACACACACACACACACACACACACACACACACACACACACACACACACACACACACACACACACACACCTTGTGTGGCAACTGGAAATTTTTTGGTAGACTTGAATAAAAATTAAAAAAATGAGATTTTGGTTGATGTAAATATGAAACTGCAGAATTCAATCATGATTCTTGGGATACATATGTAGATGTTTGAATCAACTTATTTTATCCATCCCATAATTTTCATTATTTAATGAGCCTTGGGCATCTGAGGGATTTAGCAGCTGTGAAGATACAGCCAGGCTTTTGTCACCCAAAAATGCCTGAGAGACAGGTTGGGAAAGTGGAAGAAAAACACTAGCTGGATGTTTTTACTAAGGTAATAAGCAATGGGATATTTAGTAATGTTTACCTATGAGAGTGGGATTTTCAAAGGCACCAAAGGCATCCAGTTCCCACTGAAAATCATCTAATTCCACTTGGTGCTATAATACAGTAAGTTTGGGCTTTAACATAGGTTGTGAACTTCTAATTTAATTTAAAATTGGTTTATTGTTTAAAAATAAACACGTATTTAATTTAAATGTAAAAATTCCAATTTACATTAAAAAAAAACTTGTCATCGTTTTTTTATCCATCCTATTGATTACATTTGGTTCACATTTGGAAAGTTTTCTTTGCAATCACAAGGGGTAAAAATACGTTACTCCCCTCCCCCACTCCCAAAGGAAAGGTTAGTTTTTGCAGTACGACTCCATGGTAAGAAGGGGAAAGAGCAAATTCCACTACCTGTGTAATTGTAGAGTACAGGGGGCCCCAACTTCAAAAATTCGAACACCTGTATGCATGTAAGGCCTTGTGTACATTGAGAATCTGGCCTGACTGCAAGGATCGATGGCCAGTCTCCAGTGTAGCTGTATCAACAAAAACCTCAAATGTAGGCAAGGGCCTTATCCTGGCTTCAGGCAGCATAACTGACAGTCCACAAGAATATTGAATCTTTGTTTCTCTTTTTGATGATTAGAAAAAAACAGTGCTGAGGTGTCTCTCTTTATTTTAATAAGAGATTCATTCACTAAATAACCTCATTTTCCCCATAAAGACTTTTTGTGAAAAACTCAGTCTTTCTGTATACCATTACGAAATTACTTAGCCAATGTCAAGGGCATGCTCTATGTTTCCCTTTACACAGAGGTTGACAGAACACAGATTAAGATAGGTAAAGATACACAACATTTTACTTTTTTTTAATCCACAAAATAAATTCTTTGTGTGTGGAATAATATTTTTACTGTTCTGTGTGTATTAGGCTATTGTTACCGGAGGCACCGCCAAAGAAATTCCTTACACTGGGTTCCAAATTCCGCTACAGTGGAAGAACACAAGCCCAAACCAGACGAGCCAGTGCACTAATAGACCGTCCTGCACCTTACTTTGAGCGTTCTTCCAGCAAACGTTATACTATGTCTCGCAGCTTAGATGGGGGTAAGATCCTCTTGATTGTCTTCCTTGGAGTTTTGTCACAAATTATAATCATAAAGGACAGTGCTAGAGAATAGCTATAAACCTCTTGTGATCTCGTATCCTTTCAGCTTCTGCTGAATGAGACCTGTAAGTATATTCACGATGATTCTTTATTATAAGTAGATAGCCTTTAAATAAATATTGGCCCTTCTCCTGCTTTTCGTAACTTTGCACAGTCTGTAGCATAATACTTATGCGGCAAGAGAACCAAACATTTTTCTGTATGGTTGTTCATCTAGGTGGATTTTAAAAGGTTTTGATTCTGGACAGATGTTATATGATGCTAAATAATCACACCACTGAGCACCTTTCTCCAGTTAAGCAAGCAGGGTGAGATTTTCAAAGGATCCTAAGTCACTTAAGCTCCCAAGTCACCAAGATTTTCAAAGGCTCCAAAGTCACCAACTCCTACTGACTTTCAAAAGAAATTGTTCTCCTCTGTCACTCAGGGCCTTTGAACGTACCATCCCCTGTCAGTTTATATGCACTCAAGTCTGGATTAGGAAGCTAATGAGCTAGTTATTTTCTTGAACTAAAGGGCTGGTCAGCTCCCCCTTGCTTGCAAGCGCACTGACTGTATCCTGGAACCAATGCCCCTCTGTTAGCTACTGGTGTATAAGGAGCACAATGTATGATGGGACAAGACATAGAAATAGCACCCTGTTGACTTCTGCTCCATGCTGCTGATTTCAGTTACAGTAGAATCTCAGAGTTCCGAACACCTCAGGAATTGAGGTTGTTTGTAACTCTGAAATGTTCGTAACTCTGAACAAAACGTTATGGTTGTTCTTTCAAACGTTTACAACTGAACATTGACTTAATACAGCTTTTAAACTTTACTATTCAGAAGAAAAATCCTGCTTTCCCTCTTTTTTTTAATAGTTTACATTTAACACAGTACTGTACTGTATTTGCTTTTTTTCCCCGTCTCTGCTGCCTGATTGCGTACTTCCAGTTCCAAATGAGGGGTGTGGTTGACTGGTCAGTTTGTAACTCTGGTGTTCATAACTCTGGTGTTCTACTGTATGAAGAATCTCAGCAGGCATTCCCAGCAGCAACATGCATAGGCCAACTCCCCCTTTCAATGCCTCCTAGCTCCCAGCTACAAAGATGGGCCTTACCATTCACCTTGCTATCCAGCCAGGGTGAGGCAGAGGCCCAGCTCCCATGTGCTTCCTATGGTGTACTTGATCTCCACTAGAGAGCAAGAATCCCTTGCACTGAGAGGTTCCTTTCTAGGCCTCAGGAGGAAAAGAGATGATCTCGAGAGAAAGCAAAGATCCCCTTTGCTCGATCAGCTTTTTAATCCAGCCAAAGAAGGAGAAAAACAAATTTCCTAGCCTCTGAAGACTGTGAAAGGTACCCAGCCTAGTATGCCCCTTCCCTTCAAGATACGTTGCAGATGCACTAGCCAGAAAAAGGGATGAGTGAGTGCCTAGTGGAGTGGGTGAAGTTAAGCTGGGAGGGAGGAAGAGTAAGAGAGAGAGAACTGAATGCGCATGCAGAGGTGGACTGTGAGAAGGACGGGGTAAGGCTGGGGTAAATACATAATTTTAAAAATAGTGAACAAAAATATGTAAAGTTGAATGGAAAACAGTTACAATAAAATACACCTGTTGTCAGATTTTACATAGATAAAAACTCTCGCTGTCTTTCCCATCTTGGAACGTTACTAGTCCATTCCTGCCAGTGATGACTTTTTTATCCTGGACTCATAAAGACCCTTCTGAAGAACACTTCACAGAGTATGGGATGCACTAAACTGCATGTACAATAGTTTAAAAAAAATGTTTGGAAGAAACATCATTCCTGGGCTGCATTCCTCAGCCCCATCACTGCAAAGTACTTTTGTCTTTTGGGAGCTGTTCAGAAGTGTTTGTGGGGGCTGCTAGCATCTGCCAGTATGTGTGCAGCAAACCAGCATTCAAAGTTTTCTCCAGGATTTAGATTAATTATTGGTTTTGTATGAAGGTTGTAATTTAATTTTCTGCATGGAAATGGCATAAGAATATGATAGAAGTTCACAGGTGAATCATTTCTCTTCAATGAGTAACAAATAGCATTTGTTTCTTATTTCTAGTCTAGCATAGCTGCTTAGCATGATATGAGATATAGCTTTTTACGTAAACTAATTCAGATTATGTAATATTAAGGATAATATGGCATAGGTTAATATTACTTTCTTCCTCCTCCTTTTTCCTTCTTTGTACCTCATGGAAATCAAGGTTCTGCTTCTCCTTTAGGTTAAACCAGCATGCTGTTCAGAAATCTAAACTACTTGGTCAGTTTTTAGTACTGTACTGTTGCACCCCACATTCATAATTGGTTTTTGATTTTTTTTTTGTGTGTGTGTGAAAAAAGTCTTTTAAGAAGCTTTATTTGAAATGACTGCATTTTTAAAAAATGAATGCTGACAAAAGGATATCACAAATGCTACACAGATGATACATAATGAAGACTACTGAGGTTAGGGGGAAAATCTGTGATTTTAAACATATTAGTGACAATCCCTCCCTTCTCCCTATGAAACGGATGCCAACGGTGCTTATCATTCATTAATTTGGATCCTTCTAATTCTAATATGCTTCATGCTGGTTACCAAGCAACTAGTGACCTGACTGCTGTGCATGTATCTCCAAGCACAAATTACCCTTCTGTGTTATTTTATTTTATTTATAATATCCAAACAGTCCCCATCCCCCCCTCCAAAGGTCATCTAAGAGACAAGAAATTTGAAATGCTTTCTTATGAGTGTATTAGGATCTGCCAGGTTTAAAATACATTAATTTGCATAGATAGACCTAGTAGGGTGGGGAAAAGAGGTCTTTGGCATTCATTCAGATTTCATTGCATGAAATTGCAGGATCAGGGCTAGTGTAAATTTTCACATGTGCTAGTAATCTTATGGGTGTGAGCAATCCCATTGGATTAGGAACTGATTACATGCATAAAGTTATTCCTGTGCAGGATCTAGACCTATAGTTGTATTTATTTGTTAATCTGCTGCTACTTTTGGAATCATTAATATGTATTTAGGTTTATAGATTATTGAACATTTAAGACCTAAAATACTGAGAAAAGCCATATCCTGTTTGGCTTACTCACATAGATAGTCCATGGGCCTAAACACAATATTTTTGCCATCCTGTTTTTGAGGTTGTGGGCATATTTGACTGTCAGATTTTAATTCTGAATAATAATAATAAGAAGAGAGAAAAGCTGTTTCTTGCTTCTCAGATGTTATGCATGTGTTACATTAAGAATGTCATTTTGTGTAATGCAGTGCAGCTATATACAATGCATTTGATTTGCATTAAGTTATATTGTGACTAGAGATTCAAAAAATTCCTTTGTTCCTCTACTCCTGGCTGAAGTCATAGCTATTTTTTCTTACATTCCTGGCCTACTAATATGGCAATGCATTAGTTTCATTCAGATATTGAATCATGGTAAGCGCTTTAACAGCTTACTAACCGTTCAAAATAATGCGTAATGCATGCATTATGAATGTAGTGTGTGTATACACATACATCTGAAAATAATGTGTGTATGTATGTCTATACAACCCAGACCTTTAAAGTAAGTACACAACACTTTTATTTAAGTATATATGCATGTTTTTGGATACCTGAAATATATTTTCATGTTTTCAGCAAAATAATGTTTTACTAACCCAGCTTCTAATTTTATTCAGATCTGCAGAACAAGCTATTTCAGACTTTATCTCTTTAAATTATATTTGCTTTTAGCATCAGTGAATGAAAACCATGAAATGTACATGAAGGATTCTATGTCTGCTGCAGAGGTTGGTACTGGCCAGTACGCCACAACAAAGGGCATCTCTCAAACCAACTTGATAACCACTGTGACTCCAGAGAAAAAAGCAGAGGAAGAAAGAGATGAGGAAGAGGGCAAAAAAAAAGGAGAGGAAATCACCCCAGTCTCTGCAATACACCATGACACAAAGGTAATGTTTTCAGGTTTACTATTTAACTCACCCAGCTGTGAAGTACTTGAAGCACCACAGTAATTATTAGAGAAAGAAGCAAAATGCAGTAAGGATAAGAAGGAGAATGTGTATTAAATGCATAACAAGAAAACTTTGTATGCTGCTATGAGAGTGAGTAGGTGATGTGTTTGAAATTAATTCATGCTTTCTGCTATTTGGCTTAGAAACAGTTTGATTTAGCAGTCAGTGTGATATGGCTTTCAAGGGGAACATCTAAAAGAAGTGGCATTTACATACTACACTTTTGATTTTTTTTGTTTTTATTTTATTTATTTTGTTATTGTTCACTTTTCAATAGGCAACAATATTTTTCAGGTTTTTTTGCACAGTTCAGTGTTTGAAGAATCACTTGGTTTTTTTTCTGGTCATATTCCATACCTCAGCACATACTTAATGGGCATATAATCTCTACACCTAACTGTTTGGTACTAGTGTACTGTAGCATGTTTTTTTCTGGCTTAGTAAGTTGTTGGCTTCCCTTTTATGTAGTTTTGCACTGAAAAGCCTATTTTTACTGGCATTTCTCTACTCCTTAGTCATATGGTATAGATTTCTGTCATTCACCACATCCCATTCTCCTCTCCCAATAACTCTGGAATTCAATTTGCTCTATTTTTGATAGAGTAAATCAAACAGAGCAAATGCTGAGCTTCAGAGATTAACACTGAAGAAAAAGCAGGTAGAATCAGGAAATATGCAGCCAAACAATCTTCCTGTTCTACATCAGAAAAAAATAGCATGTGAAATATTTGTATCTAGGATATAATGCAAAGGGACATCTTTTGAACTTTGATGCTCCACATTTTCAAAAAGGGTGAGGCCCAGCCTGCTTAGAAGCACAAAATTGCACCTCCACATTTTATACCCACAAATGAATTATGGATACAAATCTGAGAGCTTGCACTTCTCACTACCTGAGATATGCCTGCAATAAGGTAAGTAATTGGAGGTTTAAGTCTCTAAACAGACACCTACAATTAAGTTGCAGGTTCAAAAATTCAGGGAAAAAATGTACACATGCAAATTGTACCCCAAAACAGAGACCACCCTTTAGAGCTCTCTTTAAAAAATAATACCTTTGTAATTTTTAACAAGGATTGTGAATGAAAAAGACTATATTGAAATTCAAATGTATGTTGGGGGGGGGGAGGGGCGAGAAAATATCCACTGGAAATAAATGCTGTCCCTATGGGATTGTTAATTTAGGTCAAGCAGAAGAGTGAGCTGCAGTTCAAAGGAGACATATAGCTGGAAATTGCTAATGAGACTTTCAGAAGAACATTGTGAAGTTACTTACCCATCCCCAGAATACATAATTTATTTTTCAAAAATAAAAATTGTGTTTAAGTAATCAGTTAAGAGGGCTGCAATTTTAAAATACTATTAAAGACCCAGTTCGGTTTCTATTGAGGACCATGGGAGTTTTGCCATTGACCTAAATGGGAATATGGATCAGGCCTTATTCAAAGAAATCTAAACTTTTGTATATAGTTTTTCAGCTTTTCTGATAAGGGATTTTACAGTTTGAATTAAGCATTGCAGGTCTAACTAGTATACCAGGAGAAATTCTAAATGTTAATTCTCCAAGCATGTAAATAAATTCATTAAAATATTGCTGCAGAGGAAGAATTTACAAATTATGACTTTTGGCTTCATATTGTAAAGAAATGTTTGTGTGCATATATCACATATAATAAAGTAATTTCATCCAGATTTAATCTGTTTGGACACTTCAAAACAGGTATGGACTTGAACATAGCACTTGACCATAAAATTATTGGCAGATAGTTAAAAAAGGAATTCATTTTGAATAATGTTTAAAATTGATGTTATATTAAACATAAGTATCTCAAATTTATAAAATGGTTTTTTACTTGTTTTTTTTAAATTCTGGAATACTATGAAATTGGATGCATCATTACCTAAATTAACTGGAATCAGGAAGTGTGTAGTTATGTGATCTGTTTGGATACTAGGCTAAAGGAAAATAATGGGGGAAATCAGTAATTTTTTAATGTAAATGTTAATCTTAAGGGGACCAGCTCCTGCTACTAACATGCGTAGTAAGGTTTACACACAGTAACTAGTGATAGTAGGATATGGCATTAAGGCCCCTTATCTCGCAATTGGCTCAGTGCAGGCGGGTGCCTGTTCCCACATGGAGCTGGTTTTGGGATCAGGGTGTAAGACTGTAAATGCATGTGAAATGTAGAAAACTGGTCTAGGAAGACAGTAATAATGGGCGCAGTTCAAGTTGTTGCAGTTTGGGTAATGGAGCTGGTTCTCTGTTTCATTTATTCACAGTAGGCCATATTGAATTTGACCAAGTGTGTCTAAAAATAAACAAACATTATGATGAATCTACTGGCCTTTTTCTTTTCTTTTTTTTAAGAATGCCAGTGAGAGGCTACGAGGGAATGTGATAGTTACACAGCACACTAATAGAGTGTATTCCCTCGTGGCAACTCACACCATTGTCTTGTTTTATTTGTTTACATTTTAAATATTGTGTTGAATGCCTTTCTAACATTCTTGCATCTCAGTGAAAGAGTAGTAAATCCTGCCTGTTCTTCATAGGTAGAGCGAACTTTCTAGGAAGAGTATTGGCTGCATTTTTTTTGCCTGTGCATAAAGGGTAAAAGAAAAAAATTACTCTTCTAGCACAAAACCAGAGGGATTTGGCTTTGAATGTAATTCAGCCCTTACCCACAAGGCTCATGTAGTTAGAACCCTAGCCCATAGACTGCAATGGTATTCCCTTGCACAGCCAATGAGGGGCTGTTGGGGACATTGCATTTGCATAGCTCAGGATCCTATGTCCCCTCCTCCAGTCAGCTCCCAAACTTCCTGTACCTAGTGGTCTGTTTGGGGCCAGTGCAATTGCTCTTTCCTAGGGATACAGAAGTCACACTGTGTACTCATGTAGTCCCTGGTGAAGAGGGCCATTCCTGGGCCTTCCGAAAAGTTATTTACAACTATTATTTGTAGGCGAGGCTTCTTTCCATGTGGCCAAATTGATTATGGGTTTGATGGCCCCAGTCACAAAACAGAAGTGGGACTGGAAATTTAAATACACTGAGCAGATCTTCACCTGTTGTAAAGCTAGCTGAGGATCTGTCCCACTGTGTTCATCTACTGAGTGTGATTTTTCTGCTGAGTTACCCATCCATGAAACTGGCATCGGCTGAGGTAGTAATTTTTCCCAAAACCAGAGTAAGTTTTCATTTTTGATCATCTTTAATTTTGGGACATTTTATTCTGTTAGATACTTTTCTGTGGAGGAGACTTGGGAAAAGACTATTGAAAGCCTTGATTTTTCAGTCATTTTGGGGGAGATGTTCAAAATCTCAGATGACAGACATCTAAATGCCTTTTGTGCTTCTGAAAATCTCCCGCTTTGTGCCTAGTCCTTGCCCAGGCTAATTTCCCACTGACTTGACTGAGTAAGGACTACAGGACATGTCATAAGCAGAATAGTTATTAGAAGTTCTTTTCCTTGTTTCAATGCCTTTTTTTGTTTTGGGATTTTTGTCTTTATTTTTAGGGGGGGCGTTTTGTTATCCACGTACTTTGTTTGAAAGCACTTATGATAGATAGGAATCCACAGCATCTGGAAGTGCACATAAACAAAGTTCCTTTAAAGGAATTTTATTTAGATCATGTACTACAGTATGACTGGACAGACAAATGTTGAATGAAGAAGTTGCTTTTGAAAGCTGCAACCCTCCATCACTAATAATTGGCATGCAGTGTGAGAATTCGTCTCATTTAACTCAGTGAAAAGCTTTGGTGTTAAAATTCTGTTTTGTATATATACACACAGAAGAAAATTAACTAATTACAGTTTTCTTTTTGTCCTTTTGCTTCTGCGCCTTGTTTGCTGCTCTCTCTCTTTCATCAGTCATCTTTGCTTGGCACTGATTCATTTCATTCCTCATCAACCTCACAGTCTGGTCCCCCTGTATCTTCAACAAAGCTTCGTAGGAGATGTAAGGAGAATGCTCAAAACCCATTAAGTTGTGAGTCATCTAAAGACATTATGCAAATGCACGGTGAGTCTGACTTGGACTCTGATAGAAAAGGAAGAGTTTGCTCTGCTGAACAAGACATGGCTTTTAGTTATAAGCAAAAAGCTGGTAATGGCGGAACACTGTTTTCCTTCTCCTTGCAACTTCCAGAGTCATTTCCTGCTCTCCTGGATGATGACGGCTACCTTTCCTTCCCTAACCTCTCTGAAACCAACTTCCTGCCTGAAAGTGTGCAGCATTACCTTCCCATCCGATCACCATCCCTCGTGCCTTGTTTCCTTTTCATCTTTTTCTTTCTGCTGTCTGCCTCATTCTCAGTGCCATATGCTCTCACTCTCTCCTTTCCTCTGGCTATGTGCCTCTGCTACCTGGAGCCCAAGGCGGCCTCCTTGAGTGCCTCACTTGACAATGACCTGAGTGACAGTTCAGAGGAAGAGGTGTGTACCTCGGCATAGAACACACTTCTTTTTGTGTTCAGTGCTTCAGTCCTAAACAGTGATAGAATGCTGCAATAGTGGTCCTACTTTCAGAACCTCATTTCTGTCTGTGCTGATATGTAAGAGTTTTTTGTGTTGGGAGTGCAGCTTGGGTCCCAGGGTTAGGCACAACACTGTGAATGAGATAGCAGCTTGGTTCAAACTTTATCAGTTGTTGTGCAGTGAATTACACTTACAATTTGCCACAAATCAACTCTAAAGAACAATATCTGAACTCTCTCTCTTCCAATCAGCTTTTTTCTTCCAGTTAATACTAGTTTTTACTAAAGACAGTAGAAGAGTTGTTTAAATAACAAGTAGTTAAGTACAATTGTATGCATAGTTACATATCAAACAACTAATAATTGGCACTATCCCAAATTTTGGGGTTGCTCAGAATCCAAACCAGAGTCAGAATTTTGAAAATGGACTTTAATTTTGTAACAGGACAAGCAAAATCCCCAGTTCCTAATATCCCAAACTTTGAATGTCAAAATCTGGATCTGGTCTTTGTGGCTTGATCCTGTCTCTACTGTAGATCCAGTTAGTATCCTATTCAGTGCAGCATTCTACTGAAAATCTGCATTGGTACGTTTTTCAATTGCAACTGCAGCATTTCCTAGTTACCACTTGCTGCTTTAAATTAGCACTACCAAAATTAATGCTTTCTGTCAGTAAACTGGATGGCTTATAACAAAATACAGCTAAAGCAATTTGCCTGGCAACAAAATCTGTAGTGCTGGTGAGAAATTTGGATGTAATTACATAGAAGAAGAAGAAAGGGAATCTACTTGATGGTATAACAGATACTGAGTAATTGGTATCTATTTTACTCCTGATCCTTTCTATTCTGACAGAGTAAAAGCATGGGGTCAGATTTTTAGAATCTTTAGATGCACAACTACATGCCTGTTTTGTGCATACAATTGTACCGTCCTTGCAGACACAAATCAGGTAATTGCATATATAAATTACCATTAGCCATTTGTACATGCAGTTCTTAGTCTGACGTGCATTGTATGCACATTCTGTTCATCTAAAGATTTTTAAAATCTGCCCCATAAGTTTCAGCAACATTTGGCCATAGGATTGTGATTCCCTTTTATGGAATGCCAGAGTTACATCTGTTTGCACCATAACATTTTCTTCACATGTTTTTGGTTCCAGTCTTTAAGAAAAAAAACTGCAATTTAGGATGAAAGGCGTCCAAGATCCATTTTACTGTCTCATTTCATGTCTTCACTTTTGAAATAGCATTAAATTTCAACTTACAATAGCTCTGCACTCAGATGATTATAATAGTAAAAACATAATATATTGTCTGTTATAGAAGCAGAGTGTATAGCCAAAAATAATAATAAGGCAGTGTTTATATAATCCATTTGTGTATTCTTCTTTCAGTCTTTTGGTATTAGACTTAGTGGTCAAAGTGAATATCATCATAACAATGTGTAAAATAAACTTTGCAATTTAGTCCTTTTGTGATAATGGTTACCCCAGAATCCATACTTGTATGGCAAATTACACAGACTTGTGCCTAATCCAGGGTGTATTTCTTGTTCAAAATATTGCATGAAAGTTAATATGTTTTAAAGTTGGGCATGTCTGCATTACATTGGCAAAACAAATCACAGCAGTTATTGTCACAAACTAGAGGACAAGCAACTGAAGCTTATCAGAATATAGCTATCTTTTTTCTTTCGTATCCCCTAACCTGCCAATAGTGCCAGCAGCTGCATATCATTCAGAGCACTACAGTTGATCTATAATTTTAACCAGCCATTCTTTTAACTCTCTGTGCCTAGTGAAATCTGCCTTGCTGAGCCTCTTAAACCTCCATTTCACTGCTTTTTAATGACTTCAAATCTTTATTTGACAAGTAGTTCAATAACATCAACTTTTAGCCTCTTGGTGTAGACTTGTTTATTAGTAGATTTGTCCATCGTGATTATATACTGATTTCTATATTTCAGTTAGAATTTCAGTTTCATTAAGGAAGAAATAGAAAAAAAACACCTCTGTATAAACATGTACTTTTAGTTAACAGTAGTGTACCCAATGAGGTGCATGACATATTTAAGAGCTACAATAAGTATCCTGCCCCTGCGGACTGTATTCTGATCAAACCTCTTCTTTGACCACATTCTATCCTGAGACGTGCATCGGTGGCAGGCTGTGTGTCCAAGGGCAGAATTTGTCCCTTTATATTTCATTAACTGTACGATTCACACCTTGGTGATTAAAATTCTTGATAGCCTTTTCTTTCCAAATCGTAACTGTTGTAATAACAATCTGTGCCAAAATTTAGCATTACAGTGTCTTGGCCCCAGAATATTTATTATTTTTTAAAAAATACCTGGACTCATCTATTCAGATGTTTTTAAGTTACAAGTGTAAATTGGATTTTAGTTGTACTGTTTTAACTCCAAAAACAGTTTTGCTTATAAAATTGTAATGTCTGATCTTTTAGTTAGTATAAAAAATGAATGACTGCTTTACTAGCAAGGCAGCTACTTTATAACACTTTATGTTTATAATCAATGTATTTTGATTTATGATTTATTCTGGCACTAAACTTTCGTACAAAAAAAGTAGCCTGTCCAGTCAAACCCGCTTACTAGAAAATTGTATATACTATTTTGTATGTACCCCAGTAGACCAAAATGACTTAATCAGTTCTGGCTAGCCTATGAATAATGCACATTCTGTACCCTCTATTCAAAATAAGTAGTGATAGCCAAAGGCAGTGAAGGAAGTATCAAAAGTGTCTTTAAGGTAACATTAAAATTGTCACAAACTGACAGAAGATAGGAAATTCAAAGTTGAGTCTGACCCTCCATCTGTACCTTCAACCGTGTTGCCTTTTTTCTCTCTCTTCATGTTGATGAGACTTAAGGATGAAGAGTATTGTCTTAACTATAAATTACCTGACTTTTATTAGTTTATATATAGTCTTATGACCATTTATGATCCTTGGTCAGTTGAAGAACTCTCATTGATTTTAGTGAAAGTTGTGCATGCAGATCAAGGGCAGGTGACTTAATGAGATTTAATTTTTGCTTTTAAAGTCATTATTTTGATGATCTGCAAGCCTATTAACCATTTTAACAACCACTTCATGAGGAGTTACCTAAATTTGACTCTATATGTGTTAAATTATTGACACTCATATTGTCTATTCCAAGATGTACTTGACCGTGTCAGTGTTCTACTTGTGCAGCCTAAAAAGTAGGGGTACATTAGGCTGCATAATGCTGTGCTTTGTTTCATATTTACCACCTGTACTTGGTTTGGTTTGGGGTGGTTTTGTTTTTGTTTGGTTTGGTTTTTTGGGGGTCAGTATTTTTAATTGGAATGAAAAGTGTTTAAAAGTGTATTCTTTTTTGAAATGGTAAGTTCCTTTTTAATATTCGAAACAATATCAGCAGCTCTATCTTAGCACTAACAATTGTGGGGTGAGCCATACAAATGACATAGGTGGACTGTAGAGGACTGTGTATATACTTATTTGAACTCCGTGGTAATGCAGACAACCTCCTAATGTTTAAATGTGGGGACAATAATAAAATCTGTACAGATGAGGGGCTGAAAGTCAGGTGACTGTTAAAGTAGCTTTTTTTTCTTTTTTTAATTATCATCTTTTCCCCCTCTAACTACAAAAGCAAACACCACTGTAACTATGTATACTAGCATAAAAAAATGATTAACAGGATTATATTTATTTTTATGTTGTGGGGGAAAAGTTTGTTAATTATATATATTTTTACAAGGTTTTAGTTCTTTAAAAAAGCCACCTGGCTTTCTTAAGAGGAAAAACCTGTGATTCAAATGACATTTTTTCAGGTAATGTTTTGTCTGGCTAATAAAGCTGTTATGATAAAGCCATATACTGTGTACATTATGCCTTGAGTCTTCCTCTGAGTCTGTTCTGTTTATTAAATATAGCATTTTTTTGTTGCTTCTTTAAATTATATATGGTTTAAAAAGCCACACCACAGGGTTGTAGACTTAGCAATTCAAGCTGTGACCTGCATTTACTGACAAGATGGGTTTATTCTTTATTCCTGCTTACCTCTTGGAACCTGGTTACTTGTGTAACAAAATAGACTGACAGTGAACAGACGGATACTGCAGCTGATGGTGAAACTACTGCCACAGAGGTTTGTACAGTCACCAGCATATAGTTATCAAAGAATGTAGCATGTAGCTTCACCTCTCTCAGATCCTGTATATTAGCACTATTCTGTGCCTCTGTTGCTGCAGTTTAGATACCTTTCTGTATATATGTGTGTGTTGAAGAGTTTGATTCCTTAAGTTTCAAACATCCATTTTAGATTCATTTTATTTTGGGTTTCTTTTTGGAAATTTGGGTAAACTACTTTGTGTATTGTGTAGGTAACAGATGGTAGTAAAGTAACTTGAACAAATGCTGTTTCCCTGGGCTGTAATGCTGACTGAGGTTGTGTTATCTTGTTTTTAAGATGAACATGTTAAGGAGAATTAAATGTATAAAAAGGGAGAACAGACAGATATTCAAAAGTTTCTACTGGGAGAATTTTTCTCCTCCTAGAATGTACTCAGGTTTCCTCAATCATATGTGAGACTGTGCCTTGAATTCTGTTTAACATGTAACATTTATAATACATGTATTGTTACATGTATTATTTTCAGAGGATGAAAATAAATAGCTTAGCCCTCTTCCTCAAATAAACAAACAAACAAAAACCTAAAAACATATACAATATAGTAAGTATACTGAATACACAAAATTCAGCCCTATTACAACTCCAGTGAAGAGGGTGTAACTTCTCGTTAATGGAGTTGCAACTGCATACACCAGGGCTGAATTTGATAAAATATGAGGTAAAGCCGCACAGTGTTATCACATATATTATTAAAGGGTTTCAAAAGGATCCAATCACTATTTCAAATTATTATAATTTAAATCACCATCAGGGAAATATTCTGTATGCAGCATATCAGTGGCAATCAGATCTTGCCTATAAATACAGTAGACTTGAATTGAGTGATAAAGTGAATGGCAAATACAGAATTTGCAGTTATTTGAATAATTAAGAGTAAATTTTAAAATATCAACAAGAAAATAGTGGCCCAAAAATCAGCAGAACCCATTATGAAACTGACATTATTAATGTTGATACCAGTAGAAAAAATAGAATTCCGTATTGTGTTTCCTGTCTAAAAAATTATTTTTAACTATACAGAAAGGATATATTGAAAACATTTAAGCTAAATTTTCACAGATAGAGATTTTGGAACCCTGAACTTTTGAGTTCCTAACATAGTGTCTTATTAGGGACCTGCTTTTTCAGAAAGCGTTGAGCACCTGACAGCTAATAAGGGCCTGATTTTCAAATGTCTCAAGTTGGGCACTCACAAACTGAAGCAACCAGCAAATCATCAGTCACTTCAGAAAATTTAGGATCCCAATGAGTATGCCATTCCAGAGTGCAATTCCTATAAGTGGATCCAATATAGCTAAAATGTGTGTATAAAAACACTCAGAGGCAGAGAGAGAATGAATAAAATTAGTGAAATAGCATTTTATGGAATTAGATGATGCTCCAGCTTTGTATGCAGCATTGTGCACTGTTACCCTGCTTCAAAGTTTGTAGGAGATTGCTAGTGGACCATTATTTATAACTTTTAAACTCGGGGTGTCATATAGATCTGAAGCTCTTACTATTAGCATTAAAATATAATACAACATTACATCTCAGTAGGAAGTCTGAATGCTGGCTCATAAATGGATAGAGGATCTGTGAATATTTGAGCACAAAGACATACAGAAAAAATGAAGTTTTAATATCCTTTTTTCACATATAGCAAGTTTAAAAGAAGGCTCTTGTATTAGATATGAGAACTATGCAAGGTTGGGTTGATAAATGTGTCCACCCATTTCTCCAACGCTCTCAGTGGAGAGAAAATGTGATCTTAGCATTATAAAATATACGGATCAGCTTTTGTCACCTTACATTGATTTGTGTTGGTAAGGTTTTGTTTTCAAATCTTTCCTATGCTGGCAGTCGGATCAAGAGGAAGATGGAGATCTCAAGGCACAGGTACAGAATGGAAGGCCGTGCGCATTACTGAATTGTGGGTGTCCGCAGTGTTCATATCTCTCAGCATGCCATTTGCCAAGTCTTTGTGAAGCAATGCATAGAACAGCATTTTGTATCCTTTGAATATTGTGTCCCTTACCTTTCCCTTTCTTTTCACTTCTTTCAGAATAGTCTGATTAAGCGAATAAAGGGTGAAAATGTGTATGTCAAACATAGTAATCTTATGTTAGAGGTTGGTATTGGTATATACCAGTGCATGTACTGTACATGTGTGTTGGTTTTAGTGGTAAACCTGTGGATCTGCACTATGATGCATGAACCGTGTACTCCCACCTGCTAATAAATTAAATGGCTATTTTTTCTCAGATTACGATGGCTTTCTCTACCTTGTTCCATAAATATGTGTGTATATATGTTCAAAGTTCTTTATCAGGTATAGCTTATAGTGTATATGGGTAAACTTAGGAGTATTTTATTGCTCACATGAACTAGATTTTCTGTGCAGTTATCCTTCAAAATATCACATTTTCACAAGTGTTGTGTTAGTGCTGTGATCCCTGATCCCCTAAAATACTTACTACCTTCTTCACTAACCAATTTGCACATTTTGATTTTTACATTTTGGCAGCTTAGGTGAATGTTACAAAATGCCCTTGTTTTTATATTATCCAGGAGCTAGATAAAAATCAAGAAGACCTAATGAAACACCAGACCAACATAAGTGAACTGAAACGAACCTTCTTGGAAACCTCCACAGACACTACAGTGTCTAACGAATGGGAGAAGAGGCTTTCGACATCTCCAGTTCGGCTTGCTACAAGACAGGAGGAAGCTCCTATGATTGAACCACTTGTGCCTGAAGAGGTCAGTGCCCATCTTTTCATCAGACTCAGAATCATAATAATGTAGGGCTGGCAGGTACCGTGAGAAGTCATCAAGTCCAGCCCTCTGTGCTGGGGCACAACCAAGTAAACCCAGACCATCGTTGATAGATGTTTGTCCAACCTGTTCTTTAAAACCTCCAATGATGGGGAATCCACAACCTCCCTTGGAAGCCAGAACTTAACTGCCCTTAGAGTTAGAAATTATCTAATCTTCCCTTACTGCAAATAAAGTCCATTACTTTTTGTTCTGCCTTCAGGGGACATGGAGAAGAATTGATCACAGTCCTTTTTATAACAACCCTTTAACGTATTTGAAGACTATTATCCGGTTCCACTCTCCCTCAGTTTTCTTTTCTCAAGACTAAACATTCCCAGTTCTTTAACCTTTCCTCGTAGGTCAGATTTTTTAAACCCTTTATCATTTTTGTTGCTCTCTTCTGGACTCTCTCCAATTTGTCCACATCTTTCTTAAAGTGTGGCGTCCTGAATTGGACACAGTATTCCAGCTGAGGCCTCACCAGTACCAAGTAGAGCAGGAAATTACCTTCTTTGTCTTTCATACACACTCCTGTTACTATATCTGTCAACTGCTCTTGGTGCAGTCTCTCTAGGGGTCCCAGCTTTTTCCTAACGGTCCCGTTAAATTAATCTGCAATTAGACCAGTCCATAATTTCTTAACTTAAATTGAGTCTACCAGCCTTTAAACTCCAGGGCTTCCCGTCTCCTTTTGTCAGTTTCTCAGAGTCCGCCTATTGCCCCTCTTCTATCCCAGACCTTTCTGCCCCCTTTCTCTCTCTGTTCTCCATCCTTTATAGCTGGGCTTGTTTTCTTTATTAGTCCGATCTGTGAGTGAATGTTTCCACGATTGGTGGTTCTAGCAGCTGTGCTGGGGTGTGGTCAGCCTGATTGCCTGTAAACAGGAAAGACTCTCCTCTCCCTTCTGCCTATGCTCAGTATAGAGTTTGCAAACCCCATTACATAACCCCAGAATGATTATTAGGCTTTTTTGCAACTGCATCATGTTGGTGACTCATATTCTATTTGTGATGCACTGTAACCCCGAGATCCTTTTCAGCAGGACTACTCCCTCACCAGTTAGTCCCCATTTTGTAGTTGTGCACGTGATTTTTCCTTCTGAAATGAAGTACTTTACACTTACGTTTATTGAATTTCATCTTGTTGAATTCAGACCAATTCTTCAATTTGTCAGGGTTGTTATGAATTCTAATCCTGTCCTCCAAAGTGCTTGCAACTCCTCCCAGCTTGGTGTCATCTGCACATTTTATAAGCACAATCTTCATTCCATTATCCAAGTCATTAATGAAAATATTGAATAGTTTTGGACTTTGGACTGACCCATGCCATGCACCACTGGATACGCATTCCCAGTTTGACAGTGAACCATTGATAACTGCTCTCTGATTTGTTCTTGACAAATCCATGCTGTCTATTCTTTATCACCTATTACCCTCTATGTATTTTATTTGCGGTCGCTCCCATTAGGTGCTTACCAAGCACTTGAAGGCATTCTCTGTTCTGAGGAACTAGCAATCTAAAGGCAGAGGTCAGGGAAAGGGGAAGAACAGTAGGCAACTTGTATGCAATTTATGGATGAATCAATAAGATTCACTGTAAGCAGCATGGCAGAGGTAGGTCTTTAAGAGGGACTTAAATGTGAATAGGGTTAGGGGGTCTGATGAGCTGGGGGTGGGGAGTGAACCAGCCCAGAGGGCTTCATGAAAGAAGGCATGGAGGCAATTGTATGAAAATCTGGCAAATGTGTGGACAAAGGTCAGGAACATTAGCAGAGCAGAGGAGGAGGAGGAGGTGGTGGCAAGAGGGAGTAGGTAGGGAGGAGCAGAGTTATTTAGAACTTTGAAGATGGTGATGTGTTAGTTATGCCCAATTTGCCAGTTTCATAATCCGGACTAACATTTTGTAGGCACTAGCTGTAAACTACGTGATAAATTTTCATTTGTAACCAGCTTGAAAGGCTAGATTGCCAAAAGTAAAAAGCTGGTGCACTAAGTGGTCAGGAAATGCTCGTAGAAGAACTTTCCAACAAAAATGTGTCTTTTTAAGTTAAGCATAAATTGTGTGGTTTACGATATTGACAGAAGTGGTATTGTAACATCAAAACAACCTAAGATGCTAGGCTGCCGTACCATTCCTAAGAGTTCAAAGAGAATGGGGAATATGGAGCCTTCCATTAGTTTGAATCTAGTCCAAGTCAGTAGGGACTCAGAGTTGTTACCAGTGGTCTTCATGAGAAAACTCATACTCTTAATCCAGTTCCAGAAGCATCATCACTACTGTCACTAACTGTTAGTATTAAAGTCCAGTGACTGAATGATCATGGAAACTGAATGCCTGTTGGCTTGTACTTACAGAAGGACGTGTGACAAAGTTCCTCCTCTGCCTTGGTGGGTGTCATGAATATAAAGGGACGGGTGATCACCTTTCTGTATACAGTGCTATGAGGGTCCCTCCTGGCCAGAGGCACAAAACCCTCTTATCTGTAAAGGGTTAAGAAGCTCAAGTAACCCGGCTGGCACCTGACCAAAAGGACCAATAAAGGGACAAGATACTTTCAGATCTGGGGAGGGGGAGGAAAGGCTTTTGTTTGTCCTGTTTCACCCCTTTATATATCTTTTGCATAAGGCGGGAATCTCTGTCCTTTTGGTCAGGTGCCAGCCAGATTACTTGAGCTTCTTAACCCTTTATAAGTAAGAGTATTTTGTGCCTCTGGCCAGGAGGGACCCCATAGCACTGTATATAGAAAGGTGGTCACCCTTCCCTTTATATTCATGACAGTGGGTCCTGCGCTTTTTGGTAGAATTGCTCACCTCAGAGGTTCACGGCAGCCCTCAGTTTGGCCGCTTCTGATAGAGGCTCAAACCTGCCATTCACTCAGGTAACCTCATCATTGGCCAGCATGGGGGAAATGGAGAACAATCCCCACAGTCTCTGTGTCCCATCTAGTGGGTCAGGGACAGACCAGATGCCTTTCCAAATTACACCTTCCCTTCTGGTGTTTCTCACAGACCAGGTCAACTCCTCCTGTGTCCAATCAGGGGTTGGGGGGAACCCAGGCCCACCCTCTACACCGGGTTCCAGCCCAGGATCCTGTGGATAGCAGCTGTGTACAATGTCCCCTGTATCAGCTGCGTGACAACTACAACTCCCTGGGCTACTTCCCCATGGCCTTCCCCCAGCACCTTCTTTATCCTCACTGCATGATCTTCCTCCTGAAGCCTGATCACGCTTGTACTCCTCAGTCCTCCAGCAGCACACCTTCTCACTCCCTGTTCCTTGTGCACCCCCTCACTAACTGATGGGAGGTCCTTTTTAAACCAGGTGTCTTGATTAGCCTGCCTACCATAATTGATTCTAGTAAGTTCTTAATTGGCTCCTGGTGTCTTAATTAGCTTACCTATCTTAATTGGTTCTGGCAGGTTCCTGATTGCTCTAGGGCAGCCCCTGCTCTGGTCACGCAGGGAACAGAAAACTATTCATCCAGTGACAAGTATATTTGCCTTCTACCAGACTCCTATACCCCACTGGTCTGGGTCTGTCACAGACGGAAATGGGAAAATATGGAGAAGCTTGCACTTGTATGTTTGGAAACACTCCTCAGCTTCCTGTTCTTTGAATACCTGACAAGAGAAACAGACTCTCACTCAGAAAAGCCCTGGATCCCAAATATTACAAGGAATTGCTTATACAGACCAGGGCAATGCATTCAGGGATTGTGTACAATCTCAGACTTGTAAGGAAGCCTAAACCAGGAATTAGAAAGGGATGATCCTAAGGAGCTTTCAGCTTGCATCCAATATATGCAGAGCTTAGACACTATGGTGATTGGTACCCTACAGAGGCCTAAGGAAGAGTCTCCTAAAAATGCAGCTACATAGTAGGAATCCAGTTCCAGTATAGTAAAAAGGTATCATTCCTAAACACTGTATTTAAGCTCTGATTCAGGAAGTATAGAGCACAATGTGTAGCTTTAAGCATGCGACTAACCCTGTTATGTGGGGCTACTCAAATGTTTAAAACTATGCATGTGCTTAAGTACTTTGCTGAACTGGGTGTGGCCTTACAAAGTAAATTCTGTACAGTTCTGCAGTAAGTAGTAACACCTTTTTCTAACAATGTGGTACAGTAACTTCTCTGCCTTTACAGTTCCTAAATTAACTCTTTTTTTCCCCAAAGAGAGATCACACTGTCTAACATCAGATAAAGTTTAATCTATATAAAGGTAACCAACATTAAATGTATTAAATCTCTGAGTGCCTCTTCTATAAAACATAATTTCTTCGTTGATGGTTTACATGAATATGAGAGCACAGATTGTGTCCTCTTGTATTGAGAAAATCCTCAGAGTTTATACTTGGAATAGCAGCTACTGACACCTTCATGAATGGGGCGGTATCTTTATAGTCACCGTAATCTGTTACGTCAATACATCAGTGGTAGCTACAATTAGCTGAATTGCTCTTGCTATCCTCCCCAAGGGATGAATTCCTATGGGCAGATGACAAAGCATTCATGATGGACAGCTTTGGCTTTAGAAATCGCACTATGCCAGAGTCTCAGTTTGGCAGCCTTATGGGATACAGTGCAAGACTCATCCGTTTACCTTGGCTTTTTAAAATAAGTGGCTGGGAAGATATTTATTATCAGTGGAAGAGGTGGTTATTGAAATGGCTTTTTTTCTTATTACTATTTAATAGAAATCATTTTGGTTGTCATTTTGATAAATGTGCCCAAATACGACAGAGAGAGGCTTGATAAAAATGTATAAGCAACTAAAAATCCCTGTCTACTTTGTTTTGAACGCACCATAAAGTTATTTATCTGAGACTCTAGGTACCTTAACAAAATAAAAGCCCAAGCCCAAACGTAAGACAAAAAAACAGCAGTAGCAAACAAACTCCCCACAAAAATAGCCATCCCCCCCCAACCACCTAAGCTCTCTCAAAACCCTACATGCCACCCAATTTCACCAATGTTATGCACCTCAGTTCTTGCCAAAATCCACCCAAATAGATGAGGTTCAGCAAAATGCTCTAAAGATTCACAGATGTGAGGTTTCAGAGTAGCAGCCGTGTTAGTCTGTATCCGCAAAAAGAACAGGAGTACTTGTGGCACCTTAGAGACTAACAAATTTGTTAGAGCATAAGCTTTCGTGGACTACAGCCCACTTCTTCGGATGCATATAGAGTGGAACATATATTGAGGAGATATATATATATACACACATACAGAGAGCATGAACAGGTGGGAGTTGTCTTACCAACTCTGAGAGGCCAATTAAGTAAGAGAAAAAAACTTTTGAAGTGATAATCAAGATAGCCCAGTACAGACTGTTTGATAAGAAGTGTGAGAATACTTACAAGGGGAGATAGATTCAATGTTTGTAATGGCTCAGGCATTCCCAGTCCTTATTTAATCCTGAGTTGATTGTATCTAGTTTGCATATCAATTCCAGCTCAGCAATCTCTCACAGATGTGAGGGCTCTTCTGGACCAAAAATGAGAGGGGGGAATTCCAAAGGCGAAGGGCCCTCACTAACCATGACATCTCAGCATCCTATCTCTCTTATAAGCCAAAAGGATTTCTGCTCAAGTATTGCCCAGAGAGGTGGGTGTCTGTCAGGCAGGTTCCAAGCAATTTATAGGTCAAAATCAATACCTCAAATTCCACGTGGAAACCCACAGGCAGTGCAAAAATGGGAGAAGATACAAGTGCACCCAGATTGACAAAGGTCAAGGAGAATTCAGATACTGTGAGAATTGTCTTATGACAACAGTCTTCCCTCAGATAGTTTTTATTATTATTTCTCAGTCAGATAGGGTCAGATTACAATACTCTTTCTCAGATAGAGTAGAATATTTCTCTACTGTTAGCCCCACTGACTTTAACGGGGTTTTTCAACAGGAGTCAGGGTATCACAATCTGACCCATAATAAGTTTCATTCAGCTCAGCACACCATTTCCCAGGTGTTACCCTTGTCTTCCCCAAATCAGTCCTTGAATTATTATTAACTTAAAATTGTTCTAGGCCCTCTACTGACCCATTTGGTAACATCTGACACATGAAACTGGGAGATATTGGTTTTTAGTATCACCTACTGATTTTTATAATCTGTATTGTAAATTAAGTCATAATGGCCCCATTTACTTAGACAAAGTACCGATCTCTCTAGTGCATTGAGTGATACAAAATAACATAATTCTGTGTCCTGGAAATGTATGGTGTTTAAATAAATTGCATGGTTCCTCTGGAACACGATATATTAATATGAGTTTTGATAACCTCCAATTTCACTTGCTTTTTTTAAATAACGCCATCAATTCAAAGAGATACACAGTCTACTTAAATCTCACTTAAGAATTGTTTAGTACAGTTAAAAGTAACACCTAAGATTACTATAGGGAAATGTATAGTCCATTAGTCAGTTTCACACACAATAGGCGAAAGACTAACGTTTTTAAAAATAGGAAAATGTGATTTAAAAAACAAACACACAGCTTTTGTCAGTGAGGTTCAACCAGTAGTAGCTGTTTGTTTCCTGAAGCTCAGTGAGTTACCTTTCCATGCATAGTTTGTAAATGTTCATTATTTTGTCTGTTTTTTCATTGTTAAAATTTGTATTCTTCTCAAGTGACTAAAACGTAGAATACATGTCACATTAAATGTTGAAAGATTACCCTTTTATCACTTCAGCAATAATACTTGCAAAAAAGATAATAAAGAATAATACACTGGATGTTATAGTAGATGGGGATTGTTCCACAACTCCCTCTCTCCCTCATCACACTTTGGGGGATGTTTGGTCAAGAAAATGCCCTAGATGTAAGGGGGAGAGTGCATGCCTGAGAAATGTCCCCACCCCCGTCTCAACAAGTGAGATCGTGGGCTGTTGGTTGGACCAGAAAAGGGGATGGACCCCTCCTAGAAGGTACGGATGGAGTAAAACCTATACACAAAGATGCAGAAGCCGTGTCCTGCTTCCTTGGGTTCTTGCCTCCCATTGGCTGGCTTTGGGGAGTGGGGGGACTGGGAGCCGATTGGTCCATCCACACCCCTCCCAACAATTTAAACTTTCCCCTGGACTTCACGAGCCTCTTGCCTCTTCATCTGCTCTCCCCTCCCTGCCTTTAGCTGTAACCACAGTGAGTTTTGTTTCCAAAATGCTGGATAGGAAGGGATGGGTCTGACCAATCACTCTTTTGGGGGATCAGGATTTTTTCCCCACACTGGGCCAAACGGTCAGTTTCCAAAGGTTTTTTCACTTTCCTTGCATCATTGTGGAGGCACAGTTGAGGAACAGAAGAATAGGATTTGGAAGTCTGTTAGTAAGGGAATGTTTAGTTTGTCACAATTTACAGCCTGTGTCCAGTATGCATAAAGGCTAAACGGGCCAGGTACCAGTGGTAAATGAGACCTAAGTTTACACAGACCGAGATCCCCCATTTGTAACCTCTATCCCCCTCATGGGGAGTGGGTGAGAGGACTCAGAAGTGGGTTGGGCCCTGTGGGACAAGTTGTTTTGGGTTATATGGTGGGAGCCCTGTAACGCCACAGTAGACCCTGTTAAATGTCTAGTATATGAGATGGGGTGGTTATATACCATCCATACACAGTTGTAAGTTAATAAAGTTGTAGCCTGCTGCTTAAAATCCATCCCAGTGTCTCTCTTTCATTCACCTGTGTGTCCTGAGCAAGAGGTACTCCGGATTTTGTATTTATTTACTTATTTATTTATTTATTTTATTGCTTGGAAAGTTCTTTGCTACAATCATTCCTGTTTAATTCTGTTTGCAAGTGTTGTGGAAAATTGACCACACGGTTGATTTTGGATCAGACAGCCTGAGGCTCCTTTATTGATCAATCAAACATGCATGCATGGGGGAATCAGCTAAGGCAGCCGAACACCCCCGACAGATAAAATGCAAGAAATTATATAGGATAAAACCACAAAAATTACATATACTTCCTTAAAGTTTTACATCCATATAAGGAATAAAGCAAAACAAGTTTTCCTGTTTTTCTTAGGGTTTTTTTTTGCGCTTTGCGGTTTCTTGCTTTGTCACCTGACATCTATTAATCATAGTCTGTTACAAAGGTTAATTCTACTTTTATAATTTCTACAGTTAGTTCTGCTTTTATGATTTCTGTCTACTCTTCTCCTTTTACTCCCCCCCCCACCTTTTCTCCTTCCTCCAGGCCACACATACAGTTCACCTGACCCTACATACAGTTCACTTGACCAAAGTTTAGGCCTTAGAGCATTTTTCCTCCACACTAGTTTCTCATATGAAATAGTCTGGCAATGAATGGTTTGCTTGTACATTAGAAATGTATGAAACATAGATAAGTTTGTGTATGGTATAGAATAAGAATGCATTTCAGTTATTAAAACTGTCTACTCCCTGGCCCTCTCTTATTCATTAGACCAAAGAAGAAAAAGAAAAATCTGAAAAACTTATATTTTTGCAGAAGGGAAGTACTACATTCCTGGAGTCACAGGTAAAAACGAAACATACTTTCTTAAAATGCAATCAAATAGACTGGCACGGAGTTACTCTTTTGCTATCATTTTCCTTTTCAAAACCACAACATTATGTTAAAAAAAGCTCCACAAGTAGGTATGTTATTGTGGGCAGAATGCTGGGGAAGGAGAACAAGTATCCTACAAAGTTTTTGTCTACCTACTAGAGATTTGTTTCACTGTGGTTAACAGCCTTGGGTGAGTGGATTTGGGCGAGGGGAGAGTTCTCTAACTGTGCATGCATTTGCAGAGTACAGAAGTCTCACTGAAAATGTTACAGTGAATGAGGCAATGTTGTTATTAGAATGAATTTCCTTTATGGTGTCAAGTGAATTCAGATTATCTTAATGATTAAGTTTGAATTCTTACTGGTTTTTCCATTAGCCAAGGGAGACAGAGAAGAAGCTGCAGGAAGGAGAATCTGCTGGCACTGTTGTTACTTCTCATCAAATCATTTTCCAGAAAAGTGTTCCATCATCCTTAGAGGTTATTTTTAATTATTTTGTATTTAAACCAGTGCATTGGTTTAGTTGAATAAATTAAACTATTGTAGGGATAAATAATTGGACACTGTGTACTTTGAAACTAGGGTGACCAGATGTCCCAATTTTATAGGGACAGTCCCACATATTGGGTCTTTTGCTTATATAGGCTCCTATTACACATACACCCCGTTCCGATTTTTCACACTTGCTGTCTGGTCACCCTAACTGAAACTAAATCACATAGCATACTCGTATATGTATATAGGCACATTACATTTGTATATTATGTTCAAACAAAATCCACAATACTCAGGATATTTAATATACTGTATAGCTAAATTTAAATAATGCTAGGGGAGTCTGATTTAGTCCCATAAAAGCAAGGAAACTCAGTTAAGACTCTGGCATATACAAACATGTGCTGTCCTGAGACCTCAAAATACTTTCACAAAATAATATTTGCATGGGAGTGGGGGGGGGGGTGACTGAATGGGCTAGTTATCTTATTTTTATAACTTGACCTTCATTTTAAAGAAATAGGGTATTGTTATGGTGCATGAACTTACAGCCAGCCAGGATTACTCAAAAACAGCCAGTCAGATGTGTTTTTAATTTTTTTAAAATGCTACTCAGCTGCAAGTTATCAGAGTCAGACTGTGCCACATTATAAATGGCCTCAAAGAGGGGTCACAAAAGAAACTCTTTGCAGATTTGATGTTGTAAACAGTGATGCTGTTTATAAGTTTAATTGCTGCTGTACCCGGTACAGCTATTACATGTTCTCAAAATAGCTACCTCAGATTTCTTAAGTTTTTAATATTTTAGTGTTCCTAAAACAAAAATAAACAATGGGATAATCTAATGTAGCTTTTATATTTCAAATATAGGGCTCTGAGGATTGGGTTATTGTAGACAAAATACCTACTGAGGTAGTTGATGGTGAATCGAAAAAAATTGTGACATACAAAGTAATGACTGTGCGCAGTAAAACTGGTGACATTCCATCTGAGATATTAAAATCCAGTACTATTGAAATGCAAAGCTTTGAGGACTTGGAATATGAAATACAATCAAAAGAGGAGAATAAACAGAAAATGTACACCTTAGGAAAGTCCTATGACGCTGTATCCGGGAAAATTGTAACCATGACAAGTAAAGCTAAAGAGGGAGAGAAAACAGTGCAGTCATCACTAGAAGCATTTCAAAAAATGGAGAGGGGAATGCCAGAATCTGTGAAAATCATTCCAGTAGTGGCTGAATATGAAATTCTAGAGCCCATCACAGACGAAAAAGCCAGGAGGGGATCCGATGTACAGAGTACAAAAAGAAAGCTGTCCGAATCTTTGACACCTATAAAGGAAGCAGAGTCTCAGTTGCATAGTCCTGAAGAGGAAAGTTTGAAGAAAGCACAAAAGATGGACCAGGATTTTCATGGTACACTGGGAAGTTTGCAGTTTGGCAGAGCTGAAAAACACCTTGACAGTGAAGCTCTGAAAGCAGGGGCATTTGGTCGGAAAGATAAGAGCCTATCTGAGTGGAGATATTCCAGAGAACAGCCATTTACCATTGCTACTGCTCACTATGTTTCTGAGTCGTCTGCATCAAGAGTAGTGGTAACAAGTGGCTTTGACTTTGTGCCACAATTTAAAGATTAAAGCATGACTTTTTTAGGCAATACCCTCACACTACCCTACCTTTCGGTTCTCTTGCTGCTTGGCTTTATGTTGACAATAGCCAACCCAGCTTATTTTTTTTTCTCATGGTTTAAGTCAGTACCACAGTCCAAAGCAGGCATTATAATGCTTTAAACTTTTCAAGTTTATTTAGAGATTCATGTTGCTGAAATGTAGTATTGCTGCTGTGGCTTGTAATGGGGGTGGAAAAAAAAGGTTTGCTTGAACCAGCAAAATCCCAGTGCTAACAAGTATGCTTTTAAATTACTGCTTATAGTCATTACAGATTTGTGCTCATTTATTTTCCCATTCTTTTCCTGTTTTCAACCTGTCTGTGTCCTTGCAACCTTATCCTCCTTTCCTCTGTCTCAGCCTAGAGTTTTGTCAATTAACATATCTGTGTGTGTCTGTCTGTCTCTCTTTTGTGTATGACTCTGCATTTCTTTGTCCACTTAGACTAAACAGTCCTCCAGTGAAAAAACCTTGGATGGTTCAGATATCTTCAGTTTATTAGAGTCTGCGAGAAAACCAACTGAGTTCATAGGAGAGGTTACTTCTACTTCACATAGCAGGGCTCAGGTGGCCGTTTGATTCCATCTATGAATTTTATAACTGCACACTACTGATTTTTGTTTTTCTTTTGTTCCCTATATTTGCACATAAGTGTGTTTGACTCATAGATATTTCAGAATCTGCATGGTTAATATTAATGCAAATGCTTGGTGTGCCTTTTACTTCCTAAGCTAGATCACAACTAGAAACCTCACAAGAAAATCAAGTTCTATTCCTTTTTTTTTTTCTTTTGTCATTTTACAGGATATTTTATTTGCGTTTAGAATGCTAGGGCATTGATACAAACAAAAAGGATAGTATGAGATTTCTTCTCCCCTTTTTAAATGCTGATTCATGGTGCGGTTTTGCTGTAATAATTACCTTAAAGTGAAAACTTAAGCAACTCAGGAGAAACAAAATGGCAAACTTTAATATCATTTGTTACTTACATTTACAGTACATTGGCATTAGGAGCTGGGTTAAGTTTTATTTTTCACTTCTGACATTTAGATCCATTTCCCTACAGAGAACGGAAACAAAGACCGGCCAGGAGATAAGTGTCAGCGAAATGAAGGAAGAGATTCGGCCATATCAGGATGCAGTGAAGAAGGTTGTGCAGGAGACTGTGTTGGTCGAGGAGAGATATGTGACGAATGTGCATGCAAGTGGGGATGCTGTTAAATTGGCTGGAGATCAGGTGGATGCTATGGCGCAGGCAGGATCTGCTGTTGCTTCTAGTATGAAAGGAAAGGAGGGGTCAGCTGTGACTGAGGGGGCTACAGAGGAAAAAAGGGAGGAGGCTGATAAAGCTGTAACCAAACGGGAAGAAATTGCTGCTGCTTCTCATCAGCAAGAGGAGGAGCAGAGTGCAACAGTCCACGTTTCTGATACATTGGAAAGAAAACCTCATTTTGAGGTAACTAGTTATTAATAATCAGTTATTTCTGCATTGAAGTATAAGGCAGTGATACTCAGACTGAGGCTCGGGAGCCACATGTGCCTCTTTAATGAGTCTCCTGCAGCTCTTTGCAGCACACGATATTAAAACACCGTGTGATTTAATTATTAATCAGTCAGGATATTTTTGCTATATTATTAACCAATTGTAGAATACTTGGTCAGTCATTTTGCTGTGAGGAGAAAAAAAAAAATCTATATCTATATCTAGATATATAATATAGACACACATACATACTCACATGCGTGTGTGTGTATGTGTATGTATATATGTGTATGTATATATAAAAAAAATAAATGAAACAATGAATTTACACTACCGTGGCTCTTTTGGGTAATAATGATTGCTAATTTGGTTCCTGACCCGCTGAGGTTTGATTATCACTGGTATAATGTATACAATATTGGACTAAATTAACTGCACTGATGAAGAGTTAAATAAAATATACGCAGGTAGTAGATTACATTATCTCATCTTTATAGTGGGCAGTTTGTTTCTCCTCTTATTTCTTTCTTGCATGGCAGTTCTGAGGCTTGTTGCTGGTTTCCATTATCGACAACATCAGGGCCGGCCTTAGGGAAAATGGCGCCCTGGGTGAACTTGTATTTTGGCGCCACTGGTCCCTGCTGCCTCCCTGGGCTCCCCAACCCTCCATCACCCCCAGGCCCTGCTATTTTCTTCCCCATTGCCCTGAGCTCCCTTCCACAGCCTCACACCCCAGGCCTGCCCCAGTCCTTTCCTTTTGAGCATGGCATCCCCCTGGACCACAGAACCCTGGGCAGTCGCCCAGGTCGCCCACCAGTAAGGCCGGTCCTGGACAACATGCAATGTATATTTTACCTAAAGGAGTGTGCAGTGCTGAAGACTGTTGCCTTTTATGTAACTGATCATAAGGATTCAGTGTCCACTGCCTGTGGAAAGCTCATTAAGATTTATAGAATTCACTTGTCCAAAAGGAACAGAAAATAATACATTCTTCTATGTTTCTCTCAATTGTAAATAATTTACCTTATTTTAAACTACTAAGTTTTCTCATTTTAGCCTCATTAGCAGGATTTCTAAACCTATTTGTACTAAGGTGTTAAAAACCTTCATATTGTTTTGCTTCTCTTTCTGAGAGGTAATTACAAGAAAATAAACTTGTAATGTCAATCTGTTCTACTGTATTTTAAAATAAGCAAATTTTTAATATTGACATATTTTCTAAAGTCGACTTTAATGAATTACAGCTTAGCATTAGATATAAAAACTGCCTTGGAGTATTGTTAACATATATACATGTATGGACCATTATGCTGACATTTTTTTCCTTCCTGTAATGCAGAGCACATTTATTTTATTTTTTTCCACTCCCCAACAAAAAAAATATCTCTGAGAAATCCAAAAGCTTTAATAAATGCTCCAATTACTTTTCCATTGAAGCAGTCACCAGTTGTGAAGACTGAAACCATCAGCTTTGACAGTGTTTCTCCAGCTGGGGAGAAGCTTGAAATGTCTACCAAGGAAGTTCCCATAGTTCATACAGAAACAAAAACCATTACATATGAATCATCACAGGTAAGAAACTCTGCAAGATCCAAGACCTAATTTACCAAGGGCTAAAAAGTACCTGAGTGTCAGCTGCTTTAAATATGTTACAGTATTAAATAGTAACATCACCCATAGTAAGTCTATACTAAACAGAAGAACTATATAAATATATAGGTTTATCTGAAGGTACTCTTATTTGTACCAGTATACAGTCTTTTGTGAACACTGCTTAGACTACAGGACTTTGATGTATATGTTTAAACATATATCCTTAAAAAACAGTATGAGACACATTGTAATACAAACAAAAGTACTGTTGTAAACTTATGAGGTGATGCAAAATTCTGAAGTAGAAATGTAAGTAATGAAACAATATCTAAGTCCTATGGGACAGGTCTGACAGGTCTCCTGGCCATTAAAGAACCACATGATTCTTTTTGTAAGAGTATTACAAAAAGAATATTAAGAGATTCTCAATACAATAAGATATTAATTTTGGTGTTCAGATTAAATACCAACTCAAGAAATTACATTTTACCTCTGAATTCTCCAGGCAGTTCCAGTTGCACGTAGAATTCTTTACTTCATGTTCCAACTGTTGATGTATATTGTTAAGCAGCTGCTGCATTCCACTCTAGAAGTGGCCACAATAGGTGCTATTTGCAAAGCACTTTGAACACCACCAGGCATAATAGAAATGCTGTTGTTTCAGTCAAATGGAATAGCCTGTCAGCTATAAAGGAACATCCCAGCAGCAATTAGTTTATATCATCAGCCACATTCTTTATGCAGAAGTCTAGAGACAGGAAAGCTCAGCCAATATCTCCATTTTTCAAGAACAATTTGTGGCATTTGTTTTTCTTTTGGCTATTTAGGCAGATTCTGGTGCTGACTCAGAGCCAGGTGTGTTGATGAGTGCACAAACCATCACATCTGAAACTACCAGTACTACAACTACTACACATATCACAAAAGTAAGAAAATGAGGGGTTCGGTCCTTGAATAGATGTATTTCAGAACTTTGACATGACTGTATAAATCAATATTTATTTCAGAATATGGATACATGCTAATATTTTCTGTGTGAAATCCTATCTAGCGTATATACTTATGTAGTCCCCACGGCAGTAGTGTCTGAGCACCTCTACGAGGCACAAAGAGATTAGGTGGCTTGCCCAAGGTCACCCAGTAAGTCTGTGGCAGAGCAGGATATTGAATCTCGGTCTTCCAAGTCCCAGGCTAGCACCCCAATCTCTGGACCATCTTTTCTCCCTAAGCATAACTCCCATTAACCTCACCGAGTATGTCTACACAGCAAAGAAAAACCTATGGCTGGCCCATGCCAGCCGACTCAGGCTGCGGGGCAGTTTGATTGCTCTGCAGGCTTCTGGGTTCAGGATGGGGTCTGGGCTCTAGGACCCTATGGGGTGGGAGGTCCCAGACCTCAGGCTCCAGCCCAAACCCAGAAGTCTACACAGCAATAAAACAGCCCCACAGCCCAAGCCCCGCAAGCCCACGCCAGGTGGCACAGGCCAGCTATGTTTGTCTAGTTGCTGTGCAGACATACCTACTGGGGCCGGGATTTAAGCCTATCTGGGTGAAATTCATCTCTAGGCAAAGGAGTCACACAAGGCCACACCCCATTTAAGAGCCCTCACAATAGGACTTAAGTGGGAGCAGAGGCTTTGTGTTTCCCCTGTTGTGCGTATAGATATGCTGTGTATCCATGCTTTTCTTCATATGTTGGAAGTGTTTCTTTGAACAAGCAGCACCACTTTTAAATGAGTATGTTTATTTGTATTTGTTCCTCTCACTTTTAGACTGTGAAAGGAGGCATTTCAGAGACAAGAATTGAAAAACGAATAGTCATCACAGGAGATGCCGATATTGACCATGATCAGGTAGAGTATATAAGCTACGAAAAGCTGCCTTGAACTGAAAACTACCAAAGAGGGAATATTTAACCTTAAGCTTTAAAACACTGTTCGTACTGGCATGCTTTAAACTGGATTAGTATTTAAATCAATGATAGTATATTTTAATCATTTTTCCTCATTTGTAAATTGTGTAATTTCTCATGAATCTCTCCACCTTGCTACTGATCATGCATGTTCCACCTCCTTTTTGTTTTTGCCCTTCTGTGGTTTCCTTGGGCTAGGCGCTGGCTCAGGCAATTAAAGAGGCCAAAGAGCAGCACCCTGACATGTCAGTGACCAAAGTAGTGGTACATAAAGAGACAGAAATCACACCAGAAGATGGGGAGGATTGACCCACAGGTAAGAGGAATAGATGATTTTCCTAGGCACTCACTGGGCTGGCATGCAGCAAAGGCATTCTCCTTCCATAATTCACCTCTAACTCCTTATTTCTCTCACTGGCATTTGCAAAAACCATGTGAGCCAAGTATTAATTCTGGAATTTACCTCAGATGTAAATTATACACATTTAGTTCAATGTATTTTTCTTTGTTTAATAGTGCCAGTTAGAGAAATGGAAATTGGCTTTTGTTGGCTCTCTGGATGTTACTCATCCATGCTTTGATGTATTCCTAAAATTTCTAACTCTGCGATCAAAAATCTGTTGTCTGTTTATATATGTGTCTTAAGAACAAAGGCATTTTGTTCTTAAAGGTACAATTTTAATTTCTTTTAAAATGCTGAGGGAAATAATTATAGCTACTTACCTTATTTTAGGCACAAATATGGCACAATTTAGGGTTTTAGTTCAAACTTGTAAAGCTGTGTGGTCCAATTTTCTTTTTTTAACCCCAAATTAATTGTTGTGTCAATATTTGGCTGTCTTGACTTCCTTGTATTTTGTAAGGACATTTTGTGTTTGAAAGTGGCATTGTTTCTCAGGATGAGATAATAATGCAGCTTTTCTTGTGTCAAGCTGTCTTCAGTAAAGGCATGCTCTCCAACTAAGTTTGGCTAAACAGTCATCTTGATAATATTGTATTTACTGTATGTGCAGAAACATATCATGCATACTAACCTGCTATGCAAGAGCTCTTAATGACAGCATCATCCATAGGCTGCTTTGAATGCTGTATGCACACACACAAAAAGAGGCTGCTTGTCTAATTTGTCTGAAATGATAGCAGCATCATATTCTTGAAGCACTATGTATTCCCTAGCATTTGGTATAAGTAACATTAGTATGATGTGCAGCAACTCTTGAAAGTTTACTGCTTTCCTGCTTTGGATGAGGAAATATAAATGCCTAAAGCAAATGTGAGTAAGACCACTACTACTTATTTTGGAAGATGGAGACAGTCCTTAAGGAATGAGCACCAATAACAATTATGGTCTTCTGCTAATCAGTTCAGAGAAAACAATGAAGTGGCCTGATCCAAAGCCCACTGAAATCAATGGGGGTCTTTCCAATGCACCTTGGATCAGGCCCAAGGTTGGCAGTTACTTATACTGGAATCATGTGGTTATAATATTGTTGTCACCTGAAGTATTCAACATGAGCCCCTTTTCACCTATGATTTGAGAGAGAGGGAAACTCAGTTGTTTCAAATAATTAACTCGGTTCTCTTTCCTGCAGGAATAATTTAGCTTGCATACGAATCCAGTCATGCAAACCCTTAGGAATACCAGAGCCTATATGGAGTCTCAGTTCTAACCTGACTGACTTGTATCTGTCCATGGAAAATTTCAGTACCGAAGAATTGATCTTAAACACTAATAAAGACACTGGCAGAGATATTTTCCCGTATAAAGCAATCTGAATCAGCATCAGTAAAACAATATTGCATGAAGCAACGATAAATTTACAGAAAAGCAGCATTTTAAATTTTCATTATATCTAAGTTTTCCGCTATACCTGCACGTTCATAAACAATATAAACAGTGATCTAATGTAACACATAAACAGTTCATGCCTTTCACGTTTTATTAAATCTAAACATATTACAATTTGTTAGGTGGCAAACCTTTTGTTTATGGATACTGTAAATGAAGATTACCCTAAACTGCTAGAAGCTGTATAGGTACTGTGTATAATGTTTTATCACACATTAGATGTGCCAATAACACAGTTTATTCAGGAAACAATTTGAATCTTGTATTTGTTTTATCTGGTTTTATTACTGTTGCCTGATAAAAAAATGATGAATCTCTAATCTTATCAAAATATTTAAATTCTTACAAAATGTGCTTTGCATACCTGATTTAATACCTGGTGAGGTAGTAAAGATTTCAGCACATTTACTTGATTTCAAGATTTTTTGTCAGCATTGTTCAGCGTTAAAGTCAGAAAGTTTCCAGTCACCCTTCAGAAGTTCTAACCCTGTTAATTATATGTAGTTATTTTGGAGAAAATCTGTATTTTCCTTAGTTTATAGTGTTACAAAATTATTATTCTGAAATAACCTTGATGGTTTTTTATTGACTTCCCTTTTGTTCTCGGAGAAAAAAATGTTTCATTTCAGAATCTGGTTAGCAGCATTTACTATCTAGTTCAGAGCCAAGCCTTAAACTGTACAGAACATCCACTGAAAATTCATTAGTATTCCGTTATAATATCCACTGAAGGGATATAGTCTCCATTACACTCTCAGCTGCGTCACAATACATGGTGAATGTATGTTTCTGCATAGTGAAATAAAAGTGGTAAATGCATCCAAAATTGTATTGTTCTGTGTCTAAAAGAATCCAGTGTTTTTTATATTCAAAACCCAAGTAATATCTGTATGATATCAAAGGCTTTATTCATCTGCATAGTAGATGTGTCCTGTCTTACAATGGACCACAGTACGCCGTGCAGACAACTGGAGTTTGCAGGGGAGCCTACGGGATAATAATATGAAAATGTTATTTAGCTTGCATACGAGTAAAATGAGTAAAATGATGTTCGCAAAGGAAAAAGAACATTATGCTTCTTTTTTCTATAGCGGTGTACTGTGTTTCAATTACGTTAAATGGAAATTATTTGTGTTTGGCTAACAAAATTATAATGAAAATGTAGCACTGGCTCAAGATCTGTTTCCGTTTCTATTTTTGCTCTGAATCATGGATGAATTATCTATTTAAGAGAATCCTTACTTTTCTGTTTGCTGTTGCTTGCTCCTTGACCACACTTGGATGGCATTCCCTTGGGGATTTAAGATGGATTTGTAGAGGCTTAACTCACCCTTCAATCCATAAACCCTGGTAGGATGCAAGAAATAAATACAAGTGAACTTGTGTACATGGGGCTCCCTCTCATTGACTTCAGTGGAGGGCAGGATTTGGCCCACAGATTTGTTACAAGTATTTATTTTCTTAATTTAGAAAGAAAGAAAAGAGAATATATCAAGAGAATAATTTGTAGTTAATAATTAAAAAGAAATCGCCTGAGGCTTTGACTGCTCTACTGTCTCTCTAAAATGATGTTTTAAATCAGCCATTCTTCATGTCTTTGTTGTTTAAGACCTCCCTTTATGTATCTCCCCTTCTAGCACATCAGTCATCTCTCACCTATTACCTAATGAATAATGCAAAGATTGTGTTCTTATGTTCGTATTTTTGGAGTTCTCTTCCTGACCCTCTTCCTAATATAACAGAATGTGTCTATAAATTCTGTTCCTTCCTAGAATTGGATTTCTTTCCTCCCCTCTCCCCCCGCCCCACTTCAGCTACAGAGAGAAGAGGTATCTACCCTGTTTCTCAGCAGACTACATTCCAGGCTCTTGCTTCTGCATTAAGAGTTTAAAAATAGACTCTGAAGCCATATTGATCTTCCCTCAGGTGGCCCTTACCTTGTCAGCTAAGAAACAGTATTATGTTACCTCAGAGATGTGAGTGGCTACTATACTGCCTTCTGTCCAGAGATACCCTTAGCATTATATTTTAGCATGGCTTGAGGGAAATGTACTATAATGATTATGTACAGTATGTATGCTGTCTGAAGATACTGTATCTTTGAGGTTAGTCTCCTTCAAAAGCTAGGGTATGGCCTAAGCATGTTACAGAGTAAGAGAAGATTAGAGTGGATCGGCGATGACATCTCAGTCATTGTTAGCAGCAGACCTTTGGAGTAATTCCTCGGAATGGTCCTGGGAATAATAGTTTTGATTTTTGTTAGTGACTGTTTCTTGGGTTGTCTGCCTAATGCTGTGCCACATGAAATAAAGAACACTTTCCTGTTTCTACCAGATGCCTTTTGTCTCGGTCTCTTCTCACTTGTCCAGCTCTGAGCTGTACGACAGTCCCTACAAACAAACTGTCACAAGACCTGCACCATTACTAACACAGACCAATACAGAGAGAAATCTCACTCATTACAGCTGGAATAATAATTTCTGACAATACAGCACTGTCTGAACAGGCTGTTCTGCATCATTAAGATAAGGGATCCTGATGTGTAGGTAAAAAAGAAACATAGCAGGCGTCACCATTCTAGATACAGAAAGTATAAACACAATAATCTCATAATCATTAAAAACAAATACTGTCCTTAGGAATCAATTAGTATTGATCTTTCTTAAGCTTTTTGAGGCTACTACCACATAAATAATAAGTAATGTTGACCAAGTTCAAGCATTACAGGAATTTTCTGATGGGCCTCTATATTCAGAAATAAGATCAGAATCTGAACCAACGTCTTCACCCATATTCTTCAAACAGACAAGACTTGTTCAGATGGAGAAAGGGTGGGGGCTGACAAATATTCACTTTGTCAGCTCCCATTCACATATTGTTCCTTGTTAGCACATTTTCAGGTAAATTAGACAATGAGGCCATGCTTCAGTCTTGCAACCAACTTGTAATTCAGGAAAATCTGATACCAATTTCCTTTGTTTTCTCATAAAAGATTGTGGGACACAATCCGAATTTCAGTATTTCATTTAATGTCATTTATTGGCTTTTCCATGTAGTTGTGAACCATAGAATCTTCCCAATTCACAAGTACTAGTGGTGAGATATTAGTATCCCCATTTTATAGATGGAGATTGAATGCAGAGAGAGGCTATATGACTTGCTCAAGAAATCTGTGACAGAACTCAACCCTGATCTTTGAATCCTACTCCCATGCCTTAACCTTTCTTCAACTTGAGTGCTAGTTTAACTTATGTAAATATTTTGTTTATACACCCATTGTTATAGCATCTGGGCACATGGCATATGTTATATATAAAATACTGAAGTTGCCAGCAGTAGACAACACTTTAGATTACCCTTGCCTGTCATAAAGAAACATAACAGTGCACAGTTAATAATAATAAATGGAGATATACCTATCTCATAGAACTGAAAGGAACCTTGAAGGGTTATTGAGTCCAGTCCCCTGCCTTCACTAGCAGGACCAAGTACCAATTTTGCTCCAATCCCTAAATGGTCCCCCTCAAGGACTGAACTCACAATCCTGGGTTTAGCAGGCTAATGCTCAAACCACTGAGCTATCCGTCCCCCAAATGCTTGATCAGCGTTACCTTGCATCATGCTTTGATAGTCTGTCAAACCTTGGGTTACTATCAGCGACCCTATACTAAAACCCCTATACCTTCATTCTTCAAAGGTCTGTTAATACTAGCAAGAGGTCTTTAGCTGATTTCAGCCATTGCGGTGAAACATAAGGAAAAAAGGCAGCATCTCAGGCAAGCAAGTCCCGAACCATATACAGGTGATTGGACTGGAAGAGTGGTCTCAACCTTTTTCATATTATGGACACCCCTTCCCTCTCTACCTCACAGTTTTGAATCCATGTCATCCCTGCAGCGACTATAGTGCCTGGTTATATGAAGTAAAAGTGTAATATATCAGGCCAATATTAAGGAGCTATAATGAAAACAAGCTACTTGGTTGCATCTCTCTGGGAAGAGGTTTTTTGTTCATTAATATTGAATCTCTTCATGTTGTCTGCAGCCCTTACTGCTCTAATCTCTCTCAAGATCCCTTTGCAGTTTAGTTCTGCCTCTCTGTATGTTTTATAGGTCTCCAATTTTGGTGGTGTCCACAAATTTGACCACAGCCAAATATATACCAAAGAAACTCCCAAAGAAGAGGGACAAAAAAGCAGTTGTTCAGGGAGATGCTTGTTTCTTGGAGTTTAGCTGATTAAAAAAAAAACCCTCTGGAAACCCTGGGAGTTTTGGATTGAACTACAGCTAGTGGCAAGAAGCACAGCTGCTTGAATAAGACAAATGGTTCCACTTTGTGACAGAAGAAATTACATAGAACACCGTGAAGTGCTCTGTGGACCACCAGGCTTAGTTGCAAATATTTACTAAATATGAGTGCCAAGATGAGGGTTCATTCTATCATATAATTTCTATGTGGAAAAGAAAATGAAGGATTGTATTAATTCAATAACTCCCAAAGAGGGCATCATTCTCCAAGTGCAAATGCTGCTTGAGTTAAGAGTGCACAGAGGAAGCACCTTTATCACTAAAGTTTGTGCAACTTCAGAAACAAGAGATTCTTCTTCGAGTGCTTGTTCATGTTGATTCCAGTCAGGTGTGCGCATGCCGTGTGCATGGTTGTAGGAAACTTTTTCCCTTAGCAGCTCCTGTCGGGTCAGCTAGGGAGCCCCCTGGAGTGGCGCCCTCGTATATATGACCCTGCCAACCTGACCCCCCTTCAGTTCCTTCTTACCATCTGTGGCAGCATTGGAACTGTGTTTCGCTTACTTGCAAGTGTTCCCTTAGCCTAGTACCTAGACCTACCCAGTTTCTTATTTTAGTAGATAGTGTATTGTTGTTTATAATTAGTATAGAAATTGGTGAGTGGGATCGTTCCTGTCCCGTTACCCTGCCTTGGGCTTCAGGGCATGCCTCAAGCCCAAGGGTTTAAGTCTTGCAGTGTATGCCGAAAGCCTATGCCTAATAGCGATCCCCACAACTCAGGCCTGAGGTGTCTAGGGAAGGTGCATCAGTCTGAGCGCTGCAAGATTTGTAAGGCTTTCAAGCCTAGAACTAGAAAGGAGCGTGATTTCTATTTAAAACAGTTACTGATGGAAGCCACGCTCCATCCAGCAGCACCTGACTGCCAGGGCCCAGTGTGGAGCGCCCCGGCATGGGTCCGTGAATCAATGCCGAGGAAGGATGCTGGCACGAGAGATCCCTGGCACCGCAGTAAAGAGCAGGGCCCTGGCACCACTCCACATCTCTGGTGCCCCACAACTGCCATAAGAAGGTGGACAGAGGGCGCTTTCTTCAGAGAGCTGTGAGACCATCAGTGGAGGCTTTGCTGCTCCAGAGAAAAGTCTCAGCTCCCAAGCAGCAAGAGCTCATGCCATCGACTCCGGCACCCCAAATGGCACCATTGAGCCCAGCACTTAGTGACTCTCCAGCGGGACAGGTGTCTACCCCAGTCACTTTTGAGGCTGCTAAGGAGCTCGTTGAAATAACTGCACCACAGCCCCCGGCCATTAGAGAGAAACCTCCAGCACTGCCTATACAGGTACCGTCTAGAGGCAAGCCCGCAACGATGAAGCTCTCCTCATCACTGGGCCAACACTGTTCCAGGTCCCCATTGCCATAATACTCCCCGGCACCAGCCTTGGTACAAGATCGCACTTCACCAGGAGCACGACTATCTATGTCTCCAGCACCGAGGGCCAGCACCGACACACAGCACCGCAACACGCAAATCTATGTCTAATCAAACTGAATACAGATAATCTCACCCTCAGAGATGCTTCAGTAAGTTTTTTCCTCAGACTGGACACCTTCCAGGCCTGGGCACAATTCTTTCCCCTGGTACAGCTCTTGTTCCAGCTCAGGTGGTAGCTAGGGGATTCTTCATGATGGCTCCTCTCCCTTTTTGTTCTGTTCCACCCATTTATATATCTTTTGCATAAGGCGGGAATCCTTTGTCCCTCTCTGGGTTCCCACCCCCTCCTTCTCAATGGAAAGACACCAGGTTGAAGATGGATTCCAGTTCAGGTGACATGATCACATGTCACTGCAAGACTTCATTACCCACTTGTATACAGGAAGACTTACAGGTAAAACAGAGCCATTTGCAGTCAATTGTCCTGGTTAATGGGAGTTATCAAGATTCCAGACCACTATTAATGGCCCACACTTTGCATAATTACAATAGGCCCTCAGAGTTATATTTTATATTTCTAGTTTTAGATACAAGAGTGGTACATTTATACAAATAAGATGATCACACTCAGTAGATTATAAGCTTTGTAATGATACCTTACAAGAGACCTTTTGCATGAAGCATATTCTAGTTACATTATATTCACTCATTAGCATATTTTTTTTAAAATCATATAGACTGGAACGTCACACACTGATCCTCAACGTGATCGTTACACCACCGATCCCTGACCACCTCTTCTTGGCACCGACCGCCAGCACAGGGGTTGTCGGCACCACCATGGTCGTTTGCCCTCAGGATCTTCGGACTCGGAGGCTGACTCATATTAGTCAAGGCACAGTAGACATAGATCTGGTAAGTGCCGAAGAGACGTACAAGCGGCATGGCAGCCACAGTGGCCACTCGTCGCACAATGGCCCTTCTGGACCCCCTGGGCTTACCATCAGGCCCAAGACACCCTGTCAAGGGCTTCTAGGTCTGTAGCCTCGGGATGTCACTGTTCGTGCTACCCTGGGGAGACCGTCTAATGTATGCCTTCCTGCAGATACTATTCATCCACAAAGTGCTGCTTAAGATCCACAGAAACAAGGCAGAGGTAATTCTGCTAGCCCCTGCGTGGCCACACCAACATTCGTACACCACGCTTCTGGAGCTGTCAGTGGACACCCTGATCACACAGGACCATGGTCACCTCCTTCACCCAGACCTCCAGTCCCTCCATCACATGGCTTGGAAGCTTCATGGTTAAACCCAATGGAGCTCCAATGCATGGAACTGGTGAGGGAGATGCTGCTTGGTAGCAAGAAATCTTCCACCAGGGCTACTTACCTAGCTAAGTGGAAAAGATTCTTGTGCAGATGTGAGCAGAGTCATGTACCTCCACTTCAGGCATCTATACCATCCATCCTGGAGTATTTACTGCATCTGAAGCAGCAAGGTTTGGCTGGATTATCCATCAAAGTACACCTCTTGGCCATCTTGGCGTTCCACCCGGAGAGTTGTGGCGCTCGGTATTCACCAACCCTATGGTGGGCCATTTCCTGAAAGGTTTGGAAAGGCTATATCCACAATCCTGACCGCCGGTACCTGCTTGGGATCTCAATCTGGTCCTCTATAGGCTAATGGGGGCCGAAATTTGTATCACTGGCTACATGCTCCCTTCTGTATCTCTCATGGAAGGTGGTATTTCTGATTGCCATCACATCAGCCAGGAGGATGTCAGAGTTAAAAGCATAAACCTCTGAACCCCACCCCTCCCCTAGTCTTCCATAAGGATAAAGTACAACTCAGGCCTCACCCAGCCTTCCTGCCCAACGTGGTATACCACTTAAACATTGGCCAAGGCATTTTTCTACCAGTCTTCTATCCCAAGCCACATGCTAATGCATAGGAGCAGAGCTTCACTCACTAGATGTCCGGCTTGTGCTAGCATTCTAGATTGAGCGCACGAGGCCTTTCAGGAAGTCGAACCAACTGTTTGTAGCAGTGGCAGACCGGATGAGGGGATTTCCGGTCTCCTCACAACGCATTTCTTCCTGGATCACAGACTGCATCTGTGCCTGCTACGAACTCGCCAAGGTCCCAGCCCCGGCTATTACGGCCCACTCGACACGAGCTCCAGCCTCGTCCGCCGCTTTCCTGGCCCAGGTGCCCATCCAGGAGATCTGCAGAGCGGCAACCTGGTCTTTGGTGCACACATTTACCACCCACTATGCCATCACCCAGCATGCTAGAGAGGACGCAGCTTTCGGCAGGGTGGTTCTCCAATCTAATCTGATTCCTTAACTCTGACACCACCCCCGGGGGAGAGCTTGGGAGTCACCTGATTGGAATCGACATGAACAAGTACTCTAAGAAGAAAAAACGGTTACTCACTGTGACAATGCAGTTCTGGTGGGACCCAACTGAGAGTGCCAATTCAGGACAAATTGCTAAAAACAGGGCAGTCACAGCCCAAGGCTAGGGTTTTTCCACCTCTAAAGCAAACCAAACCAGCCAGACTAAGAGGACTTCGGTCTCACCCCACTGGCTAACCACAAGGAATTCCCTTAGACACTCCAGTTTCCCAGTATCACCACCAGTGCCACTCATTATGGGGACGAATGGTTATGAAAACCAATACCCCAGTAAAAGAAAAAAGGTTCTCCTGATCCCAAAGGACCAAGCCCCAGATCCAGGTCAATATACAGATCAGATCTTACCCACAAATCACGCTGTTGCCAATCCTTTAGAATCTAAAATCTAAAGGTTTATTCATAAAAGGAAAAAGATATAGATGAGAGTTAGAATTGGTTAAATGGAATCAATTACATACAGTAATGGCAAAGTTCTTGGTTCAGGCTTGCAGCAGCGATAGAATAAACTGCAGGTTCAAATCAAGTCCCTGGAAAAGTCCCAGCTGGGATGGGTCATCAGTCCTTTGTTCAGAGCTTCAGTTGTAGCAAAGTCCCTCCAGAGGTAAGAAGCCGGATTGAAGACCAAATGGAGATGAGGCATCAGCCTTATATAGTCTTTTCCAGGTGTAAGAACACCTCGTTGTCCTTACAGTGGAAAATTACAGCAAAACGGAGTCTGGAGTCACATGGGCCAGTTCCTGCATACTTTGCTGAGTCTCAAGGCATATTTGCTTTCTCTCAATGGGTCCATTGTCTACCTGATGGTCCTTAATGGGCCATCAAGCAGGCTAGGCAGAGCTAACACCAGCTTGTCTAGGATGTCACCCAGAAGCATAGCATAAGCTTGCAATACAGACCGTATAGAGCCAATATTCATAACTTCAACTACAAAACTGATATAGACAGCATAATCATAACCAGTAAGCCATAACCTTGTCTTAGATACCCCATTTGAACCCCTATATACAAGATTTGGGTGCCACTACGGGACCTTGGTTGCAACAATGATCTATATGGTCCCAGATTATATCAATAACGTCACACTCACCTTCTTGTAAGTGTTGCTCGTCGGGATGTGTTGTTCACATCCATTCCAATACCCACCCGCCTTCCTTCTATCAGAGTAGTCAGCAAGAAGGAACTGAAGGGGGAGTCACGTCAGCAGGGTCATATATTGGGCGCCACTCCGGGGACTCCCGAGCCGACCCAAGGGGAGCTGCTAAGGAAAAAAGTTTCCGATGACCGTGCACGCAGCACACACACACCTGATTGGAATGGACGTGAACAACACATCTCGAAGAGCAACAGTTACAAATGAGTAACCATCATTTGTGGCTGGCTTGCTCCAGGTTCCTTCCAGTAACACAGTGGAAAACATGATTAGATTTCCTAATCTAGGAATAAGTAGCTTATCGGACAGCTAGTAACACCATTACCACCTATGCATCTTGTAGTTCCATGTCAAAGTAGAGATTTAAGTGGAGGTAAGCAGTAGGTGTGTGTTGCGGAGTCTCAAGTCTCAAGTCCTCTCTTCCCCCTCCCCCCGGCTCCTCCTCTCCTTTGTTCAGTCTCCCGGGCAGAAGGTGTTAATTCTCCCCACCCCCGTTCCTGGCTCAGGTTACAGCTCAGGTAGCTCCCTTCAAGGGAAGTCCCACATCCCCACTGCAACCCCCCTGCAACATTCCCAGGTCAAATCTGCCCTGCTCCCTGCTCCGTCACATCTCTCCCCCCTTCGAGACTGAACTGAGCGGGGTCACTCTGCCCAGTGACCTGGGGAAGTTCAGGGCTCCCTCTCCGGGACAATGCGTCCGCTATCAGGTTGTCACGTCCCTTCACATGGACCACGTCCATGTCATAATCCTGCAGGAGCAGGCTCCATCTCAGGAGCTTGGCGTTGGCTCCTTTCATCTGGTGCAGCCAGGTCAGGGGAGAGTGGTCGGTGTGCACGGTGAAGTGTCGCCCAAAGAGATATGGCTCTAGCTTCTTGAGGGCCCACACCATGGCCAGGCATTCCTTCTCGATGGCCGCGTAGTTCTGCTCCCGGGGTAGCAACTTCTTGCTCAGGTACACGATGGGGTGTCTCTCCCCCTTTTCATCCTCCTGCATTAACACCGCCCCCAGTCCTGTGTCTGAGGCGTCGGTGAACACCATAAAGGGCTTGTCAAAGTCTGGGTTTGCCAGAACTGGGCCACTGACCAGAGCCTCCTTCAGCGCCCGGAGAGCCTCCTGGCACTCCTCGGTCCAGACCACCTTGTCTGGCTTCCCCTTCTTGCACAGCTCAGTGATGGGGGCGGCTATGGCGCTAAAGTGGGGCACGAACCTCCGATAGTACCCTGCCATCCCAATAAAGGCTTGGACCTGCTTTTTGGTTTGAGGAGCGGGCCAGTCTCTGATCACCTCCACTTTGGCTGGTTCCGGCTTTAGGCAGCCGCTTCCCACCCGGTGGCCTAGGTAGGATACCTCAGCCATCCCCACCTTGCACTTCTCCAGTTTTACGGTCAGCCCAGCTTCCTGGAGTCGGTCCAGCACTTGTCTAACCTGGGACATGTGGTCCTCCCAGGTCTGGCTAAAGACACAGATGTCATCGATATACGCCACAGCAAAACTCTCCATCCCCCTCAGTAGCTGATCCACCAGGCGCTGGAAGGTGGCCGGCGCTCCCTTGAGGCCGAAGGGCAGGGTCAGGAACTCATAGAGCCCCAGAGGGGTGATAAAGGCCGATTTCAGCCTGGCATCTGCATCCAGCGGCACTTGCCAATAGCCCTTTGTAAGATCCATGGTGGTAAGGTACCGAGCACCTCCCAGCTTGTCTAGGAGCTCGTCCGGCCTGGGCATGGGGTAGGCATCGGCTACAGTGATGGTATTGAGCTTCCGATAGTCCACACAAAACCGGATCGACCCGTCCTTTTTGGGGACCAGCACCATCGGCGAGGCCCAAGGGCTGGAAGACGGCTGGATCACCCCCAAAGCCAGCATGTCATTGACCTCTCTTTCCAGGTCCTGAGCAGTTTTCCCTGTGACTCAGAAGGGGGAGCATTTTATAGGCGGGTGCGATCCTGTCTGCACCCGGTGGACAGTCAGATTAGTGCGTCCAGGCTGGTTGGAAAACAGCTGTTGGTACAGATGCAGCACCCTTCCGATCTCAGCTCGCTGGGCAGGGGTTAGCCGATCAGAGAGGGGAATTGCTTCCAGGGGGAAGCCAGCTCTTGTCCCAGGGAATAGATCTACTAAAGGGTCATCTCCCTGCCCCTCCCAATGTCCACACACGGCCAACACCACATTCCCCCTGTCATAATATGGCTTCATCATATTCACATGGTACACCCGGTGGTGGTGTGCCTGGTTCGACAGTTCCACCACATAGTTTACCTCGTTTAGTTGCTTGACAACCTTGAAGGGCCCTTCCCAGGCGGCCTGGAGTTTGTTTTTCCTCACAGGGATGAGCACCATCACCTGATCCCCAGTGGCGAAGGCGCGGGCCTGTGCTGTGCGGTCATACCAGACCTTCTGCTTCCTCTGGGCTCTGGCCAGACTCTCCCTGGCCAGGTCCATGAGCTCGGCAAGTCGTTCCCGGAAGGTCAGGACATACTCCACCACCGACTCTCCATCAGGAGTGGCCTTCCCCTCCCATTCGTCTCTCATCAGGTCCAGGGGCCCCCTTACCCGCCTTCCATATAGCAGTTCGAAAGGTGAAAACCCGGTAGACTCCTGGGGTACCTCCCTGTACGCAAACAGCAGGTGAGGTAAGTACTTGTCCCAGTCCTGCGGGTGCTGATTCATAAATGTTTTCAGCATCATTTTTAGCGTCCCATTGAACCTCTCCACCAGCCCGTTGGATTGGGGGTGATATGCTGAGGCCCAGTTGTGCCGGACCCCACATCTCTCCCACAAGCACCGGAGTAGGGCCGACATGAAGTTGGACCCTTGGTCCGTCAAGACTTCCTTGGGAAACCCCACTCGGCTGAAAATGGTCAGCAGCGCATCTGCCACAGTGTCTGCTTCGATGGACGATAAGGGCACTGCCTCGGGGTAGCGGGTGGCGAAATCTACCACCACCAGGATGTATTTCTTCCCAGACCGGGTCGTCTTGCTGAGAGGTCCCACTATGTCCATGGCCACCTTCTGGAAAGGCTCCTCTATGCTGGGCAAAGGTCTCAACGCTGCTTTCCCCTTGTCCCGGGCCTTCCCCACCCTCTGGCAGGGGTCACAGGGTCGGCAGTACTGCCGGACGTTGGTGAAGACCCCGGGCCAGTAAAAGTTCTGTAGCAGCCTCTGCCTGGTGCGCCGGATCCCCTGGTGCCCTGCGAGAGGGATGTCATGGGCCAGGTACAGTAGCTTGTGGCGAAACTTCTGGGGAACCACCAGCTGCCTCCTGATCCCCCACGACTCCACTTCCCCTGGGGGAGCCCACTCTTTGTACAGGAACCCCTTCTTCCTTGCATCCTCTCATCATGGTCTGTACCACACTGAGGTCAGCCAGGCCCCTTAGCTTCCGCAGGGAGGGGTCCTTCTGCAACTCGGCCTGGAACTCGGCGGCTGGGGAAGGGATGGGGACCTGCTCCCTCTCGTCGGCTGGGTCGGAAGCCCCAGCCACCCCGAGCCTTGTCCTTGGGTGTTCCCTCCCCACCCGGGTAGGGTTCGGTGCCTCCGGTGTGACATCCTTCCCAAGGTCAGGGCGTGGTGGACCTCGCCGGCTCTGGCTACGGGTCACGGCTAAGGCGGTCTGGGGGCTGCTTGGCCAGTCCTCTAGGTCCCCCCCCCATCAACACCTCAGTGGGCAAATGGTGGTGCACTCCCACGTCCTTGGGGCCCTCCTTGGCCCCCCATTTCAGGTGTACCCTCGCTACGGGAACCTTGAATGGGGTCCCGCCCACCCCGGTCAGGGTCAGGAAGGTGTTGGGCACCACCCGATCTGGGGCCACCACCTCGGGCCGGGCCAGTGTCACCTCTGCGCCCGTGTCCCAGTATCCATAAACTTTCTTCCCATCCACCTCCAGGGGAACAAGGCACTTGCTCCGCAGGGACAGGGGTGCAGTAGATCCCACCTCTGCCACCAGTTGTTGCGGAGTGTGGGGGAGTCAGGGCCCTGCACCCCTCTTCCTGAGATTCACTGCGACTCTCAACCAGCCAGTAAAGCAGAAGGTTTATTTAAGGACAGGAACACAGTCTCAAGCAGAGCGTGTAGGTCCGACCAGACCCCCTCAATTAAGTCCCTCTGGGAGGTTCAGGGAGCTTAGACCCCAGCTTGGGGTTCCCTGCGTTGCACCACCCAGCCCAAACTGAAACTAAACCCAAAACTCCTCCTGCTGCTCCTCTCTTCCCCCTCCCCCTGGCTCCTCCTCTCCTTTGTTCAGTCTCCCGGGCAGAAGGTGTTAATTCTCCCCACCCCCGTTCCTGGCTCAGGTTACAGCTCAGGTAGCTCCCTTCAAGGGAAGTCCCACATCCCCACTGCAACCCCCCTGCAACATTCCCAGGTCAAATCTGCCCTGCTCCCTGCTCCGTCACAGTGTGACACTGCTTATTCTTACCGAACAACCACAAAATACTGTATTCATTATCTTGAAGACTAAATAGTACATTTTATTGGAAGTAATAGTAGCCACTTAGTAATTTTGTTAAATATTCTTTGTGCTTCTTCATATCTGATTTGTTTCCCTTTCCTTGCTCCTGTTCGAGTGCACAGTCATGCTTCTCAGACTGTTGGCTCCGGGATTTAAAAATACTAGTCTGAAAGAAGTCGGATCTGCTTATATGTAATCCACAGTACCCCCTCTCCTTTCATCTCATGGACCAGAGTTCAGATCTCACCATTATAGTCTGATGGTCTCATTCTAGTCTGTAACATAATCACCATTCCACATAATTAGGATTAATGGCTATACTGGAGAGAGAGTCTTAAAGGAAAGTAATGAAGATGACAGCAATACTTTTAGCCTCATTACTATTTTACTTTTATCTTTAGAAGGCTCTATCAGGTCTATTTTCTCCAGTACAATAGCTTAGCTAACAGCCACTTTATGTTCAGAGAACACTCCTGCCTTTCAAGATGTACCATGATTTTTTTATTTTATTATAAGAAATTGCTCTGCTATTTAGCAGGAAATGTTACAATGATACAAGAGCTCCTCCATTCATTCACACAAACATACCCCAACGGTGGTGCCAGCCTCAGTGCTATTCTGCTTTGCAAAATTCTAGAACATTTGTTCTAGATTCTGGATTCTAGAACATTTTACTGGTTCTAAGGTTGCTTCTGAATCACAAATTGTACTGTACTTTTCAACATGGCTGGATTAAAGTTCACCTTGTATTCTAAACCCGTCTTTATTATTATGATGTATTATTTATTTTATTTATTATTAAGCACTGACAGAGTGTGTTTTCCAGGATAAGGTCCAGTCTTATTTCTCAGGGTGATGATAGTCCCAAAGATAAAGCTTAGATAAAACTCATGACAGGACCCAGAGGATGGATATACACAGCATCCAAATTCTTCTTTTAGAATGGGGTCAAAGGAAGTGATTTGACATTGAAGGTAAGAAAAATAAAATGTGAAAGTACAAAATCAAATATCCATGAGTCTACAAAACCTCTTCCAGTAGGAGTCAGGCCGAACACTATGTTCAGCCCTGGCATAATGAGTGGAAATAGCACAAGTAGTGCATCTCTCAACTAAGTGCCCTTCTCACAGGGACTTTTAAGCCAATAGGGGCCTAGTTCTGCAGGCATTTATTCCATTGATCTAGACCACAGCCTGCACATAATTCCCACAAGTGTAAATCTTGTTGCACAGTGGGAGGGGGTGTTGTTAATCTACTCACTAGGACTTAGCACCTCCTAGTTCCCTAGCTACCGATGAAACACATACATGTGCACCATGGTCATAGCTCCAAGGCCAAAGCCTGTCAGGGATACTAACCTGCAGCGCAGCACTGAAACTGACTGCGGTACAGCTTCTGGCAAAGTAGTGCTTCCTTTATGTCATCCTTGGAATAGACAGACAATCACTTAAGTCATAATTACATACGGAAAACTTATAAATGGTTAATGCTAAGCACATACCTGTGGCATTACTGTCACAAGATAGTTGTAATGTGCTGATGTACAGTGTTTTTAGCATTCTCCCGTATAAGTGTATACCTGACATAGGAGGACTATGTGGGGTAAGGACAGCAACACTCTCCTTCCTCCTACTTCCTTGACAAATTAATCTGGACTTTCCATGTGCCTCTACGCTAGGAACATACATTCATGGAAAGGTTGCTTGAATCCCTTTGTGGGGAAATAAGAGGGTCAGCGTAACTTTCTTTGGAAGCCACTGTCAAGTTGCCAGTACATACCATTTTCAGAATTTATGCCTGTCCTAAAGATTTGGTAACTTCTTGTAGTTCCAATCAGACTTCTGAGCAAACCTAGGAGTTTATTTTTGGAGGATTACCCTTACAAAATTGCTGCAATTTGTATGAAGTCATGTTGCCTCATATTTTGCTAATAACCAACTACATACATGTCTGCAAAGACATGTCTGAATATCCATTATTTCATGATGCTTCCCCATAATGGACAAGTAAGTTGCCTTTCTTCATGCCAGAATCATCCTTGGCAATTTCTTGACCATATATGAAGGCAGTATGCAATGACTACTATGTAATATGCTACCTACTAGTGTAATGGAATAAATTAATTGCATCATCAGCGAATTGACACCTACTTGTTCTGAAGTCCTACAGCCTGTGTCATATGCATTATAGATCAATCCCTTCAGAAACAAAACCTAGTTAGTGCCCAAATGATGGTAGCAAACCCCATGGAAGTTGGTTCCTTGCTCAAATTGCATAGAATTACATACTCACTTTTGACCAGGAAGACAAGTCAGTCATTGAGGGCTGACACTGTCCTCTCTGGTGTGGAGTGGGCTTTTCATCATTATGGATAGCTGACATCTAACACTGCAGAGTAAGAGAAACCAGCTAATGCCTCAACAGGACAAAGTTCACAGCTCTACTGAGTTGGAAAAGACCTGTCTCTCATAAAACATCAGGTAATGTTATCAGCCTGTTACACTGAACTTGATTAATGACAATGTGTCTCATGGGATACACAATTTGGGAGAAAAAATTCTCAGCAGTCTTTACAAGGATTCTTATAAGGTATTCAATGGAAGGCACAACTCAATAGCAGCCATCCTCTGCATCTCTGGGCATCCAAAGCAGAAACCACACTTCAGAACCAGTCCTCAGATGACCTCGGTCCCAGTACCTTTGAGAAGCTAAGGTTGGAAGTCTACCAGCTGCTGAACAACAGAGAGCAGAAGATGCTGCAGAGTCTACAGAGCTACTTTGAGAGTAGAGCTGAGACCCTACACCGGGTAGAGAAATACAGAGAAGATATTATTTGAAGCATAACATCTCTCCAGGCCAGTGGTGTAGCTACCAGCAGGGGGAGCAAACACGTAAAAAAGGCACCGAAGCAGCAAAGAAAAAAAAAAAAAGAAAAACCCAAGTCTTGCCGCCGAAGACTGAAGGACTTGCCACCGAAGACCCGGAGCGGCTGAAGGACCTGCTGCCAAATTGCCACCGAAGACCCGGACTGCTGGGGTGAGTGTAAAAATTAAAAAGGCCCCACTTTGGGGAAATGTGCTCATTGAGGAACGGCCACTCCCCCCTCTCCCCCCCAGCTAAGCTACTGCTCCAGGTGGGCTGGAGAGCTATCTGCAAGTCTGAAGAGGCCATTGATATCCAGAAAGGCCAGCACAAGTTAGACCATCTGCAGGCTGGGTACATGAAAGCCATTGAAGGGAAGGTGAGCAGGCTCATGAGGGACAGGATAGAGATGAAGATGGTGCTGAAACCCAAGGAGGTGGAATGGGAGTTTGCAAAAATGTGGAAGGAAACCTTAACAGAGCTGCCAATGGAGAGCTTTCCCCAGCTCCAAATCCACAAAGATGTCCACCACCAGCCATATAGGGGACCTGGAGAACAGGAGGAGTCTGGTCAAGTAAAAGCTGAGCTACCAAAGGAAACCTTTCCACATAAAGGAGGAGTATCTGGACCTGGCATGGTACAATATGGTCATAGAGTTTGTAATGCAGGAATGTTGGTGTAAAGTGAGTTTGCTATGTCTCTAGAAGAATAGGCATTTTGGGCAGAAGGTCCACTTATGTGGGGATTACTGCAGGGAATTGCTGCAGATAATCAGTGAGAGGCTTCAGCAGGAGAACGATGGGAAACTTCACACCAGTGCTTCCTTCCAAGTCAACGTGAAGCTTCATAATCCGGAGGAGGCTGCCAGCGCCTTCTAGAAGTTGCATGAAGACTTTTGCAAGAACAAAAGTCTTCAGCATCACCTGAAGGAACTGATACCTCAGTATTCCTCCACCTTCAGAGACCTTTACTACAAGAAGAATGCCTGCCAGAAGAGGGCCTTTGATTTCTGCAACCAGTGTCTGCAACCTACCCTGCGGGACTGTATGAGGACAGGATAGAAAAACAGGAATGATTTTTTTCTGAAGATGAAGTCATTGTCTTCCTTGTCAAAGCTATCTGCAGCACAGTATCATCCTCATTCAAGGGCAGAGTTCTTGGCCCCTCAAAGTTGTGCAAAGTGGCTCTTCAACTACATAGCCAGCCAGTAAGCCTTTCTGGGTTCTATCACTCTGTCACAGAGTGGTGAAGGCCATGAAAGTACATCTTCATTATCCCAAACAGACTTTCTCATTCCTATTACTCATCATGTTTTGCAATGGGAAATATTATAAGCTACTTCTGCCAGAGTTGACTGGCACCAGAACAGTGTAAGTAAATACAGATGGACTTTCTCTTTCACATCTCCTGCAATGACAGAACATTAAGGTGCTGATCATTTTCTGTCATGTTGAAACCATCTGATCATAAATAGCACAGTACAGCTTCAGTGCACTACATTTATTTTATCCATCTGCCACAGTTAATGCATTGGATACCACACCCATTGTTATCATTTAGTTCATATCACACAAACACGCTCAGCATTGCTCCCAGCTAATATCTGCAGTTAAAAACAAACCTGGTCAAACAATACTTCAAAATAATATTTGGACAAATTGTCCTAAGCTCAAGGCTCTGGTAGATGAAAATTTACAGTGAAACACCAACTGAATAGAGCACAAATGAAAGCAATAAATAATTGGATTTGCTTTAGAAAAATACACCGACTGAAATATGTGGATACCTTCTTATTATTTATTGCTGAACAAAAAAAATATTCATGGAGGTTACACTCATTTCACTGCCCTGCTCTCTCAGGGCTTGCAGATAAATGCTTAGAGATACGGATCATATCACTATTATGTACATTCACAATTACCAGCCACATGTCATTGATTACGATATGTAGTCTGTAAGCTGTTTGGACCAGGTGATCTTTTTGTTCTGTGTTTGGAGAGCACCTAGCAGAGTGGTGCCCTGATTCATGTCCATGGCCCTTAGGTGCTACCACAACACAAATAACTACACTATCTTAGGAACTTGTACAGCTGCTATTACCAGAGTATCTGAGTGCCTCACAATCTTCAACATCTTTATCCTCGCAAAGCCTCGGTGAGGTAAGGAAATGCTATTATCCCCATTTTACAGACGGGGATCAGAGACACAGAGAGACGGAAGGGACTTGCCTAAGGTCCTTCAAAAAGTCTGTGGCAGAATAAGAAATTGAACTGGGAACAGGTCTGCAAAATCCCAGGGTAGCATCCTAACCACTGGACAGCCCTTCCTCTCTCTAATAAATACTTAATGCACAAATTGCCATGCTATCCCATTGGCAATTTGCATCCTACTCCTGTTTTTAGAACCTGGCATATCACAATTCTTAAAGCGTCCACTGACTCCAAGTGACTTAACACTGGGATTTGGGTTCTAAGGTAAGGGAAATCACTCGCTGAAAATTAAAATAAACTAGAATTCAGATTGAAGAATCTGGCATCAGTCTGGTATGAGCAGGTGCATAGGATCACGTTTGCCAGAAAGAAAGAAAAAAAAAGAAAAATGCTATGTATCACATCAATCCATGGAGCTTGCTTATTCACCATTATCACCTCATTCGCAAGGTTCTGTTACACTCAGCCTGGCATACACATCCTACTGTCTACAACTAGACACAGAGTGCTCAGGAGAATTTAGATTATAACTAAACATGATCACTGTGCTATCGAAAAAAAATACCATCTTGCGTTTCCTAAGATAAAGGATGCATCTGCTGCACATCGTTCTGATGCACAGTTATCTTAATTTACACAAGCAGTGCTGTAAGGATGAAATCCACTTCTTGGCAGAAGGCCAGCACAAGACTAGCTCTGCACATCTTAAATCACACACAAGCCCTCAAAACAGCAATTACATGTTTCTTGGGGCTCCTGGAGGCCTGCTGCACAGAGGTGAATTTCAACTCCTTGGCAAGATTCAACCCTAGTGCTATTTCTGCTGCTGTGGCCAAGGCACAAGCTAGGGCTGTCATGGGGCTGCTGTATCTTAATTTTCTTGGTGCCATAATTTTATGGTGTATGCCCCTGGGGAATTGTAAACCATGGCCACACTCTGTCTTGTCCCATTGCCTCCTCTGCACCCCCAGCCTTGCTTGAGAATATCCCCTGCTCTGGGGTTTTTGTGCTGGCTGCACAACCCTTTTCTCACCTATTAGCCACCCTATCCCTGCAGACCACACAGCACAGGCTCCTTGCATAGAGCTCCCATCAGAGTCATAAGGGGAAGCCTAATTAATTAGCATGAATATTTCTAATGCTGTTACGCACACTGCACATACACCCAGAACCTTCTTGCCCTGGAAATTTTTCCTGTTGATATGTGTCTCGGTTACTGGGCAGACGGTGCACTGGGTTGTGCCATCCATCTATAGCACCCAGTACATTGGGGAAATTCGCTGTAATCTAAAGAAACATCTTTTATCACTGGTATGGCTGCAGTGGGGAAATGGGGAAATGATAAAAGCAGCAATATTTATAACTAATACATTGATCAGGGCTACCATGCAATGTAAAACTAATGACTGAGGCCAGCTACCCCAGCTATTACGTGCTGAAATGTTACAGCTACTAGAACTGCCATAGTACTGCTTGATCATTGCTCAGAGTAAGTGCAAAATGCCGATAATAGAAGACTTGTCTAGATAAAATCTAGATAAAATCTCCTAATAGTCTCATGATTAGTCATGTTTAGAGTCCTATTCTGGGGCTTTCCAAGGCAGCCCTCTACATCCATGTCTTTCTTTCAAAGTGTGCTATTAGTGTAGCCATAGATACAAATTGGATGCTTATTTATAGCCTCCATCACTAGTGACTTTCTATCCTACCATCTAATTGCTCTTTGGCACTTGCACATCTATTAATAATGCAATGCAGTTCAGCATTATTGAAAACACTGCATTGGCGGGTAGGTGGCAGTTTTGCTGGCTAACTGAGATCCTCATTTAATGTCTGTCACTGTTACAGGGTGAGCTGTGCTTTAGACCCCTTCTTGTCCCTCTTGAAGGCACTCGTCAGGTGCAGGCCTGCTCTCCTTCATCTTTCAAGGATGGAACCAAGCAGTTCAAGGGTCTCTAGGCTGTTTCCCACCCATGTTAATACAACAGACACAACTGGTTTTGGCACGTGTAAGCCCTTTCACTCCAAGGAACTGTGACAAGAAGCTGATTAAAGCGGCTGAAAAACAGCATCTTCAAAACAAAGCATTATTTATTTGTTTACCCAAAGATACATAGCAGTCGGAGACAAGTGTTAAAACTATAAAGTCCTCTATGCCTGGGTCATACCTACACTATATTCATGCCTTGCCCGCATTGGGTAAATTCTACTGAGCCCAGCCTTCCATATGCCTGGGCTGGGAGTGATAGAAAATGCCCTGCAGCATCCTCTCGCTCTCTTTGTCAGAGACTTCTCCCTAGACGCTGCTGCATAGATGCACCCTTCATCCCTAGACCAGGATCTTTAGATGATCACAAAGGTCCCTTCTAGCCTTGGAATCTATGAAATTTTATAATGTATCCCCTAGGTTGGGGGAGACTAAACCATGCTATCCTGGATGGAACCAGACAGGGACATTCCCCAATTAATTGTATTCCCATTGTTTCCTCAAGAACCCTTGGTATTCTCTCTAGCTGTACTATATTTTATTATTCACAGTTTCATTTCCTGTTTGTGCCCCCATCCACAACCCAACATCCCCCTCTGATTCAGTTCCTAGCAGTCAAGCAGGATAATAAGCAGATAAACTGAAGTGCATTTGCTGTTCATACAAAATACAGATAACACCTTCATTCTCCACAGTGTACAACTAACAATATGAAACAAATAGTTTACTGGCAATAAATGACAATCATTGAATGCTAAACTAGCTACACTTTGCCAATACCTGCAAGTCACTAAGTATATGAGTCTGGATTAAACCTTAATGTGGTGTAAATTTCATTTTGAGGGACATTAAGAACTAGGCAAGACTATCACTACATTTTCTGTCTTTCATTTTGTCAAAGCAAACAAATCTAACATGCAACGTTAGTGGTTAATAGTTTGACATAAAGTCTTGCATCACAGCAGCTACACTAATCCATAACTATTGCAGTCACATGGCCTGCCAATCAAAACTCAATAAGTAATTAATTGACTCCACCCACAAATAAATAGGGATGTGAATCCCCCTTTGTTGGGAATAACAATGTACAGCCACACTTGCTTCTACATTCTTATAACTGTAATCACAGCATATTTCTTATGACTAAAACATATTTAAGTGCATTCAATTCCAGCAGCAGTTGTGGGCTTTGCAGTAAAAATCCTCTGGACATGGCTCCAAAAAGCCAAATTTCAGTCAGTGAGACTGATTTGAGAGTTAAATGGTGTATAGATCATAGCAGAGAAGCCCACCATGTGGATACAACTGCTCTACAAGCCATGGACCTGATATATCATTGCCTTATGCTGTATGTAGTCACTTAAACCTGTGCCAAGTAAGTGGAAAAACTCGACCATTTTGATTTGGTATCAAGTTCACATCCTCTTTACACATCTGTCAATAACTAAACAAGGGACAAGACAATGGAGAATTGAAGAAAACATGGTGAGTTTTAGCTACCTGGGATAGCACTGCTGAGAAACACATGTGTGATGGAATGCATGTACCCTTGCTTACTTACCGGTGTATAGTGGAGATAAAACTGGAGAAAAATACAGCCCCTGCCTCAGTTAGAGGGGTAAGAGTAAAAAGACTTCATAGAAAAGGTACGATTTAGTTTGGAGAAAGATGGTTCCACTGACGAGCTGGAGCTGAAGGGCCCAAATCAGTACCACCAAAAGGAACTTAAAGTTTTGGACCAAAACAAGGCGTAAGATACAGTTAAGGGAGGGGACCTCACTTAGGGATCAAAGTAAATGCAGTAAAGATCGGATTGTTGTTGTTTGTTTGGGATGGAAGGAGCCAAGGATTTTATTTTGACTTTTGAATAAAACTTTTTGGGAAGCAGCAAAATTGGTTAGTAAACAACGTAATAGGAACATTTAAAAAAAAGCCCAGTTTAACCTCTTGAATATATTTCTAGTAAGTCACTTAATTATTACATATGTTGTTTTGGATAGTCATAATTTCAGGCATCCGATAACAGTGATGTGTACACACACTTGTAACAACAGTTACAACTTGGAAACGTCTGCTTTGCTCTTACAACCTGTGGTCTCCAAAGTCCTCTTAAAATTGCTCAATTTATGTCATTCCTGGAGAATGATCTTGTCATCAATATAGATAATGGGACCAATGATTTTTTTCTGCCCAAGACCTGGAAAAAAGCCCAAAACAAATTATTAAAACTATAATATTATGGCTGCCTCATAAATATAGACACCAAACATAAACAAAGCAAGTGCAACCATAAGACAGCAGATGTTTTGGGATGATCAGTTGTTTCCAGCATGTGATGGTAATTCATATGGCAAATATGCATGTGTTTTGAACTGCAGTGCCTTTTTTTCCTCCGCAGGAGAAACAAGGAAAACACACTGTCCAGAAAATTCTGGTATCAGGTTCAGGAAAATCAGGAAAATGTATTGTAATTGATGTTGTACATCATGTGTGATATGTCAATATCCTGTGGAAATAATTATTCTGGAAACATGTTAGAAAATCTGCAGGAGCGGGGAGAACCTAATACAGAATTAACTGAAACCCATGATGCTGTCCCAGCATTGCTAACACTCACTGCAACCCAAACCTACAAGTGAAGCAGGGACTGCCTGATCCAATCTGGAAATGATGATGGGCCAAAGGTATTTTTTGAGGCATTTGTATTACTGTTGTGCTAAGGAGCCCTGGTCCATGACCCATTGTGCTAACTGCTGTCTAAACACAGAACAAAAAGATGGTTCCTGCCCCCAAAGAATGTATAATTAAGTATGAAACGAGACAACAGGTGGACACAGATAGATAGACAGGGCATACAAGAAAACAATGAGACAGTATTAAATAGCATGATAGACAGTGGTACCAGCACACTAGCAGACTAACTGTTGTCAAGTTTTTTGTAGGCATCCCAGAAAAGGGGAGTTTTGGGGAGGGTTTGAAGGATGATAATGAGGTAGCTTTGCAGACATTTTCAAGGAGCTCCTTCTAAATGTGAAGGGCTGCCTGGATGAAAGCATGAAGGTGTTTGACATTTAACAAATGGGCACTGGAGGCTGGCACAATGGTCTGCTCAGAGGCAGTGGGTGACATCTTGATAGTGAATGAGAGATGATAGTAGGGTGGGAATATGCCATAAAGGCCTTGAAGACAGGTAGCTTATGTTTGATGTGGTAGAGAAGGGGAGCTAGTGTGGGGATGCAAAGTACAGATCACATGGTCACAGCGACAGGTTAGAAAGACGATGTTTGCAGCAGCACTCCAAATGGTTATGAGCAGGGCAAGATTGCATTTGTCAAGGCCAGAGAGAAGGATGTTGCAGTAATTGAGACATGACCTGGTTAGCGCCTGGATGAGAATTTTGGCTGTGTGGCTGGATAAGAGAGGCCATATCTTAGAAATATTATGCAGAAAATATCTGTAAGATTTAGACATTGTCTGGATGTGAGCACCTAGAGACAGATCTGAGTCAAAGATGACACTCAGGTTATGGGCCTGCATGACTGGCAGGATGGTGGTGTCCACAATGATCAAGAAAGGAGGTAGTAGGGAGGACTTTAGGAGGAGGGAGCGATTAAGAGCGGTCTTTTTAGCCATGTTGATCTTGAGCCAACAGCTAGATGTCCACAAGGAGATGTCAGGGAAAGAGGCTGAGATTTTTGGTTTAGACAAAAGACAAATCTGGAGTAGAGGGTAGAGCTGTAACTTGCCAACATAGAAATGGTAGTTGAATATGTATTTGTGGATGAAATTACTCAGAGATAAGGTGTAGAAGGAGAAGAGAAGGGGACCAGGGACAGAGCCCTGTGGAACTCCTGCAGAAAGTTGGAGGGCGCATGAGGATGCTTTGAAGAAGCGATTAGAGAGGTAGGAGGAAAACCAGAAGAGGTTGAGAAGAAATATACCCACTGCTGTGAAATTGAAGCAAAGCGGCAAAACACAGTATTAGAAAGGATGGCAGGCTAACAAAGTCTGCTTAACAAAATGATTTTTAATCAAAACAAATGAATTACAAATAATAATAAATCCTTGAACAAATTCACGGAGGTAGAGCTCTGAATCCCCACCTGTGCTACTGGCTTGAAACGCTGTTAAAATGAAGAAACAGCTACCAGATCATCTACAGATGAGTGACCAAGAAAATAGGAGTAAACTCTACATTATGGTAGCTGCAGAAATACAGAACTTTCCAAGGGATTTGATGGAAAAGATACAGCCGCTGTCATTGGATACATACAGTAGGAAACACACCAAGCAAAAAAGGGGAACAAAAAATGCCAAGACTCAATCTGGGTGACCGAGAGATTGTGGAAGAAATAAACAGTGTACTTGATTCTTATTTGTGCTTGGGTCCCTTAGCACCACTCTGGAAGTGTAATGGGGCCTTAAAGTGGGCATGAATTACACTTATGAACACTTTAAGGCCCCCCTACTCTGCCAGCGTAAACGAGAACAGACCTAATGTTTCTATATGCTTACTGTAGCCTACCATTGCTAATTACAATGTATAATTGGGATACCATGTGTGTTTTGTGGTTCTCGAGTTCTGTCATTTATCATAGTATTACTAGGTTTTAGCCCTAAAATCATGGTTAAATAATTCAGTGTCTGTGATGAGTGTCCAAGAACTCAATAAGCCTCATTTGTATTATTGTTTTCATAGACTACTGTAAGCCACACATGGCACATTTGAGGACAAGTAACAGTAACTTGAATGACCAAGATTTATGGTTTTGTTTTTTCCCTTTAAAGAATTCGTATGTATAGGTACTTTGGGGCCATTACAGGATAAGTAATGCTTATCAAAGAATATTGGAAGAATAAGCCGTTTGATATAAGATTTACACATGTGGGCGCTGAGCTGACTACATACAACCATGCAGTTCTTGTAAGTGTGATGGCAAACTATGAATACTGTAAAAAGAACAGGAGTACTTGTGGCACCTTAGAGACTAACAAATTTATAGACTAATAAATTTGTTAGTCTCTAAGGTGCCACAAGTACTCCTGTTCTTCTTTTTGCGGATACAGACTAACACGGCTGCTACTCTGAAACCTATGAATACTGTGAACAGTATGCAACATACTAATCAAAAGGTAATAGAAATAGCAGCTATGTACTACACTGGGTGACTAGTGGTACATTATCAAACTCAGTAAACATTACTACTGATATGTTTCTGACTTCTGCTCCACAGTGCATGAAATATTAGTGTTCTCTTTATTCTGTACCTACATATTTAAAATCAAAGTAAACACAGAGCAGTGTTATTGCCTAGAGATACTGTGATCTACCTTCTCTGGTATGTGCTACTCTGATAGGTCAAGATTTTCATAAATGGATACAGTACTTAAAACCAGTGACCTAAGTAAGGGCTGCCCCTGTTGGTCTCCTGGAGAATCACACCCATAATTGTGAGTGTGTGAAATATATCTACTTGGTAATAACTTGCATATTTGCTTTTGGTTTTAAGGAATTGTTATAAAAATTAGGCTTCGGAAATAGTTACAACTTACCTATTTGTGGATTAGTGTATGTGGCATAGCCCCCCCCCCCCTCCAATTATGACTGGAGAGGTAACATTTCAGAACACCTGTTTGAAATATGGTCTGGTGTTCTGTTTATAAAGCTGCTCTTTTATGTTCTAAGTTTCATGACTATGCCATGAAGAATTTTAATGTACAGCTATCGCTTTGAAAAATTGGAATAAATTGTACACCAGTAACCAGTGCAAAGGGAGTACCATTCATGATATTGCGACAGTGGGTGACTTTGTGTATACTATAAACTATTTTTCTAATACTCATTTAAAATTTTAAAATTAATTATCTGTATCTCTGACATTAACAAAGCAAACCAGAAATTGATGGGGCCAGATTCTCAGCTCATGGAAGTCAGTGTAGCTCCATTGGGATCTGGCCAATGTTGTTTTTAGATGCTTCCAGGTAGCCCATATTAATGTATAATAGCTGCACATATTTGATATAGAAATTATATCATGAGCATGACTCTCAGAGGATCACTGTACCAAATCTCCTTAATGTTAGGATATTTAATGTTGTGTTCCTAGTGTATCCAACCTCATGCTACAGCCTTTAATACCATGCACTACAGTAGAACCTCAGCGTTATGGACATCTTGGGAACGGAGGTTGTCGGTAAACTCTGAAATGTTCGTAACTCTGAACAAAGCACAGTTCGGGCTCCAGATGCAGCAGCTGAGACTCCAGGCCAGGTTTCGGCAGCAACTGAGCTCCCTACTCAGTGCCAGCTTGAGTTTTCAAGCTTGTCCCCGGCCTGCGGTGGGTGGGTGGATGTGTGTGAATGAAAACAGCGTGGTCCCTCTCCCAGATGAAGGAGGGTAAAAAACAGCACGTCCCAGAAGGGAGGAGGGGTGAAAGGGGCGCGGACCCCTGCGCGGCTCCTGGTCTTCTGGCTCTGGCTGCCTTTGGCTGACAGCCCCAGCCTCTTGCTGGAAGTGGCTGCCCTGCACGTGGGGACAGGCAAACCAGATGTGCCTACCTTTAAGATGCAATACAGGCACAGTACAGTATTTGCTTTTGTCTCTGCTGCTGCCTGATTGGTTACTTCCGATTTCAGTGGTGTCCGGTTGACCGGGCAGTCCGTTAACTCTGGTGTTCGTATCTTTGAGGTTCTTTTGTACTAAAAACAAGCAAACATTGTCTATCTTGATATAAGTGTGTGCGCCACATAAGATAAAAATGAAATGGCCTTGGTTGACAAAATATACGATGGATGTTGCACATTTGCAAGGAAATACTTTTGATAGTGAAATGATAGCAACATAAATTCACTAGACACCGGTTTCTTTATAAGCTGAGATATTTACAGCTGATGAGGTTAATAATATTGCTACCTCATTCTTACTTCTCACAATTTTTTGTCCATTAGAGACTTACTGGAAACAGGCTGTTTATTGTTTAGACGCTCAATTATGTGACCTAAATTGCTGTTTTCAGAATATGTTAGCACTATTCCCTCAGGCATCAATGGGCAGAAAATTAAATAGCTAGCAGAAACATCAACAACAAGCGGTTGAATATATTTGAGGCAAGAAAAATCTTAGCACTGTGGGCTGTTTTAATATGCTTGTGTGTTATCAGTTATGGCGGTCTGCAGTTACATGTGCATTGCGTAGAACTTCTAACCTTTGGTTGCTTCTATCACCAAAGAGGTTCCTTCCTGACATAGATAGCAAATTTCATTTATACTTCAGTCAGGCTGATGACCAAAAATGTACCCAGAGCCGTCCCTTAGATATGGCAAATCGGGGCAAGTGCTCCAGGCCCCATGCTTTGGGGTTCCCCGTGCTTCAGTGTGCATGTGTCATGCGGAGAGCTAGGCCAACCAGAGCAGTTGGGAGGTGCCTGGGGGGGGCCTGGCGGGCCTAGGGAGGCTAACAGGGGGCCTGGCACTGGCCGCAGGAAGCACGCATTGTATTTCTTTTTCACCTGCCACCACACCAGCCGCCAGCATCATAGAATATCAGGGTTGGACGGGACCTCAGGAGGTCATCTAGTCCAACCCCCTTCTCAAAGCAGGACCAATCCCCAAACAGATTTTTGCCCCAGATTCCTAAATGCCCCCCTCAAGGATTGAACACACAATCCTGGGTTTAGCAGGCCAATGCTCAAACCACTGAACTATCCTTACCCCTGTCGGAACATGCCAGTCCCAGGCTGACCCCATCCATTGCCCTTCCACCCCGAACCTCCCAGTTCTGGAACCCCCAGCACAGGAAGCTCCCTTGCCCCTAGCACAGGTGCCACCGTGTGACTCTCCATCATCCTTTGCCCCCCTCCAGCACTGATGTCCCCTCTCCATATCAGATTTCACCTCTATAAAAAATGTTAAGGAGGGCCCATATAGGCTGATTTGTCCCAGACTCTGTACCTCCTAGGGACGGCCCTGAATGTACCCCTTCCTGATTATTCTTTCACTGCATGACACAAGGCTGAGCAAGGGTCATGAGGTTCTCAAAAGTACAGTACTAGGTGACCATAGTAATCTGTGCATTTGTAGAAAGAGATGGTGGCTTACAACATATTTATAGATATTGCAGTGTTTGTATAGTAAGGATGAAAGACCTCCATAAAGGGAATGAAATATGAGCAATGGTACCTTATCTCTTTTACAGACTGTTTATTTCTTTATTTTTTCTGTTTTAGATACAGTTTCACATTCTGTAGCTGCCAATATTTGAATGATGCTTTCTTTGTCTTTTGGCACAATATACCTAATGAATGAACTTTCTACAAGTTAAAATGAGTAACTAAAGTCGTTCTCCATATCTGCACTTCTCTGGGCACCTGAGACATTCATAGGTTGATTTAATACACACCAGCAGTATGTTCTGTACACAAAACATTTTTGACTCAGATACATGGTGAGTGGTGGTCATACTGCAATGGCAGTGCTGCATGCATATGATTTCTTTGCCCACTTGGAATGTCTACACCAGATTGATGTGAACATCAGTAGTAATAAGACCTGGTTGGTTTAGGGATGGATGAAACTTGAACAGGAAACGCTTATGTGGAGGTAGAAAGTCATGCAAAGCCCACTGTAATGAAAGGGAGTCTTTCCATTGATTTCAATGGGATTTATGTCAGTCCTGTAATCCAAGACTGGAAGAGCTGCTCTTCAAATATGGAATTAGTTGGGACACCGTAGCCTGAACTACTGTACAGATATCCTGAAAAAATGTGCCCCCTTATAATATGTACAACATACATATAGTTAGGGAGAAAGTGCTACAGATACTCAATCCTGAGCAGTACACATCTATTTGTGCCTCAGATGCAAGGTGTCTCAGTAGTCTGGAGAAGTAGCTATGTCTTAGGGCTTGTCTACACTTACTGGGGGATTGACAAGTAGTGATTGATGCATTGGCAGTCATTTTAGCGGGTCTAGTGAAGATCCACTAAATCGACTGCAGATCACTCTCCCGTCAACTCCTGTACTCCACTGGATCGAGATGAATAGGGGGAGTCAACGGGAGAGCATCTCCTGTCGACATCACGTAGTGTGGACCCCACGGTAAGTAGATCTAAACTAGGTCAATTTGAGTTACACTATTCACGTAGCCCAAATTGCATAGCTTAGATTTCAGAGTAGCATATGCATCCGAAGAAGTGGGCTGTAGTCCATGAAAGCTTATGCTCTAATAAATTTGTTAGTCTCTAAGGTGCCACAAGTACTCCTGTTTTTCTTATAGCTTAGATTGAATTTCCCTGGTAGTGTAGACAAGGCCTTAATCTGTGTCACAATCATACTTGTACTTGGGTTGTAGAATTACTCAAAGGTTTTCCAAAATGGGGTGGGGGGGGTAGATGTTCTCTTCTTCCCAATATTCCTCAGAATCTAGCTCTGAATCAGTGTCAAAATAATACTTGTAGGGGAATTGTGGAGGAAAGAACACAAGGGGCAATGCTAAGCCATACCTTCCAAGAGGTTGAACAATAAACGTGGTTTAGCTGTAAGCCACTAATAGTTGTGATAATGCGACTTCTGCAGCCTTATAAATGGCATTTGCATGCATGATTGTCCCAGGTGATTGAGGCAATGTTCTACAACCCTACCTGATTTTGAAGTATTTAGTTACAGCAAGCAAAGAAGCTTGGAAGACACACTTAGAGACTGTAGCTATATCAATAATGGCTTTGGCTGAAAAGCTAGAGGGTGTTCAGGGCCAAAGTATCCATTAGGAAAAGCAAGACTGTGAGTAATGTGGAGATAAGAGAGCTTGATGGTTATTCAGTCTATTTTTACTTATAATGACTGAGTAATGTTAACTTGCGCCGCACAGGTTGGAAGTCATGACTGTTGGAAATGTTCCATTTTGTTTGAGAACGTCCTGTAGCTTTGAAAAGATTCAGTGATCAGTGAAGAATGGTCACAAAGTGTAAGTGGAGCCAAGCAAGCACACATGATTTGTAGCTATTTCAGTGGCTACTTATTTACACAGCTTTCAAATAGTAAATTTTATATTCGCTGTATTATGCGATTTCACTAGTAGCCAAACACAGTATCTGTGCCCACGTTCTTACTGTGGGTTTCCACCCACATATTCAACTGATCTATCCTACTGCACATATATGTGTCAGAGAAAGTAAACGTTGCACAGTTCTTTCATTGTTAGCCCAGTTAAAAATACATATTGGTAATTACAGCACAGGCACATTTTGTCAGCTTCTTTTTTGACTAATGTTCAATGAGCTAGTAGGTAAGCATCCCAAGCTGTTTTTTAAACACAAAGTACAACTATGTTACTTTTTCTTAGGAAAGGTATCTACCAGCAGCCAGCACTGCTAACGGAGTGGAGGGAGGGAGGGGGATGTACAGCAGCATTGCCTTGTGATTGTTTTCCGACATTCATTTTCTAATGCAAGCACTTCAGATTTCAAGTGTTCATGAATATTTTGCAGCAGCATGTGGTATTCAGCAATACTATGCCCCACTATGGGAGACCATTTAATGGTTGAACTCCTTGATGTGCGTAGAGGGGCTGTGAAGCTATTTCTGTTGGTATGTGTGACTTTATCCTTAATAGTAGGCTTTCTACATAACTCCCCCTGTTTTATCTTAATGGTAGTAAGTGAAGATATATACCTAAAATTGTTTGAAACCCATCTAGACTGCTGTACAACTCTATCAAGAATCCAGTTCAGTTCTACCTGTGTTTCTAATATACCATTTTTCTCAACAGTGCATGACTAAACATAGTTTGAGACATTTTCAAGCCTCACTACCAATATCATAACTACGCTGGTGGGCTTAGGGTGCATCCAAACACTGAGGATGACTTGAGCAGCAGAACCATTCAAGTCACTTGTGCTCAAAAGGACAGCCAGACATAAAAGTATTAAAGGCCAACTCATAGAGAGATTAGTTCTCTTATTTCCCTAAGCACTTTATCTTTCTCTTTTGGGCTCTAGGGGGGAGTGAACTTCATGGCTGCAGAAAAGGCAATGCTGTGGCTCTCAGGTCTTTGGGCACTGGACTCCAACTGGTTGCATGTGGAAAAAGAGAGAGTATGTCTTGGATGTCACTCCGGTGAGGGTAGATACATAAAAGCCTGCCAATGCTTGCCTGAAATACTCTACCCTGTTAGCAGGTGATGATCCTTCAGAGAAAGGAATTGCTGGTTCATTGAGATACTTCATAACACCTCACATGTCTAAGAGAGTCAGGAGCTGGTCTCCAAGAAGAGAGGAGGGTCTATGGTTTGTGCGGAGTAGTACTGAGGTTGGACCTCTAGGAGCAGCTGAGTCTAGGGAAGGTTTGAACTGAATGCTGTTATCTAAGGTTTTATCTAAGGTTGAAATTTTTAAAGAAGGCTAAGGGATTTGGGCACTTAATTCCCTTAAGATCTTTTGAAAATCCCAGCCTAATTGTTTATTTCTTTGTTAATGAAGCCAACCCTCTGGAAGCAGGGCCAGCTCCAGGCACCAGCTGAGCAAGCTGGTGCTTGGGGCGGCAGATTGTTCGAGGCAGCGTTCTGCCCAATCCTAGGGCGGCACGGCCCTTTTTTGTTTGTTTGTTTGTTTATTTGTTCCGCTCCGGCCGCCCTGTGGGGGGCGTCGGCGCGGAGAACCAGAGCGCCCTGCAGGGCAGTCCTCTTCCTTCCCTCCCCGCCGACTGGAGCGGAGCCCTCACGGCAGGCAGCAGCGCAGCGGGAGGGGCCACGTGGCAATGCCCCTGCTGTAGCCCTGGCAGCCCCCTTCTCTCTCTCTCCCGCCCGCTCCTCCCCTCATATTTCCTGATTATTGTAAAAAGGAAAAGTTAGTACATAACGCACTTATATTTAAGGAAGAACCATACAGCTACCAGCTAATTAACCTGATGTCTCTTCTGGGCAATGTATTTGAGCATAGTAAAGGAGTAAAGTACATGAGTATAATGTATATGAACATTTGGAACAGACCTTAGGTCTCATAACCAGCTAATGTAGATTTCTTTGGTCATGCCAAGTAAATATAATATCCTTCTTCAGTATAGTCACTGAGGTCTGGACTCTGCAACCTTTATTCACATTGAGTCGTACTAAATAATGGAAGTAGTCTCATTGAAGTCAATAGGATTATTCACATGATTCAGTACTGTTCTTGCAGAATCTGACCTTGAGTTAGTAGGGACAAAGAAGGCAATGCGTTTGATTTCAGCAAGTTGTCTAATGCTTCATAATTTTTAATGTATGATCAAATCAGACTGTGATATGTAATTGTTCTTCACCTTACAAGAAACAGGGCTCAGGTAGTTAATTAGCACTAATTGCTTTTGATTTATCACTTGACAGAGTGAACAAGGATGGTGGTTCATGCATTAAGATGCACAGTCAGCCCCATCTTCTTCAGGCCTGATCTAATTCCCACTGAAGTTAATGGAAGTTTTTTCCATTGACTTCAGTGGGGGCTGGATCAGGCCCCAGGTGCAGAAGGCTGCTGTAGAATGTTGGAGGGCTGAATAGGAGGAGGTAATGAAAATAGACAAATCCACTGAAATTTTGTTTACGTGTCATTTTAATCTATCTCTCTGAGTCTCAGACTCTGTTGCAATGTTGTGATTCCAGAAATGCGGAAGATGCAGGAGAATGTTTAAACCCAAAACAAAAAATATTGATTTATAATATCATTTTACCCCAAAATTACCTAAATTTGGGGTCTAAATAAAGCTGTAGGCACTTTAAAAATATTTGTATATGTGTTGTGACAAAGTTCCTCCTCTATCTTGGTGGGTCCTGCGCTTATTGGTGGATTTTCTTGCCTCAGAGATTCACCATGTGGGTTGGGGAACAGCCCAGAGACCTTCCCCTCTGGAAGAACCCACAGTCCAGGTCAATTGGGAGGTTTGTGGGGAACTCGGGCCCACCCTCTACTCCGGGTTCCAGCCCAGGGCCCTGTGGACTGCAGCTGTCTATAGTGCCTCCTGTAACAGCTGCATGACAGCTACAACTCCCTGGGCTACTTCCCCATGGCCTCCTCCAAACACCTTCCTTGTTCTCATCACAGGACCTTCCTCCTGGTGTCTGATAACACTTGTGCTCCTCAGTCATCCAGCAGCACACCCTCTCAGCTCCTTGCACCTCTTGCTCCCAACTCCTCACACTCACACCACAAACTGAAGTGAGCTCCTTTTAAAACCCAGGTGTCCTAATTAGCCTGCCTGCCTTAACTGGTTCTAGCAGGTTCATGATTACTCTAGTGCAGCCCCTGGTCTGGTCACTCAGGGAACAGAAAACTACTCATCCAGTGACCAGTATATTTGCCCTCTACCAGACTCCTGTGCCCCACTGGTCTGGATCTGTCACAGTGTCTATAGTCTTAGAGAGGAGTATCTTTAAAAAATAATTGAAAAAGTTAAATATAATTCTCTTCACTCCATGAATTCATCTCTCAAAAATATACGGTTAGTTGTCCAAGAATTTTTAATGTAGTTAATATGTCAGTTTCGCCTATAGAGCAAGTTAGAAATTAAGGGCCCAGGGCTGCTTCTCTTGTAATCAATGGCAAAACTCCCACTGACTTCAAGGGGAGCAGGATCTGCTCCTAAATGCAAATATCACCCAGTTATCCCTGCATTGAGTCCAATAACTTGTGTTTGACTAACTTGCATCTTCCAGAAAGGCATCCGGGTCATGATTTGAAGACTTTAAGGAGATACAGAATCTACCACTTCCCTTAGTAGTTTGCTGCAATGTTTAATCACGCTCATTATTAAACATTAGTGCTTTATTTCTGATTTGAATTTGTCTGGCTTCAGCTTTTAGCCATTGGATCTTGTTATGCCTTTCTCTGCAAGACTAGAGAGTGTTTTAGTACCCCATATTTTCTACCTATGAAAGTGTTTAAACACCTCTCAATCTTCTTTGTGATAAGCTAAACAGATTGAGCTCTTTAAGTCTCTCATGGTAAGTCTCCAGCCCTTAAAACATTTTTGTGGCTCTTTTCTGAACCCTCTCCAGTTTTTCAACATCCTTTTTAAAACAGGGGACCAGAACTGTACGCAATATACCAGTATCAGCCTCACCAATACCATATCTTTGGGTAAAATCACCTCCCTACTCCTTCTCACTATTCCCCTGTTTATACATCCAATAATCATATTAGCCCCTTTTTGCCACAGCATCACACTAGGAGCTCGTGTTGAGCTGCTTGTCCACTATGACCCCTAGATCCATTTTCAGTCTCACTGCTCTCCAGGATACAGGCCCCCATTCTGTAGATATGGCCTACATTTTTTATTCCTAGATGTATTACATTTGGTCGTATTAAAATGCAGTTTGTTTGAATGGACCCAGCTTATCCTACAATCCAAATTGCTCTGTATGACTGCCCTGTCCTCACCATTATCTATTTCTCTACCAATCCTTTTTATCAGCAGTGATTTTATATTTCCTTCTAGATCATTGATGAAAATGTTGAATAGTGTCAGGCCTAGTACTGATCCCTGCAGAACCTCACTAGAAACCCCCATTCAATGAACTGACAACAACCTTCTGAGATCTATCAATTAGCCAGTTCTTAATTCATTTAATGGGTACAGTATTATTTTTTAATCAGAATGGTGCATGATACTAAGTCAAAAATCTAAGTATATTACATCTATGCTGCTACCTTTATCAGCAGTAACCTCATCAAGGAATGAAATCAGACTTGTTTGATAACATCTATTTTTTATTAAGACATGTTGACTGGCATTAATTATATTCCTATCTTTCAATTCTTTATTAGATGAATCCCATATAAGATTTTCCATAATTTTTCCTGGGATTGATGTTTGGCTAACTGCCTACAGTTATTCAGGTCACCCCACTTGCCCATTATGAATATTGGCACAACATTGGCATGCTTCCAGTCTTCTGTAATTTCCCTGGTATTCCAAGTTTTATTAAAAATTAACATTAGTGGGCCACAGATCTCCTGATCCAGCTCTTTTGGGACTTTTGAGTTCAAATTATTTATGTCTGCTGATTTTAAAATGTTTATCCCTAGTAGATGTTCAACATACTTGTTGGTTACTAATGGACTGGAAAGTACTTCATCATCCTCATATGATATGAGTACATCATCCTGCTTCTTTCCGAATACAAAACAGATATATGTATTTAATACTTCTGCCTTTTCTGTAGCATTATTAAAAATTTTATCATCTCCATCTAGTAACAGACCTATACTGATGGTAGGATTTCTTTCATTAAAAAAAACCCTTATTTTCCTTAGTCCTGCCAGTCATGGATTTTTCCATGATGTCTTTAGCTTCACTCATCAATTTTCTACACTTCATAACTTCCAATGTATATCAAAAGCTATCTATTTCCCATTTTTTCTATTTGTGAGATATTGTTGTTGTTTTTTATTCTAATTGCTGCCTCCAGTTCACCACTGAATTAGGGTGGGCTTTTATATAAAAAGTTGTCCTCTTTCTTGATTGTGGAATCTTGACTTTTTGGCCATCTAACAACTCTTCTTAAAGAACTCCCAATTTTTATTTACATTTTTTCCGTCTAAATTTTTCCTCACAATCAATTTTCCTCAGCTTTGGGAAATTAAATCTTTTGAATCACTAAGTAAGTATCAGGGCCGGCTCTGGCTTTTTTGCCGCCCTAAGCAAAAAACTACCCGCCGCCCCCTCCCCCCCATCAGCGCGGCAGGGGAGGGCACCGAACCCAGCCGGGGGTCTCCGCTCTCCCCGGTGGCCAGAGCGCCGGGGGGAGGGTGGAGAGCCCCCGCGGCCAGAGCGCCGGGAGGAAGGCGGAGAGCCCAGCCGGGTCTCTCCGCTCTCCCCGGTGGCCAGAGCGCCGGGGGGAGGGTGGAGAGCCTCCGGCGGCCAGAGCGCCAGGAGGAGGGTGGAGAGCCCTGCCGGGGCGCTCCCCTCTCCCGGGCGGCCAGAGCACCGGGGAGGGGGGGGGCGGCGAGCCCGGCTGGGGCTCTCCGCTCTCCCTGACCGGCCGGAGCGCGGGGGGAGGGTGGCGAGCCCGGCCGGGGCCGCTCTCCCCAACCGGCCAGAGCACCGGGGGGAGGGCGGCGAGCCCGGCTGGGGCCCCGCCGCGCCGCCCCCCTCCAGGCGCCACCCCAAGCACATGCTTGGTGGGCTGGTGCCTGGAGCCGGCCCTGGTAAGTATATTACCAGTTGGGGCTGTCCTCTGGTTGCCAACACTGAATGTAAACAGGTCACAATCACTGGTCCTTAGGCAACCAGCAAGTTCCAGTTCAGTAACTAATTCATTTCTATCCATCATAATTCAGGTACAAAGTAATTACCCCATGTTGAGTGCAATAGCTTTTTGTGTTTCAAAATTCTCTCTATATTTCTAGAATGTCTAATAATGTTTTGCTACTGGCTGCATGAGTCCTCCAGCATATATCTCCTAAACTGAAGTCCCCCAGAATAACAGAAATTTTCTTTCCATATATTACAGACACATGCTTAAGGAGTGACTCATCCTGTTCTCTAATTCAATTCAATGGTCTGTAACAGACACCCACTTTATTAGTTAGCACATTGAACCATATCCATTTAAAATTCTGTGGTTCTAAGTTATCAGTAACTCTAAAACAGGAAACAGTGTCTTTAAAGTAGGGTGCCACCATTCCACCTCTTAACCCATTCTATCCTTAGTACCGGGTTTACAATGGTTGCAATGCTGCCTTGGTGCCGGGCCCATGCTCAGTAGGCCCCACCCCCACTTGGCCTCTTCCCCCGAGACCCTGCCCACCACTCGCTCCTCTCTGCCCTCTCCCCTCCATCTGCTGCTTTCTCCTCTCTGTCCCCTCCCCCCTGTCTGTAAGCCAGCCACTGGCTCCTCTCTCCCCCCCGCCCGCTTCTCCCCCACCAGCAGTGGGAGGAGCCTCAAGGGGAGAGGCTGAGCAGGGGTGGGGTTTCAGGCAGAGCATGGGCAGGGCCTTCGGGCAAAGTGGGGTCTCGGTCCAGGTGCCGGGGCTCACAAAAGGTTAATCCGGCCTTGTCTATCCTTCCTAAACAGGTGATAACCAGCAATTTTAACACTGCTGATGGGCTATGGAACTTTTTGTCTATAGTTAGAATCTAGTCCAGTTCATTAAGGGCTGAAAGTTTTTCCATCTGTGACATTATCTGGTTAAACTATGACCTTGTAGATCATTGTTGCTACCACTGTTATATAATTGCAACAAATCTTGTACAAAATGTGGCATGTAAGAGGTCTATGGAAAGGTTATGATTCACTGAATATAATTATGCTATTTGTATACATGTATCATTTTTGTATTTGAAGTTATGAGTATTGGCTCTATACCTGAATTTCAAATGTTTGCTCCTGAGGTAACACCCACAATTTATTTAGCCTGTACATTTCGGGGGGGAGGAATAGCTCAGTGGTTTGAGCATTGGCCTGCTAAACCCAGGGTTGTGAGTTCAATCCTTGAGGGGCCATTTAGGGATCTGGGGAAAAATCAGTACTTGGTCCTGCTAGTGAAGGCAGGGGGCTGGACTCTATGACCTTTCAAGGTCCCTTCCAGTTCTAGAAGATGGGATATCTCCATTAATTTAAATTTTATTTTATTTTATCTTGGAGGGACTATTCAAATTAAATGGCTCATCAAGGAACACTTAACTCACAATGGACCATGGGAGATACCTATCTACAGGTAATGGACTTTCCTGATATGACTAAGGGCTAGTCTACACTGGCAGCGAAAGCACTGCCACAGCAGCTCTTTAACTTGGCTTGTGTGGTCACAGCAGAGCACTGGGAGAGAGCCCTCCCAGTGCCCTAAAAAACCCACCTCCACGAGGGGCGTAGCTCCCAGCGCTGGTGCACTGTCTACACTTGCACTTTACAGCACTGAAACTTGCTGCGCACAGGGGTGGTTTTTCACACCCATGAGTGAGAATGTTGCAGCGCTGTAAATTGCCAGTGTAGACAAGCCCTAAGCGAAATTATGCATGGATCTGTGACTTGCCCATGTGACTCCAAAATCCATCTTTTACCTGTAAGTTTGCAAAGTGAGAACAATGGGATTCCCTTCACTTGAGATGAGGTGCTGGAAACATCTCCATTTTGCCTCTTTCCTGCTCAAACCTCTGGATTATGGACTTATACTAATGGGAGCATTCTAACCAATGGACTGAGGACCTTCCAATGATTTGGCAGCAACCAGAGACTTAACAAGCCAGCAGTTTATTCCATCACTGCTACAAGCCTGAACCAAGAACTTTACAATTATTGTATGTATTTGATTCCTTTACCAATTTTAACTCTCACCTTTCTTTCTTTGTATAAATAAACCTTTAGATTTTAGATACTAAAGCATTGGCAACATCATGATTATTGGGTAATATCTGAGTTATATATTGACCTGGGTGTGTAGCTGGTCCTTTGGGATCAGAAGAACCTTTTGTTTGATTAAATTGGTTTTAAATAACCATTCATCATTAAGTTCAGAGTTTTTGATGGTGATACAAGGACTGGAATGCCTAAGGAAACCGCTGTTCTGATTTCTTGTTAGCCAGTGTGGTGAAACAGAAGTTTACTTGTGTTGCTGGTTTGGTATATCTTATGGGAGAATAACCACCAGTTTTGGGGTGTGTCCGCCCTATTTCTCAGCAGTTTGTCCTGAATTTGGTATTCTCAGTTGTGACCCACTGAGGCACAGTTACACCATCTAATGGATGTTTGGTGCCTGCTATATGAGAGGAGTGTGGTGGATCTCATTCCAGCTCTGACATCACAAAATGACCACCACACTTTGCATGTACTGTCAGACTCAGCAGTGAGACTTGAAAATTGCATTGTCATGAATTACTCCTATTACCCCTGAAGGAAGTTCCCCATCAGAGGAAGTTTCCCATCAGATCAGGACTGTGTCCCGCTGGCATGGCAGGGTGTATGGGAAGCATGCCTTTCACGAGCACTAAATCATGCTTTTTTCCCCTAAACTGAAGTTCATAGTTATTTGTAAATAGGCAAACTCTCTCATTAAAGTTTATAAATGTCACACATGGAGCTGCACAAAACTTGGCAGTGAAGTGATCCATCTGTCTTTAACATATGCTTCTCCAAACTCTCTCTTCAACTACTTAGAGAAGCCTCCTTAAATATATTGACATTAGGAAAAAAATCTCCAGAGGAATTCCTGTAATCTCTGCAAATTCATGCCTCTCTCTGAACTGTTGTTGACTTTATAATGATGAGGAAGTGAAGCAGGGGAAGGGAGGAGAGTGATTTCCTACTTTATTCTACTTTTTGTTTGTTTGTTGTCATGCACAAACAGTGGCTGATACTAATGCTTTGTAATTATGGAAATTTAGATGTATATACAAAGTTGCTGCTGTTAGGCCCTTGGTTTCAGTATTTTCTTTAATCAGTGATTCCCTGGTTATTAAACCATATGCTTTCAGAGAGAGGAAATCATGCTTTGCATCAGTTGTTGCAGGAAACAACTGTAGCACCCAAAAGTATGCTAGGTTCTTCATAGAACAAATAAAAAACACACAGGGTCTTATTCTTTGCAGACTTTTATAACACACCTTAACCCAGTGTGGTTCTTTATTCCTCACTAGTTTGTGAGGTTCAGAAGTCTGCTACTGGATCTTGATTCCTAGTTAAGGGCCCTTGTTCTTTAGTGTAAACCATATGGATTCAAGTGTTTAGATTCAGTGGACTTGGGTTCAGTCCTTGCAGGTGACTTCACCAGGGGTATTGACATCCTTACATCTTATTTAGCCATTTACACCTGTGGGTAAGAAACTATACAATCAGAATTAAAGCACTTTGTATTTGCCTGCACAGGTGTAAATGAAAGTATAAGGCAATGGAGACTCTGGCCCACTGTTCCTGCCATAAAGACTGTACAGTCTAATTTTAGACATGGGCTACTGTGCAGTTAACAAAGAATTGGGAAAGGGGGATGAGGGCTATAGCAATATAGTAACATGATTTCTCGGTCATGGAATATGCTCACTTTGGAGGCAACGTCTTCTGCATGAATGTCATAGACCAGAAGCTGCTTTCACTTGTTTTTTAAACAAAATAATTAGCTTACGGTAAATGACGCTTGTTTACATTTTGGCATGTTCAATTAGATTCAGTCCATGGGAAAAACATTGTGCAACGTCAAACGTACACACATTTTGTAACTAAAAATAAGGATTTCATACATGGGCATTGCAAGATTCCTCACTATGGTTTTCTAGCTACAAATCTACCTTGAACCAGAACTAAATGGCTCACCCTCCTTACGCCTACCCCTAACACATACACTATCCAAGAAATCTGCTCTAAACCTAATCAAACTACTAGACTAAGACCATCAAGTAAATGTTTGACCAAGGAGTAAATGAACTCTTCCATTAACTACCTACTGAAAAATCTGTCTTGAAACTGAATTGCAAATGGACTAAAAACTGACAACTGGTCTCATAGGGATATATGGCATGTGTGCTGTGTAAATCAAAAATATATCTGACCCTGTGCTTAAGGAACCTGTTCATAGCGATAAACCAGCCATAAAAGGGGGCCAGCCTCTTTATACAGTGCATTCACTTCATGATTTGCACAAAAAAGGGAACTCAGCATAGAAATAATAATTCTTACTTATTACTTTATATTTTCGGTGTTTAAAAATATTAACTATTTATCAAATGCAAAAGTACCCCTCCAATAAAGCAATTGGAACCACTCAAGAAATACCAAAGTTAAGGTTGAATGTTTAATCTGTATGTTGTAATACCCTCTTTAGTTAGGACAAAGAGTCCCAGCATGTGGAGCACCAAACCTCAGTTTTCTCCTGGGAACTGCTGCTCCTACTCATTGCCATCCCTTCCGCCCTTCCCATGGGTGATGCTATACAGTGGTGCTCCCTACAGTCTCTATGGCAACAGGCAGGGAGCACATTGCTTAGCATGGGGTGAAGAAAGAGCATGAGGGAATGTGCAACAGGAATGGGCAAGGAGGCAATGGGGAGCCCAGAACCAGGGGGGGCAGGGGAACAGCACCGAAACAGTGAAGAGAGAGCAGAGGGATGCCAACACTGGAAGTGGGGAATCAGAAGAGAGAAGATCACTGGGGAAAGAGGTAATTGGGATTGGAAGGGAGGCAAGGACTGGATGTAGACCAAGAGAACTGAGAGTGAAAGAGCAAGAAAGGAGCAGACGAACAATGGGTGTGCAAGAAAAAAGAAGAGTAAAAATGGAAAGCAAAACCAAAATCAACGAGTTTAAAAAAAAAAAAAAACCCACAAGAACAGGGCAAAGAACGGACAGGGAGAAAAGACATGAGTATGCAAACAGCTAGGTATGGCAACTTTGCTAGGAAATGTTCCAAAAGGGTGAGCTGGTAACCAAAAATGAGCCATTGGGAACCATTAAGAATACAATAGAATGTATACTGTCCCACAATCTTAGATACACATACAACCTTGTGTATCTGTGGCACAAAGTGTACATGAACCTCTGCTAAGAGAACTACTTAAAGTAAAAACTACTTAAGCAATGTTAGTGCAGTATAGTAATTTAGGGCCAGAGTGAACAAGGTCTCTGGGACAAAGGATTTTGGCTACACTGTAGACACAGTAGGGTACACAGCCCCTTAATAATGCACAGCTTAAGGATCCTCCAATCCTGTAGAATTTTGGGAATCAAAAGGCATTTTAACTCTACTCCGCTCCTAGGACTCCCACTTCTTCCTGGTAGAATAGCTTGATCAAGGGCTGTGCTGTCATTCCCTCCATATTGCAGCCCAGCCCTCCCAGGGTGTCTTCACGCTATCCTCTTCTCTAAGGATTCTAGAAACTACAGAGGGGAGTTAATGCTGCAAGACACATCATTAACTCCCACGCAGATTTCAACTGGGAAGTCTGCCAGGTTGCTAGGGGAGCATCATGCACAAAGCATCTGCTCCCTGACTCCATCCCCCTCTGCCCTAGTAAATTCACTTACATCCCATGGAAATGCCATGGGAGAGTATGCTGAACAAGTTTTGCTACCCCCCCCTTAATTAACTTTGGGCCCCTTGTGTTTATCTTCTTATTCTTTTGCTTATTCTGCACAGTAGAGAGAAGCATCTGATCCAAGAAAGCTACTGTAAATGCAAAAACCTACAGTATGTTTCTGCAACACTAAAGGTGCACATTTAAATGCACACAGGTCAGACTATGAAGATTAAGATTTGCATAATAAAATTAACTTGCATTGACATTGTTATATTACATTTTTATTAGGTTGTCTATTAAATATTTACTTTAATATGTAGTGGGCTAAATTCTGCCGTCAGATATGCAGCTGCAACTTCTATTAATTTTTAATAGGGTATGCAAGTACAATTTACATTCATTTTGATGGGAGTTGTGTGAGCATAAAGAATGTGTCACTATATGCTATTACTGTTACACTCCTCTGCTCTATTACATATGAGGAAACACACAGATACACAAAGGTACAGAGAAAACAACCAGATTGTTAACATTTTATATAAGATATGCAAAATAGTCTCTTATACTTAGATTTAAAATAGTTAACAATTGTTTTAAAATTAAGTGCTTTTATTATATTATTATTATAACAAGGTAGACTTCTTTTAACTTGTGAACAAATTCAGATTAGGTCCTGTAGGTATAGATACGTTTTTAACTGGATTAACTGTTTATCTCCATTTGGGTAGGAGATTTATGAGTACAGATTGGGTGATGTCTCTGAAGCTTTGTGGATTCATTTCTTATTCCAGTTTGTGGTATGTAGTCTGAATTTCCAAGGATATTTTTTCCAGAGGTAATAGTACTATTGCAGAATACCATCGGTGCCTGAACACTTCTCTTCCTGCTGGTTGGTACTGACTGTTTCCTTGACCATTGGAATCATTGGAATTACTTCAAAAAATTCTGAGGGGCCTGATTCTTCTCTCACCCTGGTGTAAATTATGAGAGAGTCCTTTGAAATAAATGGAATTATGTCAGCATAAATCAGGAGTGAATGAAAATCAGACCCTGAAAGTCCACTAGAAGGGAGTTGATCACTTGGATGGAGAGTCTCCACAGATTTATGTTTCCTGTCATATAGACCTTATGCCCTTGTACAAACAGTTCAGATACTTCCATGGTGCTTGACATCAGCTGGGTCAGATATTTCATTGCCATTACACTGATTTATACCAATTGAGGATTTTGTCTGGTATCTTAATCTAGTCCTGGTCACCAGAAATAAATCTTACCATGTACAGTTGAAAAGCCTCCTTAAGCCACAAAACTCAGCCACCCATTCGTTAAACTTGGGATAGAATAATGTCTTCTCAAATCCCTTCACCAATATCTTCTGAAGATCCTTATATGGTGATATTGATAAGCTATCACAGGGGTAGGCAACCTATGGCACGTGTGCCAAAGGCGGCACGCGAGCTCATTTTCAATGGCGCTCACACTGCCTGGGTCCTGGCCAGTGGCCTGGGGGGGCTCTGCATTTTAAATTTAAATGAAGCTTCTTAAACATTTTAAAAACCTTATTTACTTCACATACAACAATAGTTTAGTTATATTATAGACTTAGAGAAAGAGACATCTAAAAACATTTAAATGTATTACTGGCACGCGAAACCTTAAATTAGAGTGAATAAATGAAGACTCGGCACACCACTTCTGAAAGGTTGCCAACCCCTGAGCTATCATTTCCAAGGTCTAATGACTTCCAATATTCAATATTATAAATATAAGTAAGATCAATGCCCAGTGTTGCATTCCTAGTGGGGTTTGCGCAGATACTGCTGACACAGAACCTTAACATGACCATCAAGGTGTTGTGGTCAGTAACTAAGGTACATTTTCAGCTATATAGTTGTGGAATTTTCATACACCAAAAATTATGGATGGAGACTCTTTTTCTTTGTACATGATTCTTCTAGTTCTAGAGTCAAAGCCAATCAGTCTCTCCTTATCTTTCTCATAAGCGATACCACAGTGCTTTCTCCATATGCATTGCAAGCTAAATTAAGACTGTGTGTCTTAATGCACAAATACATTTCTACTGAATAGCTGCTATTTTCATTTATTAAAAGAAGTACCATTTGATCATCCCCAAAATTTGTAAACTCGTTAGCAAATCATGTAAAATTGATTTTAAATGTATGCTTTCCCCATGCCATTTTTTACTTCCGTCCTTTTTTCTTCCTTTTAGTTTATTTTACGTGGGATCACTGTAGGAATATTTTATACATTAGTCTTTTTGCAAAAACATTTGGTTTTGCTGTGACATACATTTGCCCTATTTGTTGACCATCTCTACTGCTTAATCATATTTCAAAAGTGAATTGGGAAGTAAAATCTTTAGTCCTAAGCTCACAATTTGCAAATCATTACCTTAAAGACCGAATACAGTCAAACTTTTTCTTCTAGTTTCAACAGGGAAATAAGTAAGTCTCCCACTAACAATTTAAGCTAAGCTGTTTATTAATGCTTGGTTGAGTTCCCATGTAATTTGTTTCATTATGTGGTGCTGCTAAATTTAAGTAACCCAAAACCTTAGGTCATGTTGCTCATAGGCACATACTTGTTTTTATTCAGCCACATAACTAACAATCACACAGTGCTCTAGCATCAACAGGTAGAAATCAGCAAGTCTTTGTCTCTGTTTGCTCTGTCATGGGGTTGGGGTGCATTCCAGATCAGTAAGAGCTTGTGTCACCGACTCAGTAAGCCTGAGTAGCTCACACTGCAGAGACCTACAGTAGCAAAGCATTGTGAGGCACCCAGGTTTGCTGCTCTAGCTCTCTGCCTGGGATGCTTACAGTCCTCAACAAACATGCAGGTCACACCCTGAGAGTCTGTGTGCTATGCAGTCAGCCTTGGTTAAGCAACCTATTGATGGATGCCAAAGACAGCTTCTGTCTTTGCTTATATCTTAATCATAGAATATCAGGGTTGGAAAGGACCTCAGGAGATCATCTAGTCCAACCATCTAGCTCAAAGCAAGGACCAATCCCCAGACAGATTTTTATCCCAGTTCCCTAAATGGCCCCCTCAAGGATTGAACTCACAACCCTGGGTTTAGCAGGCCAATGCTCAAACCACTGAGCTATCCCTCTCTGCCATCTTCTAAAGTTCAATGACTTCGTTCCAAGAGGCAAGGTGACCTTATGCTTTTTTCTCCTTCCTGTGGGTTTCCCATCCCCTCGTATGTAAATAGGGCTTCCATTGTTTTGATTCCACCATACTTAATTTACCTAGGAGACAGGTAAATAGCTGCCTGCTCTCCTGTCTGAGAAAGAACTTGTTTCTCCCTGTTTGGTGACAGACAGTAGCAGTATCCATATTTCCTTATAATAATACAAATTTCACAATATTAATCACCAGTGTGACATTAGCTTTCAGAAAAGACCTCACTTTTATAATACAGCAATATACAGAATCAGTTGAGTCTATTGCTTATCATTTGAGGTTCAGCACCCGTCTTTATAGATCAGTAAACCTTTGAAATGTAGTCTCTGAAAAGTAAAAACCAGATCAAGCTTCTCTCTTCTGCTGGGTGTAGATGCCAGGCTGTCTCGTTCCCTACTTGTTAGCTTTGCTTACCTAATATGTAAAAATGGACCTTGATTGTCTTTGCCTGATGAGCTGGTCAGAGAAGCAAACACATTCCTTTGTCTAGTTCACTAACTTCCTGACATGCCTGGTTTAAATACACTTTAATAATTTTTCAACATATATTCATAACTCTTAATACACACCATGTATCCCACAATAATATTAATGAACAGTGAATTATTAGTTTTCAAATGATACCTCACAACAAATATTGTGTACAAATTATTACAACAGTGTATAGGGTGTGAATATGAGGTGCTCAGGGTCATATCCACATCATTGCCAACTTTTGTATCACATTGTACAGTCAGAATTTTGTGTATAAGAAAACATTAAGCTTAAGGTTTTTTATTAACAATGAACCATACTTTATTTTTCATTCCTTAAACACACAATGGTACATCTACACTGCAAAAAAAAAAAACAACAAAAACCACAGGAACTAGTCCCAGAGCCTGTGTCAAATGACATGGGCTTGTGCTGTGGGGTAAAACTAACAGTGCAGGCATTTGGGTTTGGGATGGAGCCTGGTTCAGAGACCCAGTGAGGGAGGGGTCTCCAAGTACAGGCTCCCTCTGGAATGTTTACCGTGCTATTTTTAGCCACATAGTGTCAACCTGAGTCAGCTGACACAGGCTTTGAAACAGGGCTCTGTGGGGTTGTTTTTTCTTCTTCTTTTTGCTGTGTAGACGTACCCAGTTTCTGCAAACTATTCTGGGTAGTATGCATGTATTTCCTGTATTAAGTAGTACTACAAGAGTTACCACTAGGGGGACATTCAAACACATAGTACATAATACAAAGAAAAGGTGGAGAAAAAACAAATTGCAACACCTGCTGTGTCACTGAGTTGTGCAATTGTGTTTTTTCTCCACTGAAGTTCTTTAAAGGACTCTACTTATTTGTATGGCAGTAGTAGTATCTAGGAGTGTACAGTAGACAGGTCCCCACTATTCTATCCACTTTACAAACCCATCAAAGGTTGCTACTGCAGTAAAGCACTTAAAATCTAAAACAAAACAACAGGTGGATATAGCAGTTAGAAGGAGCACTAAGAACCAGTGAGACATTATGGGTCAGCACAACAGGCAGTGGTTTCAGCATACCAGCTGCTTATCTGTTGTCAAGATTGTTCTAGGTATGATAGTAAAGAAGTTTTAAGGGGGAATTTGAAGGAAGAAAATGAGATGTCTTTGTAGATGTTTAAGAGATACTCCCTTCATGCATGAGGAAACTCAGAATTTGTGTTTTCCAGAAAAGCAGCTCATAACTATTAGTTTAGTATAGTTAAAGCACTACTTCTTGGTTATAACCTTCCCATATTACTGTTAAATCCTAAGGTTGGCAACCTTTGGTATCCAGTGGCACAATGAGGAGTTATTTCTATTGTATCTGCAACTGACGGACAACAGGCTTTAACAGTTAAAAGATGTGCTCAGGTAGAAAGAAAATTAACAAATTATATATATCTCATTACATAAAAATATCATGGAGGAGTGAGACACCAGGATAAGGGTCAGCAATTTTGAAGGTAGTCACTTTGTTTCTCCCACAGTATGAGCTGATTTTTCTAGTAAGTTTTTATTGCAATATTCTCTGGCATTCTTTGTCAAAAATGGTTCCTAAGTCAGCAGCTATGTAGCCATCAAGATTCTGCATTAGTATTTTCCAAACCAATTTCTGCTTTTGTGCTATTCTAAAAGATTTAGGCATTATTTTGTAACATTTTAAATTTATATTTACTCGCAATTTATTTCACCGAACATCTTGCCATCTGGCTGGTATTTTAAGAGCTCATTTTTCATTTTGAAACAGAAGAGAACACAAGATTGGTAATGAAATAAATTGTCCTGGTTGTTCAGTGGACATATTATTCTTACAAAAATTGAAACCCTAGCATAAGTGCTGGAATAGGGGGCTGGCTTGAAGTGGTTTTCATCATATACACGGTTTATAGTTTGGCTCAATGGCTCTCAACACCCTCATTATACAAATTGTTCCAGCCACCCAATTGAAGCAATTGAAAGTGATGTTCTCAGCAGTGATGTGATTCCAGGCCCCTTCCTCTGCTGTGCGGGAGAGATGGGTGATAGGGCAGGTGTTATAGTGAGAAAAATATATCCACATGGACATTGCTCGTGTTCCTCTTACCTATCAGGCAGGTGGTTTGTGGGCGCTGACCCAGTTTTGGCCTTGTCGCCATCACACAGGCGCACGGCCAAGGGGCACTTGGCTAATGATCAGCCTCCCCCGCTAGTTCAGTTACTGCCCCGCAGGTTTCCTTCGCCCCCCCTACAGTCAGGCCCGGCCGGAGAAAGCTGGGCCGCCGCGCCCCGTTCAGCCCACGTACACCGCTGTTACAGGGGGCCCCGCTACAACTGCCCCCGCAGGAGGTGGCACACGACGCTCATCCTCCTCCACCTGCCGGGCCCGCGGGGAGTGGCAGCACCTCGGCCCGGCGCTGCGGGTAGGGGCGCGAGGCGGCCCCACTTCCCTGCCGGACCCACACCCAGGCCGCGCGGCGACCGTTACCCCGCGGCACCTCGGCAGCCAACCCAGCTCGCTGCCGCGCTGCGGGACGGCTCCGTGAGGCAGGCGGGCGGGCGCCAAGCTCGCGCACCCAAGCGTGGCTGGGCGGGTTCCCGAGAAAACGCCTCCTCCTTCTGGCGCCCGCTTCGGGATGACGTCACCGCATCGCGGCCGCGCGAGCCTCACAGTCGCCGCGGCGCGCGAGCGCCACCCCTCGTCTCGCACAGCGCGGCCCGTGAGGGAGGGGGGGGACCCGCCCGCGAGAATGAGCAAGTCCCCCTGCCCCCACTCGGCAGGCGCGCCCTGCCCGCACCGCGCATGCACGTACCCCGGCGCGTGCGCGCACTGGATGCTCGTGCAGGAGGCGGCGGTGACGGCCAGAGAGACGCGCGCAGACCCCCCCCCCCAAAGCCCCCGTCCCACCAGCAGCAGCGTCCCCGCGAACTGCGGCACTGAGCGCGGCGGCGGCGGCAGCAGGTAAGCGCGGCTCCCCCGCATACACACGGCGGGGCCGCTGCGCGCGCTCTCGTCACTGAGGCTGCTGCCCGTCAGCCTGGCCGGCTCGCGCCGGAGACATGGAGGCGCCACAGACGCGCGCGCCGCTGCTTCACCCCCTCCCTCCTTCCTTCCTTCCCGACGCGCGCGGAGAGACGCCGCCGCCGCGCGCCAGCCCCGAGCCCACTGCAACAAAGGGGAGCGGGGCCGCCGCCTGCGCGCCCTGGCCCTGCCCCGCGGGGCCGCCGCCGCCGCTCTGCAGGCGGGAGGGGGCGGGCAATGCGCGGGCACCGCGCAGGGGATCCCGCCTCCGCCTGTCCCCGGCGCAGCCCCGAGAGGCGGCGCGGACGGGCCCGGGCTGGCGCTGCGAGGCTCGCTCTGGAGAAGAAGCCGGGCTCCGGCCCCTAACAATCCGCAGCGAGGAGCAGAGCCCGGCAGTGCCCGCCTGGCGCCGCGCACCGCCATGGCCCGCGCACCTGGACTCTGCCGCGGCCCCGGGGACGCTCGCACAGCTGGCTCCGGGCGCACGCACTGGGCCAGGGACACCCGGGCCCGTGGGCGCACGTCGGGCTCGGCCCCTTACTCGCGTGTCGCCGCAGTTAGGTGCGCGCCGCTGCCTAAACCCAGGTGATTTGGTGAGCGAGAAACACCACATGGCTTCGTGCAGCTTTGTTGTTGTTTTACATTAGGCCCAGTGACCGGGATGCCTTAGCGCTGGGTGCTGTGTGTACAACACAGAACAAAAACAAAAACAAAAACACACCCCTGCCTCAGTGGGGTGGGGAGAACAGCTGATTAAAAAGGGCAAAACAAAACACTATTTTACTTTCCTGTTTAAAAAAAAGTGACCCTTATTTAAGTGGAATTTTACACAGTTGCCTCATAGTGCACACCAGCTCCATAGTAGGCACCACAGTGCATGCTGCAAGATTACAAGCATTGAAAGAAGCTAGCAAATTTTCTATTTTCGGTTTGTATACACCTGTGCATTTATATAGATTAATAGTTTCCAAGGCCAAAAGGGACCATTGTGATCATCTAGTTTGATCTCCGGTATAACACAGGCTAGGGAACTTCCCCAAAAACAATTCTTAGAGCAGATCTTTTAGAAAAACATCCAATCTTGATTTGAAAGTTGCTGGTGATGCATCCCTCATGACCGTCACTGTTGAAAATATATGCCTTATTTCCTGTCTGAATTTCTCTAGCTTCAACTTCCAGCCACTGGCTCAGGTTATACCTTTCTCTGCTAGATTGAAGAGCCTCTTCAATATTTGTTCCCTGGGTAGGTACTTAGAGATTTGATAATGTGTTATGTATACACTATTTCAGTTTTCCCATAACAATCTGTTAGGTTGAAAAGATGCTTATCAATGGGACAACAGAAAAACTCTTTGAAATTTTAAATCAGTGTTTTGTTTATACAAAAAATGACAAGACATGCTATTGACCATTAACAGGGACTCTTTACTATTTGTAAAAAAGTTAGTTCCTAGCCCCATAGTTTTTAAAGCTGTTCTTGTTTTCTTTTATACATTGAAATTGTTCTGTACGCTTCTCATACCTGATTATTTTAGAACGTCATTACTTGGGGGGGGGGGGAATCCTGATCCATAAAAGGACTTAGGCGCCTAAGGCCAACATTGATGTGCCACTGAGAGCCTCAGAAATGCCACTCAGCTGCCACCTAACTCTCCTTAGGTGCCTAAACTCCCTAGGCATCTAAATTTCTATTGTTAAAGTCCCCTGGGTGCCTAAGTTTCTGCCAATGAACATGTCTCAGTCTAGGCCAGAGGTGGTTAAACTACGGCCCGTGGGCCACATACAGCCCGCAGGACCCTCCTGCCCAGCCCCTGAGCTCCTGGCCCGGGAGGCTAGCCCCATCCCCTCCCCTGCTGTTCCCCCTCCCCCGCAGCCTCAGCTCACTGCACCGCCAGCGCAATGCTCTGGATGGCCGGGCAGCACAGAGGGTGGAGAACGGGGGGGGGGGGGTGTTGAATGGGTGCAGGAGTGGAAGGAGGGGGGGTTGGATGGGGCGGCGGGGGGCAGTCGGGTGGGTGTTTTGGGGGCAGTAGGGATAGGGAGCAGGGGGGTGAATGGGGTGGGGGGCCATCAGGGAACAGGGGGTTGGATGAGGCAGGAGTCCCAGGGGGCACATCAGGGGACGAGAAGCAGGGGGGGTCAGATAGGGGTCGGAGTCTGGGCCACAGCTGGCTGTTTGGGGAGGCACAGCCTTCCCTAACCAGACTCCCATACAATTTTGGAAACCCGATGTGGCCCTCAGGCCAAAAAGTTTGCCGGCCCGGTCTAGGTGCTCAGGAGACCATCTCATGCCTAAGCCCCAGCAGGATCCTCAAACTAGGTGTTCCCTTGCTTATATTGCCTGCAGTTCCCAATCCAGTAGGAGTAGATGTTGTCAAAGCATGCCTAACCCCACACAAAACAGCTAGGAGATGGAGGTGATGACACTGTCCCCATTATAATTTTAGTCCATGGCACCTAACTCTTCCCATGAATCTTCAGGCAAACAGTATGTTTGTTTAAATATGGTTAAATGTAAATGTATACATTTAGAAACAAAGAATGTAGTTCATACTTTCAGGATGAGGGACTTTATCCTGGGAAACAGTGACTCTGAAAAAGATTTGGGGATCATGGTGGATAATGAGATGAACATGAGCTCCCAGTTTGATGCTGTGGCTAAAAGGAGGGCTATTGCAATCCTTGGATGCATAAACAGGAACCCGGAGTAGGAATAGATAGGTTATTTTACCTCTGTATTTGACACTGGTGCAACTGCTGCTGGTGTCTACAATTCAAGAAGGATGTTGATAAATTGGAAAGGTTTCAGAGAAGAGCCACGAGAATTATTAAAGGATTAGAAAACGTGTTTTCTAGTGATAGGAGCTTAATCTATTAAATTTAACAAAGAGAAGGTTAAGGGATAACTTGATTACAGTCTGTAAGCAGGGGTGCTGGGGTGTGTGCCAGCATTCCCTGGCTTGAAATGGTTTCCATCATATACAGGGCTTAAAGTTTTGTTCAGTGGCTTTCAGCACCCCACTATAAAAATTGTTCCAACGCTACTGTATGTAAGAACCTACATTGGGGACAAATATATAATAAATCTATTCAATCTAGCAGAAAAAGGTACAACATAATCCAATGTCTGGAAGTTGAAGCTAGACAAATTAAGACTGGAAATAAGTTGTAAATTTTTGACAGTGAGGGTAATTAACCATAAGAACAATGTACCAAGAGTTGTGGTGCATTCTCCATCACTGGTAATTTTTAAATCCTAAAAGATACACTCTAGTAATTATTTTGGGGACATTATATGGCCTGTGTTATACTTGAGGTCAGACTAGATGATCACAATGATTCCTTCTGGCTTTGGAATCTATGAATTTTATGGGGAGCCTAGGCCCCTAACTTGGGGCTGTGGATTCCATTGTGCCTTTAGCGCACAATTCTGCAGCTGTGGTGTATTTTTATAGCTATTTCCTAACCACCCTTGCAATTCATAGATCAAATACTGTTTGCTATAAAATTAGTCAAAACTTAATTTCATTTAAATTTTACTTTAACAAAACAAGTTGTATAGTTTTTAACTGCTTGAAAAGGTGAGAATAGACTCTTAATTTCCTGAATAACTTTTAATATTGCTGAACATGTTATTTATTTATGTTACTTAATTTGAGAAACAGATTAAGATAGTGTATAATTCTCTGCTCTTACCTTCTCCAATGTTCTTTCTTTCAGGGTCAGAGTGCCCATAATAAGGATTAGTCGTCTGTCAAAAGTTTAGTGATTGATTATTAAGAAAATTTCCTGCATTGTTCATGGTATGGCTTAACCTTTTATGTTTTGTATTTAGTTTGGGTTACAATGGTAAATGGTTATTTTATGTACGTTTCTAGAGCTTGTATGTTTTAAATGTGTAAATACTTATTGACATTTCTTTTTGTTATAAGAAATATGCAAATTTAAATATGCCAGTTAGAATTACAAAAGCAGATTTAATGTAAATATGTGAGTAAATTTATATTTCCTTACAAATAAAATTGATCATTGAAAAAATAGCATTTTTTTTCTTCAAAGTATGTACATGGTACTAGGTGAAAAAGAGACTTAACATTAATATTTTTTACAGTCTGGAGGACATGTTCTGATCAAATTAAGCTAATGGTTTCATTTGATAATTCTTATTTTTTATTTTGTAGATGACACTTAGAATCATATCTTATGAGTTAGTGTTTTAGTAAAAAGTCAAGTCTTTTTTTTTTCTCTTTCTCTCTCCAGGAGTTTTTCATCAGTATGTCTGAAAGCATTAAATATAATGATGATGATCACAAAACTGTGTTTCTGAAAACATTAAATGAACAACGTCTGGAAGGAGAATTTTGTGACATAGCTATTGTGGTAGAAGATGTGAAATTCAGAGCGCACCGGTGTGTGCTTGCTGCATGCAGTACCTACTTCAAAAAGCTTTTCAAGAAACTGGAGGTTGATAGCTCATCAGTAATAGAGATAGATTTCCTTCGTTCTGATATATTTGAAGAGGTTCTAAATTATATGTATACTGCAAAGATTTCAGTTAAGAAGGAAGATGTAAATTTGATGATGTCATCAGGTCAGATTCTTGGTATTAGGTTTTTAGATAAACTTTGTTCTCAGAAACGTGATGTATCTAGTCCCGAAGAAAACGCCCAATCCAAGAGTAAGTATTGTCTGAAAATAAATCGTTCTATTGGAGAATCTAATGATAACCAAGATGACGAGGTTGAGGAAATTGGAGATCATGATGATAGCCCATCAGATGTAACAGTAGAAGGAACTCCTCCAAGTCAGGAAGATGGGAAATCTCCTACTAATACACTAAGAGTTCAAGAAGCAATTCTAAAAGAGTTGGGGAGTGAAGAGGTTCGAAAAGTAAACTGCTATGGTCAAGAAGTAGAGCCCATGGAAACAACTGAATCAAAAGACTTAGGATCTCAAACCCCTCAAGCTCTAACCTTTAATGATGGCATAAGTGAAGTGAAAGATGAACAGACGCCAGGATGGACAACAGCAGCTGCTGACATGAAGTTTGAGTATTTGCTTTATGGTCACAGGGAACAGATTGCATGTCAAGCATGCGGTAAGACATTTACTGATGAAGCACGATTGAGAAAACATGAAAAGCTCCATACTGCTGATAGACCATTTGTTTGTGAAATGTGCACTAAAGGGTTTACCACACAGGCTCACTTGAAAGAGCACCTGAAAATCCATACAGGTTACAAGCCTTATAGCTGTGAGGTGTGTGGAAAGTCTTTTATTCGAGCTCCAGATCTGAAAAAGCATGAAAGAGTCCATAGTAATGAAAGGCCATTTGCATGCCATATGTGTGATAAAGCTTTCAAGCACAAGTCCCATCTAAAAGATCATGAAAGAAGACACCGAGGGGAAAAACCTTTTGTCTGCAGCTCTTGCACTAAAGCATTTGCTAAAGCATCTGATCTAAAAAGGCACGAGAACAATATGCACAGTGAAAGGAAACAAATTACAACAGCCAACGCCATCCAGAGTGAAACAGAACAGTTACAGGCAGCAGCCATGGCAGCTGAAGCGGAGCAGCAACTTGAAACTATAGCTTGTAGTTAAAGACAAAAGCAACTTTATCCAAAAAGTAACTTAAGAAATTAAATTGAACAAAAATTTAAATGTTGAAACATGTTTAGACTGATCATTAACTTTTCAGGATAAAATATTTTTAGAGGGATTGAACACTGCATGGGAGCATATAGCAGTGCTTGGTTAGGTATTTTAAAATACTTCAAAGATATGTATTCTTAGAATATAAAAATAATTTTGTTATTAGCACTAACATGTTTTAATTTCAGAAAACGAGGAAATCTCTATTTGATGTTTCTGCATACTTGTCCTTTGTACACATTAGTAAAACCAATGAGGTAAATTATGTCTAACAAAACTGAAATTTGTTGAAAAAGTTATAAGTATGGGAACAAAATATTTTTTTTAAAAGAATTTTTGGGTGTAGTTATGCAAGAAGCATATAATACACCTAGAACCCATGAAAATTCATCTGTTGGAATCCTGACATTTTTATTTCCTCCTTTTTCCTCATTCACTGTACTTATTAGCTATTAGTGCAGCAGGTTGGCAATTTTGGGTAATTGGTCAAGCGGAGTTATCCTGCTTCTTTGTCCACCCCCTTAAATTCCTCTCTTTAATCTAGCTGGTGCATACAATACTTGCTCTTCTAAAGGTTAGACTTTTCACATTCATAATAGCCTAGATGTGTCCCCTGGATCAACAAATGGAGAGGACACAGCACTCATCTACCCTTTCTGTGTAGAAAGGAGTAGGGCTCAGTTGTCTCCATGTACTCTTCAGAGGCCTTTTCATGCCGTATACGAGAGATGGACTGGAGGTGGGAAGGAGGGCAAGTGGGCAGAATCTGTAGAGAGATATATTGTTCCAAATCTAGCCCCATGAAAATTAATCAAAGATAATGCAATCTGAGGCTGTATTGTCTTTGTCATGTAGCTTCCCCTCACTCTTCCTAGGACAGCTGAGGCAAAGGGATGCATAGGCACAGACTCCCAGGAAAAAAATGGTAGGTGCTGAGCACCCACCGGCAGCCCCCTATCAGCCCCCCCGATTTCCCCCAGCGTCTCCTACCCACCGGCAGGCCCCACCGATCAGTGCCTCCCCCTCCATCCCAGCGTCTGCTGTGGATCAGCTGTTTCGCAGCATCAGGAGGCGCAGGGGGTGAGCGGGGAGGAGCGAGGGCGCAGCGCTCTTGGGGGAGGGGGCAGAACTGGGCGGGGAAGAGGCAGGGTGGGAAGAAGCAAGACGGGGTGGGGCATTGGGGGAAGGAGTGGAGTGGAGTGGAGGCAGGGCCTGGGCAGAGCCGGGGGTCGAGCACTCCCCAGCAGATTAGAAACTTGGCGCCTCTATGAAGGGATGTCTGTAGAAATACGCCTCAGTGGAATTAGCTGTGCTGTTGAGGGGAGGGATTTGGTACCAGGCGCCCTGCAGATCGCTGTCTGCAACTTAAAGGATAGGTTCCATGGCCTTTTAGGGGGGCACCTCCCAATAGGATTGTGTGTAGAAAGATCTCTACAGGGGAATCTGCATGAGAATGTTTACCTTCTGAGAAATCTCCCACAGGAAGGGATGATCTTGGCCAGTTTTTCCAACTATCATTGCCTCAGAATCTGTGAAATCTTTTTTTGAAATCATTCAGGCAAGGTTTTGTTTTGCTTTGTTTGGGGATTTTTTTTGGGAGGGGTGGGGGGGTGGGAAGGGATTGTTAATTGTTCCTTAATTTACCACAATCTCAACAAAACTTCTAAAATACTACAGACTGAGCTGTCTCCTGTATATGGAAATAGGGAGTCACAACTTCACAATATTAATTGTTAAAATGATCCTAAGGAACATGAATACTTCTTTATTTTAAGTGTAAATAATATAATTATTATCAATGTTATATTTCAACTATAAATGGGCAAAAATGCACTCTTTTGCACATCAGGTTGGAATAAATTGGTCACTTAAGAGACCCATGACATATAAAAGTTGTCAGACAAGTATTTATAAATTATTGTGTGGTAAATCACCTCTTGCATTTCTAAATAGAAATTGAAAATAACATTTTTGTAACTGATAATTTTTGTTACAACTTCATTGTGTATCTTTCATGTAATCAACAGTTTTAGCAATTATATTAAAATACCAACAATAGTTTGAAAATTGTTCTGTAAATAAAACATGAATTGAATATTTTAGAATATGTAAATTTTGGACTTTGTCCTATATATTTTTTTAAACGTTTCTTCATTTTACATTTAGCGGTTTTAATTAGTAAACCAACTATCCATTTTATATTTGTGCAATGTCAAATAGTAAGTACTCATTTCTTTTTATAGCTTCCCACAAAGGAAGACACTAAATTAATAGTGTAAAAGTATTTTGCGGTTTGTTATATGTAAGCATAGATAAAGATGGTAGATTCAGAATTTGAGCTGCACCTTTCTTCCCTGGTGCTTGCAAAGTTTTAATCTTGTTTGTTTTTTAAAACACAGTTCACCACTTGTAAAACACCATAAAATAATTAGCTAATGCGTACACCATTAAGGAATGAGGAACAGATTTGTTTCAGGTTTTCAAGAATTTAATAGCTATAGTGAGATAAAAATGTTTTAAGCTTTATTTTCAGTCTTTTTTAAAAATAGCTGCAATATTTTCCCCTGTATATTCGTTGTTTTGGTATAATTTCAAAATATGATGAGGCATTGCAGTGGAAAAAACAACAGTATACATACTGTAATAATTACAATTTACATAGGACAAACCCTTTTTGTTCCCAATGATTTGTACAGTTGCATAAATAAATAATTCGGGGCTCAATCCTGCAGTCCCTCAGTCACAGCAGTACATCCATTGAAAGCAATGGGACTACAGCTAGGACCTTTCTGCTAAATTGTAGTTACCTACACTCCACAATTTCTAGAATCACTATATATTCCAGAGAATAGTAGTGATGAGGTTCTTCAAGAAAGCTAGTATTTAGACACAGATTTTGTCTTAAGAGCTTTGCTGAATGGGGACCTCAGCGCACTACATTTTTCTTTATACAAGTAATTTACTCATGCTTGATTTCCTTTAGGATGTTGAGAGATAAAAGTGCAATCTCTTACCAAAACGAAAAACCCATGCATGTTTTTCAAACTTGATAATTTGGCAAAATCAAAAGCAATTTACACTAGAACAGTGAGACAAGGTGGGTGTTGGTGAGAGAGACAATCTTTCATTGATCCAGTAAAAGATATTACCTTACCCATCTTGTCTCTGTAATATCCTGGGACCAACACAGCTACAACAACACTACGTACTAGAACACTGAGGCATTTATCTTCCCTGAGGACTATTTTCTCTGCCAAATTTCAACTTTCTGTCCCCAACAGTTTCTATTCTATACCTGTTCAAATATATAGGGGGGTTGTTCTTTTTATTGGGAATTGTATACTTTCTCCTCTCCTTTCTAAAAAAGACCTGAACAACTTTTGCTCACTTTCCAAAATATTTCAATCTCAGACATTGACTAGGCTTGGAAAATTTCTGCCCAAAAGTGAAAATCCTAGAAGGAGTCTTAGAATGGAAATGTATAGGTGATGTTAGCTATAAGCTGAAGTTAATATTCCAAATAAATTAAAAGTTTGTATACTTACTCATTTCCAAAGACAGCTGGCACTGTGTCAGTTTCACAGAGTGAAATCCTGGTTCCACTGAAGAGACTTTTTCCATTGACTTTAATGAGGCCAGGATTTCAGTCAATACATGCAACAAGTTACCCAGAAAAACGGTATAATGTATAAAAAATAGGACTGTCAAGCGATTAAAAAAATTAATTACGATTAATCATGCGATTACAAAAATTAATCGTGATTAATCGTACGATTAATTGTGCTGTTAATAGGATACCATTTATTTAAATATTTTGGATGTTTTTCTACATTTTCAAATATATTGATTACAATTACAACACAGAATACAAAATGTACGGTGCTCACTTTATATTTATTTTTTATTACAAATATTTGCCCTGTAAAAAACAAAAGAAATTGTATTGTTCAATTCCCCCATTATAAGTACTATAGTGCAATCTCTTTATCATGAAAGTTGAAGTTACAAATGTAGAATTATGTACAAAAAAATCTGCATTCAAAAATAAAACAATGTAAAACTTTAGAGCCTACGAGTCTACTCAGTCCGACTTCTCATACAAGTTTGTTTATCTTTGCAGGAGATAATGCCGCCCGCTTCTTGTTTACAGTGTCACCTGAAAGTGAGAACAGGCATTCGCATGGCACTGTTGTAGCAGGCGTTGCAAGATATTTATGTGCCAGATGCACTGAAGATTCATATGTTCCTTCATGCTTCAACCACCATTCCGGAAGACTTGCGTCCATAATGCTCGATAATGATTCAAAAAGTGCGGACTAACACATGTTCATTTTCATCATCTGAGTCATATGCCACCAGCAAAAAAATTTTGGTGGTTCAGGTTCTGTAGTTTCCGCATTGGAGTATTGCTCTTTTAAGACATCTGAAAGCATGCTCCACACCTCGTCCCTCTCAGATTTTGTAAGGCACTTCAGATTCTTAAACCTTGGGTCGAGTGCTGTATCTATCCTTAGAAATCTCACATTGATACCTTCTTTGTGTTTTGTCAGATCTTCAGTGAAAGTTTTCTTAAAATGAACAACATGTGCTGGGTCATCATCAGAGACTGCAATAACACGAAATATATGGCAGAATCTGGGTAAAACAAAGCAAGAGACATACAATTCTCCCCCAAGGAGTTCAGTCAGAAATTTAATAAATGCTTTTCTTTTTTAACGAGCGTCATCAGCATGGAATCATGTCCTCTGGAATGGTGGCTGAAGCATGAAGGGGCACATGAATGTTTAGCATATCTGGCACGTAAATACCTTGCAGTGCCAGCTACAGAAGTGCCATGCGAACGTCTGTTCTCGCTTTCAATTGACATTGTAAATAAGAAGTATGCAGCATTATCTCCCTTAAATGTAAACAAACTTGTTTGTCTTAGCAGTTGGCTGAACAAGAAGTAGGACTGAGTGGACTTGTAGGCTCTGAAGTTTTACACTGTTTTGAGTGAAGTTATGTAACAAAAAAAATCTACATTTGTAAGTTGCACTTTCATGATAAAGAGATTGCTCTACAGTATTTGTATGAGGTGAATTGAAAAATACTATATCATTTTACAGTGCAAATATTTGTAATAAAAAATAATATAAAGTGAGCACTGTACACTTTGTATTCTGTGGTGTAATTGAAGTCAATATATTTGAAAATGTAGAAGAACATCCACAAATATTTAACACATTTTAATTGGGATTCTATTGTTTGACAGTGCGATTAAAATTGCAATTAATTTTTTTAATCGTGATTAATTTTTTTGAGTTAATCGCATGAGTTAACTGCGATTAATCGACAGCCCTAATAAAATATATGAAATCACAAAGTGATACTATAGATACAAGAATATTGTGCATGATTCAGAAAAACAACTTGTTTAACTAAAATATTTATTTCCTTGGTTCCAGAATACCAAAAATATAGGAAAAATAGTCTCACTAAAGGGATCTGATCCTGTAAACAGTTACGTTTCTTTTTTGAGTGCTGTCCCTGTGGGTGCTCCACTTTAGATGTTCATGCACCCCTGCGCTCATACTCAGAGACTTTTAGTAGCAGTGCCCGGTTGGGTGTCACATGTATGGTCCCATGCTGCTTCAGGCAGTTAACTGATGCTGTGCGACCAACCCCCACTCAGTACCTTCTCTACTGCTCTTGGCTATGAGTTGGAGCAATCAGCAGTGCCTCGCTACTTAGTAGTTAGTTATTTAGTTTCATTGTTAGCACTTGGTTAAATTGTTCCCTTTTTCTTTTATCCTTGTCACCTAGTTAAAAAAAACAACCTTTTTCCTTTTACTTTCCTTTTGAACTACTGTCTGAGGAGAAGTTTCAGTTGAACCTCTGCATACGCAGCCGCTTTGAGGGTGACAGCCCCCCCTGACAGGAATGCCCGGTTTCCCAAGCTTTAAATGCTGTCTCAACTGCAAGCTTGCTACACCTGTCTCAGACGGACACGATCAGTGTTTTTGATGCCTTGGCGATACACACATAGCTCAGAGTAGTGCCAGCACTGCCTCAAGCTCACTGCTAGGACAAGAAGGGCTAGAGATTTGCAGCTAAAGCTCCGCCTTATGGAGAAGTCTCCACCGCTCCTGGTCAAACTTTGCCTACCACGACTTCTGACAGGGGTCCCTCCTCAACCCATGCATCTGAGCAACCTGCCAAAAAACTGTCAAACAGGAAGGCACCTCTTTCCCCAATGCAGGAATCGGCCAAGAGGAGCCATTCCACGAGCGGACAATCAGCACCGGCACCAACTGCATTGTCAGCACCAGTAGCCCACACAGCGGGACCATCCAGCACTGCCGGTACCTCTAGAACCAGGGACTCTAAAAGAGCTGGCTCTGACAGAGGCACTAAGAGAAAATCTAAACCCCACGTCTCCGCACCGCCAATACCAAAGCCGTGACCGAACACAGCGGCACAGCACCGGGACAGACGGCGACTCCTTCAAAGGCACGCTCAGTGCACACAGCGGCGCAGCCTTCGGTGCTGGTTTATATACAGCAGCTCCTGGCACCAACAATGATATAGCCTCAGCGGCCAATCAAACAGGCAATACAGCGGTTTCTAAGACAAAAGGATCTCTTAGCTCTGCCCCTGACTCCCCTATCATCGGCACGGACGCAAACATGTCACGCTCGGCACCGAGTCTCCTCTCCTCTCTCCTATACAATCCGCTCCTCCCTATTCGAGTGAGGAGCATGAGAGCGAGGAAGGACGAGATCTCCCTCCACAATCTCCTTTCTACCATGAGCTGACTAACTCAGGATCCCCTCAGGATACATATTACACTGATCCCAAGTATTTCCAGTGGTATGCCAGCCCTCGGGGCATACTGGAGCCTGTGGGTGACACACCCCACAAAACAGGGACTGCCCACCACAGCCAGATCCAGCACACAGCAGTCATCTGCAACTTTGGTGCCTGGACCTTTGTTGGTGGCGGGGAAAGAGGAGGAAGAACCCCCAATCCTGGAATGGGACACCATCTACCTACTTCTCACCATTATCCACAGATGACACTGTTACACCTCCTCCCCTAATATAGGAGATGATTTCAGACTATTCCGGATCTATTTAAAAGGGTGGCTAGCTCTCTGGACAACTTCCTTGAGGAGGTCCAAGTGACACAACACAAACTAGTGGACATTTTGCTTCATCCAGAATCGCTCTGCCCATGAACGATGTGTTGATGGACCCTGTCAAAACCATTTGGCAGACCCCTGCAACTAGTCCTCCAACCTGCAAGAGGTCTGACAAAAAATATTATGTACCAGCCAAGGACACGGAGTTCCTCTTTTCACATCCAGCACCCAATTCCCTAGTGGTGGACACAGTCCAGGAACGTGGTAGGCAACAACAGCCCAAAATACACCTCACGACAAAGAGTGGAAAAGACTTGATTTGTTCGGCCACAAGGCTTATTCCTTGGCTACATTACACCTCCGCATAGCCAACTACGAGGCATTACTGGCGAAATATGACTATATTAACTACACAAAAATGTCTGATTTTATTTTATTTCTGAGGACAAGAGAGAACAATTCACAGCACTTGTATCAGAGGGATAACTCATCTCCAGAACAGCTCTGCAAGCCGCACTTGATTCTGTGGACACAGCTGCAAGATCAGTGGCGATGGCTGTTGTGATGAGATGGGCCTAATGGCTCCATCTCTCTGGCTTCCCTAAGGAGGTGTAATCCACAGTTGAGGATTTGCCATTCGAGGGTCCCAAACTCTTCACTGAGAAGACAGATGACTCTCTCCACTCACTCAAGGATTCACGAGCGACACTCTGATCCTTGGGAATCTATGCACCCAAACCCAAGAAAAAACAGAGGAATTATTATGTACCCCAGTGCTACTGCCAGACCATGTATTCGCAGTAGAACCCATTCCAACAGAACACAGAGGGAGAGGATTTTATTCCCACTATTTTATCATGAAGAAAAAGTCCAGTGGATGGAGACCAATACGATGATTCAACAAGTTTGTCAAAACACAGTGATTCAAGATGGTCATACTAGGCACCATAATCCCAGCTCTAGAAAGGGGATTTGTTTTCAGCCCTCGACCTCCTGGATGCATATTTTCATGTAACAATACATCCCTCTCATAGCAGATTTCTCCGTTTTACTATTGGACAGGACTACTTCCAATACAAGGTCCTTCCCTTCGGCCTATCTACTGCCCCTTGAGTGTTTTTGAAGGTACTGGCCATGGTTGCAGCTTACCTGTGCGGAAACGCAATTATGATATTCCCATACTTGGACGACTGCCTGCTAAAACTGTCATTATGGCAGGCAGCAATACAAGCCATCGAACAGACGGCCACCTGTGAGATTGGGCCTCCAAATAAATACTGAAAAGTCCACCCTAACACCAGTGCAGGAGTTGGAGTTCATTGGGGCCCATCTCAATTCTACCAAGGCCATAGCCTCTCTACCAAGGCAACAGTTTCTCACTCTCACCAGCCTTTGTTGTCAGACACACCAGATTACATATGCATTGCCTACAAGGATGGCTCCATATGAATTATGTCCCACACAGACACAGCATAAACAATATACCTCTTTGCAACCGCACAAAATACCAAATATCCCTGGTTCTGCTCCAGAGCAGTCTTGGCATGCAGGCGACGCATTCCTCCTCAAGTGGAACACTCCCCTCCTATATGTCTTCTCTCCCATCCCTCTCCTGACCCGAGTGATCCACAAGATCAGGCAGGAAGGGGGCACGGTAATCCTAATAGCCCCTGCATGGTCTTGTCAATCCTGGTAGCCTTACATCCTCAGGATGGCTGTGCGTCCATCAATCACACTCCCACTTCAGCCTCATCTGCTGTCCCAGGACTCAGGTCGTGTACTGCATCCGGACCCACAAAAACTCCATCTCAAAGCATGGCTCCTCCATGGCTCACGGGATCTTAGATGACCTGCTCGGAAGAAGTACAAAACATATTAAATAGTCATAGAGCAACTACCCGTCACACGTATATGCTCAAGTGGTGGCGATTTGAAGCATGGTGCCAACAAAAACAGATGACATCCATCTCAGTCTCATTACCCTGAATATTAAGCTATCTATTAGCGCTTAAAAGGTCAGGCCTTTCCATGAGTTCAATAAAAGTTCACCTGCCATCACAGCCTTTCACCCTAAGGTGAATCAACAGTCTGTCTTTGCTTGCCTGCTAACCAAACGTTTCCTCAAAGGACTCAACAATGTTTACCCAGAACTGTGCGAGCCTATTACACCATGGGACCTCAATCTGGTCCTTCAGGCCCTCACCCGTTCCCCATTTGAACCCATGGCGATGTGCTCATTACTACACCTTTCCACGAAAGTGGCATTCCTTATGGCAATTACATCTGCCAGATGTGTAGGAGAACTGGGGGCACTCATGGCAGATCCCCTATACACGGCCTTCTTTAAAGATAAAGTATCCCTGAGACCACACCCCAAGTTTTTACCGGAAGTTGTCTCAGTTTTCCACCTTAACCAACCCATATACCTATCGACATTCTATCCCAAGCCCCACACAGATGGAACGCATAGTCCACGCTTCACACTCTCGATGTACGGAGGGCATTGGCTTTTTACATAGACAGAACACGGCCATTTTGTAAATCACTCAAACTGTTCGTATCCATCACCGAACGTTCCAAAGGGAGTATCATATCTAAACAAAGACTCTCCAAGTCGATCTCCAATTGCATAAAACTATGCTATAATCAGTTCAACCGCCAACCCCCAAGGGGCTTTGCACAGATTACACCAGAGCCCTATTGGCCTCCACTGCTTTCCTGAACAATGTACCCATCACGGACATTTAAAGAGGTGCTACCTTGGCCTCAGCCCATATCTTTACACAGCATTACGCATTAGAGCAACAGTCAACATCTGATACCTCATTCGTCATCTGTCACGACTTCAACTCTGAAGCCCCTTCCTTCCACCGGAAGTCATCTAAAGTGGAGCACCACAGGGACAGCACTGGAAGAAGAAGAGAAAGTTACTGACCCTGTGCAGTAACGTAGGTTCTTAGAGATGTGTCCCTGTGGGTGCTCCACTACCCTCCCTCCGCCCCTCTACTTCAGAGTTTCTTACTCAGTCTGTGCAGTAGAGAAGGAACAGAGTGGGGTTTGGTCGCACAGCATCAGTTAACTGCCTGAAGCACACGAGACAGGGACCACACATGTGCGACCCAACTGAGCACTGCTGCCAAAAGTCTCCGAGTACAAGCGCAGGGGTGCACGAACACCTACAGGGGGACACATCTCAAAGAACCTACATTACTGCACAAGATGAATAACTTTCTCACATTTAGTCCTATGTGTAAAATTACTCCACCACATAAGTGTTTTGGGGATCAAAGCCTGTCTGTTATGTATGCAGGATAGCTAAACCTGAAAGCTTTTGGCCTATATCCTAAAAACATATGGGAGTAGGTCTGTGGTTTTATTGCAACTACCCACATGTGTAAGGTTGAACATCTGCATAGATATTTGAAGGATCAAGGCTTTTGTACATAATGAGCCAGATCCTCAGGTCCTGTAAAATGACTACATTTTCAAAGTTGCTTCAAAGGAACTATGCTGATTTACATCAGCTGAGGCTCTAGCCTAAAGGCTTCTCGATAAAAGAATATAGAATCATAGAAATGTAAGGCTAGAAGGGGAAGTTGAGATGTCATCTAGTCCTATTAAGGAAAAACAGGTATTTAATTAAAAGACTTGGTTAATTTTAAACAATTTAGATTGAAGAGGCTAGAATAAAAAAATATTTGAATATTAGAGCCTTACTTGTTCAGTATTCTAAACTATTAACTACTTCTGCTATTAAAAGGTACATTATATAGTCTACATTGGAAAAACAAAAAACCAAACTATAAATTCTGGATTGAATTTCGGAATCTGCTCTGTCTCTGATCCAAGTTATGTTAAGAGATGTTAGCCTGATGGTGATTTAACAGGATTAATGTAATTCATTTTCAAGTTAAATCATTCTGCTCTTTCTAAGGGCATTTAAGAATATTTGCCTTATTTTCTGGTGTTTAGAATTTTGTACTTGTTTCTTTGAAAATAAAACACATATAGATGGGGAACAAAAGGATTCTCACATTCCCACAAAAAGTCCACAGATTGTAAACAATCTTTTGAAAATATTGAGTCATTCCATGTTCAGTCAGATATTTTTGGGTGAGTATTGTATTTTTTTCAGTTTTAAATGTTAACTTTGTTAAAGATTTGAGATATAGAGACAGTGGGCCAAATTCAGGACTGATTTGTAATGTGTAAAGAAGAGCACCTTATACTGATGTCAAATGCCAGGTTTTCAAAAGAACAGCTCCCAATTGCACATGGGAGATACTGGGTGCTGAGCACAGGTGAAAATCTGGCTACTTTTTTAGGTACCCATATTGGGGCTGTTTTGAAAATGTGCCCTGTGTTTTTTACATTTAGACTCTGTTAGACCTACTTCTGTTTACTCTAGCAGTGGGTAGGGGACTTTAAATTGATATACATGGGTAGGATCTGAAGGAAGGTGTAAATGAAAGTAAACCTGCCTGTATCTTAGTTTACCCCTTAAGGGGCAGAGGGCAACTGGTGTAAATTGTCCTACCTCCATTGACTTCAATGAAGCTAGGACAGGGGTGGACAAACTACGGCCCGCGGGATTGCCACCCCTGTGGTGCCGCGGATCCCACGCCGCTTCCAGAAGCGGCTGGCACCACATCCCTGTGGCCCCTGGGGGTGGGAGGGCAGAGGGCTCTGTGTGCTGCCCTCGCCTGCGGGCACCACCCCCTGCAGCTCCCATTGGCCGGGAACAGGGAACCGCGGCCAATGGGAGCTTTGGGGGAGATACCCACAGGTGAGGGCAGTGCACGGAGCCCTCTGCTCCCCATCCCGCAGGGGCCGCAGGACTGTGGTGCTGGCCACTTCCGGCAGTGGCACTGGGCTAGGGCAGGCACGGAGCCTGCCCTGGCCCCGGTGCGCACCGCTGCCATCCCAGAGCCGCTGCAGGTAAGCAGCGCTGGGCCAGAGCCCGCACCCCACCTGCACCCCAACGCCCTGCCCTGAGCCCCCTCCCGCACTCCTCCCTGCACCCCTGCCCTGAGCCCCCTCCCACACTCAGCACCCCCTCCTGCACCCCAACCCCCTTCCCTGAGCCCTCTTGTACACCTTGCACCCCTCCTCTGCCCCAGCCCCTTGCCCTGAGCCCCTTCTTGCACACTGCACCCCCTCCCACACCTCACACTCCCTCCCGCACTCCAACTCCCTGCCCCAGCCCTACATTCATGGCCCTGCATACAATTGCCCCACCCAGATGTGGCCCTTGGGCCAAAAAGTTTGCCCACCCCTGAGCTAGCTGACCATCTGCCCCTAAATGTTCTCATATCAACTTATACACTCTACTGACTTGTGGGAGGGTGTATATCAGTGAATGGGTTGTCTAATTTACAACACTTTATAATCCAGTCAAAGTGTACATTTTAAAAACCTATATGGGATAGAATGATTCTGCAAAAAAGGAAACTAAAGAACTAAGTTTATCTTTTTCTAACAGTTCTATATCTTGCAGTAATATGTACAATATAGTGCATAACTTGTGTTTAAAAATCCATTACACCATCTGATCTGTCATTTGTCTCTTCTTAATGTGATGCCTACAAGAAATCATTTAACAATGGATAGGTTATGGAACAGTTGGAGATAGATGGTGTATACAGTAATTTTAGATATTTTCAATGCATTCTTCTCCTCTGACCTTTTTTAATTAGTTGTGCTTTTTAGGCCTTAATCCATCAAATATTTACGCAACCATGTAACTTTTTGTATGTGAGTAATCCTATTGACTTCAGTGGTGCTCTTCAGGTGCATAAAGCTAAACATGCACGTAGGACTTTAGATTGTAGACGTTTAAGAACACAGACTGCTACTTCCTGTGTGAACAGTGCCTAGCACATGGTGGACTCTATAAGAATAGAAATGGTGCTTATCTTCAAATGCTTAAAGAAGGGCATCTACATTCATATTTAGGCATCAAAATAAGTCTGATTTTTGGAGGTGCTGTCCTTCCAAAACCTCATATTGATTTCAATCAGGGAGATTTTTACCTCTGAAAATTAGGCCACCTTGCTTAGGTGCCTATATATGTATTTGGGTATCTAATTTGCACTGATGTTTGAAAATTTTAGGGCATAAGAAATAATTATGTGGACCAAATTCTGGTGTTGTGCTATGCATGTGCCTGAAAAGGTACAGCTAAGATTAGCACCACAATGCAACTGTTATGCCCCTGTCCTGCCCTCCCTTCAAAAACATGGAGTTGATGCTGTGTGGCCTCTCCAGATAGAACCTCAGCGAGAATTTCAGAGTGATGCTCACAGGTCAATAGTAGAGCTAGTCAGAAAACAGAATTTCCATTCCATGGGAAACTTTGACAGTTCAAAACTTGTTTTTGTTCCAAATCAGAACCAAAAGTCAAACTTTCTCATGCAAATTTTTATTGATAATGCAAAACATTTCATTTTGGTAAGGTAAAAACATTTTGTTTCATGTCAAAATAATATAAAATATATTAAATATAATTAATAAATATTTTAATGTAAAAGTCAATTATATTAATTGAAAAAATAAAGTTGAAATGAAACATTTTTACTTTGACAAAATGAAACGAGAAAGATTAAATTATTCATTTAGTCTTTTTCCCATTGAAAAAACTTAACCACCTCTAGTAAGTAATACAGGCTACATATTATATCGCCAACCTTCCAATTTGATTACTACTATGAATCCTTCCTCCTTGGCTCATTCATAAGTTTAATATGGGTAATCTGTGCATAGGTTGAAAGCAGCTGGTTGAAATACACTTCTACCCTGATATAACACGACCCGATATAACACGAATTCAGATACAATGCAGTAAAACAGCACTCCGGGGGGCAGGGCTGCGCACTCCGGCGGATCACAGCAAGTTCAATATAACGCGGTTTCACCTATAACACGGTAAGATTTTTTGGCTCCCAACGATAGTGTTATATCAGGGTAGAGGTGTACAAGGTCAACATTTATAGCATTTATTTGTATTCTCAGAATCAGTGGGATTATTCTTTTGAGTAACATTTACTCACATGAACAACAATTTATATAATTGGGCCTTAAATAAAACAGAGGTTAACAAGGGATGGTAAATGCAAAGGAAGAAGCATTATGAGAAGCACAATGGCTTTCATTCTCCACTGTCAAAGCAAGTAGAGTGGGGCGGGCATAGGGGGCCAGTTGCAGCTTCTACTTTTAAGACCCCTTTTGCCCTAAGACAAGATAGGGCTTCACGGGGACAGCCCTGACTTACACCACTGCTGTAAGGTCCCTCAGGGACCTTATTCCCCATAAAGGTCTGGTTATAGCAGAGCTCTGCTCCAACATGCCAGCTCCCCAATGTGCTCTCCTTTTCTCTATGCCCCAAGTTGATGGGGAAGCTGGCACAGGCCTGGTGGAGCACCTGCACTAACTTTCCTGTGGCAGAAAGTTCCCGGCACCAGGGAAATTCTCCACTATTTCCTGTTGATTTAAGGCTATGGAGCACTGCTTACAGTATAAGTTTGATATGAAGACTTGAAAATCTAGCCCATTATGCTATTGTTTATATGGACCTTGTTTGGTTCATTTTGTATAATAACAAATCATGTTTGTTATTTATTATATTTAAGGGGGGGGCATGGGGCTCTGCACACTGCCCCCGCCCCAAGCACAGCTCCGCACTCCCATTGGCCGGTTCCCAGCCAATGAGAGCTGGGGGGGGATGGTGCCTGCAGGCGAGAGCCGCAAGAAGCCGCTTGCGCGCCTCCACCTAGGAGCTGGACCTGCTGCTGGCTGCTTCCGGGGCGCAGCGCGGTCCGCAGTGCCAAGACAGCCAAGAAGCCTGTCTTAGCACCCCCGCTGCGCCACTGACTGGGAGCCGCCTGAGAAGCCTGCACCCCAATCCCCAGCCCCAGGCCTGCGCCCCCCTCTCCAAACCTGGAGCCCCTTCCTGCACCCTAAACCCCTCAACCCTGGCCCCAGCCCAGAACCTACCCCCCAACCGCAGAGCCCTGACCCCCTCCCGCACCCTAACCCCCTGCCTTAGCCCACAGCCCCCTTCCACACCCTGAACCCCTCATTCCTGGCCCTCACCTCTGCATCCCAACCCTCTGCCCCAGCCCTGAGACCCTCCCAAACCCCTCATCCCCAGCTCCTTTGGGTCATGGGCATCAACAATTTTCAACTGGGTCACCAGAAAAAAAGTTTGAAGACAACTGCTGTAAACTATATCCTAAATCTAAATGCTAAATTTAATCTAATCTGTATCTTAAATCTACATCCAGTCTATATTCCTATATTTTGACTGCATCATAGAAATATATGACTGTTTCCCATTAACAACTTCTGTTCTGGGCAGTACAGGACCTTTGGGTCCCAAAACATGTTCCTTATGATTCCCCCATTTCCCAGTTTCTCTTATGAAACCGCTAATCTTTGGCCCTGGGACCCAGAGGAATATTTTACTCGTGCTCCAGGGAGCAGAGGCTGGGGAAACCGGATCCAATTAATAGGTGCAAATATGAGGCAGCAAAGTGGGTGTGTGGCTGCTGCTGTAGTGCTTAAAGTGCGCCAGGTGGAACTAGATCACAGACCTGGGAAATAAAATTTCTAAGCAGTGAGCTGGGTCACTGAGGGGTGCACAACTTTAGTATCATATAGGGGAGACCTTCTCTGATTGGCTGCTTTCCCCACTTGCCTACCTCCTGGGGAAGAGAGGTCAATCAGGGTTTCTGCAGAGCTCTACCCTCACCCTCCCTTCTTACAGGAGGGAGTGGGGCGGAAGAAGATAAATAGCCCAATGCTCAGTATGACTCCACTCCTTCCCTGTCTCATTGCAACACCCAGCCTGAGAAGAGGGAGAGGGATCTCTGCTGCAGCCCCCAGGCCTGGGAGAGAGGTTTGAAGTACCCCAGGAGGAGCAGAGGTGAGGGTAGGGAGAAGGACAGAACTGACAAGGGGGAAGAATTGATTTGGGGGTTGGGGAACATAATTGATTGCTGGGCAGGAAGAAGGGCAGATGTGGGAGTGATGATAGACACCCGCTCTCGCACACACACACTCTTTTCAGACCACTTTGAGCACTGGAAACAACTCTTCACTCCCTGACTAGTGGGTCTCAAAAAAGTTATAATTCAATATGTGTTTAGATGGGTGCAAATAGCTATCATTGGCAGGATGTGTGTCTTGGATCCAAAGACAATCAACAGACCTCATTAATGCCAATGGATGTGTCAAGTGCTCCTTTATAGGCTCAACACAAGGATCAATCAAGACCCTTTATGTAGTAAAAATAACTACAGACACATGTGGCTCATTGCCAGGGCAGAGCTAAATCAGAAGAGGTTCCCCTGTTTGCAAATCAGGGGCTAAGATATTGGTTACAGGTTGTGTGTTAGAAGGAGCAAGACAGAAGAGAGAGTTCTGAGTGTGACCCTGAAAGGAAGCAAAGAGACACGGCTTAGACACAGAACTCACAGCAGTGACACATTTGGGGATTTCTGAGCAAGGAAACTGTCTGCTGTTATTCATTTTCCATGGTGTTCATGGAAACAGGACTTTGTGTACTTTTTTTTGCAAATAAACAAGATTACATCAAGAATGTACCTGAGTCATTGTGGATAGTTCTCTGAAAACAGCTGCTCAAGGTGCAGTAGCAGTCAAAAAAGCTAACCATGTTAGGAACCATAAGGACAGGAATAGATAATAAGACAAAATATCATATTGCCAGTATATAAAACCATGCTGCACCACACCTTGAATACTGCATGCAGTTCTGGTCTCCCCATCTCAAAAAACGTATACTAGAGTTGGAAAAAGTACAGAGAAGGGCAACAAAAATGGTTAGAGGTATGGAACAACTTCCATATGAGGAGAGATTAAAAAGACTGGGACTGTTCTGCTTAGAAAAGAGACAGCTAAAGAGGGATAAGATAGAGATCTATAAAATCATGAATAGTGTGGAGAAAATGACTAAGAAGGTATTATTTACCCGCTCACATAACACAAGAACTAGGGATCACCCAATGAAATTAATAGGCAGTAAGCTTAAAACAAATATAAGGAAGTACTTCTTCCCACAATGCTTAATCAACCTATGAAACTGGTTGCCTGGGAATGTTGTGAAGGCTGAGTTAAAAAAAGAATTAGATACGTTCATGGAAAATAGGTCAATCAAAGGTTCTTAGCCAAGATGGTCAGGGACACAATCCTATACTCTGGGTGACCCTAAACTTCTGACTGCTAGAAGTTGAGCCTGATGACAGGGTCTGCCCTGCTCTATTCATTCCCACTGAAGCATCTGATACCAGCCACTGCTGGAAGATAGAATACTGGACTAGATGGACTTTTGGTCTCACCAGTATGGCCATTCTTCTATTATTTTATTTTAAAGTTGTTTCTGGATTTCATTTTCTCCTTTGTTCTTTTCCCCCACCTCTGTATATTTCTGTGCTTATTGTTAATTACTGAGACATTAATCTAGGCCAGTACTAAAATGACTACTTATACCATTAATGTAAATCACTTCATTAACATGTTGTTAATTGATCTGATCTTTCAAACCTACACTGAGTTCCAATGACATCTTCACAACAGCCTCCTTTTAGTTTCACATGCTATGAACTATGCGTTGATTGATTAGGGCTTTCATTCTGACAGTCATTCACTAAATTCCAAAAAGAGGTTAAAGTTTATTATAACAATAATATCCAACACTATAAAGTATCTAAAATAGTTCAACTAATTTACTGATTAGATTAGCAATCTGATTATGCTTCGGGTTTTTGGTGGGTTGGGGTAAAAAGGGGCATTCGCCTACACAAGACAATGTCTACCAGTCTGCTTCATTCTCAGTGTTGGGATGGAAGCTTTTATAAAATAATGTAAAATATCTGGTCTACCTTTCTGATAGCATAAAATGTTTTCATTTGCTGTCTGACTGATTCCATCAACCTCTTACATATGGTTTGCTGTGCTTGGTATCAGACAAGCAACTCTGGAGGACACTTAATACAGAAGGAGAAAGGAATGGAAACTCTTAAAAAAGTAAAAATATATTTGAACATCTTTGCTAGATCATGCTAACTGGAATTTAGAGCTAGTAGCAATTGAGATGCAAGCATTCAAGAGTTTCTAGTGAGACTGATAGGAAAGAGTTTCATCCTTCCCGAAAGCTGGGAATCAAAATTCCAATTGGAAAAAATAGCATTTAAAGAGCTATCATACATAACTTAAGTTATCTTGAGTTTCTTAATCTAAAATGGTTTTCTTGGTCAAAAATGTATTAATAATAAACTTGTGCCTATTTGTGCTGGGGGGGAATCAGATTTTTATTGTTAAGCTTATGAATTTGTATGACCAAATAATGGCATTTATCAGGGTTAAAATGAAGGGATTAGAAGTAAATCCATAGCATTACAATGGACAGACAAGAAGCTTAAATAACAGCAGATCTAATGAAATATTTATGTGATTTAAAGGGACACTATCAACTTGTTTTTTTTTTTGTTTTTTTTTTACTGACTCGTTTTACAAAAATACAGTTCCTGATGGAGCACCCTTTAAATAGGTCAAAACTTTTTAAAACAATCCTTTACAATATTTGATAAGGGATTTTCAGCTCTCTTATTGATGTTTATAAGGGTCTCTTCAGCCAGGGAGAACCTGACTGATATACAAGGGAAACAATGAAACTGACTAAACAAAAATTTACTAATTTATGGGTCAGTTTTAGTAATCTTAGGTGTTGCAACAGTAGCAGGTACAAAACTTTCACACAAATATATGGTGTCCCTTTCCCTTCCCCCATTGATAATACCCTTTAAATGAGCAAGTACAAATATCTTGCTACATAACAGTATATCTGGCATAATATATGGCCCTAAAATGTTAAGGACCTTTTTCAGTAACCTGACCATACATGATATTTTTTTTCATTGACTTGCAGTTGAATGAGAGATCAATCATTATTACAGCATTTTCTCTGGATAAGAGTGTACTGTATTAATTATAATTCTTGCCTACTGTGTCTATCAGCAGCTAAAAAGCTGCCTACGTGGAAGAAAATCTTCTCTCCGTTAATACTTCAGTTCTTGAGTATAACCATTCAGTACAGAACTATGCCCTTTCCAATTATTTCAGTAAGTACGTATTGATTCCACGTCTATGATGATGTGTCCTGAATTGTATTACAGCTCATTTTTCTCATTTTTTTAAAATATTCAAGGCTGTGACACAATCTTGTATTTAAAATTTTTCCATTAGATAGGAAAAAAACCCATAAGATGCCTTTTATATTTATCGTAGTCTAGAAAGCATTGATTTGTGTTGGCATTAAACATGAGCCAGAAATGCTAAGATTCTGAAATAAAATGTCCACTGTGCCTTACTCATTGGATAATTTGAGGTTAAATATAGAATTCCAATAATCAAATAAATGATTAAACAACTTCATATATAAACAGTGGATAGCAATCATCTGTCCTTCAACAACAACAAAACACTTCAGTTTCTCAATAAATCCAAAACATCTACCCAGAGTTACAATGGGGCACTATGGAAGTTCATGTCACAAGATAATACACAATTTTTTGGAAGTCTTTTTTTGGAAACAGGCTTAATTAAGCAAGAGATATTTGTCTTCCGTCCCTTGCCACCGCTCCCAACCACCTCTTGCTCTCCTCCCAGGAACCCATTATCTTATGACAAATCAGTAACCCCATCAATAGGCTAGTTAATAGCAATGGAAATTAATAGATTTTATTTTAGAATAAGCAGATTTTGAATTCATTTCTTCCTGCTGAAGTCAAATCTCCACTAAATACTTGAAACTCGAAGAGTCCACATAAGTGTACATCATAAACTAAAGCAGTTTTGCAAATTTTCCTATGCTATCTTAAAACTGTGTCCCAGCCTTGACCTAGACCACTGAACTTCTCAGAAATGATAGCATACCTACTCAATCCCTGACCTTCCTGCTAAGACTACCAATACAGGTGCTAACATCATGCTTTCTATGTATGACATAGCCACTTTAGGCCCAGATCCACAAAGAAATTTAGGCATTATGACACTGAGCATCTAGCTTCCCCTGGTTAATGGATTGCTTTGGGGCTTAGGCCAGAGATAGGTGTCCAGACACCTAGAGTGGGGCAGCAGTGCACATGCCCAGAGGCACCTATGTTTCTGCCTACAGAACTTCTATTGCTGAGTGCTTAGGTGCTGAGTGAGTTTAAGTGCCTATATGGTTAGGCACCAGCCCAAGTGGGAGTTTTGTGGATCAGAGTGCCTAAACCTGATACTTAATCACTTAAGTACCATTGTGGATCCAGGCCCTATCTACTAGGAATTGAACTAAGACTAACTCACTTCCATAACAATTTTCAGAACTGGGGTGAATATGAACCAATGGAAGGTTGGTTATGCTGAAGGTGAAGAGGTTGTGGTCCAAGAGAGGGAGCTCAGCTATGGAGAGATCAAATGGGACAGGGTTTAGAGAAGACTATGTCAAGTGAGTGGCTCTTTGGGAGAGGTGATCCAGAGTTGAAGCGCAGGCAAAGACGTAAGATCAAGGAGGCAGATGGCTAATGGGATGAACAGGATGGCCATAGGAAAATTGAAGTTGCTGAGGATGAGGGCAGCCAGGAGGCAAAATCTGAGACGGTGGATGAAAAGGAGCCTGGAGGGCAGTAATGATAGCTCCATAACCAGAGGAAATGTAGTTTCTGAAAAAGAGCAGTAAGAAGTAGTGGGAGTTATCACTAAAAGAGCAGTATCTTGAGTTTGGTGATGCCACATTTGAGATAATTTACTATTAGGTGTGAATGACTTATTAAAAAAAATGTTAAGAACTAGAAGTTGATTTGATTTCCATAACTCTCAGGCAGAGTCCTGAATTTCACCATATTTATTCTTTTTGGAGACGGAGGGGAGTAGGTTAGGGAGAAAGATCCTTGAGTAGAAAAGGAGGACTTGAAGGTGGGGTTGTAGGAGTCTGTGTGAATTATGAAGACTGAGTGCAAAAATGTATTGTGCACTGTAGAAATGCACTTTTGCCACCTGCTTTCTACTTTGCTTAATTTGTATTGCTTGAACAGC